>NW_024062745.1:3123750-3847500 GCF_006381635.1 Hibiscus syriacus | reverse complement strand
CATATTCAGAATTTCAAGAGACCTTAAAAACGTGGCTCGGATACCAATTGTTGAATCAAAATAGAGTAAAAACTCTAATTGATCGAGAAGAAAAAAACCCTCTTTAGAATAATCTCACAAAATTGCAAAAGGGAAGAACTCTTAAGAAAGCTTTCAAATGCTTATAATTAAGCTTTGATTGTTGGATGATAAAACTCAAATAAAAGTAAGGTATTTATAGGTTACAAGAAACAATCTAAACCACTCATTAAAATAAGCACTAAATAATCTAAACCATTGAAATTAAAACATGAGAAAAATACTTAATTTTCACCTAACTAAATTGATGTAAGCAATGACATCAAAACTAAATTGATGTAAGCAATGACATCAAATTAATTTAGGTGTGAACTTATTTAGGCTAATATTGAATTTTCAACATAGGTATATGATGGACATGATCACCTATGCCGATACCGATGTGGTGGTCGTCGGTGCTGGATCCGCCGGACTCTCTTGTGCATATGAGCTCAGTAAGAACCCGTCCGTTCATGTCGCTATTGTCGAGCAATCTGTTAGTCCTAGTGGCAGCGCCTGGCTAGGTGGATAGCTTTTCTCTGCCAAGGTAATCTAGAGGGAAAAAATATTTTGTTTTGAACTTGAATCTGCTATATTTAAAATGAAAGATTCGATTTTTAAGCTTTGAATTGTTTTTTTTTCCAGGTTGTAAGGAAACCAACTCATCGCTTCCTCGATGAACTCGACATCGAATACGATGAACAAGACGACTATGTAGTTATCAAACATGCAACCCTTTTCACATCCACAATCATGAGCAACCTCTTGGCCCGCCCCAACGTGAAGCTATTCAACGCCGTGGCGGCAGAGGATTTGATAGTGAATGATGGCAGAGTGGGCGGCATTGAGACGAACTGGGCCCTGGTGTCGATGAACCACGATGTTGAAAGCGTAGGTGGGCTCTCGATAATTTATATAACTCGAAATATTATTAATACGAGATAAAAATACGTTACAACGACGTTACCCCAATATTACAACACTACAACAACACTACACCACTAGCTGCGGCTAGTTCACAAACACAACCTCGTTATTCTAAGTTTTGCTAAGCTTCACATTCTTTCTTTAATATTTTCTTTCACTCATTCTTATTTTTTTTTCTTTTCACTTGTATTACATTCATATATCACACGCATATATATAAGCTAATTAAGGACGTATAGTTGGTTTTACATCCTTCATGCCGCTTGACTTTTCAACCTTAATATGATTTTGCTTCTACTTTGAAATGCTTAATTGTTAAGCATGTACCTACTGCCACCTTTCTTTGTAAATAACACATGCTAATTCTAGTAGCTTCTGCCAAGTCATCTCCTTCCTCATTAAGTTTTAAATTTAAAAGTTGCCTTTTTTTACTCTTTCTAGAAATCAAGTTTGATTTCTAACACTTCCCCCCAAACTTGATTTTATATTCCAAGTTTTTCTCTACTTGTTATCTCCAATCGATTCTTCATTTGTTATGAGATCACTCTTTGCAAAGAGACTGAATAATGAAATATTATTTAATTCATAATCATTGTACCTTTATGCTATTCTTTTCTCTCTTGTGGATCTTCGAACTTCTGTGGGAGGTGCTTTAGAATTTTCTATTATGTTGCTAGTATCGCTGCTATTGCTTGACGACGATGGTACATTTTGTTGAGGAATTTGATCATCAGCTTGTTCATCTTGATTGATAAGATCGTCATCTTTATCTTTATCTTCATTAAAAAATAGTCCTTCAACTTTTTATTCTTCTTTGCTCCATCTCCAATATTTTGCTTCATCGAACTTAACATCTCTTGAAATTATTACATTCTTGGTAAATGGATTATATAATCTGTAAGTTTTGCTTCTTTGCTTTTTTGGCACCTTGAAGAGATTTTTGCAAAATCTCCCACGCTTGTTTTGCGATCTTCGCATAAGAAATTTTTTCAAATGGTAGATTCGTCTACTCCTTGAAAAATAAAGAACAACATTTTTTTTTATCTTTTTCTAGGTTTCCTTCAATATCTCCTTTTCTTTATTGGTCAGGACTGCTTCTGTTGTTGCATTTTTAGGCTCGGTGTAAACATCATCGATGATATCCTAACAATCTTGGGAGCCTAGTAACGCCTTCATTTGAATGCTCCAATTTTCATAATTCGTCTTTGTCAATCTCGGGATTTGAGGTTGAATCATGTTGGCCATCTTTTCCACCACGTTAAACTCGAATCAAGCTCTACATATCACTTGTTGGAAGCGTAGATGGGCACTTGGTAATTTATAACACTCGAACTTTACAACGGCACTATTTCAATATTACAATACTACAACACTACAACACTAGTTGCGGCTAGTTCACAAACACAATCTCGCTATTCTGAGCTTTGCTAAGCTTCACCCTCTTTCTCTAATATTTTCTTTCACTCATTTGTATTTTTTTCTTTTCACTTGTATTACATTCATATATCACACACATATATATAAGCTAATTAAGGACGTATAGTTGGTTTTACATCCTTCATGCCACCATTGAATCTTCCTTGTTGTGGTGAAACTCTTGGTTGCTGCCAGCTAATTTTGATTTAAATTGCTATCATACATGTCCATTTGTTGATGCCATTAATTCCTCCAAGTGTGTCATATCCATGCACTTTAGCCACTTGACTTTTCAACCTTAATATGATTTTGCTTCCACATTGAAATACTTAATTGTTAAGCATGTACCTATTGCCATCTTTCTTTGTAAATAACACATGCTAATTCTAGTAGCTTCTGCCAAGTCATCTCCTTCCTCATTAAGTTTTTAATTTACAAGCTGCCTTTTTTTTACTCTTTCTAGAAATAAGTTTGATTTCTAACACACGACACACAGTCCTGCATGGACCCTAATGTGATGGAGGCCAAGGTGGTGGTGAGCTCTTGTGGTCATGATGGACCATTTGGTGCCACCGGGGTGAAGAGGCTGAAGAGCATCGGGATGATCGACAGCGTGTCGGGGATGAAGGCACTCGATATGAATACAGCCGAGGATGCTATCGTGACGCTGACTAGGGAAATTGTGCCCAGGATGATTGTAACTGGGATGGAAGTAGCAGAGATTAATGGATCTCCAAGAATAGTAAAATATATATATATCACTTGCTAAATTATCAAGGTCGAACTTATAATATTTTAGGCACGGTCTTATAATATAAAATTTAGAAGTAATAGAGAATTTGAAACTTTTAAGATGCTTTTGGCTTGTTGGTGACCATAATGTGTTGATTTTTTTTTTTAAAAATACAGGGTCCAACATTCGGAGCAATGATGATATCTGGGCAAAAGGCAGCTCATCTTGCACTGAAAGCATTAGGATTGCCTAATGCACTTGATGGAACATATCCCGGAAGCATTCACCCGGAGCTGATCTTGGCTGCCGCTGTTTCCGCCGAGACCGCCAACGCTTAGCCGTAGTTGGTCGATGGCTGCAATGGTAGTGGCTTAGCTGCTATGGAGATGAGGAATTTGAATAATGTGCAAAGTTGTTGGTAGGATTCGAAATAGTCTCCTGTAACTTGATAGCAAGGATCGCTTGGCGAAACTCTAGTCCGTGACATTAGCATTTAGTTCCTTCTTCTTGTTGTTCCCTCATGCCTTTTAATCAAGTAGTGCTTGTTTTCTCCTCTACTCTGTCTTCTCTATATTTACAAACTCCATGGATAAACCATTGCTCAATCTGCCTAGTTAAGCCACCATAAAAATAATGAGGTTGAGCAAGGCAAGAACCTATATAACAAACAATATTCAGACGGTGAAAGCAGGGGCATTTAACCTTTATAATAAAAGCAGAGCTTTGGGTAAAATGCAGAAACTGGTGAGCAGTCCTTAAATGGGTCCTCCTTGGTCAAATGAAGAAATTGTTTTTCACTTCTTAAAAGGTAAAGGAATTATTTTTAATATGAATTTTACATTTATATTTTATCCAAAGAAGGCAATAAAAATTGCCACCACTCAGCTATGCTCGTAATGGATGTTCCGTCTTTTCCCCCTTTTATTTTTTGGATTAAAATACGTCAATGGTCATTAATGTTTCAATTAGTGTTAGTTTTTACCACTTACGTTTTAAAAGTCACAAATCAATCACTAACGTTATCGTTTGTTACAAATTTATCACTCACCTACGGTAACAAAATACTGATGTGATATATTAAATCTGTTGACTCGATATATTTGACCCACCGTTTGACTCCTCCTCCTCTTCTTTTTCTTCTTGTTGAAGGTAATAAACTAATCATTGTCCAAAACACGCTAAACATATAAACCTAACCTTAATTCGGATAAAGAAAAAGCTTTCCTTTCTTCTCCATTAAATATCCTAACCTTAAATCGGATAAAGAAAAAACTTTCCTTTCTTCTCCATTAAATATCCTATTTTTCTATAACTTCTGTCTTTCTTTCTCTCACAACCCATGCTTTCTCAGGGTTTGTTGGAACTTGACCGGTAAACTTCGAAACTCCGCCATTAAATCGGATTCATCTTCTTGGTTAATCCAGCTAGGGTGTTTCTTTCATTGCTTTTTGAATATTCATGGTGGCTGAGTTTTTTGTTCTTAAAAGAGCTCGAGGCTTTTGAATTGTTGGGTTTAGAAAGCTTTCTATGATTGTTAATGGTGGACAAGGTTGATTTAATAACTTTGGTTTGATTTTTCATAGACATCGTTTGAGTTTTTTCTTCAACCTCTAGCAACCTTCGTTTAGGACCAAACCGGTTGATCTGAAGCTCATTCGATGGAGGCATAAAAAAAATATAGAAATCAACAAAAAACTAAATAAGATAAAACACAAATAGCTCAAAAAACCTATAAATGTTCACGCTTATAATCTAAAGTTGTTGCTAGGGCATATGAACTTGATGAATTTCAATTTTATGGGTTTAAGCTTTTATAGTTTTAAACTGCTAGGTAAGAAGAAGAAGAAGTGACACGAGGCAATCTAAGTTAGCAGATAACAGTCCAATAGTGATTTCCATCACGATTGTTAATGCGAGTGGCCAATTTGCAACAAACGATAACGTTAATTATCGATTTATGATTTTTGAAACATCAGTGATGAAAACGAACATTAATCTAAACATTAATGACCATTCACGTAATTTACCCTTTTCTGTTTTATAATGTCTTTCTTGTTTCTTATGTTTTGTTCTTAATTTGGTTAAGCTACATACCTCTTTAAAAGGGTTTTAGTTTTGAATTTTACTTTAGATGTTAATTCTTTTTATTTTCTTACTAATAAAATGATGACATATAACAATATATGTTACTTATTTTATTAGTTAATATTAATTTATAAAATAATGAAATGTAGATATTAACGTGGACATGTGTGGAAGAGAGCGAACTTTTAAAATTTTAGAAGAAGGTAAATTTATAAAATTCTAGGGTGAAAATAGATTATCAATAAAAAAATATAAAGAAAATATCTAAAATATGTGATAATTTGAAAATTTTAAGGGCACATAGATATTAACAGGGACATGCGTGGAAGAAAGCGAATTTTTAAAATTTTAAAAGAAGGCAAATTTATAAAATTCTAAGGGTGAAAATAGACTATCAATAAAAAATATAAAGAAAATATCTAAAATATGTGATAATTTAAAAATTTTAAGGGTGCGACCGACTTCGGTTGCCCTCCCTTTATACCATCCATTAATCGAATTGTTGTTATAATACAAATGTGTTAGATCAACTATCATTAATGGTTTAACAATCAACATACATACATACATACATAACAATCCATTCATTCGTCAATAAATATATATTTATTTCATATATGATATATATATATATATATTATACAGAATTGAGAGATTCGATTTAAACTTGAAAATTCATCCACTGATTACTAAAAATTTAAAGTTATTCGAGTTGTATTTTATAATTCGATTTGAACTTGAAATTTTTGCAAGTCGAGTTGAGTTTATGAAATTACAACTCGAAGTCATTTCGAGTCGAGTTTTTTCAAATCGAGTAAAAACCCGATTTTTAGAGTCTAGTCGAGTTTTGCTCACCCCTACTTCAAACCGATGTTGTTGGTCATTTATTGTCGATCATTGATTGTCAATTATGGCAATAATAATAACAAAATGTTTGTATTCGACTCGTCTTTCTTATAATAAGATTGGCTTTTCATAAAATTCATAAAAACTAACGAAAATTCATTTAAAAGTTCGAGTACTAATCTACTTCTGTATTGTCCCATAAGACTAATATTGAGATATTATATTTGTCTTCTCAAAACAAAATATTTCTCGTGGTTTGAATTTTCGAATAAATAATACAAATATTTTATTGTAAAAAATGATAAAATTCAAGGAAAATTGTTTACCCTTTAATTTTTGACAAACATGATAATCACGGTACAAAATCAAACCTGAAGTATGTAGCTTTGTGCTTGGTTTCATCGCCATTACAAACATCCACAGATTAAAAAGGAAAGATAAAGCCATTTAACCACTAAAAAAACATACCCACTACGAATCCTTTGACCACAAATCTAAAAAAAGCAAACACGTAAAACATTTGTTAATCGACGAAACAAAAATAACTAATTTTCCATGTCCGAAGCAGCCGCACAAAACCAGAGGCATAGAATTTAGCTACACTTCGTATCCCTCACGTCCCTTCTTCTCCATACCCCTTTTATCTCTAAACTCCAAAGGGTTGCACTCGGAATTCTTTCACCACTTCTCTTCTCCCTCCTCCCTCCGCCGCGTGGTGGCCGCGCGGCTAACTTCGCCCCCCACCCCTTTCTTTTTCCTCCGCCGTTCTCTACGTTCCCTGCATTGGCCACCCAAAAAATTAAAAAATAAATAAAAGAAGAGAAAAGCAGACATGAAAGTGTCTGGGGTAAAACTCTTATTTCTTGCATTAATCTTGATCCATATTAGAACTCAGACCAATGGCGCTACGCTCGTCGACGACTATGCCGACGAGGAGAAAAAGGCTCCGGCGCCCCCGCCGGAGATGGACAATTGTAACGGTGTGTTCTTGAGCTATTCTTTCACGTCGAGGACTAAATCGATGCCCCTCTTGAAGAACGTATCGGCTCAGCCGTGGACGTTTGATTCCATGGCCACCATTGTGAATGCTGGGACGGAAGAGGTAAAAGGATGGAAGATGTATATCGGGTTTCAACATAAGGAGATTTTGGTTTCCCTCACCAACGCCGTCATCATCGACTCTGCCGGGGATTTTCCGGTGGCGGTCGGGAACGGAACGACCATTTCAGGTTCCCCCAGTACAGACCTCAAGACATCGATTGACACAGCCGGGGATTATACTCAGATTGCCGTGCAGATTCTGATCAAGGGTTCTATGTTCGGGTTGAGCGAGAAGACCACTCCAATGCCCAAAAACATCTCTCTTGCAAACGATGGCTGGAAATGCCCCAAGAACACTAAATATAGTAAGTTTCGATGAATCCATTAATGATTATATATATATATAGGGACAGTACAATAACTTGAGGAACTCGTTATGATTCTACGATGATTTCAAGAAAGCGGGTTGACCTGCACGATGATTTCACGATCACACCATGCTTGTATGGCGAGTTCTCATGTTACTTTTATGTATGTCACCTAGCAGCGATGCAGTCCCAACGCATGAGAAATAGGAAAGTTGTCATGCACGTATGATGGGATCATGAAATTGTCATACAATCAATACGTTTTTTTTTAAATCATCGTGGCAATAATGCAGTCCGAACGCAAGAAAGACAAGGAACACGTATGACGAGATCATGAAATTGTTATACAATCAACTTACTTTCTTTAAATCACTTCAAAGTTATTACAAATTTCTCATATTAATATAATATTCATTCTAGATCATGAAATAATTTTTGGTACCTGAAATATTCAAGCAATTTGGCCGGATTCTCTTAGTTAAATCTGTGTTTTTCTTCTTATTTTAACCCTATTTTCCTATAGAAACCTACATGCATGTATGTTGCAAGAGGGATCCGAAATACAAAGCCAAGAGCCTCAAGAACCAATACATGCCCAAGCAAAACGGAGACCTCACGTTCACGTACGATGTCCTGAAATCATACGAGGGTAGCTACGAGGCACAGGTGACGATGGACAACAACAGCCCGATCGGCAAACTCGATCGCTGGAACCTGACATGGGAATGGATGAGAGGCGAGTTCATATACTCGATGAGAGGAGCCTACACTCCCCGAATGGATTACTCCGGGTGCATTTACGGTTTAGCCGGAAAATACCTCACAGGCTTGGATTTCACTCAGGTCTTGAACTGCGACAAAAGACCGACGATCACCGATTTGCCATTGATAAAAGCAAACGATACCAAGGTCGGTAAGGTCCCTTATTGTTGTAAAAACGGGACTTTGTTGCCGCCATTGATGGACCCGAGCAAATCTCGAGCTATGTTTCAATTAAGGGTCTATAAAATCCCCCCGGATGTCTCCCAGAAAGTGTTGTATCCGCCACAAAAATGGAACATCACGGGCTATCTTAACGCCCGTTACAAATGTGGACCGCCGATTAGAATAGATCCGACGGAGTTCCCCGAACCGACCGGTCTCGATGCTAAAACATACGCCATCGCGAGTTGGCAAGTCGTCTGCAACTTCACCACGCCGGAGAAGAAGAAATCGAGGTGCTGCGTTTCGTTCACGGCTTATTACAGCGACCACGCCGTTCCATGCCCCACGTGCGCCTGTGGATGCGACAGTATCGACACCAGTAAATGCAATCCCGACAAGACGGCGATGCTTATTCCGCCGGAATCCCTCCTTGTTCCGGCGGAAAACAGGTCGAAGAAAGCAAGAGCATACGCAGCGCTCAAACACAAAGAGGTCCCACGTAAGTTGCCTTGTCCCGACAACTGCGGCGTCAGCATAAACTGGCATCTCAACTCCAATCACAAGAGCGGATGGACGGCGAGGATGACGCTGTTCAACTGGGGAGACCTTCCGTTCGTCGACTGGTTCGTCGCCGTCGAAATGAATAAAGCGTACAAAGGTTACGACCAAGTGTATTCGTTCAACGGAACCAAAAAGCTGAACAACGTTAAGAACACAATCTTCTTCCAGGCATTGAAAGGCTTAGAATACCTGATGCAAGAGAAAAATGGGTCAAAATCAAGCGATCCGAGAATCCCCGGAAAACAACAATCAGTGATTTCGTTCACGAAGAAATACACACCCAATATAAACGTTGAGAAAGGCGGTGGGTTCCCTTCCAAGGTGTATTTCAATGGCGAAGAATGTGCACTTCCCAGTCGTTTGCCGAACTCAGGGCACGCCTCTCGTATTTCCATTACTACTTTCGTCTTCGTAGCCATCGCCACTTTCTTGCTAAACCGTTTCCATTGATGATATTTGGCTTTGTGTTTTTCTTTTCTTTTTTCTTTTTGTTGGCTTGTAGTATATTGGATTTTGGAGATATTTATATGTTTGTTATAAAAGGAAAGATCCAAGTAAAATAATAGAAACTTAATATAATGATATTATAATTAAAGATAAATACTCCCTCTTCATTCATGAGTTTAACATTGATGTAAAAAAAATTAATATTTTTTAGGTAACAATGAATCACTGTCAAAGACAGCGTGAGAATGTCAAGCCTCAACCTGCTCTGTCCAAGTTGAGTATGTTTCTAACTTCAGGAGGCAGGCTGTGAAGTATCTTCATTCCCAGCCTATCGTTCCTATCCAAATGTCGGCCGCTCCATTTGCTTCGCGTCTAGCATGGGATAGCTTCACCTTCCATTGGTATTGAAGGGGTTTCCGAATCCTCTGGATGATCGAGACTTCATTGGTATTGAAAGGCTGGGCACCGGCCAATGTTATGTTGAAATCCTCCTAGCTAATTGCTGGCACTGTCCCGGAGTAATCCTCCAGCAGTAGCTTCGGTGGTTCTCGGATTGGAGGCTCCATCAGTATTTAATTTGATCGTCCCAGCATTTGGAGGTCTCCATCTTTGCCGCAAAGATTGTTTGATCCCTCCTCGTTGTTTATTGCCATGGCTGCTTTTAATAGTTTGAGCCCATGTCTGCGAGGTTTGCATTATCTCCATCGACGATCAGACCTGTCCATTAAAAGCAAAATTATTACGTTGCTTCCACAAATGCCATAGAATTATGTGTCTACAGTAGTAGGCCTCTTGGTCCGATCCTGTGGAGGTATAGATGTTAGTTTGAATCCAAGCAAACAATGGTAAATGATAGAAATTATTAAGATTATCAATCGGCACTAATTGCTCCCAAACCATTTTAGCTGTCGGACAATCCCGAAGGACATGAATAATTGTTTATTTGCCCCCTTGACAAACTTGCATAATTGCCGAACAAGACCCATAATTTCTCTAATTCATAATTTAATTCCAAACTTTAGGATACTTGAAACTTAATCCAAATCATTCTTTAAACTTAATATTAGCATTCTAATATAAATTTCCACATTATATTTCACATAATACCCATCAAATTTACACAATTTCCAATCCAAATCCAAATTTCCCAAACTTTTAATTTGGGTTCCCAAATTTACCCAACTTATAATTTGATCCAAAACAATATTCCAACATCATAAATCAACATTTAATAATTAACTTTCAGCATAGTCCTTCAACATTTAAACAATTACACTTGTTCCCCCGAAGTTCCTAAATTATGCACCTCTTTTACTATTAGATCCACCTCTTTTCCGGTGTCTCCTGTCTCGAGAGATTCAAAATCTGACGGAGCTTCTATTTCTGAGGTTGATCTCTCAACCCTTGATGAAGTTCTGTTATCTTTTACTGATGCACAGATGTTCACATCGACTTTTCTCTGCCCTGTAAAATATTTTGCCTTCCTGCTTCGGAGAAGAAACGAATCAAAGAAGGCTTTCATGTTCTCGTAGTTTCTGATGAATGATTTTCTTCTGTGATTGGAATTATTATATTGAGAAATTCTATCTTAAACCAAAGAAGGCTTTTGTGTTATAGTAGTTTCTGATGGATGTTTCTTCTATGATCAGAATTATAATGTCGAGAAATTCTTTCTTAAAAATTGTTCAGTACTCTTAACTCGTCAGATTTATTTGGGTATTGAGTTTGCAACCCGAGTCTATGTTGTGTCTTGACCTTCATTCTTTCGTTGATTCCAGCTTCTGTTGGTAAATCTAGATTCATAAAGCTATCATCCGAGGATACAGATCGCCCTGATTTGGGAAGTGCAAGAGTCGTGGTTACAGGTGGAAGAGCTTTGAAAAGTGCCGAGAACTTCAAAATGATAGAGAAGCTCGCAGAAAAACTTGGTGTAGCAGGTATCTACATGAACACTACTCTTCTGAACTTGTAATATCATTGTTTCCTCGTCACGTCCCTTCTTCAATGAATACGCATATGTCAGATTTGTCAATGCGGTATATTAGTCTTTAGTTCTTTTTTATTGATATCACACGTACTGTTTCTTGCTTTTCGCTATAGTTGGTGCTACCCGTGCTGCAGTTGATGCTGGATTTGTTCCCAATGAATTTCAGGTTAGATACATATGGTTCTTCCCTGTTTACAAGTTACAAGCATGCTATAAGGAGCTTGTATCATGCAGGACATCTTACGTATGTTTTCTTATCTGCTCTGTATTACTCATTTTTTGTCAGGTTGGCCAAACTAGCAAAATCGTAGCCCCGGAACTATAGATGGCGTTCGGTGTTTCAAGAGCCATTCAACACTTAGCTGGCATGAAGGACTCTAAGGTTATCGCTGCGGTTAACAAAGATGCCGATGCACCCATTTTTCAGGTGACCTTCATTTCCAATCCAGAGATGCATGTCTGTCCTTGAGAGATGTGAATGCATGGATACATACACAGAAAGGGTGCATATATGACCCCAGTTCATAGATGTTAGATACTGATTGATTCTCACTGCCATTCTATATTCTTATACGGTGCAGGTAGCCGATTATGGACTCGTTGACAATCTTTTTGAAGTGATACCGGAGTTGTTAGAAAAGCTTCCTGAGAAAAAGTAGGCCTGTATACTTCCCAAAGTTGCAAAAATTGTTGAATGGTGTCTAAACAAAGATTCCAATTGAATAGCATTAAAGCAGACTTTGTAGTATTTTGTCACACTAAATAACTCTTCATTTGTGAAGCACCCAAAGTTATACAAAGTTATATATATATATATATAAGCATAATTAGATTTCAATCTCAAATATTTGCCAGGAAAGTGAATACAAGTAGGGATGAATAAAATTTGACTTGTTCGAAAAAACCAAAGTTATTGATTTGACTTGAGTATAAGAGACTCAATTTGACTTGTAATTTCATAAATTCAATTATGTTAAAAAGAAATTAAATAAGATTTAAGTTATAAAATATGATTGGAATAACTTGATTTTTTTAGTAATTAGATTGGTTCTCAAGTATGACTAGTCCATGTATATCTCATATGAAAAAAAATATGAAAAATTATATATGGTTATAGAAAGCAATTTTTTTTATTAATCGAGGGTAAGTGCAAAGTTATATATGTTCAAAGATAACTCTCAACCTCTTGAGATTGAATTCTCACACCCCTGACATTCTCGGTGTTCCAACTCGGATCCTCAAGGAATAATAACAATTCTTTTATCACGAATGCCACTTGGTTCATACTTATAGAAAGTAGTTTAAATTGAAATCAATTAGTACCATAATGTTATAAATATTTACAATTAAATTTAGACAGTAATTTCAACAACTTGACTTGAAAAAAAATTAATAAAATTTGAGTTATAAGATAGGACTCGTGATCTTGGATAACTAGAAATTTTTTTTATTCAACTTGAAAATAAGGATAAGAATAGAAATAGTTAATATTTTCGGTACAACAGAACCAAGCGCATCTAGTGTAGTGGTATCATAGTACCCTCCCACGGTACTGACCGGGGTTCGATTCCCCGGATGCGCATCTAATTCATTCCTTTTATGGCCCATCTGATATATTTTCGCAGCCAATAAACGACAAATACGGAGGATATTGTTGCCTCGCCTCTCACTGCCTAATACCAACACAATACTTAATTTTATGTGTTTGCCTGTTTCCCCTTGTAGCGTGTACTTCTCCCTCACGGTCTGGCTTCTACTTCAGATACAATGAGTCCAGTCGCTGGTTTGATGGATTCAGTTCATGAACCCAATCTCATTGTAAAGATTGCGTCAAAGTACCCTTGCTTTAAACAAACCCAAAATGGTAGCCTCTCGGCCCTCTCCACAACCACCCACACTTTCCATCTCCATTAAAACGACATATTTAAATAATATTGAACTATTTATCAATCGACCACACTTTTCATCTTCTCCGTTAAAACGACTTGTTTAAATAACACCAAACTCTTTATCAATCGACTAAAAAGACAAATATCATCGTTTGTTTTATAATTTAAGAATAATTCTATACGACTCTAATTAGTATTATGATAAAACTCTCTTAATAATAACTCTATCCGAACTTGGTTCAAGTGTAGGCTCATCCATCGATAAATGTGACATGTGATACGTCACAATGTCTCAAAATTTGAGGGGTCTACACTTTAGAAAAATATCACGCTTTTATTTTTAAGAATGTTTGAAGGGTGATACTTTTTTAAATAAAATATCACAATTATTGAGTTATTCTGTGACGTTGTTTTAATTTCATATGTTTAGATTTTTTTATTTTATAAGAAATAATTGTCATACGATAAAATTTGATATTTTACAGTTTTGTCTTATTATAAAGGGTAAATTATATCGTTCCTCATTGTATTATACTCTCTCTCCTATTTTCCTCACCCAACTTTCAATTTTTCTATTTTGCTCACTAAACTTTACAAATTGAATCATTTTGCTCACTATTCCGTTTCCTCTCTAACAGTTGTTGATGTGGTGTTTATTATTATTATTTAATATAAAATAATTAAAAATTTAAAATAAAAACATAAGGTGGTTGGATATCACCGCCGGTCACCGTTGACTGCCGTAGATGGTGGTCGTTTGGTCCTAAAATTGGATGGGTCGTTTCGCCTCGATGTCGTGAGTTCGAATCCGACCTCTATTTTGTCGGAAGTTGCTCCAAAGTCCAAGAATTTGAGATTGAAAGTGAGGAAATCGAAACTTTTTAGTCCAAATTCACGGGTTTTAGGATATTTTTTAACCACCAGATTCGGACTCAGGGGATCGAGACGAACTGACCCATCCCATTATGGGATCAAATGACCACCATCTATGGCAGTTGAAAGTGGTCGGAATGAAAATGACATGGTGGCCGGTGGAGAGAAAATGGAGAAAAGAAGAAAAAAGGATGAATTACACCACTAGTCATTAAACTTTACTCTATCTCATATTTTACTCACCAAAACGACGACGTTTTAGAATATATTTGAGTTTTTCCAAACGGCGTCGTTTTGATTCTTGTGCCATGTCATAATACCGTTGAAAAGTTAACAACAGAGTGAGCAAAATGATTCAATCTGTAAAGTTCAGTGAGCAAAATAGAAAAATTAAAAGTTGGATGAGGAAAATATGAGAGAGAGTATAGTTAGGGATGGACATGGGTCGGGTTGGCCCGACCCGACCCGAGATCAAAGAATCCTCCACCCGAGACCCGACCTGACCCGAGATCAAGGAATCCTCCACCCGAGACCCGACCTGACCAAAACAAGATTTCACCCGACCCGACCCGATCTGAAATAATAAAAATATTATTTTTATTCAATAAAAACAATGACTTAATTGGAAAAAAATAATATATAGAGAGGTAATATTATAATTATTCTTAAATATATAAGGTAAAATTTTCGGATGCCAACAAGGATAACATAAAGCTTAATGTTGAACTTAAAACCCACCTAGCCTTGGAATGGATTAAACTCGACAATCCAACGAATCAACCGCACATACAAAGAATTGACAGACTTACCACCTAACAAGGCATTCGTTCCAAAGAAATGATACCAGCTCCACGTACACCATCAGCAGCACAAAGAGGTAAAACCAGAATCAACAAGTTTCAAAACAGCCAGCGATACTAGATTATACATGCTCCAGACTGATTCAACACTGCAGAGGATTTCAAACAGAAGCCACGCCCCCGAAAGGATAGATAATGAGACTGCTTTCATTACCACACTATGAACATAGATTGCATGTACATTCTTGAGTTAACGAGGGATACTGCCAATTAAATCTAGATTCCAATCGCATTGAAAAAGTGGATCCACAAATCAGCCGAACCTCTTTTGTGCATATAACCCGCCTCAGCCTGCATTTCCAATGTTGTCCACACCACCAAACGACAAACAACGCTACACCAATCAACGGGAGAATTCCCAACGAACACCTTCTCGTTTCATGACATCCAAAGCTTCATAAAGCCACTGCTATCGGGATTAACAGCATCCCGCTTCACTTGAAATGAGTTTAGAACACTGAAAGACATAATCCCTGACATATATATGTGATAATGCAAAGCAACCTTATTGGGTGCATTGATGTAGAGAAAGAGATACACATAGTATATGTAATAAAATGTGGAAAACAACCTAGATGTTGTACTACCATTGACAAAGGAACTAAACAAAGACCCCTTTTCTTCGGTCGAGTTTCTTCATTTTCTCCCCCATTGATGGAACTCGATTCATCTCTCTCCCTTGTTGATCCACTTCCTTTCTCCTCCTGCAACAACAAAAATTTACCACAAATCATTTTTTAGAACCAAGTCTTAGGTTCGAGCCCGAACTTAATGTTAACAAGGATTTAAGCAACACAAATCATACATAGAAGAAGACGACGATGAATAGTGAGTAATTGATTACTTACCTTTGATATGTCCGTGCCATCTTTCATCTTCATGATCTTACCAAACTGGTTCTCCATGTCACACATCTACAAAAACAAAAGAAAGTTGACACTTCAATTATTATTTTTCTTAAACACCATAGGGACGGTGTAAAATTTTATGTTAGGAGAGACGATATTTTAAAATTTTAGGATACTAACTTGTAAAATTCTAGAGAACCAAAATAAATTACCAATAGAAAATATAAAGAGAATATCTAAATATATGATAATTTATAATTTTCGGGGGTGATTACCCCTGCCACCCCTTCGTCCATCATAAATGTTTACATAAAGAAATGAAAAGAGCTGACCTTGGGGCTATTGAAAGGAGAGCTAGCAGTGTCTTCCAAATCTTCATCAAAAAAACAGGCAGAGGATCCATTAGTCTTCCTCTTCTTGAAACTCAACCTGTTCTTCTTACTGCTTTATTATTATGTTCCAATGAAACCAGAGATGGTCTGGTGATTGATGTCGGAGGAACAACAGCTTCTGTTTCCATTCATCTCAACAACATCATCGTTGCCATTCGAGAAATCTTTAAAATACATAGTCCAACTACTTTCCTCCGGGTTTTCATCGTCGTCATAGTGAGGCGGAACCGGCGTCGATCTGCTCATGGAATCCATGGGAAACTCGGAATTCTTCAACGTAGGAGACAACAAAAGAAAGACCTGATAAAACCGTTCTGCACAACTATATATATAGAGAGAGAGGGGGGGGGGGAAGAAGAGACGAGAATAATTTAGAATCTATGTGGGATGTTGGGGGGAAGAATGTGTTCACCAACAGAGATTTGTTATACCAAAATGTATTTGGTTAATGGGTGGACTTAAAACTTTCCCACTAATCTTTTCGTTGAATCTCTCTCTCTCTCCCGAGTCACGTAGTTAGACCAAATTACCAATGTAATTTTTCTTCTTTCAAACTCATCCTTGTTGGATAGATTTTTAAATGCTTGAATATTTAATTTTAAGTATATGGTACAATAAAACTCATCAAGTGATTTTGATTGTAAAAAGGAATAACGTTATTCCCTCAAATTTGAACAGTTATGTTCGTAAAATGTAGTGCTAAGAAAGAATGAGTGTTTTTTCTTCCTCAAATCATTTGTTAATAAAAGCTTAATTCCCCCCCCCCCCTCTTTCTGCAGATGGATAATATGGGTGAAAGTGGGAGTCATAACATCCAATACCTAGAGGAACAATTCAACAATGGTGGTTTTGATGATATCGAGAAGATAGTTGGAGCAAAAGCATTAGAAGAGAGAGAGTGCTTCTTAATTTTAATTTGAGAATAAACCCTACTTTATTCATATTTTAATTTTTACTTTATTCATATTTTAATTTTTACTGTATGCTTATATAGTGAAATGATAAATATAGGGAAAGTGAATCCAAATAATTAATGCCAAAAAAAAGAAGCGGGAAGCTCACATGAAAGAAAAGAGAAGTGTATATTGTGTTTTATATCTTTCAAACACCCGAAAAAGAACAGTTTTGACTGAGATTTCAGAGCTTAATTCCCTCTAGATGAAGTACTAAGTTGTAGATTTCAGAAGCTCACACCTTTTGCAATTGCTGTGGAGGGACCGCAGATGTGGGTGGCGGGATGGGAAACGGCTTTATCTCAAATTGGACCACAGTTTATCTGGTAACAACAAGAAGTACTAAGTTGTAGTTCCTTGTTCTGTTTCCATTCGCTTACTATTGTCTGGATTTATCCATTCAACTCTTCCAGATGCTTTGCACTCATTAGATAAACTTATCAGAAGTTAGATACTCCATCATCCATTTACGAATTTTTCAGAGAATACATATTTTTGAACCGATCTTGAATTTGGTGCTTCTTTTCAAAAACTGATGCAGTTGGATGATTTATACATCGAATTTGATTAATCTTTAGTGAATTTATGCCTCGAATCACGTATAACCTGAACCGAACCAGTAATTATCTATTATAGTTTCATTAAAGATTCAGCTAGGCTCATACTACATTATATTATTTCTCTTTAATTATCTTCCTCTTCTCAAGTACTGCAATGTTTAGGTTCTCATCATGATGTTTATTTTCTTCTATGAATTTTGTACCATTAGATGCTCTTTAACGACACCCGTATGCTAACAAAATTGTGGGTTCGATCGTATTCTGATAGGTGGGTAGCAGCCCAAAGTATTTTCTATCATCTCTACAACCAGGTCTCATACATGTCCCTCGACGAGATCTCTCCCTTGACATTTAGCATTGGCAACACCATGAAACGTATATCCGTTATAGTCTCGTCCATCATCATCTTCCACACACCTGTCCAGCCGGTCAATGCTCTTGGAGCCGCCATCGCTATCCTCGGAACCTTCTTGTATTCTCAGGTGAGTAATAACACGTAACTAAGAACCATGCGACAGCATTATGTTATAAAAACAGCCACGTTCTGTGTCTTTGGTCTGTTTACGGGACAATCTATTAACCCCTACTTGTAATCTTTTGAACCTGGTACTAATTGAAAATAGAAATCCATTGATGTCGAAACCGGGGCAGACTGACAAATTATGTCGTTTTGACGGTCGATTTTACTATATGTAATAATGAGAACGATACAGAACATGACAAAATAAGGAAGTGGATAACATAAACATAATACAAAACACACGTATTCGACTTCAACGCCGCTCTACGCCAGCCTAACAACCTTTGTTGACCCCTTGCAACGTCAATTAGACCTTACAGCCACATGCATCAGTCTCTTCTTATGAGTCCCCTTATGAGTTATTGGGTCGATTTCGATAATTAGGTTTTGACGAACTTGGGGCCAGTGGACGTGAGACAACTATAAGAAAGAAGGACGGAGAGAGAGAAAATTGATAAGAACGGCGAAAAGGTGGTGTCTGAAAGACGTGTATTTTGCATAAGAGCGGTGATATGACAAATGGGTGGAGACATTGTTGCGACGACGATGGTGAGCAAAACTGTGATGGGAGCTAGGGAGAATCATTGGATGAGCGCTGACGTCGTTTCGATGACGATGGTGAGCAAAGTAGCGATAGGATTTTGGGGGACTCGTCGGACGACAACGTGAAGACGGTGGTGGGAGTAAAAGAGCCCATGGGATGATCAAAGATAAATTGAAATAAAAAAATATATTCACACAATAAATCCCTAAATTTTTGACAATTTTGAAAGTAGGCTACTAAATTATTATTAAATTGTTACAAATTATTACAAACTAAAATGAGAACCAAATTGATAGAATTTTTAAATAATTGGATTTTTGAATTTTTTTAATTATGATCAATTCGATAGAATTTGTAAGTTTCGTGAAATAAAATTGTTATAATACCAATACTACATCACCACTTCTGTTAAGTCAACTATGAAACCAATACTGGGCGGCCAAAATAGAAATGAAAAACGACGTTAATTATGATTTTGAAAAAAACAATAGTTTGTGATCAGAAAAAAAATGCGATAATAGATAGGTGAGTAAATAGGTAATTTACCTATTTGATTGTTATAACAGAATAAATTCGGACCCATCTCCCTCTAAGTTCCTTTGAAACGCAATTGGAATTATTCCATCTCCACTCATCACCATATTTCAATCCCTTTATATATAAATATAAAGAACCCTTTCAGGAAAACAAATCAGATTCTCCTATTTTCTTTCTTATTCAGTTATTTATTCAGTCATTCTTGTGTTGGGGGATGGGAGATTGAACTGAGTGGTACATATCAAATTCGTTAAATTTGATTTTGGCCCTTTTCTATGCTCAAATTACAGATGTAGTCCTACTTTAGTCTAACGTAATTTGACTTTTCATTTTTATATCGTCATTAATCTAAATTATTAGCACTTGATTCATATACTAATGTGGATATTTACTGTGAAAGAAATCAATCTCAGCCTTCTATGGGTGAAAACAGGTGATTAAGATTAAAAATAAGAAATGTGAAAGATATTTACTGTGAAAGAAATCAATCTCAGCCTACTATTTTCACTTATCCAATGATCATGAATCTGTGTAAAATTAAAGAGTTTTATATTGTGTAATTGAATCCTAACCCTATATACGATTGTCCCGAATAAGAAGAATAAGAAGAAAAAAAGAAGCTAACTTTGAAATTTGAATATGATACAAGGAAAAGCAAAGGCAATGAAAAGAAATGAACCAAACGATGAAAGACCAGAGTTGGGTGATTGTGGTGGGGTCAATTTGGTGCGAAGAAAACTTGTTGTTTTTCGCTCTCGTGTTCTATTTTCTTTCTACTTCAACTCTGTAGATAAAAATCAGTGAAAAAAAAACCCAAAAAGAAATGGTAAAGTAATTTTTAGTCCCTGACTTAGCAACTTTTCCTGATGTGATCATTAAACCTTTTTTTTTTGTCTATGTTTCTGAACTTGAATCTTTTATCATAAAAAAAGATAAAAATTCAGAGACTAATGTAGATCTAACAAGAGTTAAGTCCAAGTTGAAAAAAATTACTAAATTCAGGGACTAAAACTAAAAAACCAGGTTCTAGAAGTCTATAATGGGTTCCCCAATAGTCAAGTTTCTCTCAACCGTCCATGGCAAGTTAAAGAGTTTAGCCATGATGAACTTGAAGATCTTGTTCACATTGATGTTATGGTTAGCACTTGAGAAGAAAAGGGTTGCCTTCATTGCCTTTGCATATGCTCTTGCCTGTTTCAGTTTCAACTTTGGTTAGTTTTATTGCTTTAAAAATTGCCCCAAACAACAATAAAACAATAAAGCTTCTTTTTTTAAGAGCATTATTATCGAATTGGTTTACTTCCCAAAAGGAAGTTTCTTTGTCTGAAGTAATTAAATTCCAAATTCCCTACTTTTTAAATCAACAAGTGCCCCCCTTTTTTGTGTTTTGATCTTTAAATAGGGTCTGAGAAAGATAGGGAAATGTTTGTCACAATTGTCAAATGGCTGACAGGATTGACAAAGGAAGACTCCCCCATAACAATTCCTCTTATTCAAATGACACATTAATCACATATGTATTTTCAGGTCACACATGGATGGATCGAGGAAGGCCGGTAGGACGGTCATCCCCTAAAAATGGGTATTTTTATGTTTGACTAAATATCTTTTATTTTCGATCATGCTGAATATAAGTACGACACGAATACGAAAGAAAATCAAATAAGCTATGCAAAAGAACAAATGCAAGTTGTGTACCTGAGTAACAATAGTCCATTGCAAATCTGGGGGAAGCCTAACAAAGTCATCAAATTTTGTTCCTATTAATATTGGAATTGCAGTCTGCAAATATCATGGAGGAAAAAGAACACTTTAAAACCTGGGAAACTGGTATAAGAACATAGGCAAAAACATCTTAAGGCCTCCACTCCATAAAATTCTTTACTGAATATAAAGACCACCTAATAATTGGAGCACTACTAATTCTATGGCCCTAGTACTGAAAGCTTCACATCAATCCTCTTTATTATTTCCAAGTATGAAGCTTGAAAATTTGACACCAACTAATGATTTCTTCATCAATTTCACCCTACATTCATTTACAAGGCAACAGTTTCTTTCTTAAATGAACAAATTACTGATTTTAGTACCTGATTCCATTTCCTTGCTTGACTATACCATCCAACAACACTGCAAAATCAAAAAAAAAGTTGCAGATATCAGGAAACAATACCATCAATTTGCATTTGCAGGGCTAATTTTCCAGTTGAAAAACAGGTTTTCAAGCTAACCTGTTAAGGGTGCACCGGCTTGTTAGATCAAACATAAACAAAATTGCTACTGAATCTTTACAAGCAATTGGAAGATGATCAAGAGAGTTACTGTCACCTGTAATGAAATAATCACACAGAAAAACAATGAGAAAAAGAAAAGAAAAGAAAATTTCTGGTTTTGCAGCAAAAGAAGAAAGATTTACCTCCTACATCCCATATGCTGAAAGCAATCCTAGCACCTTGGACAAACAATGTTTTGTTTACTAAATTTAATCCAGACATTTCTAAGCTTCTCTCGTGTTCATCCCCAACATATTTGATCTCCAGAAAAGGAAAAAAAAGGGGTTAATTCTATTAAGAAAAGCTACTTACTATTCTAAGCGGAGTTTCATCAAACACAAAAGGAAACCAAAAATCAAGTTTCTCACCAGAAAACTAGTTTTCCCAATCTGACAGTCACCTAACAAACTGATCTTCAAACTAACCAAATCCGAATCCGTCTCGTACCCGTCGTTCGCTAAGCCCTTGACATCGTCATCTTCGTCTCCGATAACAACCGCCCCTTCCACCAGAGAAGAACCCCGGCGAGTCAACTTTCTGTAGTGAACTGGTTGTCTTCCTATAGAACAAACAAGAATCCTATCCCAGATGTACCTAAAAACCTTCGAAATATCGATACCCTTCCCAGTATACTCCATTTAATGTTGACGTGAACAATTTTCCGATAAATTTGTGTCATTTTCTTTTCCCGGCGGCTTCATGAACGGTTCCGGACATGAAAGATCGGTCGTTGTTCCAACATAGGCTTTTGTTTTTGTTTCTTTTTCTCTTGAGCTTTATGCTTTGAAGCAGCTTAGTATCTTTGTAATGTAATAGGGGGGGATAACGGTTGACCGGTATTTCTATTTTTATACCCAAATAGTCCAAAATGCCGGCTTCTTGGGGTTTACGTACGGTGGGTATTTGGGTCAATTTCCGACGTTGATAAAGACGATAAGGGTAATTTTGTCATTTCGTTAAAAGGGTAATTCTGGAAGATAAGAGTATTTTATTTTTTTAGTTTTATGTGTTTTTTAGGGATAAATCTTTGTCTACATACACCAAGCACAAGAATCTTGTGACGTGTCTTTTAAAGATAAGAAAAAACAAGAATATTGTCTTTTTATTATTAGGTTTAATATGTAAATTGTCCCTATACAATAAGAAAATTATCAGTTTGGTATCAAGAATTTAATATGTAAATTTTCATGTAAATTTAGATGTATACTTAAAGTATGGTTCATATAAGAGTCCTATGGATCATGCTTCAATAACTATCTAGATAGCTGACAAGAGCCAGAGGCTTATTCACAAGTTATATATGTACAATAAGAAAAAAAAGAATTAATCTTAGATTTTGATTTCCCTCAATCCAGTGGTCGTATAAAAGTGTGAAACTAAACGAGTTTTATACAGTGTAAGTGGAGGAGGACCATAACCCTAAAAAATAAAACCAACACATAAAATACATTAATAAATGTATTTACATATATGGTCAAAACTATAGTATTAATTATTTGTTCCATTAAAAAAAGTGGGTATTTTAGCTCTCATAACATCCACAAGGATCCATGTTTCAAAATATTAAAAGTTGGTAATCAAACAATGAAAGGTCCTTGTCCAAAGAGAAAACATTGAATATATTATCCGTTTGGTAAAGCAATGAGTGTCCTACGAGTGGGAGGGACCACATTTGACATTCGGACCAGAACCACCTATCTAACTGATATAAGAACTAATTTGTTTGCTAGGAAGGTTAATGGAGTTGGGTAAGCCATGAAACTCTAGTACCAAACTGTATTTATTAAACAATTATTACAAAAAAGATTTAAACAAAATGTTAGCTTAAGTACTACCTTTCTTACCACCTTTCTATATGGTTTTCTTAATCATGTTTTTCATCAATTTTTGTTAGGGTAAATTACACAAATGGTATCTCAACTATTGAGTGTTGCTTTGTTGAGTCTCTCGATTATTAAAAGTTATAAATTGGTCATTCAACTATTCATATGTTCAAGACTCATCATTTTTCATTTAAAAGTTAACATCAATCTAAGCTAGACAAACTTGCGGACTGGGATATGATAAAATTTGATCCCAGAATCTCAAACGACTATCATATTCCAGTCAACATCTTAACGTTCAGATCAAATAACAATCAATTTTTAGCGAAAAAGGGCAAGTTTGAAATATATGAATAAATAGGTGACCATTTTGTGACTTTTAATAGTCAATGGACTCAACAAAGCAATGTCCTATAGTCAAATGATCATTTTATAACTTTTAATAATTTGGGACTCAACAAAGCATCACCCTATAGTCGATGAAATATTTGTATACTTTACCATTTTTTAACGATTAAGAAAAATATTGGTAATGATATTAAATATATATGTGTATATAAGGATGAATTGAGTTGTATTGAGGCACGGTTAGGGATGGCAAAAAAACCCGAATCCGACGGGGAAAATCGAAAATCGAATTAAACGGGGATGGGGAAAATCGTTTATGCTAAACGGGGACGGAGAAAAATCGTTTATGTTAAACGGGGACGGGGACGGGTTTAGTAATCCCCGATTACCCGATTATCCGGCCCGATACTCGACCCGATAAATATTAAAAATAATTAGTATATATATATAATCGTTCATACTTATTTATTTTTAAACGGGTATCCTCGTTTAGCATAAACGGTTATTTAAACTGGTATCGGGCCGGGTATATATATTTAAATTAAATATATAAATATTATATATATATTTTTAATTTAAATTAAATTTATTAATATTATATATATATAATAATTATTTTTAATATTTATGCTAAACGATACCCGACCCGATAAATATCCTCGTTGCCATCCCTAAGCACGGTCGTATCTTTAAAATTTTTAATTTTTTATGTAATTTAAATATTTTTATTATATTTTTTATTCCAAAGGAGTGGTTAGTGGTTGACAGTGACAAACCAGATGGGTGTTTTAACTCGATTTCATATTAGTTCTCTGGAAGAAATAAATATCAAAGGGATCAATCGTTATCATGATTTCTAATGCTCAACAACACGTCAAGAAAAAAAGGGTAAAGAACAATGAATTAAATCATTAATTGTATGCATATTTCATATTGAATACAGTGATTGATAGCTATGTTAATTGATGTTAATTTATTGAAAATAATTTGATTGTGAACTTAATCTTATTAGAAGAATGTATTTATGTAGAATTTATTATTGAAATGCAAGAAGGGGACAATGATGGAGAAGTTCCGGTATGAAAGATTGATGCTGAAAGATCACCTCATATGAAAGACTCTACAACCCACCTCACAATGGATCGATTGAAAAAAAGTTGTCTTCGTGTTTATGTTTATTCGTTTATTTTTTAAAGTGTTTGTATTCGACTCGTGTTCGTTTAAATTTTTAATGTTATGCTCGTGTTTGTTTATTGTTTTTGAATGTGTTCGTGTTCAGTTCAATTTATTTAGTGTTTGTGAATATATTTATTTAATGTTCACGGACATATTCGTTTGTGTTTGCCAACATATTCGTATAGCGTTTATCATCACATTTATATGTTCAAAAAATTGATAAAATTACACCACTAGTCCTTAAGCTTCCCAATTTGAATTCCAAAATTCACCCTTTATTCAATTTAGTTTCTGTCTTCACCAATATTGAAAATGTAAAAAAAATAGAAAACAAAAACCCAGGTGAATGAGCTTATAATCGAGTCAAACGAATTTATCAGTGAACATAAAAAAATCAAATACACCTATGTTCGCGTTCATTCGTTTATTAAATGAACATAAAATTCTTGTTCATACTTAAATATTTATAATAAATGAACGTTGCACGAAAGATTCTCAAACTGTTTATCGAACACTCTATCCATTTATACCCCTAACAATGAGGACAGGTTGAAAATTTTGCTGAGGATGTAGATGGCACTGTTATTACATGAAATTGTTGTTCAAGATTGAAACTTCTGCTGGCTTGGGTTGTTTAAAATTGATGTCTAATACATGAAAGTGGCGTTTGTCTCTGTGAAAGGCCAGCTTCTTCAACAGCAAATCCAACCACAATGAAAACCGATCTTCCTGCAAAAGAGACCTGAAGCAATGCAGGTGATTAGACAAATGCATTCTATAGCATGCTCCCCTGTGAAAACCTAACGACAGTCTCATCCGATGATCAAGCGATACAACAAGTCATTCATTTGTACACATGACAAGCTCCACAAATCATAAAGATCATTTATTTTCAGTTGAATAGGCAAACATCACTGAGTCCTGAATAGAAATTGCATTTCACTTTTTTGCCTTCCATACTAGCTCATGATCAATACGAACGCAGTTAAAACTTGTACCCCTAAAATATGACACAGAAATGCATCCAAAAATCAGTACACGTTCGGTTTGTCATCACCATATTTATGTTCGTTAACATGTTTTCTTAGGAACTTGATCCAAGCAACTCTACAAAATTCCCTAGTTTGATCAATGGATAACAGGCTTCAGAGGATGTGCTCTAACGTTGGACAAGTCGAGAGCAGAATCAAGCTCTTCATCCAGTTCACCGACAACACTTCTGCAATAATTAAAGAATAAAAAGTTAACATTTTATAGAAAGCATATACAGCAAGTCAACCAAGCTAACAACTGAAAATCCCTAATAATGAAGAGGAAAAGCGACATACATGTTGTCGCCTCTTATTATGTACAAACCCAGCACAAGTTGCTGAACACCTTCCTGCAAATTTCAACTCATAATAATCATAACAAAGGAAATCATCCAAGGGTCGAATTATATTATATTTAGGATGAAGAAAGAACTCTTGCTTCTTCAATAAACCAACCAAGTGCCAGAGATTAAATGAAAAAAATAGTAATAAAGGCATAGCTTGTTGAATAGGGACACAAACCTTGGTTGAGTACACACGTTCATGAGATTCATCGAGAATGATATTTGTGGCCTGGTCGAAGCCTTTTAAAACTCCCTTTGTTTTCAGGAGGGAAAAATAAGCAAAGGTGTAATGTTGCAAATTAGGACCTCATTGAAACTAAGAATAGTTTAGAAATATGCAAATAAAATGATTGTATTTCAAAAGATTAAGAAATGCATAGAAAGAATGCCTTGACATACCACAATGTTGCGTCCATCATTGGTAATGACCGAGATCATCTCTGCACATGAAGGAAATGGTTCAGAGAGAGAGAGAGACGGGGAGAGCCTAATTAACTTCGACCAAAAATGCCAATCAAGAATATACAAAATAGAAAAACAGCTTGAAAGTTGATGCGGAATCAGCCCGTCTGTTCGTTTTCCTTTAGATGCTATGTTAAAACATTTCAAGAAACAAAGGGATTATTTCAGTTAGCTTACGATCTACAAGAGACTCGAGTCCAGGGCCAGTTGCCATTTTGAAGCTCGGAAACAGCAGTAAATGTGATTAGAAAGACAATTTTCTGCACAAGGAAAGGGAGGATATAAGATCCCGAGTGCAACAAATCCGTGCACAAAATCAAGCAGACAAGATGCATTACAAAGAACACAAAAATAAGATCCACGGAAAGTACTATTGATTCTGTTCGTAATTTGGAGAACCAAAGGCGAGCATACGAGAATACCATTGAAACTAACACGGGGACAAATATTTCATGACTCAAATGCATTGTAATTCTTCAAAAATTCCTTTTAATTATCATGGAGACAAATCCACTACTAGAGCCCTATACAACTGCAACTCGACACTTGATCAGATTCCATTACTGCAGTCCTATACAAATTACAAACAAAACAAAAGTAATCAAATGCTTTCAGCATCAACACAGATTTCAAAACCACTCATTTAACAAACCCAAGTCTCAGATTCCCGTATTTGATCAGATAAACAACTCGAAACTATAAAATTTATATTAACAGTTAAGAACCAATAAGAAATCATAGCAGAAGAGTTAGTAAAAGACAGAAATTTTGAAGGAGAAGAGCCCAAACCTAATGCGGAGCAGCTTAAGGGGTCAGTTAGGAACTCGAATATTTGTCGGGTAGGGTTTTCCAAAGTATGCCGGCTGAGTTAGGGTAGAGAGAAGGGGAACAAGTAAGAGCTCGAAAATAGATTATCGGGGTTTTGGTTTCCTATTTAAAATATAGTGACGTGGCGTAATCTCTGTTGTAGGATACTTTTTAACAATGGCGTGGCATTTGATCTTTGCTGTTATTGGCTTGTAATATTTCATCTTGCATTTGATCATGAGTGTATTAAATTAACGTGTGTGTGTATACAGACAAACAGTTCTAGTTCTACCATGTTAAAAATGATTAAATTATATTAAAATATTAGTATTTCATTTATATTCATTACATATTTATCTAAAATATATGGGTAAATTACAAATTTCATCACTAAACTTTACTCTCTCTTATTTACTTATTGAACTTTAATTTTTTTAAATTTTCGTACATTGAGTTTTTTTATCACTCCGTCGTTAAATAGTTAACGGAGTTAAAAAGAAATCGTTTAAAAAACAAAAACAAAATTTTCACTAAAGTGATGTTGTTTTGCATCTATATGATAATTTATTTATAACGTCGTTAGTGAGAAAACAGTTGAGTGATAAAAAAACTCAATGTATTAAATTCAGTGAGGAAACTAATAAGATTTAAGGTACAATAAATGAAATTAAAATGATTTAAAGTACAATGAGTGAAATATGAAATAAGTAAAGTTCAATTGTTGAATTTATAATTTACCCAAATATATATATATATATATATATATATATATATATATATATATATATATATATTTGTATTAATATAATTATCCAAAATCATTGCAGATTCCCAAATTCAAATATTAGTGTTAAATCTGCGGGAGTTACAAGCGGTTCCACTTTTCATTGGAGTCTTCACTTTTCTCTTGCGTCCGGGCCAGTGGTAGTGGCTTTTCCCGCCCACTCCATTGTCATTTCTGGTTTTTGTTTTTATTTTTTAATCACTAGTTATTGATTTTTTCGGTTTATGTTATATTTTTTCATATTTTCAATCATATTTTCTCTAATAAAAGATATCATGACTACCACTATTTTCGCACTCTTGGTACAAGTTTCTTCTCTCGATCTTCTTATTGGTTTATGGTTTTACAGATTTTCTTGGTTGATTGCTTTCCTGATGCGTGGTCGTTTGCGTATGACATTTTGTTGACTTTCGAATATATACATCGGATGAGATTACAATTACAAGAGGATTGGTTTTTCGTTCGTTCACTCAACTATTCAAACACAACATGCTGTCACTAATCGTACATCGTTATATTTCTCTTATAATTATTTTGAATGTATGTATGACATTATCATACATCGTATCGTATCTTTTATAATTAATATAATCAATGTTTTTCTTTCAAATATATTATCATAAATCCGTTATTAAGAAGGCGATTGCGTTGCAAGTGTTTGTTGACGCCATTGTTTCCGGTTATCAGTCCGTGCAATTGAGCAATGCCGAGGTTGTGGATCGAAGGCAAGATATTATCGATTCTTCTGATAGTTGCGTTCAGTCTCTGGAGTCGGAAGATCTCGACGAAACAATCAATGACGCTGAAGGCTTGCCTGATTCGAGTGAATCGGAACGCACTGCTGCTGCTGCTGCAATTCAAGGGAACGAGGAGGAGACGTCAGAAACTAGTCGAATCGATTCCTTTGCCAATCACGAGAATGCAATTGAAGAGGAGGATGAACATGAGAAGGAAGAAAAAGGGGCGAATACTGTTGGCGAAGGAGAAAGTGGGAGAAAGGAGATGATTTTAGAGATGGATAATGGAGGATAACGAGAAGATGATGAGGTCGATGGAGAAGTTGTCGGAGAGGAACGAAACGCAGACTCGGATGCTGTGCGCGTTGACTCAAAGCTCCGATTGCAACTTTCATCCTGGTAAATCACTGGGGGATCAGTCTGTTCATGGAAGTATTCAAGGCCTTTAGCTGCACTGATTGCAACTTTCATCCTGGTGTCCCAGTCCAATGGATTCTTCTGTGCGGCTAAACCTGAAGGCCATGATCACAAACAACTGAATACGTCTAGAACACTTCAAACAAATATCAGACTCATCCAAAGAACAAATCATGGAAAGAAGACCTTCAAAGCTCCGAATCACGTCATAAGTATCCTTAGATGTTAAACATACCTAGAAGGTGACTCTCCAAGGAGCCATTAGCCATGTATTCGTAGACCAAAATCCGTTGATCTCCATCGGCACAATATCCGACCAACGTCACGAGGTTAGGATGGTCGAGTAAACTCAACATCAAGACCTCAACAAGGAACTCTCTGTTCCCGTGGTATCCATTCCTGTCAAGTTGCTTGACAGCAACAACCTGATACAACAGAACAACTATATGTAAACATATATATATATATGCATGCATGCATGTATGGATGGATATGTGAACAACCTGATTCGGGTTCTCAACCTGCTCTTTGTAGACCCTCCCAAAACCACCTTAACCAAGCTGATTCTCTGAGTTGAAGTTGTTAGAAGCAGTGCATAAATCACGGTAATCAAAAGTTTTTACACTCGTCTTGCCCTTACCCCTTTTTACTATTTATTCGGCAATGTATCTCTTTCGGTTTCCATTTGCCAAAAGAGAGGAAATTTTTGTTCAAAACATCAATCAATCAACCACCTTTAGGCTCTAGGATTCAACTATGTTACTCCTCGGGTGCGAGTGTCGAACACGGATACGAACATTCGAGACTTGTACATCCATTTCCATGGCCGTAGTTACCTAAACAAAGAATGAACATGGCTTGGCAATGGCAAACAATTAAGCATCTATTTCAAACACCCATTTCATCAAACAAATTGTGTTCATGGATTGAATTGAGAAAAACATAAAACAGGATCAACAAAAAATATATGCAGAAAACATGTTCCTTCCATTACATGTTTGATTGGTGATGAAATTGGAGAAAATTTGTACCACTCTTGAACGAAATATTGGCAAACGAGGGCATATCTTTTAGTGCTCTGGGCTCATCGGTTCCGTCACTCTTGTTGCATATTGTCTCTACCGACATACAACACGAAAAGCAGCTCATTGTTCGGTCGTCTTTTTCGTTGTCGTCGGGATATGAATAAACAACAAAATCCTCGGAAACCCAGGTCTAAAAATCGACTGCTTTAACAACAAAAAAGATCCCTTGAACCAAAATTTATGAGGTGATCTAGTATGAAGAAAATCCACAGCCGAGCTGTGAATTTTCTTAAATTTCTCAGGCCCCTCGGGAGATCAAACGGATATGTTTTTCTCATATTGTTTGTTCTGGCTTCTGTCATTTCCAAATCCCATTGACCCCATATTGCCAAAAATAGCTTGGGTCTTGCTAAAGATAGAATCCGAGAGAAAGTTTTCTTATTTTTTAACTACCTGTTTCGTTATCAAGAAAATTTCTGGAAAATCAATATGGTTTTCTATTATTATATGCTTTGATTTGATATGATTCTTTGTTTGCTCTATGTTCAAATTCGATCTATTACATTTGTACATAATCCATCAAATACATAAGAAATTGTATCACTATTGCAAACAAGTTAGTGATTTACGGGTAAGTAAAATTCTGCTTATTGGACGAACTATGTTATTTGGTTAAAAGAATAATTATTACTTTTAAAGTTATTAGGTTAAGATTCGCTTAATAAAACTCGTTTAGTTTTACACTTTCTTGTGACCATTAAATTAAAAGAAATCAAAGATTAAGATTAATTATATATATATATATATATATATATATATATTTAGGTGGTTGGTGGTAGGATTGCATCGAACTGAGAAAATAATAGTTCAAATTTAAAATTATCAAAAAATAACAAACTTTTGTTTCACTTTTGTTAATAAATTATTTATTTAATTCAAAATCATACCTAATATTACATTTTAATTTCATTTCGGTCATTCTATCAAAAAAATTAATATAATTGTTGATGTGATATTTTTAAAATTTTTTAATAATGATATGACATTACTTGATGATGCATGTCAGCATCAAAGTCAATTTTTAACGTTGGATAACCTAAATGAAACCAAAACGTAATATTTTATATGATTTTAAAACATAAAATAGTTGGGTGACCAATAAGAAACAAAAATGATAGTTGAGATACTAAAAGTGTTGTTTACCTTGTTTAATAAGGTGCAAATTTTCTTTTACTTACATGATAACATACACAAATGGTCCTAACTAGAGTCCATTGATTATTAAAAATTATAAAATGGTCACCTGATTATTCATATATTCTAAACTTGTCATTCTTCATTAAAAAATTGATAACAACCTGAGTTGAAAGTTAACATGTTGACTAATATATGATAATCTAGATTTTGAGATTATATTTTATCATATCAGAGTAAGTAGGTTAATGTCCAGGTCAAATTACCGTCAATTTTTTAATAGAAAATGACGAGTTTAGGATATATGAGTAGTCGAGTGAGTATTTTATAACTTTTAGTAGTCGAGGGACTCAACAAAATAACGTCTATAGTCAATAGATCATTTCGTAAACTTTTAATATTCATGGTACTTAAAAAAGTAATATCTTATAGTTAGGATATCATTTGTCTACCTTACCGTTATTTAAAACAGTATTTGGTTTATAAACCTAATCGAGATTATGAATTTCGTTTATCAGACTCACAAAGATAAGTTGGTACTTTCACCAAATCATCGGAATAAACGTATTTTGTAAGGTAAATCAATTTTTTAGGCTTAATACAAAATAATTGTCAAATTATGTCTCAAAAAACATTTTAACGTCTAAAGAATTTTTCCTTAAAAATATGTATTTAATGCTTGCAATGATATAGACGTTAACCGCCATTAAAAATCTTCTTTAAGTGACATGTGTCACGTTATCATGATTTTGAAAATATATTTTTATTAAAAAATAAATATATTTAAAAAAAAACTTTCAAAAAAACCCCACCCCTTCCCCCTCCCTCTTCCTTCTCCCTTCTTTGACACCACTGGCGTACATCTCCACCACCACCAACTTCGTCAACGCCTCACGACCCCAACTCTGACCAACAATCACCCAAATCGACCATCAATCGTCACAAAAGAATAAGAAATCGTTCGTTGTCCCTCAATGTCGAACCCTTCTTCGACCAACCGTGACCGTCACCGCTTACACCGGTGAGAGCATCGTCTCACGTTGAGGAAAACCCAACCATCCTCTCATCGAGTAGCATCGCCGTTTTCTATGGAGGAAGCTTCGGTGAAAACCCAACCGGAGTTAATTTTGCAAATTTTAAAAACTTTGGGCTTTTTATAAATAAATTGAGTTTTTTTTAAAAAAAATTCTTTCAAAAATTAATATTCTTATTTATAAAAAATAAAAAATAACATTGGACACATATTTTGTATTAAGCCAAATATATAAAAAGGAGATGAAAAGTCTCAAAATAAGAACGTCTCTTTCTAAAAAAAAAAGAAGATTAAAAGGGCCCTTATTATGGTACACTAGTCTTTCTCTTTTTCTTTCTCAAAAAGAAAAAAAAATAATCTTTCTCTATTTCTTTGTTTCTTTTTTGAAAGAAATCTCACTTTTTCCACTTCTAATCACGCATACACATTTTAGGGGGAAAGTAAGAAATTTTACGTGATTTATCTCTAGTAAAATAAGATTAAAAGGCCCCTATTCCTCCTCCTGTCTGTTATAATCATCAGCTCACATGTTGTATTCGAAGTAAGTTTATTTGGATAAAAAGGTAAAAATAACTAAATAATTTTTATTTGATAAGTTTTGATCTAACTCGATTTTATAAGATCAAATTTTTTTTATTGAAACTCGGTTAAAATTAAATAATTTAAAAAAAGGCTTAAATGCCTCATTGCCCCTTCAACTATACCATATGTATCAAGTTGTCCCTTAAAGTATTGCCCCCTAACTATAAATTGTCACCTCATTTACCCTAAATCGTTATCTCTGTTTAAAAAAATTCTCGGAACAATCAAAACGTACCACATCACCCTTTTTTAGAAATTATTTTTCAGTAAAACAATAAAAATGAAAATAAAATATTTTTTAATAAAAAATTGGGTGAACTGAATCTCTTGAACCGGTTCAGTTCCTATTTTTCCCCAATCTTCCTTTTTTAATATAAATTCAACTCAAATCCTAGATTAGTTTATTATACACGATAATTTCCTCTCAAACACTAGATTTCTTCTTCTCTTAAATTCTTGATTTCCTTAAGCACACAATCACCACTTTTTTCTTTACTTTTACATTGAAGAATGTCTACTGGAAGTTCGAAATCAGTATTCGAGGGAAATATTGTTCAATGTCACTATGGATTGAGAGCACCGATTTGCACTTCAACTCTCTCTTAGAGCAAAGGAAAGAAATTTTATGGGTGTGCCAGATGGAAGGAGGTAGTCTTTCAACTATCCTTCGATTTTTTTCTTGATCCATTTCTGTGAAATATGTTTCAAAATTTAATTTGAATTTTCTATTGGATAGCAAAGCTGTGATTTATTCCAATAGAATGAAAATGATTATGGAAAGTGATTCGATGTTGATGAATTAATGAGCTAAGTACAAATATTATTATCCTAAAATAAAGATATTCGAATAAAAAATTTAAAATTTTGAAAAAAAAATGGTAAAAGTTGATGAAGTGGAAAGGTTGGAGAAGAAGCTTATGAAGAAAAAATATTAATTAAGAACTTGTAAAATTGAAATGGCTAAGGATAAGAATCCAACAATGTTATACAAGGTTGGATTGATTTGATGTTTACTTCTTGTTGTAATGAAGCTATTCCTTTGACGTAACTTTTATGATTTCCATTAATCTATGAGTTAGTGTTATTTTATATGATTTCCATTTATGTGTTGCTACTGTTGGCTATGAATGCCATTGAAGTGTTGCTAGTGTTGGTTTTGACTTTCATTGAGAGAGAAAAATGTGAAGTTTGCATGGAGATTGTAAGTACAATGACACATAACTTACAACATCAAAATTTATCAAAATGCATCAGAGTGTATCAAAATGCTTAAAAACCACTTAATGTATCAAAATGCATCAAATTTTTTACATAATAGTTACAATATGTTTTACATACCCCTAACATCATAAAATACTTTAGTTCCAAAAAAACAACATATTGTAGTTCCACAAAGTTGCATAAAAGATTGTCTAAGGACATCCTTAGTTCCACCACATCAAAAAGTAACAAAAAATATATTCAATTTGGATCTTAAGCTTCTTCCATGTGATTTGTTGGAAGTTGATGAAGTTTGGGAATATGTTAAAGGTAGAAACCCTGGTGGAGACTGGGATGAAAATGAAAGTTGCATCCTTCTTGCAACTTCAGATAAAACTATTACAGGCTGAGATGAAGACAACTTATGGTGCATCCTTCTTACAAGCTGAGATGAAGGTGTTGTAAGCTGAGATGAAGTTATTGTAGGATGAGATAAATATGTTGCAGGACATTGTTACATCACTATTATAGTCTGTAATGAAGATGATGGAGGTTGTATCCATGTAGTAGTCTGGGATGAAGATGGAACCTAAAAATATAAAACATAAAAAACAATTTATATCAAAATGATGAAAACACAATTGATGTAGTTAAATTTAAAAATGCAACTTACATTCTTTTTCTTTGAACATGTTCTAGTGATGTGTCTAATCTTACCACAAAACCTACAACTCATATTAGTTCCATATTTAGACAACTTGTTCCCTTTAAATATTTCCCATTCCTCCATTCTCCTTTTATATTTGGGTCTTCCAGGAAGTTTTCTTTTTAATGGGGAATTTGTAGGGCCCATATTTGTTTCCCTTAAAAAATGTTCACTAGGAAGTATTAGTAAAACATAATTGTACAAAAACTTATATGTCTCCTTTTTGTATGCATCAGCCACATATGACTCAATTTACTCAACCTTATACAAGATAACACATATTGCATGTGGTCATGGAATACTTGTCAAATCCCAATATCTGCATGAGCAATTCCAGCCCCTAACATCCACAATATATGCTTCCCCATTACTCAATACCTCATAATCATATTGCCCATTCCATATTACATGACAATAAGCACTAGTTGTTTTGTGTTCTTAAACAACTTTACAAATTTCAGGACAAAGAAAATACACCCATCTTTTAGACCTAAGTTTGTGTGAACAGTTTTTATTCATGACATAGTGTCTGATGTCCTTAAATAAAAAAATTAGAGCTTTATACTTTACATAAAATATTGTTGAATTAAATGTTTTACCAAAGTTGTTGTCAACAAAGTCACATTTAGAATGTGTTGCAAAAAAACCCATAACCAATGTTTAGGATCTCATTGCATCAAACTTGTTAGTGCACTCTCTTTCAACTGCCTCATCTTATTGCTTTTATTTCGAAATACTGCCTGATTTGTTGACTTACAGCATGCCCATAATTGTTATTTCAAGTCTGTCGCTTTATGTTCCTTTCTCCAGTTAGCATACATGTGTCTTGCACAAAATATGTGCTCAATAGTAGGTATTATAAGTTGCATTTCTTCTAAAAGCCCTTGCAATATAGAGCCCTGTTAAACTCATTTAAAACATATAAGTTGAATTAAATATTAAAATTAACATATGTTAAACACAAACCTTTTGCATGTCATTGATAACAATAAAATTTTGACCATCTGTTAATTGCAAATTACCTTGAATGTTTCTCAAAAACTAAGACTAAGTGTTCCTATTCTCCACCTCTACAACAGCTCATGTTATTGGAAAAATTTGGTTATTATCGCCTCTACGTACAACAGCTAGTAATTTACCCTTAAACTGTCCTTTTAGAAAACAACCATCAAGATATGAAACATTCCTATAATACCTAATAAACCCTTCATTCATGCCATTAAAACAAACATAAAATCTTCTGAAAATAGGTTTATCAGATAGAGTGGGCCTCTCAACTACAAGGTCAAATTTGTCATTGGGATATGCTTGTCTCAATGTAAACACGTAATCGAATAATCTATTAAACTCATGCTCTAACATACCTCTTATATGTTCTGTAGTCCATTTTCTAGCTCTACAACAAAAATTCTTGGTAAGATCTACTCGTAGCTTTTATTTAGCAAGTCTTTATAAGTCTCTCAATTTTAAGTTGGTAGAGCACAAGGCTCTTAACCTTGTGGTCGTGGGATCGAGTCCTACGGAGGGAATTTCATAATTCGGAGGTCTCCACGGAAGCTGCTCTTAACCTGACGTTAGGGGCAGCCTACTATCATACCTCCTCCTTACCCCATTACATATGGGAAAAAAGGGTCAGCTAAAAATTATCCTCAATTAACTAATAAAATTATTCTCAACATACTTATAATTTGCCCTTCTATTCTTAAATGTTACAGAGCAAGAATATTCACTCACTAGTCTTAATCTTATAAATAACATCTTGTTTTCCCTTACCAAGATAAATCATGAAGGGACACAAAACACCCTTACTCCTTGCTCTAATTCTACCATCTTCATTTCTAATGTACCTAAAATCAGATTTGTTAGCTACTGTAAAAAACCTCAATGTTTCCTTAAAATATTTGTGGCTTTCAAAAATCATACTCAACTCAAATCTAGGTTCACTACTATAATAAAAAAAAATGTGTTCTTACCTCTCTTGCAGACATGTTCACCGTTAAAATTTGTTTCTTAGCTACCCACATCATAAAATAGTAAGTAATCAGTGTCATTCCCACTTCCTTCTTGTCTTTCTTCAACTCTATGAAACTCACTGTTTTGATTTCCTCTTAGATCCTCACCCCCCACAATTATAAATTTTCTTCTTTCTTCAAATTTTCTTGCATTATGGAAAATACTTGTTATTTCTTCTTCATCATCATCATTGAGCACTACTTTACCTGTTAGATCTTCAGATTCAGACTCTTCTTCAAGTTGATGGTAGGTCCAGTCACTTTCATCTTCAGTATCTACTTCATCTACCACCCTATTAATACTCACGACTTTAATACCCTCTTTATTATCTTACATATTTGGACTACCAACGTTATCATCAGTTAACCACCATCAAATTGCCCATCTTCAACTAGTCCACCTTCAATTGGCCCACCTGTTCCACATTCAACTTGCCCACCATCATCATCATCAACTACCCATTATCACCATCAAGATCATATGCATCTTCCTCATCTAACAAGGTATGTATACTTGTTGAGTTAATCGATTGACAAAATCGGCCAAGAGGGGGTGAATTGGTAATTAAAATTTTGTGGAAGCTTTTTGCAGAAAATTGAAAGTAATTGCACAGCAATTTAGAGTGGTTCAACTTTATCAACCAAAGTCTACGTCCACTACCTTAGCTATCCACACTAAGGATTTTCCAACAAATTCACTAATTTGTTCTTTCTTTTGAGGCCAAAGAGATAACCTTACAACTCCCTCAAGAATATACCCCAATTCTTGAGAACACTCTTTTCTCAAAGAGAAGATTACAAATTTGCAAACTCACAAGAAAAACCTCACAAGGCAAATATGTTTGCACAATTCTAGAACAAAGGAAGAAGACTCAAGAATAAATACAATTGAGCACAATAAGTGTTCTTGAAAGTAAAATGAATATTGAATGACAAATAGGCTTGAAATGCTCAAACTTGAGGTTTTATGCTTTCTCTTTGATTCTCTCTTGATTCTAGTTGCTTGATATTTCTAGTTATTGATCAATGGCTTCTAAGCTTGTTTAAATACACCTTGAATCACTTTTGAACGTTGGGGATGATTAGTGGAGTCAATATAGCCATTTAAGTATGAAAACAATTAATAAAATTAGTTGGGAGCGTCAGTGCATTGATGCATACCCATGGTGCATTGGTGCATCAGTGTAAAATTCAAATATTTTGACCGTTGGACCCTTAGTGCATCGGTGCACTAAGAGTGCATCGATGCATCAAGTGCATTCGATGTTTCAAAATAGCCAGAGTGCATAGATGCATCAAATGCATTCGATGTTTTCATAAAATCCTTAGTGCATCGGTGCATGGTTTGTGCATCGATGCATCAAATGTATTCGATGTTCAATTTAATTCATGGTGCATCGGTGCATCACTCTGAAAAATTAATTTCATGCTTGATTTTGGTTCAAAATACTTTGTGAAAATTGTTTCAAAAATATATTAAGTATAAAACACAATTTTACACATTTAGTAAGGTTTGAAATTGATCTTAAAAGACTTGGAGTAATAATTTGATATTCGAGTAATTAAATCGAATATACTTTTAGAAAATCATTTGTAAAATCTTAAAATTCATTTAACTTAATTTGTTATATCGAAAATTCAAAATGTTTTCAACAATCTCCCCCTTTTTGATATAACAAAACTCTTGAGTAATTTTAAGATTTTCTTTGAAAATAAGTTTTGAAATCAATTGAAAAATTACTCCAAATTACTCCCCCTTACTATAACACTTCTCCCCTTTAAAACTTTTAACACTTAACACTTCTCCCCCTTTTTGTTAAATCAAAAAGACTTAAAATTGATTTAAACAAGGTTTTGAAAAACATAGCCAATTGATTAAATATATATATATATATATATATATATATATATATAGCTTAAGCTGCTAAGATCACAATCAAAAGAGAGATTAGTCATTAGTTTCATAATCAATATTCATAATAAAGTGTGAAATGGTAAATTGGTCATATTTCAACTAAAAAATAAATGATGCATATATTGTAACAAACCAAAATATATATGAAATAAAATATCAAACAATCATCCGACAATCAAACAAAGACAATCCAAAATGTTTTAACAATTCAAGTTCAACCCAAAAACAATCAAAGCAAGATAAGTATATTCATCCATTGAAGGATCGGGAGGAGGAGGAGGGTAACGAGCTCTCATCTAAAGCTAGAGTGCATCCAACCAATAATTCATATCTTGTTGTCTAGCTCCCAAGGTAGAGAGCTGGGACTCAATGAATGTGAAGCACGAATCCATGGACGCATATCGTAAATCAAATGTCTCCAAAAACAAACAAAAATACGAAGGCATTTGTTCTTCTTGTGGAACTGGTTCTGGTACAGGCTCGTCATCAGGTACATGATCATCGATGTCTTGCATAAGTTGTTGAAATTCAGGATCATCATCATCAGCCAGAGCCAGAGGAGGAGGAGCACGAGAGGAGCTAGGAGCAGTTCGTGAGGAACTAGCTCCCGGAGTTTGCTTGCCTGGTCTAAAAACCCAATGACTGGTTACCTCGTCAAGTTTCCAATCTGCTTTCTTCAAGGATATGAGATTGATTTGATTTTGAAGTGGGATAGGATTGTCAAGAGAGACGTCTAGACCAAGTTTGATAAAGAGGTTACTAAGAAGACATCCATAAATCCATGTTTCAACATGTTTTGAAGGAACAATGTTTATCATATCCACTAGTTGACTGAATATAATGTGGGGGCAGATTTATTTTGATTTTATTTTTAAGACAATACATCCACCATAAATCCCTAGTATGAAGTGTGGAGTACCTACCTCCGGATGGTCTAAACCACCAAGAGATCATCAAATGGAGAAAATGATCGTGATGAGATCGTAGAGTACTAACACTGGAGTTTGGAACATAGGGATATTCCACATTTTCATTCTCATTATATACACCACTATCATCTAACCCAAATCGAAAATCTATAGTCTCAGGGTCAATATTAATATATTGGCCTAAAAGATAGGATCTAATGGCTATAGTTCCACATTGAGTTTCATTTTGAATACACGCCGTATTGGAATAGAAAATGCGGACCAATTGTTGATAGACGATAGGTTTAAGCTGAAACAATTTATCAAACTTCCAAGCTTTAAGAGTCGGAATGTATTCGAAGTCAATGTCAACCATGGTTTGAAGCGAAGGAATACGCTCTTCGCGAATTCTATAAGTTTGGAAAGAATTTCTATACCTAGAGTACAATTCGTCTCTACGACGCTCAGGCATGTTAAAACAAGATCCTAATAGAGATGAAGGTGGAGGAGGAACGGGATTAGGAGGTTGGTTTGAACGAGAATGACTCGATGAAGTTCTAGGGCGTTTAGGATTTGACATTGTTTAAAGAAAATCGGAATAAGGAATATCACCTACAATTTGAAACACATGTATGCATAATCAATCCCAAAACTCAAATGAGTCCTCAATAATTCAAGGTTCTCTAAACCATATCCTAATGGGCATGTTTTGAAAACTATTTAATAATATTTGATAATCATAATATAGTTTTCATGAAAACAACACAATTAAATCAAAAATATTACTAATTTTCGAAATCAATATTTTTTTAATTTCAAAATTCAAAGAAAAATCTTGAAAAATTGTTTGTTTTTGAAGAAATTGATAGTAAAATCTAGTTTAGAACCAAAAAATAATCAATGCCCGATATAATATTCATCATAGAACTAATCAAAACTAGTTCTAAAATCAAAAATCAATAAAATAGAGGTTTTTGAAATATTACCTTGAAAATTTGGATTGAGAGGGATGAGGAGTTGTTTTGCACGATTTAATGATATAAGCAGGTTTGAAATTTGAAAAACTTGAAGATTCCGACGAAAAAACGTTGATTTTGAGCAAGAATGGAGATTTTTAGAGAGAGGGGATGAATGGCGGGAGAGTTTTAGTTTTAGGGTTTGAGAAAATGAAGCATTTTAACCCAAAACCCGACGGATGCATCGATGCATGACCCTGTGCATCGATGCACATTCAAGGCGTGCATCGGTGCATCAACATGATGAATTGATGCACATTCAGAGGGATGCATCGATGCATTGTTAAGTGCATCGGTGCATGAAGCACAAAAAGTCAAAAATCCGTTTTAAATACTTAAAATGCTAAATTAATTAGCTCTAGTGGTATTGGCAACTCATATATTAAAAATTAATCATGTTCAATCAATCAAATTAATATTTATTTGAACATAAAATTAATTTTCATCAAGAATCATAAACTCCCCCTAACTAATAGTAATGAATGTAATCAGAAATTACTATTATAAACATTTTTCATTTAGACTTAAAAGTGCTAAAATTATTTTAAACACTAAGTGAAGATAGGTAAGTTAAACCTAATTCTCTCCTAAGTGTCCAAAAACGTTCCTTGTCCAAAGGTTTTGTAAAGATATCCGCTAATTGTTGCAAATTATCAACAAATTCTAGAACTACATCTTCCTTAGTGACATGGTCTCTAATGAAGTGATGTCTTATTTCAATGTGCTTAGTTCTAGAGTGTTGGATGAGATTTTTAGTGAGACAAATAGCACTAGTATTGTCACACTTGATAGGAATGGTACCTACTTCAATTCCATAATCAAAAAGTTGTTGTTTCATCAATAAAACTTGTGCACAACAACTACCGGCTGAAATGTATTCGACTTCAGTGGTAGATAATGCAACACAATTTTGTTTCTTTGAAAACCAAGAAATCAGCATATTTTCAAGGAATTGACAAGTACCGGAGGTACTTTTCCTATCTAATTTGCATCCTCCATAATCCGCATCAGAAAAGGCATGCAAGCTAAAGCTAGAGTCTCTAGGATACCAAAGTCCTAAACTAAGAGTGTCCTTAAGATATCTAAAGATTCTCTTAACAGCTAGTAAATGTGATTCCTTATGGAATTATTGAAATCTAGCACATAAGCAAACACTAAACATAATGTCCAATCTACTTGCAGTTAGATAAAGTAGAGATCCAATCATTGACCTATATAATTTAACATCTACATATTTACCTCCTTCATCTAAGTCAAGCTTTGTTGAAGAGCTCATTGGAGTGTCATGAGGTTTGCCATTTTCCAGTCCAAACTTCTTGAGCATATCTTTGACGTACTTAGCTTGATTGATGAAGATGTCATCTTTTCTTTGCTTGATTTGGAGTCCCAAGAAAATGAGAGCTCCCCCATCATGCTCATTTCGAATTCGCTTTGCATTAGCTTAGAAAATTCTTGGCAAAGAACATCATTAGTAGAACCAAATATTATATCATCAACATAGATTTAAACTACTAATAAATCTTTACCTTTATGCTTTAAAAACAATGTAGTGTCAACCTTCCCTTTTGAAAACCCTTTTCAATTAAAAAATTTGACAATCTTTCACACCAAGCTCTAGGAGCTTGTTTTAAACCATAAAGTGCTTTTTTCAATTTAAGAACATGATCCGAAAATTTTGAATCTTTAAAACCTGGAGGTTGTTCCACATACACTTCTTCTTTTATAAAACCATTTAAAATGCACTTTTAGCATCCATTTGATATAGTTTAAATTCATGAAAACATGCAAATGCTAATAACATTCTAATTACTTCCATCCTAGCTACGGAAGCGTATGTTTCATCATAGTCTATGCCCTCTTCTTGAGTATACCCTTGAGCAACAAGTCTAGCCTTGTTTATCACTATATTACCACTTTCATCAAGCTTATTCCTAAATACACATCTAGTACCTACAATAGATTTATTACTAGGCCTTTCAACTAATGTCCATACTTTACTTCTCTCAAATTGATTTAATTCTTCTTGCATAGCCATAATCCAATGTTCATCATTTAATGCTTCTTTAATATTCTTGGGCTCTATGCATGAAATAAATGCAACATAATTACAAATATTTCTAAGAGAAGATCAAGTTGTTACCCCTTTGGATGGATCACCTATAATCTCACCATCCTTGACATAGTTGTACTCTCTTGGATAAGATACTTCCCTTTCTTCAATGGTTGGATTCTCAAGAGGATCATGAGTTTCCTCATCTTTCGTTTCTTCCTTTGATGATGATTCTCCAACGTCATGTCTGACGTCATTTGTATTCATAATACCTACATCATCATTTAAACAAGAATCCTTCCTCGGAAGGAGATTATCATCGAAAACAACATGTATAGACTCTTCTACAACCAAAGTTCTTTTATTAAATACTCAATAAGCTTTATAATTTAAGGAATAACCCAGAAAAATTCATTCATCACTTTTAGCATCAAATTTGCCAAGGTTTTCTTTACCGTTGTTTAAAACAAAACATTTACATCCAAAATGATGAAAATAGCTAATGTTAGGCATTTTATTTTTGAAAATTTCATATGGAGTTTTCTTTAAAATTGGTCTAATCATTACTCGATTTACAACATAACAAGCGGTATTTGTGGCTTCCGCCCAAAAATATTTTGGCAAATTATTTTCACAAAGCATGGTTCTAGACATTTCTTTTAAAGTTTGATTTTTCCTCTCAACAACTCCATTTTGTTGAGGGGTTCTAGGTGCTGAAAAATTATGGCTAATACCATTAGAATTACAAAACTCATTAAATCCAAGATTTTCAAATTCAGTGCCATGATCACTTCTAACACTAGTGATAGAGTAACATTTTTCGTTTTGGATTACTTTTGAAAATGTGATGAAATTTTCTAATGCTTCATCTTTAGTACTTAAGAATAGAACCCAAGTATATCTAGAATAGTCATCTACTAAGACAAATGCATATTATTTTCCACCCAAGCTAGTAGTCCTAGTTGGCCCAAAAAGATCTACATAGATAAATTGTAATACTCTACTAGTTGACACATCATTAATGGATTTAAAAGAAACTCGCTTTTGTTTTCCTTTAGCACAAGCATCACAGATTTTATCATTATCAAATTTTAGTTTAGGCAGCCCTCGAACCAATTCTCCTTGAACTAACCGTTGCAAAACACTCATGCTAGCATGTCCTAGTCTCTTATGCCATAACCAACTATCATGCTCATCATTTGCAACTAGGCATAAATTAGTCATTTCTATAGAGTCTAAATGCACCATGTATATGTTTCCTATTCTATGACCAACAAGCATAATCCTATTAGATGCAATGTCAATGACTTTACAACCATTAGTTTCAAATATGACATTGAATCCCTTATCACATAATTGACTAATACTCAAGAGATTATGCTTTAATCCATTCACATATAACACATTTTTAATTTGTATGGAAGATGTATTACCTATTGTACCTATACCTTCAATGTGACCTTTTGAATCATCACCAAAAGTCACTTCTCCTCCATTTTTGGCGTTAAGCTCTATGAACCGGTTTTTGTCCCCGGTCATGTGTCTCGAGCATCCACTATCAAGGTACCAAGAATTTAGATTTGTTTCCCGTGCCTTGTAGCAATGCTCCTTTTCCTACAAACATAGATTAATTTTTGATTTTTGGTACCCAAATTCTTTTGGGTCCATATTCATTAGTTTTCAAAATCCTAGTCCCCTTAGGTATCCATTTGTGTAGGATATCCTTATCTTTAGTAGTAATAAGCTCTTTAGGAACCCATATACTTCTAACGATTTTTCCATTAGAGGTTCTTTGGGGACCTCTATGATTGTAGTTTTTAAAACTTTTTCTAACAAAGTTTTCTTTTCAAACTCTTCTAGTTTGATTTGCAAATTTTTTATTTTACTTTCAAGATCGTTGTTGGTTTTGGATATGAGTTTATTTTCATTTTTCAATTTTGAAACATCATCTTTATATTTTAAAAATAATTTCTCATAATCCGAAGGCAACCCATTATATTCCTCTAATAGCTCATCATAGGATAAATCATCAAAATCAGATTAGTTAGAGGCTACCTTAGAATCTTCCCCGAATGCCATCAAGCACAAGTTTTCTACTTCTTGTTCCTCTTTATCGGAACCTTCTTCATCGCTCCATGTAGCCACATGAGCCTTGTGCTTATTTTTTGATTGACCATTTCTCTTCAATTGTGGGCAATCATATTTGACATGCCCTGGATTTTTGCATTCATAGCAAATGATTGGGTCCTTCTCTTTTGGTTAATTTTTGAGGCCTTCATTTCGTTTGAATTTTCTTCCTCGGTAAGGTCTCATCATTTTTCTGAACTGTTTGGCAAACAATGTCATTTCCTCGTCATCGTTATCTTCATCCGAATCACTCTCATCTTTTGTGGATTTGAGAGCAACTCTAATGTTTTTCTTCTTCTCCTTCGCCTTTGGTTTCTCTTCAATCTTATTGAGGTCCACCTCATCTTCAAGCATCATTTCATGAGTGAGGAGTGAACCGATTAGCTTTTCAAGAGTTAAGGACGTTATATCCTTAGACTCGATGATTGCCGTCTTCTTTGATTGCCATGATTTTGGAAGGGAGTAAACTAACTTCCTCAAAAGCTTTTCATTTGAAATGATCTCTCCATATGATTTGAGACCATCGACAATCGTTGAGAATCTATCCGTCATAGCTTTGATATCTTCATTTTGTTTCATCCTGAAATTTTCATAGTTATGCGTTAGAATACTAATTTTAGATTTCTTTACCTCATCGGTACCTTCATGAGTGACTTGAAGTTTGTCCCATATTTCTTTGGCGGTTGTACAAGATGAAACTCTTCTGTATTCATCTGGTCCAAGAGCACAAAATATAATATGGATGGCTTTGGAGTTGAGCTGGAACATTTTTGTCTCTCCTTCACTCCATAATCTTGGATAAGTGAGAGGCTTGAAGTATCCTTCTTCTACGACATTCCATGCTCCCATGTCACTTGCTTGAATGAAGTACATCATTCTATTTTTCCAATAGGCATAGTTAGCCCCATTGAAGAAATGAGGCTTGTTGACGGGCATCGAATCGAGACCGGAATCAAAATTTGAAGTAGAGGCCATTGATGACTTTGATTATCGATGTAACTCTTCCCGAATTGACTCAAGAGGCGATTAAACCTTCAAATGAGTTAGGCTTTGATACCAATTGTTGAGTTAATCGATTGACGGAATCGGCCAAGAGGCCGGTGAATTGACAATTAAAATTTTGTGGAAGCTTTTTACAGAAAATTGAAAGTAATTACACAGCGATTTAGAGTGGTTCGACTTTATCAACCAAAGTCTAGGTCCACTACCTTAGCTATCCATACTAAGGATTTTCCAATAAATTCACTAATTTGTTCTTTCTTTTGAGGCCAAAGAGATAACCTTACAACTCCCTCAAGAATATACCCCAATTCTTGAGAACACTCTTTTCTCGAAGAGAAGATTACAAATTTGCAAACTCATAAGAAAAACCTCACAAGGCAAATATATTTGCACAATTCTAGAACAAAGGAAGAACACTCAAGAATAAATACAATTGAGCACAATAAGTGTTCTTGAAACCAAAATGAATATTGAATGAAAAATAGGCTTAAAATGCTCAAACTTGGTTTGATGCTTTCTCTTTGATTCTCTCTTGATTCTAGTTGCTTGATATTTCTAGTTGTTGATCAATGGCTTCTAAGCTTGTTTAAATACACCTTGAATCACTTCTAAACGTTGGGGATGATTAGTGGAGTCAATAGAGCCGTTTAAGTGTGAAAACAATTAATAAAATTAGTTGGGAGCGTCAGTGCATCGATGCATACCCATGGTGCATCGGTGCATCAGTGTAAAATTCAAATATTTTGACCGTTGGACCCTTAGTGCATCGGTGCACTAAGAGTGCATCGGTGCACTAAGAGTGCATCGATGCATAAAGTGCATTCGATGTTTCAAAATAGCCAGAGTGCATCGATGCATGGCTGGTGCATCGATGCATCAAATACATTCGATGTTTTCATAAAATCCTCAGTGCATCGGTGCATGGTATGTGTATCGATGCATGAAATGCATTCGATGTTCAATTTAATTCATGGTGCATCTTTGCATGGATTGGTGCATCGGTGCATCACTCTGAAAAATTGATTTCAGGCTTGATTTTGGTTCAAAATACTTTGTGAAAATTGTTTCAAAAATATATTAAGTATAAAACACAATTTTACACATTTAGTAAGGTTTGAAATTGATCTTAAAAGACTTGGAGTAATAATTTGATATTCGAGTAATTAAATCGAATATACTTTTAGAAAATCATTTATAAAATCTTAAAATTCATTTAACTTAATTTGTTATATCGAAACATCAAAATGTTTTCAACAATACTGCAAGTACCTACAAAATCTACATTTTCCAACTCTAACATTGGGTTAACATATATGTGTATCTTCTCTTTACTACTTAAATGTTGAATTAGATTTAAATAACTTGCATTATCAGAACCTAATGTCCTTAAACTTTCATCTAAACTGTAACATGATTCTAAATATGCTAGTTATAAATATGCTAAATAAACTATTTGGTTTGTTGGATACTCTGCATCCCCAACAAAGGCAACTGTAGTAGAATAACATCGATAGTCATGATCAATTTTTCTTTCAATTTTTTTGCCCCTAACATAAGACAACTTAAGTTTTCAAGTGAAGGTCCCCAAAATGAATTACCAAAGTATACTCCAATCAATCCATTTTACCTAAATAATAAATACTTTACACATGAATCTTAACATAATGAACATTTCAAATGCACATATAATCCAAACAGTAAACATGATGATTCACACATGTGAACATATTAAATAATATTAAAATAATGAACTTAAATTTAGAAAGAATCTTAAGAAATGTTAGCTTTCTGTTTTGTCTTTGTTAGTCCATAAGAATCTTAACAAATGTACCTTATTGGCTTGGCTTTCTCTTCAACTATGAAAAGAACCAATCAATGTAATATTTTAAAACCTTCAACTTTTCTATCACAAAACTAAAATGATGGGTTCATCAATTTAGGTTTTAATTGGTATAAATCAGAAGCAAAATTCATCACATAATAATTAAATAAATAATTTTCAGAAACATACATTTCTTTCGCCAACCAAGTTTTTAATTTAGGGTTTTAAACAATCACCACGATCAACAAAGTTTCGTTCAATAAATCTTCTTCGTTGCCAAAAAAAGTTAAAGAAGAGGATGAGACCAAAATCAACTATTAAAGAAGAAGGTCAACAGAAGAAAATCAACTATTGACTAAAAAAGAGAATCGATTCAAGAGAAGAAGAGAAGAAAAAGACGAGATAGTCTTTTAGGAAAAATAGGAACTGAACCGGTTCAAGACTTTTATTTCACCTATTTTTAGGGTGACATGGCGCATTTTGATTTGTTTGATAATTTTTTTTAATGGAGATAAAGATTTGGGGCAAAACGTCCTGAAAAATACTTTAGAGGGTAACTCAGTACAAATTGTACAGTTCAGGGGGCAATGAGACATTTAAGACTTAAAAAATCAAGTATAGAGATGAAAAACTTTCCAATCGAACACAATCTAAGATCATCCAAGATAATCTTATCGATACGTTTGTGAATTGAGGGACTAGGCTAAAATATTTACTAAACATAACGATTAGAAAAAAATCTCAAAATTTTTATTATTTATTTCAATAAAATTAAGGAATTTGTTCAAGTTTTTGAGAATTTTTCTAACCGTTGTATATGGTAAATATTTATTTTTTTATTTTTTAATAAATGTCACGTCTATAACATTGGCTGATGTTGAAATTATCGACGATTACAAAAGATTTACTATTTTGTTAGTTAAAGCAGACTTCGAATTAGGATGATATCTTTAAATAACTTCGAAAATAAATTAATACAAAAAAAATCATACAAATAAAAATAATAAACTGAATATAGTACAGAAATAAAAATAAAAATATACTTCAGAAATAAAAATAACCCTCAAAACTTGCATAAGAAGCTTATTCATATACACCACGAAAAAGATAAAGAATAACAATAAAACATAGAAGGCGGTATTACTGGCACTGAAAGAGGGGCCGTAGTTGTCGAGTTGTCTCGAGGGAATAATATTCAAAATATACGGTAAAACTTGAAAAAAACAAATTAAGGTTATGGAGTAGTTTAATTAAAAAAACAATTACTTAAAAGTATATTATATTATTGTTTAATTACACAAAAAAATAAATTTTAAAAATATTAAAGTATTTATTTTATTATATATTCTATTTTCATAAAAAAATATTTTAAATAAAAAAAATATTGATTTAATCAATTAAACGATTCAAAATTAGTTCTATAACTATTTTTAAAATTTTATAACTAATGAATAATAAATTTAATTTAATTAATTAAATCAATGTTAACTCTAAATGTCAATAAAGCCATCAAACGTAGTCATTAATGGGATAAATTATACATTTAGTATATAAACTATCATTTTTTTGGTCTATTTTAATATTTAAACTTTTAATTTTTTTAAAATCACACTTAATGTTTAGTTGTTTGTTTTATTTTAGTACATCATTGTTAAAAATTTAAAAGCACTGCAATTTTTATAGGTAATTTATATCATTTATCATTCAATTATCTTTTTACTCTTATTTTGGTACTAAAGTTTAAAAAATTTCAATTTAACTACTCAACTTTCAAATTGTTCCTATTTTAATCACTCTAATTTAATTTATCAATGATTTTTATGACATGAAATTTTTATTATTCTTTTATTAATATATAATTAAAAAAATTAAATTTAAAAGTTAGAGTGACTAAATTAAGAGTAATTTAAAAGTTAAGTAATTAAATTTAAAAAATTAAACTTTAATTATCAAAATAGGAGTAAAAATATAATTGAGTGATGAATAATATAATTTTCTCATAAAAAAAGATTTCAAGTGCAAATCTCATGCGAAGTTTTTAACAAAGTATTAAAACGAAATAAAAATTAAATATTTAATGTGATTTTGAAAAAAAATTAATATTTAAATATTCAAACAAACTAAAATTAATAGTTAAATACTAAATTCGTAGTTTATCCTAATTAATATGGGAACCGAATAGTCATTTTACTCCTCATGAAAGACCCTCCCTCCCTCCCTCCTTTTTCTCTTTGACTCTCTTGTGAAACCAGGAGACACCCTTTGAACCAAAATTACTTAACAATGAAGAATTCCTCAAACCCTATTGTTGAAGAAAGAGTAGAGTTGATGGTTTCACGAGATGGTAAGAGCCACGAACTAAGAACAGCCCATTTCATCACACCTTCCATTCAGGACTCAAGCTCCACCGTTGATGGAACACCAATCCCTAACCTTTCCTCTTTGCCAGCCACTTTTGATCCCAAAACTTGGCCCATCGAAGCAAATTTCTATGGCTGGAGAAACCCGCAAAAGGAATGGAAATCGTGGGTCGTCGAGATGGCTTCTTTACACGAGTCCACATGGAAGAACGCTGGTATTTCGAAGCCATCATGAATTCGACGTACCATATCGAAAGACACAACGATTTAGTGTTTGGGGTTGCCGAGAAATGGTGCCATGAAACCAAAAGCTTCGTTTTCCCATGGGGCGAAGCCACGGTTACGTTGGAAGATATAATGGTCATCGGGGGATATTCCGTTTGGGGTCCCCTGTTTTCGCACCTGTTGAATCGGAGGAATTGGAGGAGACTCGGAAGAAACTCGACAACTCGAGGAGAGAGCTCAACAAGAGTTCACATAAGAAGGCGAGTCAGAGTGTGTGGTTGAAGAAGTTCATGAACAGCAGTAGCGAAATCGAGCACGAGGCGTTTCTGGCATTGTGGTTGTCGAGGTTTGTTTTGCCATCTGCTTTTCAGGTTGTGGTTAGCTCTGTTTTCTCCATTGCTGTACACCTCGCTAGAGGAACTAGAATTGCGCTTGGACCTGCTGTTCTTGCTAAGATTTATACTGATTTGAGTTGTTTAAATCGAAAAATCTTCGATTCGACACGTTTGGATTCCGATTGTGATGATGGAATTGTTGGAGTTGCACTATGGTCACCACTTCAATTAGTCCAGGTCTGGGTTTGGGAGAGATTTCCGGGGTTACGTCCGCGTCCGAGGCCTAATTCGATCGATAACGGTGAGCCGAGGCTGGCCTTATGGCATCACCTCAAGTGCAAAGTGCCTGATGTGAGATCAGTTCTGGATTCAGCCAAGGAAAGTTTCGAGTGGTGCCCTTACGTAAACGATGTCGAGTTTTATGGAGATACAGCTAAGTGGATATCGGTTGATTTGAGTTTAGACGATGAATTGCTGTCCTTTGCTCGAATCTTGAGGGCTTCGGAGTTGGTTGGACTTGACTGTATCGAGCAGTACCTTCCTCACCGAGTAGCAATCCAATTCAGAATGGATCAGGATATTCCTGGTCATGTTCCGCGATCGAACGATAGTCCTGAGATTGCTTGGGCTGATTACAACACTCCCATTGCCGGTGGGAAGTTGTACATTCCTTCCAGGGTCTCCGAGGCAGATGTTACTTGTCAATACTCGAATTGGTGGAAGCAATCGAAGTTGAACCTGCAAGAAGGAAGTAAAGACGTGTTACGAAAGCAAAGAAGTTTTACGATGACACCGAAGAGAACACGAGATCAAATGAAAGCGATGCGTCAAAAAAATTTAAGACGATCCTGAAGAGCTTGAAACGATCAGGGGAAGATGATACTGGCAGTGGTTTCAAGACACCACCAAAGAACTTAAACCAATCTCGGCTGCTAAAACGGAAGGAGAAAGATAACGAAGCCAGCTCCGTTCATGGTTCTGCACTGAAAAGATCGAAACAGTCGGCAAAATATCCAAAACGGCAGAAGGAAGCTTGCAATGCAAGTTATGTCTCTCGAAGCTCATCGATGCTGACAGGTCCACCACTTGGTTCGGAAGTAGACAAGGAAAGTAATAATGAGACTATTTCATCAAGATCTGTTTCCAAGCCTTTAAAAGAAGAATCACAGCTGGATTTTGTAATTAAGAAGGAACTGAACAATTCTCCGTTTCCTCCTGGTTTTCCTCCCAAAGGAAACATGATGCAAACCAAAGATTCTCTTAATGGAGATAAGGTAACTGCGACTGCTCCGTTCGGTCCCGATTTCGCCCCACAAAGTTCTATAAATGAAAATAAAGCTAACCCCACAGTTCCTCCTGGCTTTCCTCCCAAATGCAATAGGGTGGAAGTAAAGGGTACTGTTGATGTCAAAGATTCTGATGAAGGGACTGTAACAATTTATAGCTCTTCCATGAATCATGGCAGTGTGGGGAGTAAAGTGGGTGGAAATCATTCAGAAAGTCATCCTGGAAGTTCTTCTTTGGATTCGGATGACGAAGATCAACTGACAATATCAGAAATGTTGAACTCTAATATGAAGATCGACGATATCGACTGCCTAGTTGCTTTAGACGACTCATCAGGTCAGTGTTCAGTTGCAGATAATGAGCTCCCAAGATGCGAGCTGATAACAACACTTGGAACAACAAACGCTGCAAATGAAGCCGCAATCGACATCAACAATGATTGTCCTAATGAAACACCATGGCTACGTCTAGAAAAGCGAATAAGCAGGCTGGAAAGATTGGTTACTAAGACTAAAGCAATGCTTTTTGGTAACATCTGATCATTAGAGGATCAGTTAGCTGGTGCATTCATTTCGTAGCATGAAAAAGAAAAACAACAGCTTTACTGCTCAAATGTAATATTGCAGAAAACAAATTACAAAGACATTGTCAGTCTGTACATTTTCAAGTATCTTATAATTGCAGAGCCATGAATCTTGAGCTGCTTTCTTCACTGATCAAAACCCTAATCACAATGCTTAAAAAAACTGGCATTTCCATCATCATAGTATGCAGAATGGTGAAGGGGTCTAAATATTTTCCCAGGTTTATAAGCACAATAATCAATTAGAAAATGAATGCAAGTTTCAAAAAATAAGTGAAGAATGAGCTGAAATTGAATAGAAACAACTTTTATTTGGTAGTAAATAATGAGTGTGTATCCCCCAGATTCATCGTTCATAAGTGAAATCCTCAGTCCACTACTTTTAATTATGAAAAATGTTTGTCACGGTGATTATTTAAGAAATGTTGAACACAGAGCAAGAGAACACCAGCAATACATACATAAAACAACTAAATTATATGAGTTTAATAATTAAAGATCAACCACCCATTTTTACTTATCTAAGGGTGTAAAACCGTATAACCAAATCCTGACTATATATAAAACAACTAAAAATGATCCATTTCTTCAAGTAAAGTCAGGACCATCAACTTTTAAAATCAAATAGAAATTCATCAAAATAAAAGTGTTTTTTTCAATAAAAAGGTTTTTAAAATTTAAAAATATAACTATTTTATTAGAAAAATAAAATACACAAAAAAAAGGGCAAGAACAAGACATCCAACAAAGATGGAAATTATAATAAAAAAATAGTCATCTACATTTAAGATGAAAAATATTCCATATCATTTGATGCCAAACAATTTACTTTTAAGATGCCAAATAGAAAAAAAAAATCTCTATTTGTTGATAAATAAAAGATCTTTATTTTCAAAATCACACACACAAAACTATTAATAAATACACATTTCTCAAAGAAAAAAAACAAATTAGTTGGAGGAAATTGAGAATGATACGTTAAGGGTCCGGTAATCAAAAGTTTCTGAAAGAAAAAAAAAACAAATTAATTGGAGGAAATTGAGAATGCTATGTTAAGGGTCTGGAATCAAAAGTTATGGGGTTTTAGTTGCTTTATAGAAGGAGATGATAAATACAAATTAACGACCTCTCCTCCATATATATATATATATATATATATATATATATATATATATATATATATATATATATATAATATTGACGTAAAGAGTTTGAATAAAAAATATTATTTAAATAAATTTATCAATTTGATGTGAAGAACACTATAATAAATACAATAGATCTCAAAATAAATTTCTATACGCTCTAGTGCTAAGTGGATAAAAGTTTTTCTAACCTAAATAAGCTTCATGGTTAAGCATTGAAATTTAGTAAGCAACCATAGAAAAGTCAAATTAGGGAGTAACTATTTGTTAAAAATTAAAATGTACATTTAATATAGTATGATATAATAATGATTTATATTTTAAAATTTAAATATTAGTATTAATTTATCTATGAATTAAAATAATTGAATAAAATTGATCTTTCATATTTTATTCTTCTATTAAATTATTTATGATTTCTTTTAGATCATTTTTTTGGTAAATGAATTGAGTAAAACTAGACTAACTTAAACAATTATGTCTTATATTCCTAATGTCGTCTTGGAGCTTTAGGGCTACCAGTCCTGTAGGCTCGAGGAAAGTTGCTCACTCAAAATCATTTTTTCCACCATTCTTGCCAGTACATTAGCTACTCTATTCGCTTCTCGTTGGGTTTGCATGAAGGTTATCGTCCAGTTTCTCTCAGTCAATCTCTTATATATTGCAGGATGGTAGTTGTCGACACCACTCATATGTTTTCTGAGCATAGTTTAAAAGCTCACTATGAATGTTGATGTTATGAAACTGATCGATATTATTTTTAACGATATGATGGATACAAAATGTGGGATATGCATGCGGAGGTATCCAACAACTTCTTGGTTATTCAATTTCCGCCAAAATGTATGTTCCTCGATCGGATATCAAGCAAACTCCATCTTCTCGAATGACATTTTTATATAGATTGGTAAAAAATAAATCACATGCCTCTGTTGTCTCTCCTTCAACAATGGTGAATACAATTGGGAAGATATTTCTTTCACCATCTTGCGCAACTTCCATCAACAATACATGCTTATATTGACCATACAACTACGTACCATCTACTTGGACCATACGTTTGTAAAATGAAAATCCTTCTATGCATGACTAGAATGCCCAAAAGAGTCTATGAAATGTTTTCTTCCCTGGAACAAGTTGACCTTATTCGACATATGCAGGCATGGTTTGAGACTTCTCTATGGTTCTTGGGATGAATCGCTTCATTGCTTGTAACAAATGTGGTAGCTCATTGTAGGATGTATCTCAATCTCCATGTGTCAGCTTCATTGCCTTCATTTTCGCATTCCAAACCTTGACGTATTTTACTTGGAATCCAAATTGGCTTCAAATAGATGCAGCTAACACTGAACAATGGATCATTGGATTCTTCTCAACCAACACCTTCATGTATTCGCATATTACATCGGAGTCTAATAGTCGATAATCTTGTTCGATTGAGTTTCGCAAACATGTGTGAGGACCATTGTATATTGTGATGACCCAAGCATCGTGTCTCTGAGTTTTGGACACTCTGATCTTCCAATTGCACTCTGGGTCATATTAACACACTTCGCATATATGATTTTTGGTTGAACTCTTCAACATGGACATCAACATGGCCTTTGATGTAATTATCTTTAATTGCCAGTGTAGATTCATCTTTTCCTCTAAATTGCATCCCAACATAAAATTCACCAGAATTTTCAAATGATTCAACCATGTGGTATAGAGGTATATATGGCATGTATGAGAATTCCGGTGCCCTTATCGTATTATAATCTATCTCGTACATATGAGGGGTAGGTTGATATGGTGTCAGAACTTCATCAGTGGCCAGGTTAGGAGCACCACCACATCCAAAATTATAATTGTTAGCTAAAACGGGTTCCTCAGTTTCTTCATCTTCGCTGGAATCATCATTGATTTCTCCCCATCGATTTTCAGCATCAACTTCAACACTCAATTCCGAGTTATATATGTTTCTCTCCTCGTATTCTGTTGTTGTGGATGTTCCATCGACTTCATTTTTACTTTCCAATAACGCCATAAAATTATTTACCGATCTGTATGTCGGGTCCTCAAACTCACTTCCGAAAACAATTTGAGATGAATTTTCAGCCACATTTCTTGATGACATAGGAACATTAGATATCTTAGGCACATCAACAAATAACTCAATAACTGAAATATTTGTTGACTCATGTAATCCAATCATGGTTCTAATATCATCATCTTCTTCAACTGATACTGTAGCATATCTAACTGGATTGGGACATGAATATGTACTTCAAACCATCTACTGTAGCTTGAATTTTCCTTTTCATCCTCTGCTTTATTTCTACAAATGTGATGTCTCTTTTAAACATCATATTTATAGGTCTTTCAGACTGAAAAACAACTTTGACCTCATTTTCCATAATATGTCTATTATAATATACAATCATGAAAAAGTTGTTGTTCATTTTCTCTACAAATTCAAAATTTGTATTTAGAATAAAAAAATATGGTACACTATGATCATAAATCGTAAAAATAATATTAACATAACAACAATAGTAAAATTAACAAATATTTATAAAAAAATAATATTAACATAATAATCAATAGTAAAATACCTCAAATAAAATTTCTTTAAATTTAATTCACGTTCATTCTGCAAAAAAAAAAAAAAAAACTATTAGACTAATATCATACAAAATAACATAAATTTAAACCAATTTACCATATAATACATACTTAAATTAGATTAACGAAAGAAAAAACACACTAAAATTTTTGAAATACTCCATATGTTAATTTTCTTTGCAATTACTTTTGTTCCCTCTATCAATTTTCTAAATTGTAATTGCTCCGATTTCGTTCTTACATATATAATTGAAAGAATTTTATTTAATGTTCAACTTATTATTACATTATATGAGTTAAACTTTTATTATTCAAATGTTAACTACCTACTGCATTTACGCGAGGGACATCTCATGTGACTTTACTGGCCACATGAGAACCCTTAAGATACGCATGTGACCTCTTGCAACCCAAGAGCATGTGAGACACATGACAAATCATGCGATTCCCCCATGCGTCCCCCTCCCCAACACAATGTGTCCTCGAGGGATCTGAACTGGAACGCCGGAACAGCAACACGACTTCGGAGTACATTATATCATTCATCTATTTCGCGAAATAATTTCTACACACCATTATTCCATCAATTTTTTCCCAACGCACTATTTGAAAAATTCAGCCGTGTTGCTTGTTACTTTGCTTCTTCTTCTCACATGTCCAAGCGGTGAAAACACCGTTTCACCCACGGGATGTTCTCCCTTTATTGCCGAGACAGGTTTCATGGCCGGTCCTCAATTCACTTAATAGTGCAGTGGACCTTTTGTCAACCTTTGTCGGCTCAGTTTCGTCTGGAAACCACATCGTAAGCTGAATGGTGCGTGCTTTTACGAGAACACGGCTTGGATGGAGTTCCATAACAAGCGTGGCAGTGAGTTCGGTGGTGGAACTCTCCACATCAAGGTAACACCTTTGCCCCCCCCCCTTTTGTTGTTCATATTTTGGAGTGTTCTTCTAATCTGGGTATTGCTTTGTTCGGGTTGAAAGTGCTGAAATTCTTAATTTCTTCGAAGTTTTTGAAGTTTTCTTGTTTCTGGGTATTGCTTGGTTTGATCTGAAAGTGCTTAAATTCTTAGTTTCTTTGAAGTTTTTGAAGTGTCCTTGTTTCTGAGTATTGTTTGGTTTGAGCGGAAAGTGCTCAAATTCTTCATTTCTTCGAAGTTTTTGAAGTGTTCTTGTTTCCTGGGTATTGCTTGGTTTGAGCTGAAAGTTCTTAAACTTAGTTGTCCAATTTGGGATTTGATTTCATTTGTTTCTGCTTTTACAGCCATATATGCGAATGCAACAACTACTAGAGGATATTTCTTGATAGATTTTGTAACATAGAATATTTGCATAACTCAGGCCTAAAATGATGCAAAATGTTTATCTATGGTAGAATTGGTTGAGTTATTCAGCACAAAATGATGTGAAACTGATACCTATTTGCTTATCCAGGTTAGCAAAGCCCATAGTTGGACTTGTATGGATCATTATATCTTCGCAACTCCGTACAGCGTTACCTGGGACTATTGTTTTCTATCTCGGGAGCATACACTCGAAATCAAGGAGTGGGAAGAAAGAGCTGAGTATGAATATGTAAGTTGCCTTTCTCAGTCATGTATCTTTACTGCAAACTTGTTCATGGTTATAATGGTAATTGGTACATATTTGAATTAGGTGAAAAACAAGGGGGTTTCTATTTTACTGATGCAAGCAGGGATGCTTGGAACACTTCAAGCTCTTTGGGGGGTCTTCCCTTTATTTACACTGGATGGAGTGAGATTGCCAATCTTGGGTTTCTTGAAAAACACATGCGGGCTACTTTCAAACCACGACCTCAGCCCTGGAACACAAACATTAGTGTTGATGATATACACTCAGGAGATTTCATGGTACTATCGAAAATTTGTGGGCTATGGGGTGTTTTCGAGACTCTTGAGAAGTGGGTTACTGGATCTTATGCTGGTCATAGTGCTGTTTTCTTAATGGATTCTGAAGGGAAGCTGTGGGTTGGTGAATCAGGACATGAAAATGAGAAGGTAATATTAAGAGTTAAAACCCTTGTTCAAAATCGAGTAAAGTTGTATAAATACAGTGTTGTATTGGACTATGCTTTACCTTATTGTAAATAGATTCTCTAATTGTTTTTTCTGCACTTGGAATAAGTTTCATATTGTCGGAAAATCTTTCTTTTGTTATTGTGACAAAGTGTAGTAACATATCATGCATAACTATTTATTGCATTATTCTACAGGAACTTATTAATGATGCTGAGTTATTATTTTTATCTGTCCTTGGATGTAGGGAGAAGATATCATTGCTGTTATTCCATGGGAAGAATGGTGGGATTTCGAGATGAACAAAGATGATTCTAATCCCAATATTGCATTGCTTCCTCTGCATCCTGATGTTCGGCCAAAGTTTAACGAGACCGCTGCTTGGGAGCATGCACTAAGCATGGCAGGCAAACCATATGGCTATCATAACATGCTATTCAGCTGGATAGACACCATAGATGGGAATTATCCGCCTCCGTTGGATGCTCACCTGGTATTTAGATATTTATAAATTATAATGAATACCTTACGTTAAGTTTATAGCGTATGCTGCTAAGTTTCTGCCTCTTCTCCTTTCCCCTTTCTCGGTTTCTCTCCACGTACATTTTTATACAATGTTGCAGTGTATATTTTGTTGGTCCCGATCTTCCTCTTTTTCCTGCATTCTGTCATTGCATTTACAAATAAAAATGCCGTCGATGCATACGACACTTCCCTTCTGTTTCCGTCTCTCACTTTGTAAAATTTTCAGTTCATAGGTTTTGAATGTTTTCCTGCAATTATATAGGTAGCTTCTGCTATGACAGTTTGGAGTAAAATGCAACCTGATTATGCTGCTAACTTGTGGAATGAGGGCTTAAACAAGCGGCTTGGAACTCAGGTATGATATATCTTTCGTGATTGTTCAACTTATTGTGGAATGTTCACACAACATAATCTGAATTGTTTGATATTTATGTCTTGAAGGTAACATGCACTTTGCTTAATTGCATGCATGTGTTTTTCCCCCTTTTTTAATCTTTGTAACGATTTTGAAAATTTAGCCTAGATGCTTCGAAAACTGATAAGATTTAAATCACTTCTCTCTTCAAAAATATTGGATATATATATATATATATATTGCTCTTGTGCTGAAGATAAAATAGATGTATCGTGTTATCGTTTCCTTGTTCTAATTACGGTGTTCACGAGCAGGGTCTTAATCTTTCTGATATACTGCTGGAAATTGAGAAGCATGGAACATCTTTTGATCAATTGCTGACTGTTCCTGAACAAGATGATTACCTCGTGTATTGCTTTCATCCTCGAAATGTACAAGAAGGCAGGACTTTTCGATCCTATTGCCGACTCTATTCAAGTGACTGAGTTCACGGTGAGCTTATTTCGAGTAAAATCTGTCTAAGATTGTAGTGTTTCTCTTTTGAAATACAAATCTTTCGTGTATTCATGCTCCAAACCTAATGCTGACTCATTTTGTTTGAATTAATCCCGGAACACAGATCAGAGATGCATATACTCTAGGTTTTTTGAGAATGATTCAAGCCGGCTGCCAAAGTGGTGCAACGATGCGGATGATGTAAAGCTTCCTTATTGTCAGATTCTGGGGAAGTATCCAATGGAACTACCTGGATATAATTCCTTGGACCCGTACCCCCATATGAACGAACGGTGTCCTTCTAAGCCTCCAAAGTACTTCAGGCCACAAAATTGCTAGGCAGGTATTGCTTCCGCCATTTATTATTATGCCAGTGGTCAATTACTACATTTAGTTCATCTATTGTACTTCAGGTCGTATGCAATACGTCACTAGTAATCGTGTATCAGTATCGATTGTAAATATAGTAACCGGACTACGAGTAGACAGATTTCATGTATTGAATTGCTTTGTATGATAGAAGATGGAGGCATTGATGCTGATAGAACCTTGAAAACCGTTCTTTTAGTTGAGAATAGTTTTATATATAGAGATGTGATGTCTTCTTGTTTATTGACATGCAATTCATGCGTGTATTTTCCAAAAAAAAAACTATTCTTAACTGCTTTGCAAATTCGGGATTCTGTTTTTCGGACATAGTTGGGAAACAGTTTCAGTAATGAAGCAGAGTATCTGCAACAGAAATCTTGCAAGTTTCTTTGAAACAAGTGACCAGGAGACCAAAATATCAGACAGTTTCCTGGGACTGATTTGAACAGGTAATCCTTTTGCCGGGACAGGCATTGGATCCCTGCTGAAAGAGTTGTCTGAACGTAGTAACTTCCATGTGAACCGAGTAACCAGATAATGAATCGAAACGACGGTTTCGATCCTTGCAAACTCGTATCCAGGACATATTCGAGTGAAGCTGGATTCTCGAATTTATTTGGATCAAACTTTGATGGTTCCGGAAATATGGTACGATCCATTTGTGTCATGCCCATAACCCAGAAAATCTTGATACAAATAAGTAAATTTATCAGTGTCCGGAATGCTGACAGAAAGTGGAATGGAGTGGAATGTATAGTTCTACTTACCTGCCAGTCCTTCGGAATGAGATATCCGCCATACTCGATATCTTTTACGGCTTTCCGGAAGCTACCGAAGATCAGCGGGAACAGTCCTAGAGTTTCCATGGCAACTTTCCATTTGTATTTCATCTTGGTAAGGTCCTCCCGTATCAGAAGCTCCCCATGTTGTTCTTTGCTATCTCTTTTTGTTCTGCAACCAGAAATCAACAAATCATAAGTGCTTTTCTGCAACACTATTTCGAGTTTAACCTCATAAAGTTAAGATCGCGTCGATATGCATCTTGAAGAACAGCTGTATAAATGGCAGGATCGTTAGCGAATAGGCGCAGCAAGAAGGTGAGAAGAACGAACGAGGTGTCATATCCAGCAACCATGATGAGCATAACATTGTGAATAATCTCTTTCTCGGATACTACTTGTTCGTTCTCCTCGTTATGAATGCTCAGCAGACAAGTGATGAGGTCTTGGCGAGGTGAAGCACCCTGCTTTAGATCCTCTCTCCTTTCATCAATGAGATGTTTCGACAATTTCTGGGCCCTTGCACTCGATTTAAGGCTTCGGTTGTAGCGTGTGAACGGCAGATTAACGGTATCGACCACATTCCTTCGATCATGCATCGGAAATCATATACGAGTTTGTCTCTTCTAGGTCCTCTTTCGTTCCCGGATAGAAGAGAAAGATTATGTTGAATGTAAAGGTCTTCATCAGTGGCAATGCCGTCACTTGTTCCTTGCCATGCCAATGCATCTCAAGGTGATTCCTTACTTCTTCATCCATCTTTCCAATAAACTGCTTCAACGATTCGGGCTTCAACGATATGAGAGCATCTCGGACAAGCTTATGATCTTCCCCGACCAGTTCCAAGATACAACGGTCGCCGAGAATCGCTTTGACCGACTTCACTTGCTGGTTAACAATGCAGCTGCTGTCACTGGCGAACACAAACTTGTTTGCAGCCTGAACGCAGATGAAAACAGACGGTTTCCCGAACAGATATCGGACTGTACTTTCTTATCCTCTTGTGGAGCCATTCTTCTGCCGTGTTGGTTCGCATTGTCCTGAGAAGGCCGAGGCTTTGACCTATTAGAGGTAGTCCAAGTGAACCCGGAGGAACCCTTTCTGGTGATCTTTTTCGCAATGCAAGGAGGACGAACACCGGGATCAGAAACAAGAGAACTGCGAAGATGGTGTTCATGGTGTGTGTGAGAGGCACAGATCCATGGAGAGCAAATTATTGATCTTTGTTTTGCTGGCTTCTGCAATGGAATCTTTTTCATTGCATGGACCTTAATGTATGTCTTTAATAAGATGAGCTATCCATTTGTTTTCAACACCTTGGGCGTACTTTTCGTCTCTAATTGAATAAGGGTAAACTGCGTTTCTTTGGTCATCCAACTTTGGCTGTGTTTCTGTTTCGATCAATCAACTTAATATTTTTTTAATTTGATCCCTTAATTTCGATATTATTTTTATTTGATCATTTGACCGCTAAATGCTTTACGACAACAGGAAAATACTGCATTTAGAGGGTTTTATTTATGGATTTTTCTTACAATTTTTACATTTTCTTTTAAATGACGGAAATCCTCCTCCACTATTATTCGCCTCTTGTTAGCCATCATTTGCAATGTAATTGGTAAAAACGTTTTCCGTTCTCTCTTTCTTCTTAATTTAGCTAGAAATCCCTTTAAAATTTACAGAATTCAAGTTAGAGCTTTGATATACGATCTTCAGAATCTGATCAACGTGAAATTAGATATATTGTTTTTCTTCTCGATCTCTATATCGTTCAAAAAAAAGACAATATCTTATTGCTAACAAATCAAAAGGAGGTCGAAAACAAGGGTTCGAGAAGAAAGTTTCAGGGAACAAATTTATTAAAAAACCTAAACGGCGTTAAACACTTGACAGTCGAGGGATTAGAACGAAATTCAAATATTTATGGATGAATTTAGGGAAAAAAATAAAGTTGAGGGACAAAAAATGGTTTACCCATGGGATAATTGATTCTGTTTTTCTTGTAAACAAGATTCTTTTCCAAAGCGACATTAGGATTTCATATTTACGCATGCCAGCACAGCAACAGCCACTGGTTTCAAAGACATATAAATCAGTAAAAGGAACAAAACCGAATTGTCATTAGGGATGCGGGTAAGGTCCAAAATTTAATGGATATTTAGTAGACGGGTGGATGTTGGGGCAGGCGGATGCGGGCGGGCGGATGCGGGGTGGGCGGATGCGAGACGGGTAAGGTCTCAAACCCATCACCCGCCCACTACTCACGACGGGTACTACTTTTTAAATTCATACTTGTCCACTACCCACTAAAGTTATACTGATCCCCGCTCCAATTAGAGCGAGTACGGTACGAAATCCACACAATTGTACACGTTTAACATCCCTAATTGTCATTGAAAGAGATGATTGAAAACAAGCAACATGTACAACGTCAAAGCCTCTTTCCAACAAGATAAACCCACAGTGAAAAATAATTGAAATATTTGTTCTATAATTACAAATAAAGGTTAAAAATCTAATTAAAAAAACTCGAACAACATCTAGATATGAAAATATCTGACCGCATCGGTAAATAAAACCATAAAAGTGAATATAATTACTGAAACGACATCCGAAAAATCATAAATTAAAGTCAAGAGACGTGAAAAAAATTATCTGAGTGTCGACTTCTTATCCAAATCCAACCCGAAAGTTCAAAGTAGGGATGATCAATATGATAACAACTAAAAATCATCTTGATCAGTCGTAAATATATTAACTTTAATTATTTTATGATAATGTACTAATTATTTCATAAATTGAAATTAATATATTAATTGTATATTTTTTTTACAATATATTTATAAAATTAACATACTAATCATAATTTATAACAGCAGTGACTAAGTTGATAGTGTCTTAAACGTTTGATGACCATTGAGTGATTTTATCCTAAATAAAAATAGCCCAAACCCACTACATGCCCAACAGCCACTTTTCTCACAAAACATGAACCCCATCAAACTACAACTATCCACGTGTTACCTTTACGGTCGTCCTCTGTGTTAACCCAAATAAAATGCAAAATCCCCTCCGTTTCGAAACGCCCAACAGATTGCGATTAAAATCACACTCTCTCTCTATCATAGGGTTTCTTCTCCTCTTTGAGCCTCGAGGTCTTCTGAATCTCTTCTCTTCGTCTATCAAGTACGATGCAGCAACCACCCCCAGGAGGCGTAGCTCCGCCACCTTCACTGACAAACGATCCGTCTCAAACCCAGTACTACCAGCAACAACAGCCGTTGCAGCCATGGATGATGACGCATCAACAACAGCAGGCCAGTCAGCCGGTTCCTCCGCCTGCAGGTTGGAATCCACCACCCGTCCCTCCGCCATATCAGATGCATTGGTACTCCGATTCCGCGGCCACTGGCTCTGGCGAAATTCGGTCTCTCTGGATCGGTGATCTTCAGCCGTGGATGGATGAGAATTACCTCCTCAGTATCTTCGCTCAAACTGGAGCGGTAATTATATTATAATAAATTTATTTATTTATTTTTATGTAGATCATCATAATTAAAAGGGGGAATGTATTTTAGTCTAGTAATATTACTGTCAGAGTTGATATCATTTTTTAATGATGAATCCTTTCTGTATTTAATCTAATTACACAACGCTTAACTTTAGATATTGCGTAAATGCAATTAAACAAAGCATAATATCTTGGTTTATTTTAGGTGGTTTCAGCTAAGGTGATTAGGAATAAGCAAACGGGTCTGCCAGAGGGATACGGGTTTATAGAGTTCGTTTCACGAGCAGCAGCTGAGAGGGTTTTGCAGTCGTATAACGGGCTACCAATGCCAAGTGCTGAGCAGAGTTTTAGGATGAATTGGGCTTCGCTTGGATATGGAGAAAAGAGGCAAGAAGAGGGTCCTGAATACACAATCTTTGTCGGAGATTTAGCTGCAGATGTTTCTGATTACATGTTACAAGAGACTTTTAAAGCCGTTTACCCATCTGTTAAGGGTGCCAAAGTGGTTACTGATAGGACCACGGGCTGGTCTAAAGGTTATGGCTTTGTGAAGTTTGGTGATGAAAGTGAGCAGATTCGTTCCATGACTGAAATGAATGGGATGTATTGTTCCACTGGGGCAATGCGGATTGGACCAGCTGCTAGTAAGAAGCTTGGGACTGATCAGCAGTATCCGAAAGGTAGTCTCTTGTGATTTATGTTAAGTTATAGTTTATCTTGATTGCCATATGAAGTTTGATTGGTTGTCTATGGTATTTATTTGTCATGATTTATGTCCAAATACTTTGACTTGACAAGTTGAGTGCCAGTTGATTATTGTGTTTTTCTTTATTGGTTTTAATTTTCTATGGTGGATCTGTTGCAGTCTTCTTAAAATTCAAGTCCTTTCAGTTACAACCTGAAGATTGGTGTAATTTATACAAAGCCAGTTCCTTCCCGTTTGCCTTTGTAAAGTTGGCGCTTTTAATTTTATTAAAAGTTAAAACATGCTAAAACTTATATAAACTCATGTTTCTTAAAGCAGGACATCAAGAGGCTCTCATTTTGGGGGGCCTGGAATTGATATCAGCAGAAATGATTCCACTTTAATCCGTGGCCATTTTAGGTCAGTTACTTTGTTTATGTCAGAAGTATTTTCTCGTGGCAATATTTGTGCTACGTTCGCAAATTTCTTTTCCAGTTCCGTATTAAGATTCCAATCAATTCCATTTTGTTCCATTTTCCCAACATGCCTTTAAATCTTTATTTACCTTACAAGTCCAGAAATTTTGTTTATTCATACTGGATCAGTTCCCTTTGAGTACTTGCATACATTTACAAACTCCCTTTTTTTTGTCCTTTAGATTCAAGCTTTAATACTCAAAAGTAGATGCAGCAGCTATGGTTAAAATTGCTATGCATGTTCTATGACGCCGATCTGTTAGTGAACTTGGTGCTAGTTTTTCTATCACATCTGAAATCTGCTTCTTTTTCAAAATATAGTATCTTCTTAGTCTTCATTATATGCTCGGTGCACATTCAAAATATAGTATCTTCTTAGTCTTCATTATATGGTTTTGCATGAGGACAAACTGAGACTGGAACAAAACCTGGAACCTGTAGTTAAAAGCATTATCAGTTGAAGGATTAAGTTTAACCTCTATGGAAGTGTGTCACTTGCCATTATTTATTGCTTTAGCTAAAATAACGGATGTGTGGCTGTAGATGGATATATCCTTATTTTTGCATTTTGATGACATTTTCTTTTCTACTTTTCATTTGAGGTTGTAGTCACCGCAAGATAAAAAGAACTTTCTCAGTTTTCCAAAAATATGTGCTTTGCCTTGTGTGCATGCTCAGAATTTATTGTATCACTAAAAAAATCGAAATTAGTTTAGCAGGCAGTTTTTCTCTACTTGTATGTGATATTTGAAGTTTGAAGGTGTACTGTGAATCAATCAATTAAAGCACCAGCAACTCACTCTGTCCTCGCCCCCCTTCCAAAAGATTTGTGGAAGGAAAAAAGAGGAAATACTTCATGTCAAGTGAGGACAAAAGATGAGTCTCTTTCAAATTTTGAGGCAATATTTGATTTAACCAAAAGATTTTTATGGTTGCCGATGTTTCGGTTATATATAGCTGGCATTTGTACACTTTGTTCTTTCCATGCCATGGAGGGATCTATTTTTACTGCTTATTTTGAAAATGTGTGTTATATTTGTGTGTGTGATCAGAATGCTTTGTTTTTTTCAACAGTCCAATTCCAGTTTAGAGAAGTGAGAATGATAGAACTGGAAATTTACTGTAGCTTCATTGTTAACATCGAAATGTTTACTTTTGGAAGATGTACCGTATTAGTTTCAAATTCTTTACATATGAGAATCTTGACATCAGGGATAGCACATGCGTGGCTTTTCCGTTGTTTTGATCACTTATTATCATCTATTCTGTAGTAGTTTACATGTATTTGTAATTTGCAGCTGCTTACCAGAATACCCAAGGAAATCCTGGTGAGGTTGATCCGAAAAACCACAGTGGTAGCTTCTCTTTTATATTAGTATACTTGATTTCATGGTATGGCCAACTGAACTATGAACTCAATTACTCAAATGCAGATATTTGTTGGTGGTTTGGATCCCAGTGTTTCTGAAGACGAACTAAAACAAATATTTAGCCAGCTTGGTGAGGTAGTTCATGTAAAAATTCCTGCTAACAAGCATTGTGGTTTTGTTCAGTATGTTACAGGTAAACTGAGACAATTTCATGTTCTTTTTGGCAAGTGAAATATTATTGAATAGTATTAATGCGTTCTGCAATATGATGCACTTCAGGACCAGCGCCGAACAAGCTTTATCCGTTTGAATGGTACTTTTAGGAGGAAGAAATGTTAGGCTTTCTTGGGACGAAGTCCTTCGAGCGAAACAGGTGATGTTTTTAAAACCATAGTTTTCTGTATCTAAAGCAATGCCAAGTATATTTCTGTAAACTAAAGACAGAATGGATTGGAGTTTCAGGCTCAACCTGACCAGTCCCAATGGAACAGTGGATACTATGGATATCCTCAAGGATATGAAGCATACGGATACGCACTCCTCCCCAAGATCCTAGATTACTATGGCGGCTATCCCGGATATGGCAATTACCAGCAGCCGGGGGCTTACCAACAACGACCACAGGTAAAAGAATCGCAAGCATGCTGTGTTTCATCTTTAACTCAGTACTTCTAGTGCTGAACAATCGCCTTGACGATAAATACATTCGTGCTTAATGTTTCCTTTTTATTTTCTTTCGTATTTTGCAGTAGCTGCGGTTGCTGTACCGCAGCTGAAACTCGTAATATCTGATCCAGGCACTTTAGGTGTTGGCTTGATCCACGACATGTTTCATTGATTGCTGTACAATTTGTGGGTTTGGGTTTCGGAGAGTTTCATGTTTCTTCATCTTCCTTCTCTATGGCTTCACCTTTCCCAGATTATTTCTTTTGCCGTCTTCCTTTTAATCTATTGTAACTTGTACTCTTATATACTGTAGTACCCCCCCCCCCAGGTTGATACTTTTAATTAATGGTTATTAACTTATTAATAAAACAATTAATGTTTTAGAGATTATCTGCCTGAAATGATCTCTGCCTGAAATTACTTGAAATTTTGATTGAATTGAAATTATTTAGTGGTTATTCGATATTTGAACATCGATGACAGTAAGGTATTTAAATTTTTATTATCAATAATTAAAAAAATTATAATAAATATTAATATTTATAATCACAGTAGTTTAATAATAAAAATGAATGAAAATTGTTATCATAGAAAGTGAGAATTGAAGATGGTAAAGATGTAAAGCGAGAATGATTGATTAATTTCGTTCAGAAATTGTAAACGTTTATGAAAATTATTAATTAATTATTTTATAAAGTCGGAATTTGAATACTTTATTAATAAACGATTAATGTTTTATAGATTATAAAGGTTCATGAAATGGTTAATTATTTTTTGTTTATAAAATCAAAGTTTAAATAATAATTGTATTTAAAAGTTTAATGTTTTATTTTACTCAGTGAATAGATTGTTGATGATAGAAAATATTTTGGTTATGGTGGTTTCTTTGACGTTGTTTTATATTATTGTTTGCAGTTTCTGTTCCCTTTATATTGACGAATTAATTGTAAATATAAAATAAAATCAGCACAGGAATTACCGGGAAAAAGATATAGGAAAGAAAATTGGATTGTGTTGTTTTCTTTTCCTTTCCAATTCCATCTACTCAATCATCCCACTATTGCCTACTACTTTTCATCTCTTTTACTATACATACAGCCTCAAAAGAATACAATATATATATTGTAAAACTTCCAATTGAATCAACTCAAAAAACAGAGCTTCAAGAGGGGAAAGCAGAGATGGGACTCAAAAACAGAGTAGAAGAAGATAATTATTCAATGAACGAAGCTCTGCTGCTTGCTACCATGTGCATCATTGGTCTGCCAGTGGATGTGCATCTGAAAGATGGCTCTGTTATCTCTGGAACCTTCCACACTGCTCGGTTGAGAAGGAATATGGTGCATTTTGCCTCTTCATTTTCTGGATTTGTGTTGAAACCAATTTGGGTTTTTTTTTGTTTATTGAAATTTGCATCTGGGTTTTGGTTTTTTCTATTGAATTACTGTGATCTTGTTTGTAATTGGATGAGATCGGATGGGTATATTTGATTTGTGGTTTATTATTTCTGTCTGTTTGGTTGGTTAGATTTCCATTTAAATGATTTTTTTCTGCTGTTCTTATTGTTTCCGTGCAAGTTTGCATTTAAAATAAGCATGGAATTAGGGATCTGATTGAAGGAGACATTTTAATCCAAGGCTATGATATTTTTCTTACTTGGTTTGCGCTTTTATTGGAAACAATCATGTTTGATTGTCTCTTACATTCAAGTCATTTGCTATTTTTGTTTATTATTTTAAGGAAGTAAAAAGAGGAAAGGAGCACAATCAAGGATTGGAGTAAACACTGTCTAATATGGAAAATGGCTTAGTTAAAGCCAAAGGGACATCTTACCTTTCGAAAACCGGTCATCCAAATGAAGTACTTGAGTCTTTTCTTTTTTGGGGGGAGATGTATCTAATTCTTATGTTGAATGCTTAGGATGGTTATTAATTAATGTCTTTTATTAGGTATGTTTTGAAGAAAGCAAAATTGACTAAAATGGGGAGATGTGCCACCAATGTTGCAATTGGTAGTGTTGTAGAGACTCTTGTAATCCCACTGGTGATCTTGTTCAAGTTGTTGCTAAGTATATAATCATTCTTATAGTCTTTTCTCGAGTCTATGGGATTTATTCAGCTCTGATGTAACATTGAGCAATCTGCTTGACATGAATTGTTGTTTACATGTAGGGAGTCCCTCTTCCTTATGATGGTTTTGCTGGAAATACAGCTCATGCTAATGGAGAAGCTGCATTTGAAATTCTCCCTTCTGTCAATCCACAGAATGAGACCAAGAAGTTCAATAAGTCTACCATGGATAAAAAAAAGTAATAAGAAAAGGTAGCTGATAGAAAATTGTGTTAATTGAATGGAGAGATTTTCATTTTATTCCGATTACCTTTTGGCTAATTCATTTTAATTTACCTATCAAAGCAGTAATTCTGTCCAAAATGAGAGTGGATTGCTGATGGTTTTATACCCACAAAAGCTGGAAAGGAACATGAGTGTCGAAAGTTGTTGCCAAAGTCTATGGAAAATACAAAGGAAGTTTCATATCAGAAAAGAGATGGGACAAACATTGAAAAGGTAAACTATCTTTTAGTTAGGTGTTTATTTTTGGTGGGAAATGTGAAGCAGATGTCAATAAATAAGGCTAGTATTTTTTATCTTTTGATTGTAAAATATGAGTTAATAAAGGCCTTCTTGCTGGCCATTAGTTTTGATTGAATTCCATTATTCCTGAAAGGTTTTGAATTTCATGTGGAAGATCCAATCATATTGCTTGGGTCATCTGGTTGGCAGGTTCTTTCTCCAAGGAAACTGTAAAGTAAGGATCTGTTTGATAAATAGTATATATTATGTGGGAAAATATTGGCCTGAGAGTTTTGTTGAATCTTTCATCTTTATCTCTCTCAAAATCTTCATTTGTATCTCCATGCAGGGTGAAGATGCTTCTGGTGCCACTATTGCTGGGAGGTAGAAAACCAATTTTTCTTTAAGTTGTATTACTAAGTTCCAAATCATGTTATTAGCAGAAAACTTTTCTGGTTGAGAGATCTATGTGTAGACATGAACATGCACACATACACAAAGGAAAAAAAGAAGAAAAGAAGATAAAGCTAAGTCCTAGTGCTGGAGTTGGTCTGACCTAGTTGGGACTTGATTCTCTTGTCTTTTACTCGTAAGATTCCACAAAAGTAGAAAAAGTGTTTCCATTCCACTTATCCAATTTGTCTTACTCTTCTCTTCATAATGCTTTTAAACAAGGACACATAAAATTACATTAACATCTCTTACATCAGGCTAAAGGTTCTAAAGCGACTTGGTATCCATGATATAGAATGTTTCATGAAGCACATACTTGTAAGAACATGTTTTGAACACCTTACCTCATTCTTCTATGGGATGTATATACCTTGTCTGTCATCATATGCATTCCGATTCCATCCAGATGTGCGAAGCATTTTTTCATTTATAGATTGTTTTAATGTTTTCAAATGTACAGCAACATTTTCCTTTTTGTTCCCAAGTTCATATCATTTTTTTTCTAACAGACAGGTAGGAGCTGATAGGTCGCTGCTTTTGCAGAATGACTATGACCAAAGGTTTGAGGTTCAAGTAAAGGAGAATGTAGTCATGGGAAGCTTATTGTTTTCTTGCCGTAAACCTAGTACTAATATAATATTCAACCTATTAATGAAATCGTTTCTGCAGGACAAGGAAGTTTGGCACTCAGTTTCAAGCTATGAATCCTCTTCTGTTGACACTCTTAAGCCAGGTTTTAACTCAACTGAATATCCACTAAATGAAAATAAACTGGCTTGTCTTCGTATGACCAAAGGTTTGAGGTTCAAGTAAAGGAGAATGAAGTCATGGGAACTTATTTGTTTTCTTGCCGTAAACCTAGTAATATTATATTCAACCTATTAATGAAATCGTTCTGCAGGACAAGGAAGCTTGGCACTCAGTTTCAAGCTATGAATCCTCTTCTGTTGACACTCTTAAGCCAGGTTTAACTCAACTGAATATCCACTAAATGAAAATAACTGGCTTGTCTTCGGTACCTCTGAACGTTCCATTTTTTTAATATTTTGATTTGGTAACTATAGTTTATGGCCAAGCTGCATATTGGTCTCCTTGGTGCACACTGAGTTTCAGCCTTGTTGTGTTAGCTTTAGTCAGAGACTGGTTAAGCAGTTTACACTTTAGGTCCTTTTAACTGCAAATCTGGCATAGGATGTATTAAGTGTGGCTGCTGGCTTTGGATAATTAATATCTTATATAATGAGATAAACTTAGAAGGTGGTCTCACTGCCAAATGATGGAATGTTATTGGTTTCTTGGTATATTACATTGTAGTTTTTATAATGTAATATGATGAAATTTGCTGCAAGTCTTGAGTATGTGTCTTGCCAATCATCTTAATCTGATTTACTGTTACATGTGTGTGGATGCATCCTTACTCAAGTAAAACCCATTGAGGACGGGAAAACCGGGATGACTGTTAAGCTTTTACAGACTGGAACATCTGAAGATGCTCCATGGATGATAAATTGACAATCAATGCTGTGAAAGGCGCACTGCAACACTCATTCACGAAGATCCAGTTTGTTCTGGTGTTTCAACTTCTAGTCCAGTTACGGATGTTCCTAGAATCATGCCATGGTTCATTTGCCGCTCCAACTCCCACTGCAACAGACATTCACCAAGATCCTGTTTGTTCTGGTATTTCAACTTCTACTCCAGTGCAGATGCTTCCCCAGAATCATGCCAGTGTTCATTTGCTGCTTCAACTCTCATACACCCTCCACAAAGTTCAGAATCAAATAACAACTCCAAGGTAAAACAACCATATAAGATTTCCTTGGTAATATCATGTAGACGGTATTATTGGTGGATCCCTTTCTCTTGACATATAAATGTTTGAACACCTATATAATTAGCATGGTAATGAGGTTACTGATGCCTTAAATTATGCACCCAAGATGGTAGCCCCATACTTTTTGTTTAATATCTTGGGCACTAGTGATACAAGTTTTTAAATGGCTATCATAACTAAATGTGTCTATGTTGATGGTTTCCTACTTCAATATTGTGTTTTAATCAGGAATTTAAGCTTAATCCAGGGGCAAAAGTTTTCTCTCCATCTTTTGCAACTGCCTATCAGCGGCTTCTCCTATGGTACCAACAGTAGCAAATGTGTGTTACATGCCAGGCAACTCTCCTTTGATGGCTGTTGCTGGTTCTCAGCCAGAGGTTGGGATGGGCACATTTGCACTTCATTATCTGCTCCGTCTAAGTTTGTCTCCTATGGTAATATAACACCTGAAACTGGTGTCAGTGTTGCTCAATTTTCTCAACATGTAGTTTTCTGGAGGCCCTTTTAGTTGGTTAATCATATGTAACTTTTTAGTTTCCACGATATCTATGCTAGACTTCCTGTGGACCACATTCGCCCAATTACTCCTCTCCATTTTCCATCGTTCCCGTTCTCTTTTTATATTTCTCACTTTATCCTTCAAAATTCTTTCTCAAAGGACTTGAAATTTTACTTGGCTTCAATTGAAACCTAATACATCAGAGTTATGTTTAAATTTTAAACCATAAGCCAGTTCCTTTATGAATTGCTGCCTGATTTCCCAGCATGACAAAGGTTAATGTAACTCTTTCTAAGGAATCTGAGAGTTTTTAGTATATTTACTAATTTCATTTTTTTTTGCTCTAGATTGTTGGGCATATGGGGGGTAGAACTCAGCCTGAGATACGCTGGTCAATATCATCCTGTTCAGGCTACACCAGCATACTTGAATTCAAATTCGCAATTAGTAAGCAAAGAAGGAACCTTCTTTCTTCCTCTGTGCTGATGAAGTTGTTTTTAATGATTACTAATCTCTCCATCTGGGCCTTTCGTTCTCTAGGTCATGTATGGACGACTGGGACAGCTCATTGTGTGCCTGTTTCTCATGTAAGATTTGATACCTGTAAACTAACGATGTCCTTGTTTTCATTATATTATTCTTCATATACTAAATTGCATTTTGTTTCATATGAAGGATCTGGTTCAGGGTGCAACAACTCTCTCTCCATTACAAGCCCGTCCTCTGACTGCGCACCAGTCCAATTACCAAAACCAAGGTATTTGCAAGTATACTTTCCATAATCCTTGCTGAATAGAAAAGAAAATAGCCCGATCCTCGTACATGTAGACGTTACCATAACTCGAATCTTGTATAGTGTGATGCTAATTCGTTCTCAAGCCCTATGTGATTGCGCAGGAAGTGCAGCAGGCCAAGCATTTCAGCTTTGTGTACATCAACTTCCATAGCCGGCGGACAGCAACCATTGGCGGTGCCAAGCCACATCCCATTTCTGCAGCCTCATTTCCCTATAATCATCCGATACAAGTTCCGGGATCGAATGGTATCTTTGATGCAAAGATTCCATAAAAGTTTGTTACTTCATTAGTATTACCCTTTTATTTCTGTTTGTTTTAAGATAATGATAGCTTTAGCCTCTTTTCATTTTCATTTTCGGAGAGCATTCAGCATGGAGTCAGCTTCATTTGTTGTTTCATCTTCATACAAGGGTTTGCCATTTTTCCTTTCTTTTATGGCTTATTTAGGATGTAAACCTGCAAGATACACAAGGTGCTGGGGAACCACCTTTGGACCATATATATATATATATTGAAATGAGGACCTCATTAAAACTCCAAGCCTATAAGGGGAAAAGAGTGCCCACAAGAACTTCATACTAAATAGAATACTCAGCTAATACATCGTTTCAAATAATCTCGGGAGAAACCGAGTCAAATACATAACATTACCATTATTAATAGCCCATGTGCAAGATTGTACGTGATTGTAATGAACACTAAACCCATTAAAATTAGATAGCAATTGTAGTACCTCAGATAAATGGATCTCGATCGTTGAAATGTCTACAATATCACGATGAAGTTTATTGACCAGTAGTTGGGAATCAAACTCTATCATCACTCGCTGCCACTCGCAGTCCCTGGCCAATGAATACCTACGATAATTGCATGCGTGTTAGCTAACCCGTTTCCACACAACCAGGAAAAGTCGAGGCCATTTCACCTAAGACCTACCATTCAAGTCTCGGGCAATGACTCCTATAGCTGCTCGTCGCGTTCGTGGATCAAAGGCCATCAACATTAACCTTACTACACCAGCGGAGGAGGCTTCTAGCGTTTCGGATCCAATCCAAGGCCATCCAGCACGAGCGCTCAAACAAGGTGAATATCCCTCTGAGAACTCTGAGCCTGGACAAATATGCCTGAAGTGTCTTCGCATTCGCCGTAATAACCCAAAGAAGTTGAAGACGACCATCATATACCATTGCATTACGTTGACTATATTTCAAGATCTAAGATAGTGTATTAGGCTACAGGCAGGCAGAACAGTAATATTTAAACCTTTGACTTATTTACCATAAAAAGATTGGTCCTTTTCAAGATAGTAGGATATTTTTGTCCAAAAGAATTAATATTCTTCTTTTCAAAAGAATCATTTTTTTTTCTTATGAAGGGATTATTGCTATAAGAAGAAATGATTTTTTTAGAAAGATCGATTTTTATTCTTCTAGACTGAAACAAGTCATTTCTTATATTAACACGTAATCTCAAAACTTTGATTGTTCATCCACAAGTACACCCCAAAAGATTTTACATGCAAATCTAACTCTAGTACAAAAATAAAGTTCAAACTTGAATCGAATTTATATCATCTCAATCATATTTTCAATCTATTTTTATATTATGAACTATATTTAGATAATATTTAAAGAATATATTAGAGACATCATAAATATAATATTAACAAAAATATATATACTATATATATATATATATATAACATTATTTAAATATTAAATTAATATAAAATAAAAATATTTAATAAATTTACACATCAAATAATGACTATCTGTTAAAAGTATACAACAAAAGGACCATATAAAACCACTCGTCATTTTCGGATAATATTATCTTAAAAGCATTACGGTTAATAATAATCTTTGAAATAACATCTACTCTTTCTCACCGACGAGAATTCAAGCCAGTAGCACTCATCTTCTCCCGTAATCAAATCTTCCCTTTTTTATGTTTCCAATGTATGCGCGATTTGAATGACTAATGCATGCCCTCGTCTTGGTATCTTCATATTTCGAATTCGAACCTCATATAATATTGTATTATATGTAGGTTTTCTCAATATTTGATTTTGTTTTGATATATTTTTTGATATTACTAGAAACAGTAACGGATCCATAAATATTTTCAAGTTAGACACACATACGTTAACAACATAAAATTTTTAAATAGGATGGACACAAATAAAATTTCAAGTGGTACCGTCCGTTTACCATAAAGAAGTAGAGACAATATTGATTTTGGTTATCGGCAGGCTAGGACATATTCAACCAAACCTTCCCCCAAAACTTTTTAATATTTTATGTTCACTTTATTATTATTTTTTGAATTGTTCGAGTAATTATAAAATAATATTATTTAGAGTCTTTCTTAACCATTAGCATTAAATACATACTCTACAGATATATACAATTTAAACCCGAGTTTCTAGAATAATAGCACTCCACTTTACGACTAAGGTCGTTGATGAGTTCACTTCATTATTTAAATTAAATATCTTAGTACAATTTAATCCAAACAGTCTTTTTATTATATATATAAAGTTTCTTTAGTCAAATAGTTGATGATGATTGGAAACCCATGATTTCTCTTTGTAGCAGTCCCACACTGATCTCATTCATTGTAAATGGACTAACATAACATGCATGCAAGCCACATATATCAATCGGCAACTATTGATGGACCCTCTTCATTCTTGGCCTACAGTGCTGCATTTATTTGCTCTTAGCCTGTTACACTTAATTGATGAACTCGGTTACTAACATATCATTTTCACATTAATTTTATTTTTTATTTATCACCGTCATTAAAAGTTAAATTATTAATAGACCGTTTATTTATATGATTCATCATTTTAAAAAATGATGGAAACATTCTCTCGAACTTGATAATTAGGTCAAATGAAATCTTAGGGAAAAAATTAACAACTCAGTCCATTCCATCACTAAATATTCATTTATAGTCATTAAAACATCTATTAGAACCTTTCGTGGATCAATCTAATTATGAAAGGGGTAATATATAGTTAGAAATTAAATTCGACACGGTTGTAATAGCAAGCATCACATGTGAATCTTGGCATTAAATGGATCGGCCCTGGGAAATCACATGAAACTTGGTATAGTAAAACAAAAGGGGTTAAAGTTTAGATTCCGGACCATTTAAGATGTAAAGTCAATATGGGCAATATATATAGGCTTTCATTCATTGCTTATCAACAAGTTTTATAAATTTAATTTTAACAATTGTTGGTTTTTAATTTTATTTATTTAATCGAATAAAATGGGTTTAATTGATGTATCTACAATACGTTCGATATATATTTAATCGAAATAAATTAATCTTAAATACTCTAAAAATATTATATTAAATAGAATAGAACTCAAGGCCACAATTTAATTGTTGTTGGCTCGAACCCAAGCCAGACCATGTGGGTACAATTCGTCTGTATGCGAAGATGCAAAGAATGGCACATAACAAAGGTACAAATTGTTTAATTTGTTCGTCTTCCACGTGTAATTTAAAGGAAAAAGACACGTGGAATTTTCCTCGATCATCCTACTATAGTCGATGGTATTTGAACTAACAACAACAAACCCCTATTCCCATATGTAATGGGTAGGGGGAGTAGTAGTTAACACCAGTTGAGAGCACTTTCGTGAAGACCTCCGGCAGTTTAAAAAATTAAAAATTAGATAAAATGCAATGTATGTATAAATAAAATAAATACATATTGAATAGCCTTAATATAGTCATCATTGTGCGTCTGTAATGGGAAGTAATCCCTGCAATAAATCCATGCGTAAAAATCTCTGCATGTAACAGAAACGTAAGACCCACTAAATTTAAAAGAAAACATGAAGAGAAGGATAACAAGTAACGATAGCAAACTACGAAGAAAAAACCAAATGGGTTAAAACCAAATTAAGGAACCCTACTCCGCTATACTAGTTCTAAGCTTCATAAATTCAATGACAAAACATATAAAAAATACAAGTATGGAAATTACTACAAAGACATTAAAAAAGACAGAGATAATACATATGGATGTGACCCTACTCGGCTACGTATATGTTTAAACTAACGATCTCTAAAATAAATAATTCTTTTAAACATTAAAATAATTAATTTATATATTTATACTATATATTAAATCCTTAACTAATTTAATATCACGAATCAATCGTATTAACTTAATTCTTAAATATTAAAATATTAATTCTAAATAAAAATAAGTATTCTTATTATGATATTTTTATTTTTATATATTATATTATTTAAAACATTATACATATACGTTAAATGTTTGTTGCCAACTCTCTCTACTTCTAGTGTCTATGTAATTATTATTTCGTTGAAATCAATGTGGTATTCGTACATAATTAACTAATCTATTTATAGCCTTTTGGACCTTTGGATTAGATTCACTATCTTTAATTTTTCACAAATAATATTAAAAAATATTACATATTTTTAATTTTTAATTTATATTTAAAAGAAAAATTAATAAATTAAAAAGATACAAGTCAGTTTTCAAAGAATTAGCACTATATCAAATAATAATTTATTTATATTTTTTAAAATATTATTTACTCAAAAGACAAATAGTAAATTATTTTAACATAACATTTCTTTTTTTTTCTTTTTTTCGATTTTGAAAGCTTTATCATGATTAATTCGGATTAATCCATGCTGCACACTTAACTAACTTGTTACGTAAATTGTTATGAAATTGGTAATCAAATTGAACCTTGAGGCTAAATTTAGGTACTTAATTGCAAATAAAAGCTTAAATACCAAATTGCACATTGAAACCAAGTTTTGGTACTAAATGTATAGTTAACCATTTAAACGACACTTTGCAATCCCACCAGTAATCAAGTAAAATAAATACGCCGCCAACGACACCGTATCTTACCAAACTATACGTTGACTGTACAAAAATACTGTGATACATCTATGCGTATTTTTATACATATCTGAGATACGTCCCTTTCTCCATTTCCAAATACCAGTATACAAGCTAAGGTTAAGAAACATAAGAACACTGTCTCTCTCTATCAATCCTTTCTCAGCTCAGCTTTGTTCATCTTATGTTTTTGTTTCCAAATCAATTTCACACACTTCAGAAAAATAGAAGTTTTTGGTCAACTAATTTGCAAAGTTTTTTTTTGGGATTTTTTTTCTTTATAAACTAGGAATTTTGTGATTTTTTTCTTGTTGGTTTCTGGGATGTTGATGGGAGAGTTTTGAGTCCGAGAGTGATGAAGGTGACGGGGAAAGCTAGTTTACCCGCGACATTATCGGGTAGGATTCCAAAGGACGTGGATCTTAAGCCGATGACTAAGCGGAAGACACGGAATAGGAGGTGGAAACGGGTCGGCGGTGCACCGGTTTTGGGGAGGCGGAGCAGGCCGGAGACGCCTTTGCTGAAATGGAAAGTGGAGGAGAAAGAGAAAGGTTGTGAAGCTGAGGAAGAGCTCGCGGAGGAGGAGGAGGATGGCCGGAGAGGTGGTAGTCGGGGATGTCGGAGGAAAGGTGCTTCAAAAGTGTCCGCCAGGAAGCTTGCAGCTGGATTGTGGCGGTTGCGGTTGCCAGAGACGGCGGCGCCCGGTGTTCCAGTGAGGAGGATTGATCAGTTAGGGCTCAAGGTTGGATTTTAAACCTGTTTATGTTTCCATGATCTGTGCTTTCATGTTCTATATTCCTCTTCTATTTATGAACCGCTTGTTATAATGAGAATACTGTGATCAAATCCAGAAACTGTGATTTTGAAGGGATTTAATTCTTATATTTGAAGCTTTTACCATTGATGCTGGAAAAAAAAACTGATCTTTATAATGCTATCATTGCTTGATTTTCGAGGTTTTAGTTTATGATGCCTTAGATTTTGCTTGCATGTTTAACAAAAGAGCAAACCTTTCAAAACTTGCTAAATGTAATTGATTCATATGATTTCGCAAAATCAAAGTTTCCTTTTCGATGCATTTATCAGGTTTGTAGCTTGCCAACGTTGTATGCTCTGCTATAGTTCTTTCCCCCTAATCATGAGAGCATTTTGTGAGCATGGTTTTACAGGTTTCCTACGGAAAGGATTATGCTATTTGCTGTTATTTATTATTTGCTTGATTATCTGTTTAAATTGCTTCTGAAAGTTGTGCTGATTATTTAGTCTTAATTGATGGTTTTACGTTTTCCGTCTTTTATTAATTGTATTCAAGTGTTACGAAATTCGGATTACGATTTGGGTGTTTGGAGTTCATTATTGTGATATACTGCAGTCTGGTAAGGATTTCATGGGTGTTCCATTATTATCATGACAAGGACAAAATTCATGGTTCAGAGGATCCATTACAGAGCCCTAGTTCGGTCTCTGGAGCAAAGAACGGTCTCCTGCATAAGGTATGCTTGCATCCTTGTGCTACTTAACCGAACCTTGACCTTTTAATGATCTGGTACATAAATGACGAATGTAACTCGCATAGGAAACCAAACCTTTCGACATCTCATTCGTAATAGGACACATGTGCCATGCTAGGTGTGGAACCCACATTTGGTGATTTCTTTTAGATGGGATCTATTATGTTCCATTTTGGTGATTTTGTAAAAGAAGAACCAATTGTTTTCATTCTATTTTCGGCAGTTTGAATGTTACCAAAGTGTGTGTTCGATATATTATTAATCTATCTGTTAAAACATTTTGTGTTCATTGCCTGTCCGAGACGCTTGATGAGTCTGGGCAAACTAGAAGGGAAAAGAATAGAATCACAGACCACTTGCATTTAATGCATGAATCAACGTGGTTTTAGTTATCTCAGTTGAATGATGAAGTTCATGACTAGACAAAGATGAGTGCCAATAATCACTTAGTCTTGGGATAAACTAGGAGGGAAATCGCTAAAAAGGGATATTTGTCAAAATGAGGGCTGCTGCTGTTTGTTTACTTAGATTTTTAAATTTTTTTCTCGAACATGCTCGTAGCTTGCTATTATACATGATAAAGAAAGAACAGCTGCATGTTCTGCATATTGATTTCTTCACTATTCTGATCTTAACCTGCCTTTCTCTTTCTTAAAAGATTGAGCCTTCAGTTCAATTTTCAAACTCCGCAATGGAGGGAGCAACAAAGTGGGATCCTGTCCGCTTAAAAACAACGGATGAGGCATGGAAAATTTACAACCACATGAAGCGTATTGACCAACAAGTAAGTGCTGTATCAATTGTTTCTGCCCTTGAAACTGAGCTGGTGCAGGCTCGAGCTCACATTGAGGAGCTCGAGACTGAGCGCCGGTCCTCAAAAAAGAAACTTGAGCACTTCTTGAGGAAAGCTAGCGAGGAAAGGGCTGCATGGCGGAGTAGAGAACATGAGAAAATACGTGCCTTTGTCGATGATGTCAAAGCTGACTTGAACTGGGAAAAGAAAAAACGCCAGAGGCTTGAAATTGTTAATTCCAAATTGGTGAATGAGTTGGCCGCTGCCAAGTTATCAGCAAAGCAATACATGCAGGATTATGAAAAGGAAAGGAAGGCCAGAGAACTAATTGAAGAAGTATGTGACGAGCTTGCTAAGGAAATGGTAGAAGACAAGGCTGAAGTGGAGGAAATTAAGAGAGAGTCCATGAAACTTCGGGAGGAAGTCGACGAGGAAAGAAAAATGTTGCAAATGGCTGAGGTCTGGCGTGAAGAACGTGTTCAGATGAAGCTCATTGATGCAAAGGTAGAACTTGAAGAGAGGTATTCACAAATGAACAAGCTTGTAGCAGATTTGGAGACTTTTCTAAGGTCAAGAACAGGAAATCTGGACCTGAAAGAATTGCGAGAAGCAGAATCACTAAGACAGGCTGCTCAGTCGGTTAATGTAGAAGAGATCAAGGAATTTACATATGAGCCTTCAAACCCAGATGACATTTTTTCTGTTTTCGAAGATGTTGCTTTAGCTGAAACGAACGAAAGGGAAATCGAACAATGTACTGCATATAGTCCTGCCAGCCATGCCTCAAAAGTTCATATGGTGAGTCCTGAAATGAACATGATGAAGAAAGACGTCATAACGAGGCATTCAAATGCACAATTTAATCAGAATGATGAGATTGAGGAAGATGAGAGTGGATGGGAAACTGTCAGTCATTTTGACGATCAGGGCTTGAGTTTCACCTGAAGAAAGTGTTGCATCTGTGAACAAGAATCAGGACAGCAATTTATCGGGTAGCGGAACTGAATTGGAAGGAAATGCATATGGAGATACCCCAAACACAGAAATTAGCAAAGTTTGTTCATATCCTGCTAGGCAGTCGAAGAACGTGTCGTCCATAGCAAGGCTTTGGAGGTCATGTCCAAATAACGGGGAAAATTATAAGATAATCTCAGTAGGAGCAAATGGCAGGCTTTCAAATGTAACAAAGTCAAATGGTGGTATTGTATCCCCAGATCGAGGATCAGGTAAAGGTGGTCTCAGTCCTTCGGTGGGACAGTGGAGCTCACCCGACTCTGGTCATCCACACATAACAAAAGGGATCAAAGGGCATTGACTGGCCTCGCGGTACACAGAAGAATAGTTTGAAAGCAAACTTTTGGAGGCAAGAATGGAAAGCCAAAAAGCCCAACTACGGCATGTTCTTAAACAGAAGATTTAGAAGTTGACAGTGATATTTACAAAGTTCCCAACTGAAATAAGTGATATTATCGGGCGCGAGGAAACTTCTGCCGTTAGTTCAGAATTGACTAAGAGTAGAAGGAGCATCTTAATACGGAACACCTTGTTGGTCCCACAGGTATCCAATTTTCCGGTTATCAAATTCTTTCTCCTTAAGCCCGATGATGTTCTTCGTGAAACAGGTTAGTTGGATCATCTCCTTTTTTCTGTAGTAGTAATTCTATCTGGGGACATTTTCGTTCTCTATGTAATAGAGAGAGCAATGCATGCCATTTGTATTGTATCACGAGGTTATCAGGAAAACAAGGTTCATGGTGGACTGAAATGAACATTTTCCTCTGTAATTTTCATCCTTAATATATATATAAATATCATCTTTCAAGTTCTTATGGAAAATAAAGCAGGACAGTGGTATTGTAAGGCGTCTCATTGTCTCTTTCTAGTTTATCCTGCGGAATGTATCAGTCAGTATCGCCTCATCAGTCTTAATCGAGGAAGTAGTGTTTGTGAAAACATGATAAGTATATAATAAGCACACTTTATTATCACGCTGAGATCAGTTTGGTAATGTCTGCAATACATTTTACTAGGCAATTTGTCCCATCTTTCACTTTCCTATTCTATTCGGAAATATTTAAAAAAAAAATTATTCTATTCGGAAATGGGGTTCGAGTTTCCAGATTGAATCGTTCATCAATAGCATGGATCAAGATTGCAACTTTCGGAAATTATACAAAAGTTTAACAGAAAGATCTCAATGTATGATTCTTTTATTATTCCATGAATGTAACTCAATATTTTTCATTGCTGTGATGATTCTCGCACAACTTCGATCCTACAACAGTTCTTAAAACAACTGCAACAGCAACAACCTCCGTTTTCTTCCCGGAGGATCCGGTGAGAAGATTTATCGACCAATTGATACAAGTTCGACGACTAGGTAGGTAAAAAGAGGTTAATAATGCAACTAACCTCTCCGGTTTCTATCATCTATATTCTTGAAAGTTCACATGGCCTGTTGCTTGTGCTGCTCCACGGCCTCCTAAAGATTAGCATGGAATTACGTGAGACGCGTCATATTTAAAAGAAATAAAGCGAAATAGGATGCGAAATAGCAAGTTAATAGAAATGCGAAGAAAAAAATGACCTTTTGGCCAACCACTCCGATTTGGCATACACCGCAACGCAAACTGAAATTGGCCGTGTCGGTGTAGCTCCTATTCCTAAAAAAGCAAGGACATGAAATTTAACCATAATCAGTTTAAAGTATGATGCTCATTGCTTGTAAAGGTCGACAAGTAAAAACTTAAAATGCTACCATTGTTGATCTTTAACCAGATCTAGTGCAAGACCTTCAACTGGCCCGATGGTTCTATCATTCTGTACGGCAAATATAGTCTGATCAAACTCCTCAGAGGCTCCCTCAAACGGAGACATCTGTTGATGCAAAACCCGAAAACCGAAAAAACTTGAGCATGCAAAGGAGAATGGCAGCAACAAGAAATAAAAATGAGAACATTACGAAATAAGAACACAATCAGCACCTGCGATGCCTAATTAATAGTCATAATTTTGTATAGATTCCGTCATAGTTTCCTTCATAGCAATTTATTATACTAATGCCTTATTCGTGTTGTTCCTCTAGTTTAAAAGGCGACAATATGGATAGCCTCGAAAAATAATAAACCGGTCACAAAACAACTTACAGCCAATGCATCATAGTGGAGGCCGTCATAGATCAGCATGACTCTCTCAGAGTAGTTCTTTTCCTGCCATAAAGGCCGCATTAAAAAGAAGGGGAGAGTAAGCATCAATAACGAAAAAATGACAACTCGAGACAAAAAGAGTGACAACATCAGAGGCGCCTTGAAAACAGAAAATAACATACAGAGGTCAGCGTGAAGATCGTCCTTGTAATAAATAGATTCTAACTAGAAGAACAGACTGTTTTTTTTTGGGGAGAGAAGGGGGGGGGGAGTTCAACTAACCTCCCCACTTGTCTGAATCAAGAATCCATGCACAATACTCTGCATTTGCCTTTCCAAGAAACGCCTCGGAATATTTCGTCGGATCACTTGACACAGTTGCCGCTATAATCTTCAAACAGTTATCAATCACACTATGTTAAGAAAACGAAATAGCACGTAAAATGGCAAGGATAAATGGCTTTATATCGACTCTATGATCATAGACTTCCACCTTCAAACTAAAACACATTGATCGCTCGATGTAATTTGGCATTCCAGATGCACGCAGCGTATAATGCAAACAACTCGATAACATGAAGTAACCTTACCTCTCGTACATGCATCAGAGATTATTGTAGTAATACAGTAAACGGAACAAAGCTAAGCATAGTAATCTTGGACATTTCCCATTAAAGCCCCAACCTTATGGATTTGAATACCAACATATAAAGCTTAGCATTTTGTAATTGTTCTATCCACAGATCGAAGTCTAAATACTAGAACTCATTAGCTAACATAAACTGAAGGCAAAGTTCCGATATACGTCTTCAGTCTCCATGCAAGAATAAAATGACCTAAACGACGCGATTCGACAAAAAAATCATGAGCATTTATTATTAAGAACCTGTCTCAACTCCGGAGCTTTTATCTTGTTGTGGTTCAACATACCTAAACACGAGGAAACGAAGAAAAACGATCTCAAATAAAATAAATCACACCGATCAAACCAATAAACATTAAATGGAAAGTTATCGATCTAGTAGTTTAATGAGCTAACCAACAGCATTGAAAAGGCAGCTGTTGTCTGAGGGAATGACCCTTCTAACAACAATACCTTCCATTTTCCAAATTATTATGAACCTAAACAAACAAACAAAAGAACACAAAATTAACTTGCACCATTATACAAATTTGTAATGGAAATAGCTAAGCAACTGTTCTTTAGATTCCAGAAATACACACAGACAGGGAAACAAAGCTTGTGAAGACGAAACAAGGAACAGTAGATTAATCAAGCATGAAACCCCAGATAATATGATTCAAATGAAATTTTCTTTAAGCAATTAGCCAATACTTAAGATATACAATGAATAGATTGAACAAAAATAAAAAATGGAAAGAAAATAAAAAGAAACTGCAAAGGCATTCAAAAGTAAAACCAAGACCATGTGATGGAATTGTTTGCTGGTGGTGAGTTGTTCGATAGGATCATTGCCAAGGGACATTACAGTGAGAGGGCAGCTGCTTCTGTTTGTAGATCGATTGTGAAGGTTGTCCTTGTCATTTCATGGAGTGATGCTTTGGGACCTTAAGCCTGAGAATTTCTCGTTGTCTAGCAAGGGTGAGAATGCCCTTTTGAAGGCCACGGATTTTGGGTTGTCGGTGTTCATCGAAGGTAAAAACTTAAGCAGATTTCTATTGTTTTCAGTATGTTTGTGCTTTGTAGATCTTTATGGTGTACATGTGAATTGTTTAGTTGAGCTTAACGTGAATAATTCTAAGCTTTTCCTTAATCTCTTAATGATACATTATAAATATTGTAAGAAGAATGAGTCAATTAATTCCAGTTGAATTGTGAATTATTACTGGTTTGCACGTCATTTGCTAGTTGCTACCAATTAAGATGACAGGTAAGGTAATCTTCCTCAACTGTTTTGACCAGGTTCTTTTAATTCACTGTCTTTATGTGCATTCAAAAACAGTTCAATTGTGATACAATTCGTGACTGCGACTATATGTACTGCCCTTTCGTATATTTCATGCCTGTTTTACGGTCCATGTTCGGGGATTCATGGCCGATTAGTCCAGAATGCCTTCACTCTGTGTTTATAATCTGAATAGGTCAGCAAAAAGGAATGCCTACTTTAAAAAATTCCACTAGTTTTAGCTTATATTTTCTGGATTTCCTTTAAACCGATTCGGAAGGAAAAAAATCATTTACGTGATGATGGGAATTTTCTTCTGTAATTGTGTGAAATTTGCGAATCGATACATGCATTCATATGTCCATCTAGATAATATGTACTATGCATGGCAATGATCGTATGTCTATGTGTTTTATAACTCTTGGCATTCTTTCTCTGATTGTTCTTGGTCCCTTTGGCAGAAAAGGTGTATCGGAATATAGTCGGGAGCGCATACTATGTTGCTCCTAAAGTATTAAAGCGTAGATACGGAAAGGAGATTGATATTTGGAGCGCAGGAATAATATTGTATATCTTACTTAGTGGCGTGCCTCCATTTTGGGCAGGTAATTATTCAAAGCTTGCTCAAGGAAAATAATAGTATAATATCATCGCAATTCACCAATTTGCCTTCAAACTGCTACTTCAGTGTTGGTAAATAATTTAAATGATTCTCCTCTCAGAGACAGAAAAGGGGATATTTGATGCTATTTTGGAAGAGAAATTGATTGTGAAAGTCAGCCAGGCCATCTATTTCAGACAGTGCCAAGGACCTAGTCCGCAGGATTAACGCAGGATCCGGAAAAGCAGATTACTTCTACTCAAGTCCTAGGTAATTACTTATAGTACTTATTCTTTTTTAATGTCTATGAATTTGTATAAGTAATTAATCATTGGAAATAGATTCAGAGATTTGCATTTTAACTGTTTGTTCCATCTTCATCTGGTATGCATCTTGGAATTCCATCATGTATATGTGTTACAAGGAAGGTTTTAAGATGCTTAAAGAACTTCCTATATGCGTGTTCCGTGTGTGTTTTATACCGGTACGCCATGCTTGGCTCTCGGTTTAGTGTCATTCATGTCAAGCAGAACCAAAGATTAAAATTATGTTCTTTATGCAGAGCATCCATGGATAAGAGAGGGCGGAAGTGCACCAGACAAGCCACTAGACAGTGCAGTCCTTTCGTGAATGAAGCAATTTAGAAGAATGAAAACAAAGCAACTTGCCTTCAAGGTAAGTTCAAATTCATTTCTATGGTATAACTGTTGTCCGAAATTTGTAGTCATGAGATATTTGTAATCCGATATATGATAGCAAACCGGGTAGTTGTTTTACAAATTACAATCTCCGGTTAATCGGTTGGTAATGTAATTTTACCTGCCATCTGATAACATGTCTGGTGGGTTATAGGTCATTGCTGAAAATCTTTCCAGCGAAGAAATCCAGGGTCTGAAGCAAATGTTTGCAAACATCACACCGACAACAGTGACACGATCACATATGAGGAACTTAAGACTGGATTAGCTCGACTTGGATCGGAGCTCACAGAGGCTGAGGTTCGGCAGCTAATGGAAACGGTAAGATACTAATTAGATCTATAATCTGTCGATCTTTTCGATTCATATCCTAGCTAGTAACCCTTGGTTTTACTTGTTTCAGGCTGATGTGGATGGGAATGGTTCTATTGACTATATTGAATTTATCACTGCTACAATGCATAGACATAGGCTCGAAAGAGACGATCATCTTACAAAGCTTTTCAGCATTTTCATAAGGACAACAGTGGGTGAGTATTTTTTGTCGTAGCAGTGACGTTAGTCGTACTGTTCTTTTTCCATGCAGTTGCAATAGCCAGAGCTGGCTAAACGTCACTTTAGAATGCGGGTACCGACTACCGTAATCGGTCTTTTCTTTGCCGACCGAGTTCTGGACTAGTTTGGTTATCAAAGTGCTAGTAATTGCAGCATCATTTTAGGATACTAATTTAAAATGAAAGCCATAATATTAGGATGAACTTGAAATGATTAATTAATCCGATAAATATTAGATAGAAAGAACAAAGTTCGAAGCCAAATAAAAACCGTCATTTATTAACCAAAGGCAATGTTTGACGACAGTTTTTCGCCCCAACCAAGGGGCATGCCATAAGCAAACAAGTCTGAAAACAACAGAACACAACCCAACCCTAGAGTTTTTTTATTTAATGTTTATAAAGGCTTCATAAATCTTTAAAAACCATGAATCTTGATCTGATCTTTCTTGACGATGCCGGCGTTAGCGAGGAACTGCGAGACGTTCTTGCGTTGATCGCCCTGGAGCTGGATGATCTTGCCGAGCTCTTTATCCTTGACGACGTTGCCGTTGCAGCAGAAATCCTTCTTCAGGCTCTTGAGGATCTTCTCGTAGCTCAGATCATGCCTCAGCCCTTGAACCGTCGTCAAGCTTTTCTTTCCATTCCGCTGTTGGATTCTGATATGAACATACTCCTTGTTCCCGGTGCCTCCTAATTCCCCGGCCTCCGCGAATGGATCGAATGTCGTCGGGATCTGAACGTCCAAATCAACCATGTACTTGGCTATCTCGGAACTTGAAAAAGCAATCTGTAGATGCTTTAGAATACTAAAATTACTGCAACAAAAGCACAAACCTTGACTCTTCGAACCGAAAAACAAAACTTCGAGAGAGAAAAAAACAAGAGAATCAAGCAAAGAGACGAAGGGTTTTTTATAAGGAACCGTACCGCGTCGTAGGAAGTCAGAAATTGTATGATTTTGATCCGATGAGAAACAATGGGGACAGGAGAAGGGGTGTTTATATAGGCAAAGGTTCAACTGTCGTAAACGTTTCGGATTGGTTGTGATTCGAATGTTAACACGTGGATGGTGGAGATTTAATGAGTCTGAAATTCCCCCAGGCTGGAGAAAGAACAAAGTGGAAGAATCTGGAGAGAAAAAGTTGTGGTTCACCCAAATCAATTTGGAATATTATTAAGAATCAAATATTTTGATTTGTTAGTGCCCATCATCCACTTTGATGCTTGGCAAGTTGGCCTTTCACTTCACCTTTGCTAGGAAGGAGCCTTGTAATTTCAATAAAAGTAAATGATGTGAACAAGGACTCCGACTAGCTTTTGTGTTTTGTTTTTCCTTTTTAATTAACGACCGTGTGGATAAGATGTATTGTCACAATTTGATGGTATGGCTTGCCTCTTAAGCAAGCGAGTCGGCTCAGAATCCGCGTCGCCTCCTGATTTCGAAGAGAGTCTGCGATAGCCGCCCTTCAAGCTAGTTCCCAAGTCCCACCATATGTGGCACTGCTACGGTACCTTAGTGTCGTACCAAGTACTCGATACATCCCCGACATGGGTTAAGGAACCGATACTCCAGGCACGAAGCAGATCAAGGGATGATGAATCTGGTTTAGGTAGAAAACCATCGATGAAATCAAGCTTGATGTGGGCAGATTATTATGTAGTATTTTGCAGCGATTGAACTTTTGGACTTGAGAGTACAGTTCGCTAATGGTTTTTGTGTCACCTCATATGCCACTTTAAACACATTTACTCGAATAATGATTATTAACGGTGAATGGTCGATTTATTGTAAATTGATAATATCAATATTTAAATACTTAATTTTAAAATATCAATGAAAAAGATAAATTTACTCAAGTATCAGCGGTGAATGATCGATTTGTTATAAATCGATAATATTAGTGTTTAAATCGTTACTTCTAAAATATCAATGGAGAAAAGAAAAAACTTACTCAAACATCGGTGGCCATTTCTGTAGTTTACCCATAAATCTTTCGATCAATGGAAAATTTAAGATGCTCTTTTTCCCCTTGTTGAAGTCGGCTTAATGAATGTCCTGATATTACTTCTACAATCTTTGCTGGAGAAACTTGTATTAGTATTTCCAATAAGACACATTGCTGGATGATGACAGATAGCATTGGCAGCAATAGCAAGGAGAAGAAAATTACTGAGTGATGATGCCATCATCTCATTGGCCGATAGTTCTTGGGAAATTCTTGACCTTTCGGGTTCAGACGTTACTGATTTTGGCGTGGCAAAAGTAGATGAAATGTGCCAATCTCTTCGGGCGGTGGACATAAGGTATAAAAATAGGGAATTATCTTTTGAAATCATTAATGAATTGATTACTGAGATATCTATGCAGCCATGCAAAAAAATTACTGCCGATGGTGTATCCGTACTCGTGCAGCACTGTCATTCGTTGGAGAGTTTGAGATGCGGGTAAACCCTTGTCTCCATGCACGCTATTTATTAGGTTCATTCAAGTCTCTTGTTTTATGAATGATTGGTTCCCTTATACGTGTTCTACAAATTTATTGGTTCTGTACAAGATGATCTTGAAAGCTCTAACATTATAAATTATACCAATCTCATATCGGATGGGTTTATCTATAGAATAAATAGATATGCAATATTTTGATTGAGACTTGGTACTTTTTGTTTCAATCATATGCAATGATATTAAGGCGGGTATGAACCAAAGTTAATATTGCAGGGGGTGCCATTCAAGCGAGTCCACGGCAACAAAGATGTTTAGGCATATTGAAGCCAAAGCTGAATGATGTGGAGGGAGATTCTTGGTAGGAGCTTTATACCATGGTGATCGGTCATGGTGCACAGTCTATACGTTGGCTGGTGTGGGTATGGACTTCCTCTTACTGTGTTCCTTCCATTCCGCTGAATCTTTGTGGTAAGGCTTGTTACAGAACCTGCTTCTTCTTTTTGGCAGCCAAAAATTGATGAAGACTCGTGGAGATGTTGTTGGCCGAATGTCCACGGATAACCGTAAATCCAAAGCCCTCACTCTTTGGTTTTGAAGGAACCGAAGTTCCTAGGGAGGCTTTTCCGGATGTTGCTTTGGATGATCCCATTGTCAAGGACATTGATCCCAAAACATGGTCTGTTTATCAATCTACAGCTAAAGCAATATCTCAGACACTTCCAAGTGCCAATGAGTTATCCATAGCAGAAAAATTTAGACTAGCCTTTGTGGAAAGACACACGGTTAGCTCCGAAACGTGCAAAAAAAATGCAAGACAGCACCAGCGTCGTTTGGAAAGAGAGTGGGTGATGATGAGTACACGAGCAAAGGCGTTAGCTTTGGCGTCGGAAGCAACCAAATCTCTAAATGGTCGAAGCTGATGGTCGAGATATGTTAATCTGGGGTAAACGGAACCCGTAAAATACATGGCGGTGTAATGGCAATAACTTGATTTTGCATTTTCTGCCATCTTTCATCGTTGTCTTTGGGAACTTGGAGTGCTGTTAAAATAGTGTAACTAGTTGAATTCTGAATGCAAATGTTAATACTTACTTTCTTCCTAAGGCGTTGTGCTCTGTGAACATACGTTTATGGCATGTAATCGAGTCGAGCATCGCTCGGTTTGAAAGTCAAGCTCGATGTTATTTTCATGTGTCATCATCTAATTAAGTAAATATCTAACTAATTGAATAAAAATAAATTAAAAATATAGTATGAGAAAAATGACATGAAAATTGAAAAATAATTAAAAAAAATTCATACCAGTTAAAAAAATGTTGAATATAGTTTTCAAAAAAAAAATTAAACCCTTGACGATCTAAGAATTAAAAAGTTTCAGAATCCGAAACTATACCATCCAAACCGGAAGAAACCTGATCCAATCCCATCAGTTTACCACCTCAATTCATTAAACTAATTTTGTTTAAAAATTATTGTTTTCAAGTCGATATTCTTTTATCATAATGTAATTTTATATGACAACAGAGTTGAAATGTCCAGTATTTTCTATCAGAACGGAGAAAAAAAAGATGAAAGTAAAGGAGGGAGAAGTATATAAAAAAAACCAATATAGTACCTTATTATTATTAATAAATAATAAAATAACACCATCACCTTACCAACTTAACAATGCCACCAGGTCCACCACCATATTAATTTAGCAGTTGACAGAAACCACTCTAATCAATGACACACTATAGTAAGTGAAATAAATAAATAATAATAAAAAAAACTGAGGAAAAATAATTAAGAAAATCAAATATATAAATAACCCCACCCTGCGCGAGCACAAAAGAATTAAGCCAAACCAATATACGTATGTCTTTAAAACTTGAACTTTTGCAGCAGCTCAAAGTTGAATGAGATGTTATAGTTTCCGACCAAAACCGAAGCGAATATTACCAGGCACGTCAGGAGGACCCACATCCATGGCTGCATCTTTCTCTTACCACGGTTGCGGAGCTGCGGGGGAATGGATTTTGCCTTGCTCTGCTTTGTGAACTGAGTTGGCTTTTGAGACCTCTTTGCCACTGTTAGTGGCTTTTCTTTGCTTTGAGAGTTTTGCGGTGTTTCAGGAGGAGTTTCCGAAGTCCGAGCAGATTCGGTTTCATCTGTTACACTTGCATCCCCTGATACTGATGCTCCCTTTCTTCTTTCTTTCTTCTTGGTCCTCTTTTCCCTTTCCTGCATCAAAAAGGATAATTCAACTGAATCGTATAGAGACGAAGCAAAATGTATCGAGTATTGCTACGTTACGAGGAACTGGCACGGAACATTAGAGTTAATGAAAATGAAGAGTTCACCTTCTCTTTCTGTTCAGCTTCTTTCTGAGCTCTTAATGCAGCCCTGGCTTGGGCCTTCTCTGCGTTTCGCCTCTTCCTTTCTAGTGCCTCCTTAGCTTTAGCTATCTCCTCCAACCGTCGTTGCTCCCTCAATTTAGCCGCTTCCTGTTCCTTTCTCAATTCCTCTGCCTTCCTCAGGCTTTCCTCTTCCTCCTTTGTTACCTTCGGTTCTTCTTTTTCTGCTTCTTCAAATGTGTCCCTGCTAGAAGCAGTTGCTGAACCACTTTCTGGAGGAACAGGTTTTACCGACTTTTCCGGTTTACTTGTCTGATTCTTTTGCTCCACGGCCTTTGCTGCAGGTTTATCCTTTGCTGTTTCAGCTTTCGTGGGAGCTGTTTTAGCTTTTGCGGGAGCTGTTTTCTCTCGTGTTTGTTCTTCCAAAGTTGAGTTGGACACAGTATGATCCTTGGCAACTCTTTCGTTTCCTACTTGAGGAATTACAGGTGGCTCTTCATCAGGACCAAGCGCGCGGCCATCAAATGTCCTCAGTCTCCTTAATGTGCTTCTGACATTGCATCGGATGTATTCCTTACGGAATTCATCATTGTTGTTCCACAAGTCCATAACTTCCTCAACCTGAACCATCAACTGTTTAGATAAAACAGAACATGAAATTTTAATTACAAAAAAATAAAATCAATGCATGGGCTCACCTGGTTAACACAGAGATTTTGGAGTGCCTCTCTGTCCCCTTGCAAAGCCAGATCATTTGCTGCCTTTGCATCATCCCTGTACTGCCAAAAAAATTTGTTCTGCAAAATTCAAGAGTGTCGTCATATTTTATCCTTACATTACCGTCTTTGTGGAGAAAAAAACAGCTTAGTTTACATGAGCAAGATTCAACCGAAACAGGAACATAAGATGCGGTTTTATCACACTATGAAACCAGGATATATTGAACAGACACCAAGTAAGAATGAGAGGAAAGCTCGTAGATAAGAATCGGTATCTCAAATGACCTTAAAGTATTTCACACTAGAAACATAAAACACCAATTTAGTTCCAGGGGGAACGCTTTCACAAAACACCGGATACAGAAGGAAAATAATGGGAAAACGTCCTTAAAGCAATTCTAGTTTGCAATATACAGTCAAATTGACGTAACAATAATATGCATGATGCATCATAAAAACAAGTCTACAAAAACTTCCACACCCTGTTACTCTGATACGTTCTTCCACTATTTAAATACATTTCAATACAGATGGCATGACTAACTGCCTTTATCCAATTAAAAGCATCTCTAAGGGTGAAGGCAAGATTGACTGGATATTAGCATGCGTGTATGAGTTCCTACACATAATAAGAAAGGTTATGGGGTTTGAAAGCACCTTCTCATATGATTGTTTCTTCAAACTCAACAACTGCGAATATGCTTCTTGGCGGATTTCATCAGCAGCTTTGAACTGGGACTGCAATTTCTTCAACTTTTCAGCTTCATCGTGATACTCTTTCTTAGCAGCCTTAGTGACTGCTTCAGCCTTCAGGAGATTGACCTTCAATTGGTCTGCTTCCTTCTTTAAAGACTGTATATGCAGAAGAATGAAATAAAATAAGCAGTTGAAAAAAAAAAACAGTATTAAGACTACAAAACAAAGATGACCGATCCAACAACTAAAATAGTAGTTATCATCCTGCATTAATTAGTAAGAGATTATGCTAGGGAAAGACCCCGTCATTCATCTCAAATTCTTCACAAATTTAATGTACAATACTAAGTTGATCTTTGATCATAGAATGTGTAAAGCCAGAATAAGAAGCGCATATTGAATTTAATACCTTCATGCGCTCTTGAATTTGTTCTTTTTGGTCTGAACCCTGCTGAACTTCATCCTGCTTATCTATATTAGAAGAGATTCGTTCACGAGTTTGCTTATATTGCTTAATTTGATGAATATACTGCTTTTCATCCTTAAGAGGCATGGTTTCATGCTGTATCATGTGTTCCATGTTTCGAATCTGCTTACCGGTGATAATAGTTAGAACAATCAATCATATAAATAAGAAAAACACTTTTAGACACAAAATCAGAACGGAGTAAAACAGAAACTTACCTTGGCATCAATATCCTCAATGTTCATCATAGATTGAATAGAGTCTATTTCTAGACGTTTGGACCTATGCAGATCTCGTATTGCTCTTTCTTGGGATATGGCAGCCTCGACATTATCACCATATTTCTTGCAAATTGCCTATTAGTGAAGCATTTTATCAACCGTTAAAAAAGAAACAAACATTTGAATTCTTTTCAGAAAGAATAACATAAACATTCTTACCCTCATCTTTTGCATTTCAGTTCGAACAGCATCCCGACTTTGAGTTTTCTCATCGACTGTAATTTGAGCAAGCCTGATTTTTTCTTTTAAATTTTCATCATCATATCTTGGGACCCTGATCAAGAAGTAAAATGGACTTCTCCTTTCAACCTCGTCAAGGCCTTCTGGTTCTTCTGACTCTTGACATGTAACAACACTACCAAACTGAATTGCTCCCTTTACGACAGCAGTAGTTTTTTTGTTATTGTTAGTATCACAATCTGATTCTCTAGATTCATGTACAAGTTCAACATTGTCAGAAATATCTGCAGCAGACAATTTTCCGGTTGCAGCAGGTGCTTCCATCATTACTTACAGTAACAACCGAGTTACTATCATTTTGAATGTCAACCACATTCACCAAGTTTTCATCGGTTTCAGAACTATGGCATTCAACAAGCACTTTTGAAACCTCAGCCTCTGCAGATAAGATAGAAACACCACCATCGGCCAAGCATCTTGACTTAAAATTATCATCAACGGAACCAATCTCGTCCTTTATATCTATCTCGGTATTCTCAAAACCAACTCTACTACTCTCATCTGACTCAATAACATCAGTTTTCAGTTTCTCGTCATTAACAGAAGAAGATGGTAAAGCCTCAGTTACAGTATCACTAACACCACTTTCTACACTTGCATCCTTGTGGAGTGTAACTGCGGCAGATGTGCCTTCCACGACATCAGCTATTGTATCATTAAGAACCCCTTCAACAGTTACATGCACAATCTTATTTGTAATGGGAGAGAGAGAGTTTTCCACAAGTTCAGAAGACTGACCTGAATCAACAGAGTTGTTGATCTGAACCATTCCTGAAATACCATCCTGAGTGTGAACATTCTGCAAGGCCTCTCCACATTCACCAGAGAAAGAAACACTCCCAGTTTCTTTCTCTAAATTAGTATCAGCTACCGAACTCAAATTCCATTCAGTATTGTGTTCTAAGCCCAAACCACTTTCCATGGGAAACTCATCAGCAGCTGTTAAGCTTTCCCCAACTTGAACTGATTCATTTCCAGACACGGCATTTTGTTCAGGCCTGTCTACATTAACATTAGAGACAGGACATGCAGAATCAGCTTCAACTTCACCACTGTTAGTGGACTCATTCTGTTCAGCCCCGGATTCAACAACAACAGCTTCTGAAACTGTATCCTTTTCCCTAACATCAAGTAAACAATCCCCATCAAGGTCAGAGACAGAGATGGTAGTAACCCCATCATCGGTAACAGGCAATTCACAAACCTCATTCTGTTTATTCCTCATATCTACAGCAGCTTCAGAGACAGTGGTCTTAGCACTATCATAAGCTAAACCATCTCCATCGCAATCATCAGCTACAACCATTTCAGAAATCTCATTCTCTTTTGACCTGAAATCGAGAACATTGGCTTCAGAAACAGTGGCCTTAGCACTATCATTAGCTAAACCATCTCCATGGCAACTGTCATCATCAGCTACGGCTATTTCAGAGCCCTCATTCTCTTCTGGCTTGGAATCGATAACATTGGCTTCAGAGACAGTGGCCTTAGCACTAACATTGGCTTCAGAGACAGTGGCCTTAGCACTAACATTGGCTTCAGAGACAGTGGCCTTAGAACTAACATTAACTAAATCATCTCCATTGCAGTTGCCATCATCAGCTACAGCCATTTCAGAGCCCTCGTTCTCTTTCAACCTGGAATCGAGAACTTCAGAGGCAGTGGCCTTAGCACTATCACTAGCTAAACCATCTCCATTGGGATCGCCATCATCAGCTACAACTATTTCAGAGCCCTTGGTCTCTTTTGACCTGGAATAAATAACATTGGCTTCAAAGACAGTGGACTTGACACTATCATTAGCTAACACAATTCCATTGCAATCACCATCATCAGCTACAGCCATTTCAGAGCCTCCGTTCTCTTTTAACCTGGTATTGATAACATCGGCGTCAGAGACAGTGGCCTTGACATTATCATTAGCTAAAGCATTTCCATTGCAATCACCATCATCAGCTACAACCATTTCAGAGCCTCCGTTCTCTTTTGACTTGGAATCGATAACATTGGCTTCAGAGACAGTGGCCTTAGCACTATCATTAGCTAAACCTTCTCCACTGCAATCACCATCATCAGCTACACCCATTTCAGAGTCCTCATTCTCTGTTGACCTGGAATCGAGAACATTGGCTTCAGACACAGTGGCCTTGGCACCATCATTAGCTAAACCATCTCCATTGCAATCACCATCAGCAGCTACAGCCATTTCAGAGCCCTTATTCTCTTTTGATCTGAAATCGAGAAAATTGGCTTCAGAGACACTGGCCTTAGCACTACCATTAGCTAAGCCATCTCCATTGCAATCACCAGAATCAGCTACAGCCATTTCAGAGCCCTCATTTTCTTTTGACCTGGAATCAACATCATATGCTACGGAGGCAGGGGCCTTAGCACTATCATTAGCTATATCATTTCCATTGTAATCACTATAATTAGCTACAGCCGTTTCAGAGCCCTCATTTTCTTTTGACCTGGAATCAACATCATATGTTACGGAGGCAGGGGCTTTAGCACTATCATTAGCTAGACCATTTACATTGTAATCACTATCATCAGCTACAACCATTTCAGATTCCTCATTCCCTTTAGACCTGAAATCGAGAACATTGGCTTCAACACCATTAGCCGAACCATTGACGTCAGGGCCAGAGTCAGAAGAAATCTCATCACTCTGTTTATCACTGGAGTCAACAGCAGCAGCTTCTGAACCAGTGTGTTCACCTATATTGTTAGCATCAGAAACATCTTCAGCTGATTCAGAGACTTCATTCTGATCAGCCGTGGCAGTTTCTGGCACACCATTTTCAGCATTAATTGCAAAAACAGGACCACTCCGAACAAGATCCACTGAATTTTGTTCATCAACAGGAGCCTCCACGTGGCACAATTCCATCGATTCCTTGTCCTGATCCACAATTTCAATACAAGATTCATCCTCTTCTCTCGAATCCTTAACCAAATCAGTTTTAGATTTCACTTCTCCATCACTCTGTTTATCACTGGAGTCAACAGCAGCAGCTTCTGAACCAGTGTGTTCACCTATATTGTTAGCATCAGAAACATCTTCAGCTGATTCAGAGACTTCATTCTGATCAGTCGTGGCAGTTTCTGGCACACCATTTTCAGCATTAATTGCAAAAACAGGACCACTCCGAACAAGATCCACTGAATTTTGTTCATCAACAGGAGCGTCCACGTGGCACAATTCCATCGATTCCTTGTCCTGATCCACAATTTCAATACAAGATTCATCCTCTTCTCTCGAATCCTTAACCAAATCAGTTTTAGATTTCACTTCTCCATCGGTCTCCACACTCTCAACCCCCTGATCTCTTCCATCAATGCCATTTCCGTTTTTCTCAAGATCCGACTCCACTAGACCTCCATTTTCTTCTTCGTTTCCGTTAACGAAAACATAATCACCGTCGCCGTCGTTGTCTTCCCTAACAGTCCCCCCCTTGATGCCATTGGAAATATCTTCATTTCCATTCTTCTTCACCTGAACTTCCTCCGCCGCAATCTCAACCTTGGACGAAGACGATCGCACCTCCTCCACCGCAGGCACAGCCGTCACTTCATCCACAGTCATATTCGCTCTCAATTAACTAAAAGGAAAATAAAAATAAAAATTTAGATCTAAAGGCACACTCAAATTATTCATAATAAAAGATAGTTCTTTCTTTCAAATTTCAGATATTAACAAACTGAAAAAATTAAAAAAAAATAGTCAAAACTTACTCGAAAACGAAACCTGGTCAAAAGCAGTAGCCGGAGCGAGTTCGCCGACGCCAATGCCGGAAAATGCAATGATCAACTGAATCCTGAGAGAGGAAGGGAAAATTGAATGTGAAATCAGCTGAGAAAAGTTACGAAGGAATACATATATTTATAAATTATATAAGGCAAACGATAGAGAGAGAAGAAGATTCTTCTACTGTGACTGTATACATCATCACTTCTCTCAGTAAAATTCCTTTTTTTTCTTTTATTTACGCATCACTTTCTTTAATTATTCTGCCATCATCGTTTAATCCCGAAATTTCATTTTTACAGTTGGAAAACGGTAAACATACAGTATAAGTCCCTATATTATATCATAGATTACATTTTGATCCCATAATTCTATAATGATTATAAGTATTAAACTTTTTTTTAAACAGTTCCCACCTAGCATCTAGAAGAAGGGGAATGACAATTTTGCGCTTAAGGGATATTGAATCCATAATTTAAAGAAATGTCAACTAAAAACTTTTAATCAATTGACAATTATTTTAGAGATTATTGACAAATATACTAAATTTATAAAATAAGCTTAATTAAATAATAAGATAAATTATAACATTATATATTTAAGTGACATGACTTAATTCAAATAATTATATTTAATGTTGCATCACTTACAAATCGTCATGCTAGATTTAATTGCATCATTTGATTAAGTTTATTTGTTTTTTAATTGTTTCGCAAAGTAATTATTTTCTAAGGTTATAGATTCGAATTATGATATTATAAATATAGTAAATTATATTAGAATGATTGTTTTTGTAACTGAATATTTCTAATATTCAATCTACGTTAATTGATCAATAGTTTTTATACCAGTGGTTAAACTAAAAAAAATTTATAGGTTATTTTCGCACATATCAAAACAAACTTTGTACTATAATATAAGGACCTGTACAATAATTTTACCCTTGAAAAATAAATTATCCATTTTCTATATACGAAGATAATATTGGATAAAATTTAATCTTGTGGATGTTAAAGTAATTATGATGTCATCAATGACATCATCCATTATATATTAATATTGGAAAGCATATCCAAATGGATAGCCCTTTTTATTTTTTTCCCTTCTTAAAGCCTATCTACTTTAAGCTATGAGTTTTATACAAATATCTCTAACTTCTTCATTCTTTCCTTTGTTCTTACCAAAAATATAAAAAAAATATATATAATTTTATGATAATATAAAGTTATTATTATATTAAAATGGGTAAAGTACATAAATGGTACTCTAATTAGTTGACACTACTTCGTTGAGTCCCTTGATTATTAAAAGTTAATAAATAGTCTACGACTATAACATGTCGCTTTGTTGAGTCATTCGACTATTAAAAGTTACAAAATGATCACCCGACTATTATTATATTCTAATTTGTAATTTTTCGTTAAAAAAATTAAAGATAGTCTGAGTTGAATGTTAATCTATTGTCTAAGATATGATCGTCGTTTGATAATCTAAAATCATATTTTATTATATCTCATACAATATATTAACATCCAGTTCAGACTGCTGTCAATTTTTTTTAACGAAAAAGGACAAATTTTGAACATAATGAATAGTCAGTTGACAATTTTATAATTTTCAATAATCGGAGACTCAACAAAGCAACATCATATAATTGAGGATCATTTTATAACTTTTGATAACTAAGAGATTCAACAAGACAATACCATATAGTCGTGACCGTTATATATCTTATCCTAAAAAATAATACAAGCATCACACAATTACATTAAAATTTTAAATTTTTATATAATGTGAATTATTAAATTTTTAAATCTAAATATATATAGTCACAATCTAATTTACTATACTGAAATATAAATCTAAATACTAGTAGTTATTTGAACTTAGATATTAAGAAGAATAATATTTTATTTTACTACTAAATCTGCTCAATAAAATTTCAATATTTTTTAAAAAATTATAATACTATAATTTATTATTATTTTTAGTTTCTTACCAAATATTAAACTCATGAAAGAGAAGACCGTGCAGGAGAAGCTCGTGAGAGCCAAAAGTGTGTCGTTTTAAGATGGATCCATCTATAGTTATGATCCCCCCATTTTCTATGCAACAATTCAAGGATATCTCTTGTTTTTTTATTATTATTATTAAAAAGGAATCCTAAGTTTCAGTAAAAAATATATATATATATATATATAATTTTATAGTGAATTTTTTATTAAATATTTAAGGTTATAAATTTCATTATTCATTTTTATTTGTATTTCTATTTTAATTACTGAAATTTTTAAAAATTTAATTTAATCACTCCGCTTTTAAATTACTTCTATTTTAGTTACTCCACCATTAAAATTCAAATAGTACAATGACATGACTTGTTTTATTATCTATTTTCTTGAAATGGATTATTTTATAAATTTGTCACATGAAATTCTCACATATGATTGGAGTAAAAAAGTAAAATCAAAGTCTCTAACCCTATTTCTCAAACCCCATTTTCATTATGAACCTTACTCTCATCCTCTCCAACCCCAAATCTCAAACTCTCATCGTCACCTCCCTAAATCACAAAGCGAAACCTCCATTATCACCTTTAACCTCACATCCTTAAACCCAAACATGCATCCCAAATTGATCATTAATCAAACACTCATCCATTAACTACTCCTCCGTCCTTTTTGTAACCTGTAAAAGAAAAAAGTTAAATTGTGAAAGAAAAAGAAGAAGCAAAAAGCATTATGAAAAGAAACTCACCTTCGACTTTGGAAGATCTTTAGCTATCATATTCTTTATTTGAAGAACTCGGTGATGGAGAGGCATGTTTTGGGGTGTGAAGCAACATATCTCTATTAAAGTTCCATTCAACGATAGATGTTAGAGATTAGAGAGCAAGAAACCAAATTCTTCAACTTATATTTTTTAAATTTAGAGTATTTTCGGTCAAACAGATATTAAATTCGCGTTAACGAGGGAAAATGAGATTGGTGAAAAATTTTAAGGCTTATCTATCGTCGACTATCGATGATTGAAATGATGATTAATTCATTTATCGAAATGGCAAGTGATGTTTAAAATTGGGGTTGATTAAAGGAGCGGGAGATAAAATAAGAGGGAAAATATGAGGATGAGGATAAGGATGATGAATAAGAAGAAAAAAAAAGTTATAGTGTGTAAGACATTGGTTATGGTTTACTATCGTTTCATTGTATTTGTTATCGTATGAAATTGGCTCGGGGCAATTTTTTCCTCCTTTTACGGTTAGGGAGGTTTTTTTAGTGAGGTATCGATCATTGTCGTTGTTTTTGTATGTTCCGTATGCTTTAATAACATACAAGACCCCTTTCAAAAAACAAAAAAAGAAGAAGAAGAAGAAGGAGGAGGAGAAAAAGTGACTTTTATAAGGACACTAAATGACATTGTTTTTGTTTAAATTTTACATTATGTAAAGATTCAAAACGATGTCGTTTTGATGTGTTATCACACCGTTTATGATTTAATGATGGAGCGATTAAAATAGGAACAGTTCGAAAGTTGAGTAATTAAATTGAAATTTTTTAAACTTTAGTGACCTAAATAGGAGTGAGAACAAAAAATTGAATGATTAAATTTACGATTTTTAAACAATTCAAGAAAAATTAAGAGATTAACAACATATTTAAAAATTGTGCATAGAATATTTATCTGAAATTTATTTTTTTATATAAAAAATTGACTTTTGTCGAATTAGAAGATAGTTGAGTAAATATTAAAAAAATGCTGATTTAATTGATTTTTTAGTTGAAAATTCACGACAATATCTTGTAACTTGGTTATAAAATATTTAAATAATGATTTAATTAAAAATATATTTTTAAATCTGAGAACTTATTTAATCATATTTTTTCTATAATAATTCAATTGAAATGATAGTTTACCAAGGAAATTACTTATTGTAGTCTAATTTAAAAGAATCAATTTATTTAATGTTTTTTTTTTCTATAATATTTTTCTGAATTTATTTGGTACATTATTTTAAATTTACAGACTTTGTCGGTGGTAGCCATAGGATAAATGGTCATTCTTCTGTACATTTTATTTCAGTAATGTAAGTTTTTTACTTCAACTAATTAGCATTTGACATTGAATTTATAACTAATTACAGCTAAGGTCAAAGTCAAATCCATTTTAAAAAGGGTAAAGTACACAAATTGTCCCTCAACTATAAGACACTACTTTATTGAGTCTTTAGGTTATTAGAAGTTACAAAATGGTCCCCTGATTATAGTATATGTTATTTTGTTGAGTCCCTAAACTATTAAAAGTTACAAAATGGTCACCCAACTATTCATTATGTTCCAAACTTGTCATTTTCTATTAAAAATTAACGACAATCTGAGCTGGATGTTAGTATGTTGTCTTAGATGTGAAAGTCATTTGAGATTCTGAGATCATATTTTATCATATGTTAGACAACAGATTAACATTCAACCCATATTGTTGTTAAATTTCTAATAGAAAAGGACAAATTTGAAACATAATGAATAGTCAGGTGACTATTTTGTAACTTTTAATAGTCGATGGACTCAACAAAGTAACATCCTATAGCTGGGGGATCATTTTATAACTTTTGATAGTCGAGGAACTTGACAAACAACATCCTATAGTCGAGGGACCATTTGTATACTTTAACCTTTTTTAAAAAATACAAATAATAATAAATTAATTGTCTAAAGGCTCTCAACCTTGATTTATATTATTGCATCTGAAAAATATATTGTTGCTTTTGTCATGAATAATCATTTTGATTTAAGTATTTGAAAAATAATAATGGTCGAAGGTGGTTGATGATGATAATCGACGATAAATGTTGATGATGATGAGTGTCAGTGTGGATTTTAATGGATTTATGTATTGCTTTGATATTTTATCTAAAGTTTGAGTGTTAAATTAGTATTTTATCTGAAGTTTGAAGAAAAACTAATGCTATGTCAAAAAATTTAATGGTCAAGCTAAAATTTAACTATTTTTACCAATGTGCTACGTAAGATTAATAAGACTATAGAGTTAATATTCAATGATCAAAATGTAATGAATAGATAATTCAAGTGACTACATTGTTACTTTTTCAAAATCAATAACAAAAATAAGATAGATAAAAAAAGGACATACCTTTGTATTGTAGAGATCTCAATTTTAAACACGTTATTATTAGAGATCTCAATTTTAATTCCTTAATAATATTGTTTATTTATTAATTAATTACTATGAATCGTGTACTGTAGAGATCCGGTATAACGGTAATTTTCTTAATCCAATTTAACGTATCCATAATTTAATCGAATTGGCATATTGAGTGGGATTTGAATAAATAATTTGGACTGTCATTTTTTTATTTTTTTTTATAAATTATAAAATTTTTCATCCAATTATACTATTAAAACCGCAGCGTGAAGAAAAAAGAATATAAATTTTAATGTTATGAATTGATAAAATTAAATGATAATAATTATTTTATATAATAACTTTATATAATAAATTTGAACTAAATTAATCGATTAATATTAAAAAATAAGTGTTACATCACATCACATTGTAAATGTAGTAGGAACAATATAATAACTGTCGTGCCATAATTTTTTAATGAGAAAATAATCTCAGTGACCAAAAATCCCAGATAATATATAATTTTGACCAACTTTTTTTGGATTTACGAAAATGACAAACAAAATCGCAATGGGATCTCCACTATCGCAAATTCGCGTTGCGATTTTTCATTTCGCGTTGCGATAGTCTACAGTTGTCGTTGCGATTTTTCAAATTCGTTGCGATTTTCCAAATTCGTTGCGATAGTCTACAGTTGTTGTTGCGATAGTTTACAAATTCGTTACGATAGTCTACAGTTGTCGTTGCGATTTTCCAAATTCGTTGCGAAAATTCGTTGTGATAGTTAAAAAAAAAGATTTTGTTTCTTAAGAATTTTCTCTAAAAAGATATTATCCGCGCGAACGTGTCGAAGACACGTATTACCACGACCATGACCACGACCCGACCCGAGACGAGACGGCGGCGCGCGAGAGTCCCCATTGTTCTCTTCCACTCAACAAGGAAGTGGGAAATTCAAGCCTTAAATACCATTCCCAATAGTGTTTCCAATACTATGTGAGATTGAGCATTACCAACACCATAGAATCTTAGTTCCCGACTACCACTTACTAATCAAAGAGACCGAAATATGAAGGGACTGTTAAACTGCATACATAAGCATCTGTTTTAGTGCTTACTTGACTATGTAATGAGCATGCATTTCTTTGATATATGTGTATTTTTCTAAATCTCTATATAGGAAAAATGTTAATAGAATATAGTAAATAAGTACATGCAGTTGTTTTCTCCTCGAAACATTTCTATTCAGTTAATATTATGGTAGCGGAACATGTGAAAGTATTAGATAATCTTACTTGATCGGTGGTTTTAATGCGTCTTATGATGGTTATCCATGAGTATCAAGAGTAACTTATTGGAAATTAATCGCTAAAATGATTGGTTCAAGGGCTTGATTTACGGTGTCGTCTGTTATTGATTGAGTTAACAATAGTTGTCTATGTTCATTCTCCACTGTTTTTGAAAGTCAAGTTAGGGAAGTAGCAGTGAACTAGATATGACTCATGCCTTTCAAGTGATAATGGAAAGAGATCTCAAATCTGTGGTCTGGTATATATCTTTCTTGTTCTTTAATTGAATGAATCTGAAATAATCAAACGGTTTTGATATGTGGTCAGGAATTAAGATTTTATGGTGTTGGTAACGCTCAATCCCACATAGTATTGGAAACACTATTGGGAATGATATTTAAGGCTTGAATTTCCCACTTCCTTGTTGAGTGGAAGAGAACAATGGGGACTCTCGCGCACCGCCGCCGCTGTCGTCTCGTCTCGGGTCGTGGTCGTGGTAATACGTGTCTTCGACACGTACGCGCGGATACTATCTTTTTAGAGAAAATTCTTCTTAAGAAACAAAATCTTTTTTTTACTATCGCAACGAATTTGGAAAATCGCAACGACAACTGTAGACTATCGCAACGCGATTTTCAACTATCGCAACGCGAAATGGAAAATCGCAACGCGATTTTCAACTATCGCAACACGAAATGCAACGCGAATTTGCGATAGTGGAGATCGCAATGTGAATTAGAGATCACATTGCGATTTTGTTGGTCATTTTCGCAAATCCAAAAAAAGTTGGTCAAAATCGTATATTATCTGGAATTTTTGGTCAGAGGTTATTTTTTCTAATATTGAGTGAACTTTATTGCCAAAAAAATTCTTACATATCCAACACTAGTGTCCTGAAATTTAATTTTGGGATTTTTTTATTACATTACATGTCGTGTCCATTGTTTACGTCTTTGATTAGGGGTGGACATGAGATTCGAACCCGGGTCGGGGTTTTTTTTTTAAAAAAAAAAGTTGAAGTCGGGTCGGGTCGGGTTTTTTAAGATGATGTTTGGGTCGGTTCGGATTCGGGTTTTGGGTGAAAAATATTCAACCGAACTCAATCCGGGAAAAAATAATTTTACCTTATATATATTTAAGGATAATTACAATAATATCCCTCTATGTATTATTTATTTCAATTAAATTACTATTTTTATTGAATAAATATAATATTTTATTATTATTTCGGGTCAGATTGGATCGGATTTGAATTTTATCTCAAAAAATCATGCTAGGTTCGGGTCGGGTGGAGGGTATGTATTTTTTAGATCGAATTCGATCAGATGAAGGATATAAAATTTTCAAGTCAGATCGATAGGGCGAAAGCCTACCCATGCCCATCCCTATCTGTGATGTGAATTATAGATCTGTAATGTGCAAGCATTAACAAGAGCCAGATGTTCTAAGAAAATTAGCCCTTATACATCTTAATCTAATTATCCACTTTCATTGTTTTTCTTTAGTATATTTACTTATTTTCTTGAATTATTCGAATTATATATCACTTAAGTTACAAGAAATTGACAAAATCGACCAGCATTATAATATTATTTTCATTTAAGTCTTGTCATATTGGTTTTATTTGAATACATTTTTATGAAAAATTACTTGATATATATTATTATGTAAATTTTAATTTGCACATCACACATTTTTAGAATTTATCGAACGACTTTAGTAATTAAATAAAATATTATTCATTTTAGTAATTTTATGTTTATGGATTGTGTATGTGTTTATTGATTATTTTTTTATTTCGATTGAAATTATTTTTTATAATATTACTTAAATAAAAAATTGATTTTAATTAATATTTAAATTGTGTAAGCAATTTGAGAGTCGAGAGTAAAAAATAAGCCAAAAATGTGTGGGAAAATGTTAAAAAACATATTGAATTTAGTCAAATTCACTTGGTGGCACATGTTCCTTGCTCTAGATCGAAGGCTCTGTTTGACAAAATAAAAGCAAAATGTTTGGTATTGAAGCAATGTGTCATGTTTGGTAAAAAAAAATATTTAAAACAGATCATGGAATTTTCAATGCCTGCTTAAAAATAATAATAATATTACAGATTTACCCATGGTTGCCACCTGCAGTTCTGCACTTGTAATTCCCCATTCCCAGCTACTATTTATCTTAATTATATACATATTATACTATTTCTTTTAACTCCAACTCATTAATTGAATTTAATGGTTAAAAGAAATATTTTTTTAAAATTTTATGTTTAAGTGGTTGTATTCACATGTATGTGTGTTACTAATGATTAAAAAATATTTAAATAAATACTACTTTAGAATCACATTAAGACGGTTAAAAATGTTATTCTTCTTAACTTTAGATTCTAATTTTTTTGCCACTTTACACTTTGGAGTGTAACAATTTAATAATGAACGTTCAAATAGTCATACACAAGCACGTGTATTATTAAAAATATGGTTAAACAAAGTTTAGAGTTAGAATTTGGACGTTATAAATGAAGTAATTCTTTATATCAGATTAAATTGAAAAATAAGAGATAGGGGAAGTTCTGTTGTGCGGCGCCTAAAAAACGGCTAAAAAATGGCGTGACCGGTTAAACAAGTGACCGGTTAAAATTTAGACCGGTTATGTTATATCATTTAACCGGAAATATTATTAAGCACAATAATATATTAGGTAGCGCTTATATAATAAAATATGCATTTAACCGGAAATATTATCAAGTACATTAACAAATTAGGTAGCGCTTATATAATGTAATAGGTAGCGCTTATTTTGACCTATTTTCTCATAAAACCGGTAAATTTAAACCGGTTACATTATAAATTGACCAATTACATTATGTATATCGGTTTCGATGTTTTCGGGATCGATACAATTTTAAATGTATCGACATTTTATGCGTACAACTCGTTTGTGCTTTATTTTGGAAAAAAAAATATCGACACATATTTAAAGAGTGTCGATACATAATGTAGACCTATTTGCTAATTAACCGGTATATTTTAACCGGTTACATTGTAAATTTACCTGTTACATAATAATTATCAATTTCGATGTTTCGAGGATCGATACTTTTTACAAATGTATCGACACTTTATGCGTACACTTCGTTTGCCATTCATTTTGAAAAAATGTATCGACACAAATTAAAAAAGTGTCGATACTTTATATTGACCTATTCTCTCAAGAACCCGGTATATTTCTACCGGTTACATTGAAAATTTACCTATTACATTATAATTATCAGTCTCTTTGATTTTAGGATCGATACTTGTTATAAATGTATCGACACAAAATCTAATAGTGTCGATACTTTATGTTAACTTGTTTTATAACTAAACAGTATATGTATACTGGTTACATTGTTAATTTACCTATTACATTATAATTATTTGTCATTAAAATAGTCTAATTTTACCACCTACATTGTAATTTTACCTATTACTTTAAAATTATTGAATTCTGTAGTTATTGTACATACCTGAATATGTCCTGCAAAATTTAATGTTGTACCCATCCTTCAACTACCACCACTACCAATACCCCACACCACATCCTATTGAAAGCATCACTGAAACATGAATGAACCTTTACTTACATACATCTCCATCAACTCCTGTTGGGACCACTGAAATTGCACAACAAAATTTTTGTCATGGATCATACTGATGCAGACAATGTTAAGCCAACCGAGGAATGCCATAAAGTACATAATGTTGATGAATATGACATATTAGTTGGTAAACACTTCTCTTCACGTGATCAAGCTTGGTACTTTTACAAGGAATTCGCACGGGAACATGGGTTTAGTGTATGTCGGGGAACAACACGGCTTGACATGGAAGGGAATGTGAAGACACAAGAATTTTGTTGTTCCAAAGAAGGGTTTCAAGTATCAAAAGTCAATACCGTTGATCGTCAACGTGCTCATACGCCAATCACAAGAACATGATGCAAGGCTAGAATCGTAGTTACAGTAACAAATACAAACGACCAATGGGTTATAAGTAAGTCTTATCAGAAACATAATCATGCATTGTGCACACCTGCTATGACACCATTTATGCGTTCTAATAGAGCTGTAAGTAAGGCTGATATCGATGAGGCAACAACATTGAAAGTGTAAGACCCCAACCCGTATCCGATCCGACTACGAGTCTGAGATGTCACATTGACTTTTTAAAACCTTTTTCTTACAAAATATCAAAACATTTGAACTTATATTAAGAAAATATGATCATATATTGTTCAATTGTGTTTGGTATAAAAGTTTGAGATAAAAACGTATTTATGAATAGTAAAATATGGTATGAACAGTACCTGCTACAGTACTTTCGGTAAAATACTTATAAATTCGTATAAAATCTCTATTTACATATGAACCTTACAAAACTTAATCATATGATTTTACAAAACCGATTAAAACAAATCGGATTTAAACCTTTATTTACATGCCAACCACTATCATTGTTACAAAATACATATTATACATTTATGTTCTGATCTGATCTTTGGAAAGGAGAAACTGACCTGTCTGGCATAACTTTTACCAATCTTCCTCTTCTCAAACCTACGCGTGAAATAATCACACGCTAAGTCGTTGACTTAGTGAGGCATATAAAATATATAATAAAACCATATAACATTTCATAAAATCAAATGCATACATATTCATATACCATCATCATCATAATTTATATTTATCATATGATTTTGTACCTATCATTTCTCATTTGATCATCACTAATTTCTTTATATACTATATCAGCATATAATATAAACTTCAAATCTCACTATTGCATAAATAATTACCAATCTCATATAACAAATACATTTCACTTAGGAATGCACACAATATCACATATGAATCTTGTAAATACTTTCAATGTCTTTTATGGGCCCATGTACATTACTGAGAACTCAAGGTATTCGAGTAAATTGAGGTTGTGCACTATTGCTGTCACCACAGCTCGTATAAGTCCCACTGAGTGGCATATGAAATTTTGTCCCGAAGGACCTGTGAATATGTCCCGAAGGACCTATGAGTTGTCCCGAAGGACCTATGAAACCCTCGACTCTTGGCATGCCAACTATACCCCTAGCTCTCAAGACACATAACATGGGCATTGTCATTTATATCATTTCACTTCACTTATTCATACCATTTCCTTTCTGTCACGTACCATATGTACGTGTAATCATTGATCTTATAATCACATATTTCATATAGTCACTTGGCTTATTTCATTTCACATTGGCCATGTCTCATATCATATATCACACATGCATATAATCATGTAACATATATAATAACCTATATCCATTTCATGTATCCATGCAGATATCCAAATCATAAATCAAATAACATTGTATTATTACATACTTTGTTCCATAGCCATATATTTACCTATCTTATACTTACCTAGTTTACTCTGTTTCACCCATAGTCACATAATCACGTAATTTACTTACGCATAGATCATTTTCATACCTAAATCATATAACACCCAATTCTTCCTCATAAAGATATATATTATATTCATATAATATCATATTATCCTATAAGTAAATACTTATCTTATGGTTTGGTATCATCATTTATACTCAATTCCCTTCACTAATATATTATTCTCATATTACTCTATAGTCTAATCTTATTTAACTCATCACCTTTCTCATGTAGTCATATAAATCTATTATATAAATTCTTATAATTGATCACGTATACTATTAACATGTATAGTCACCTATCATATAACCTATTTCACCTTCCCATGCAATCATATAGACCATTCATATTAATTCCTATACTTATCACAATACATGTATTCACACAATCATTTAACACATATTGTAATATATATCACATACCCCAAATCAAACATATGCCTATGATCATAAATTAATGCATTCTAATATAGGAAATAGACTTGTCGCAAGTCTTATTTCCATAAAACATCATAAACTAACTTGTATGCACTCACCTGGCCTCACTAGTCCATTCCAATCTCTTATCTTCCCTTTTTATCGATCTTACTTGTCAATGATTCCGGAACTCGTTTAGGCTCTGAATCTACATAATAATTCATTGATACTTATCAGTATACTAATTAATATATTCTAACCTATCATTCCTTAGACTCAGAGAAAAGCCAATTTCATCCTTTAATAAAGGTATGCATCGATGCACTACTGATGCATCGGTGCATAAAATGCATTCGATGTTGTATTATTACTGAGATGCATCGATGCATGACTTATGCATCGATGCACTAATTGCATTCGATGTTTTTATTTTAAAAGAGTGCATCGATGCATTACTGATGCATCGATACACCTTCAAACAATTTCTGGGTTTTAAACTTGATGCATCGATGCACTATGAATGTGCATCGATGCACTCTGCCCAGAATCCTCTTTTATGCCCGAAAATCCACTCTTTTCAGCTCAACACTTCATATATCATCCCCTTTTCATTCTTAACTCTAGTACACATACTTAAACCAATCTATATTCATTTATTTCATCTTAAACCTCAAAATCCTATCTTCCATATGTAATCCAAGAATCATATCAAATTTTCTATATGTTCAAAACCCGTTTTATTGTAGTATCTAAGTCAGTTTCATATGAATCCCCTTTATTCTCGACACCTATACCCGAAGCAATAGTCTCCGGAGATATATATATATCCTTCCCCATGACATGGGTATTAATTCCTATTATATTACTCTTATTAGGCTCATACTGGAAGGAAGCATTGTTGTAGAATACTCTAACTAGGTTGGGTTAATATGTTGGTTCTACACCAAGGAATTCAAGCCAACCCCACGATGTAAATGTGGATTTAAAACTAAAATCATATTTACCATCGAATAAGAAACCCATGTCAATGACGTTCGGGACAAATCTTCCTTACTTTAAAACTCCTTTGCCATCTTTCTTTTTCCGCATCGGATCTAAAGTTCTTAGTGTCGAACGACCTGATTTCCTCAGAAGAGCTGGGTTGAGAAGATATGGGTTGAGAAAAATTGGGTTGAGAAGAGCCCCGAATTTGACGCTTACGTTTTGGAGCCATTTTCGGTATGGATGTTGTTACATTGGAACACAAACACATTAAGGAAATAAAAGTGACCAATCTGCAAATCAAACAAACCATAATTTATGGCAAAATATAGACAAATTTACCTGAATATCTGATCGTAACTGTTATGAACGATGGTATTCGTCGGAGTCGATGAGTTCTCTTCTGCCTTTAGGTTTAGGTTTAGTAAGGTTTAGGGTTTTTCGATTTGGAGCTTGTATCATATATATAATGAATGAAAAAAATACGAGTAATTTAAAAATGTATCGACACAACTTTAAAATGTGTCGATACATTATGGTGACCTGTTTCAAATTAAATAGGTATATTTATACCGGTTACAATGCAAAATGACCTATTACATTCAAATTATGAATTTCATTGTTTTAGGATCGATACTTTTTATAAATGTATCGACACTTTTTTGTGCACTTTTTGACCATTTACATTCTGGACAAAAAGTATCGATACAAATTCAAAAAGTGTCGATACTTCATGTACACCTGTTTTCTTATAAACCGGTGTATTTAGACCGGTTAGATTGATAATTTACCTATTACATTATAATTATGGGTCTCGATGTTTTTTGGATCGATACTTTTTATAAATGTATCGACACCTTATAGTGACCTTCGTAAGGAAATCATTATGGACACAAAGTATCGACACAAATTAAAAAAGTGTCGATACATCATGTACACATGTTTTCTCATAAACCGGTGTAATTAGACCGGTTAGATTGATAATTTACCTATTACATTATAATTATGGGTCTCGATGTTTTTTGGATCGATACATTTTATAAATGTATCGACACATTATGGTGACCTTGGTAAGGAAATCATTCTGGACACAAAGTATCGACATAAATTCAAAAAGTTTCGATACTTCATGTACACCTGTTTTCTCATAAACCGATATAATTAGACCGGTTAGATTTATAATTTACCTATTACATTATAATTATGGGTCTCGATGTTTTTTGGATCGATACTTTTTATAGATGTATCGACACATTATGGTGACCTTGGTAAGGAAATCATTGTGGACACAAAGTATGGGATCGACACAAATTAAAAAAGTGTCGATACTTTATGTACACCTGTTTTCTCATAAACCGATGTATTTAAACCGGTTAGATTGATAATTTACCTATTACATTATAATTATGGGTCTCGATGTTTTTTGGATCGATACTTTTTATAAATGTATCGACACATTATGGTGACCTTAGTAAGGAAATCATTCTGGACACAAAGTATACTTGGACAAAATGTTGGAATCAAATCTGTGTTTATTAATTTTTTCAGTGTTATTTTCTATTTTTACCACATACATTGTGAATTTACCTATTACTTTAAAGTTATTGCATTTTGTAATTATTGAACATACCTAGATTTGGAATGGCCATTCAGTCCTGCACATGATGACAATTATGTTAGTGACACTTGGAATAATGCAGAATCCTAATGTGTATAAGAAACATGTACAACAACCAATTGATAACTTTTCCCATCTCATACATAATTACATTCACATACAAAATTATAAATCGTATACAAAATTAAAAATCTTATACAAAATTAACTGTACATTTACATCATCGCTTCCTTTTGTTATTCTTGTGTAGCATGACAGCTTTTGTTATCTTCTCTCTTAGTTGATTTTGATTGTGGCATACGAGATCGTTTAATATTCGCATACGATCACATTCTCCAATAACCTATATTCAAATTGTCAGTATGTTAAGTATTGTAAACCACAACATTCAATCTACGACTTTTAACAATGTAACGATAAACTAATTTTTAATTCTACTTACAAAATCACCAATATCCCCGTTATAACTGATCGATTCCATCCACATCATCACATAGATGTCGCAATCATATCCATTCAATTGTTCGGTCATCTTATGCTCCACGAATTTGAATCTTTGCAAGGGGACTTTTTCTAGAGAGCCACATGCTTCTACCCAAATGTGTTTCTCATTATAACTATCTAATATTTTCATATGCATTAAAAAATATGAAGTTATGATCCAAACAAATTATGCATTATAATTTACATAATTTCCTTTCATACATACCAATCTCTTAGCATCATTCACTCTCTGTTTAGCTGCTTTAGATTTAAACAGACTATCATATACAATTCCAACACGTTCTTTCATATCCAACACCAACAGATACCAATGTGAATTATTGTAGTTTATTGTGATCATGATCTGCAACAAATTTCACACACAATTTGATAAAATTCAACATTATATATCCAAAAACATCATTTATGCCTATTCGTATGGTGTCTTACCTTCTTACAGTTGGTGAATTTCATATAGTTAGGCAACATGACACCCCAAAAGCTCGCAATACCCTCAACATTACTGTTGTTGTCAAACGCCTGTTACTGCAATTACGCGACAATTATTATTAAATGTCGATATTTTTTATGTTAAATGTCGATACTTTCGATAGGATATTTACCTATTTCTTTTAAAGTGTCGACACTTGTTTACGCGTACTTATTAAAGTACCGACACTTTCAACATAACCGGTAGCGCTTTACCAGTTTTGTCATTTCGATATCAGTTTTGTCATATTTTTACCTATTATATTGTTATGGATCGATACGTTTTCATAAAGTATCGACACTTTTTAGGCGCTATAATTTCTTCTCTTTTAAATTACGAAAGTGTCAATACTTATATTAATTTATCGACACTTTCAATATATCAGGTATCTTTTTACCGGTTTTATCATTTCGAGACCTGTTTTGTCATATTATTACCTGTTATATTGCTATAGATCGATACATTTGTATAAAGTATCGATACTTTTTAGGCGCTATTACTTCTTCTCTTTTAAATTACGAAAGTGTCGATACTTTTATTAATGTATCGACACTTTCAATATATCCGGTAGCTTTTTACCAGTTTTATCATTTCGAGACATGTTTTGTCATATTATTACATGTTATATTGCTATGGATCGATACATTTGTATAAAGTATCGACACTTTTAGGCGCTATAACTTCTTTTCTTTTAAATTACAAAAGTGTCGATACTTATATTAATTTATCGACACTTTCAATATATCCGGTAGCAGTTTACCGGTTTTATCATAATGACACCGGTTTTATCATATTTTTACCTGTTATATTGCTATGGATCGATACATTTTTCATTTGTATCGACACAAACTGACAAGCTAAGTTTGCCGGTTGCCAAATTTTTTAATATTTTCTTCATGATTTCTACCTACAACATTATTATTACTCAATATTTCAAGTAACGCTAAACCAAATTTATTAAATATATTATAATATATCCGATAATATCATATATTAATTATATATTAACCCGACTTTCCTGAGACAATCCCTAAGAGATGGAACCCATAGACGAGTAGGGGAATTCAAATGAAGCCGGCAGATGTCCTGGCATGGAAGTGACAGCTTTCTGGATGGTTTATGTTAATGAGGTTGTCGTTAATTAATATTGTAAGAAAAGTCATTGATGAAATTTGAACACACAATTAGTTGTTGCTTTTTGAAAATGATATCAACAGCGACGTTTATTGGGAAAGAAAACAGTGACATGCTTTTTGATATTTAATAATTGAACTTTTTATTTATTCCTTTTCTAAAAGTGTATATATATTAATAGATTGGTGAAAGTAGAAATTTAATGTTCAAGGGAGGCGTAGATTTAGCGGAGTAAACAGTTGGTCGTATTTAATTGAATTAAAAAAATTAAATTAATCAAATTAATAAATATATTTTAAAATTTAAGATTTTTGAATTAAAATTATAAAATCAAAATTTACTAAAAAAATTATAAAATTCGCTCAAATAATTCAATTTAGCCTCTTAAAGAAGAAAGTGAGAGAATCAGGGCTTGCCTCGTTATATTCACAACTAGGGCAATTTTGGTTTAATACCGTATGAGGCTAATTATTTAGTCCAATACGACATTAAATTTTTATTTTAAAAACTACGAAATTTGTTACAATGACTTGAAATTTTTTATTAGTACTAGTACTTCTATTCAATAAAAATCTAATAAAAAATTATATTTCATTATAACTCGTCATGTCGTGATGAGTTTAAATATAAAATATTATTTGAATATACTCATCACCTCGAAGTGATGTGTTTCCATGTAAAGCAGCATTTGTCGTAAATTGCAAAATAAAATTTGAGGTGTACTATTGGACCAAATAATTTTTACTCCCTCGGTTGGGCCCATAAAACCCATTCACTAGATATGATTGAATATGGACAACCTGTAGTAATGGCCCAAACAGAGCCCATTGTTTACCATTGTCGTTTCTACAACATTTCTCATTACTCGGGAAACTCACTTTTGTAATCCTAAACCCCCCAAAACCCAGCAGAAACCTTCACTGTAAACAATGTATTCATCAAATCTACCGACTTGGGTCTCATCAAAACCTTCAAATTCCACCAAAAATCAACTTATTTACCAATTTAAACAAATCCCATTTCTCCAATTTTCCAATAGATTACCCCCGAAAAGCCTCTCTCGATCTCCTTCACCCTTCCCTCAGATCCATTGCCGCCTTCGAGAGCTCCGAAAACGAATCGAAACGGTGAAGAGCACTCAAAAAATCACTGAAGCAATGAAGTTGGTGGCGGCTGCAAGGGTCAGGAGAGCTCAAGAAGCTGTAATCAACGGTAGGCCTTTCACCGAAGCTTTGGTGGAGTTCCTTTACACCGTTAATGATAGTTTACAACGTGAAGATGTTGATTGTCCTTTAACTGTTATTAGGCCTGTAAAGAAAGTAGCTTTAGTTGTTATAACTGGCGATCGAGGTCTTTGTGGAAGTTTCAACAATGCAGTGATTAAAAGGCGGAGTCCCGGATTTCTGAATTGAAAGGTCTTGGATTGGATTATGCTGTTATTAGTGTAGGAAAAAAGGGTAATTCTTATTTTAGGCGGAAAGACGATGATTTGGTCGATAGATTTGTTGAAGGAGGAGGGTTTCCTACTGCCAAAGAAGCTCAGATGATTGCCGATGATGTTTTCTCGTTGTTTATAAGTGAAGAGGTCGATAAGGTCGAGCTTGTGTATACGAAGTTCGTATCTTTTGTGAAGTCAGCTCCTGTGATTCGGGCTTTGCTTCCGTTGTCGGTGAAAGGTGAGGTTGTCGATGTGAATGGCAATTGTGTTGATGGTGTGGAAGATGAGTTGTTTATGTTGACAACCAAGGGAGGGAAGCTGGCTGTGGAGAGGAATAAAGTGAGGGTGGAAGGAGGGGGAATTTCTCCTCTTATGCAGTTCGAGCAAGATCCGGTTCAAATTCTCGATGCTATGATGCCCCTTTATTTGAATAGTCAGATCTTGAGGGCATTGCAGGAATCATTGGCGAGTGAGCTCGCAGCCAGGATGAATGCAATGAGTAATGCTACTGATAATGCGATCGAGTTGAAGAAGAATCTTTCCATTGTCTACAATCGGGAACGGCAGGCAAAAATTACACGTGAGATTTTGGAGATTGTTGCTGGAGCTGAGGCACTTACCTAAATTCATAGTTTGATCGTTTTCACTTCTCCTTTCTTGTATGTTTCTTTTCTTCTATATCTTGTTGATACAAATGTTCCGATCGGCTAAGATACGCCAGTTATGATCATGAAGTGCAAAGAAACTATATTATTAGATCACAGAAACTATTTACTCTAATGAATGCACAACTTCATCCATCCTATATATAACAAGCAGCAGAATTTCTGCTCTTATTTAGAACCTTAAGAAGTTTCTGCTCTGCTAGTGATTATATGCAGATGTCGATTTCGAAGTGGAGAGGTTACTGATTTGAAGCTACATTGTCTACCTCTTGTTAAGGTTTCATATGACAAATGGAAGTATGTCATCATGATTGAAGTAAGCCAATTCCAGTGGCACTTGAATTCTCATGCAAATTAGCATTATTTGTATGCAAAACCAGTGGTTTAATCATGAATGGTTGGGAAAAACCCATCCTTTTCTTAACGGAACGATGACATAGCTAACTGTTACCGACAAGACTAGATATTTTGCACAATATTCCTCTTTTGATGCTAAGCTCGGAGACAAAGCACCTTGTGCATGCTCTAGCATTTGTAAAGCAAAGGAGGCTCTCAAGGAAGGCTTCTTTTGGAGGATTGGTTTTGAGGGGGCTGCCCGGATACATTTTGATCGATGAGGATGGACTAAAGCGGTCATGCTCTTATGCACATATGTGGATAACCCCTCGACTCCCCTACGATGTAAGGACTTTATGTTTCGAGGGTCACCAAGGTGGAAAGAAGATGTTTAGAAGGTATTTGCTATGCTGGACGCGGAAGCTATTGTAGGATCTCTCATCTCCCCCCCCCCCCAAGCGTATGACCACCTCGTGTGGGAACTCCACAACACGGGGCTTCTTCATTACAAAGTCCGGATACAACTTGCTTTCGATGAAAGCTGGCACCGAGAGAGATCAATCAACTATTTGGAAAGCCTTGACGAAACTCCCCACTCTCCCAAAAATTAAAATTTTTTGGATGGAGGCTGGGACATGATGCACGGTTTTTTTTGGCCCAATACCCCCGGCGAGTAAAATATTTAGAGTATTGGGCCTACCTGAATTTTATTTAGTGAACTACGACATTTAATACAATACGCCTGGAATTCGTCACTTTAAGATGACGAGTCCCTCATATATTATTTTTTTAATAGTCCTCACGTAGTGGTTCCCACGTGGGCCATTATTTAATTTGGGTTATAATGACTCGTCATGCAGACATGATGAGTTTATTAAAAATATTTTTAAGAAATAATATTTATAAAATAAAAAAATTGATGAAACTCGTCATGTCGAGGTGACGAGTTCATTCGAATTAAAAAAATAGCCGTTGGACAACAAACAGTAACGACTAAGTGAACTCGTCACCTAGAGGCGACGAGTTCGTCCGAGGATAGTTTAAAAAAAATTAAAATTAAAAGAAAAATCAATTTATTTAAATTTTACAAAATACAAAGTAAATAAATAAATATAAAAAATAAATTTTTACATGAAAATTACAAAGTAAAAATCAATTTGTCTATGTCTTCTAAGTTCTTGACGATATCGCGGAGTGGTCGAACGATAATACCACAGGGCTCGTCGAGTACACCGGGTCTTAGGCCTTGATAATCGTCGCCATCACCGTCTTGCCGAGGAGGTGTACCTAACACACTCTACGATCCACATTCGAAAGACAATGATGTATTTATGACATTTAACGCTAACATTGTCATAATTGCTTCGACTTGGCTTTTGGTGACCATATAAGATGTGGTCCTACTCACCCGCAACCTCATGTTTTGTTGAAGATGCTAGAGTGTATTACGATGCATCTCATGAACCTCCAACCCAATTCGGTAGAGTATCGGTTGAAGCATGAAATAGAGGATTGAAACTGAAACTAGCCTGAGATGTGTAATTGTACTCTTCAGCCGCATATGATGAAGCGAAAGAAGACGACGATGATGCTTTCTTCTTTGACTTGTTTGACTTGGCCTTGGACTTGGACTTGGCGCGTGTGGCTTGATGATGTTGCCATTCTGCCATCTCTTCCAGTATCGTGAGATATGGTTTGTCATTTTTTTCGTAAAGCCAAAGATAGTGGTAATAGCTGAAATCTAAGTCCAGCGATGTAATGTCCTGACGACGGGGAGCGATAGTTCACGCTAATTCATAACGAAGGTCTTTTATGGAAGTTGTTCTCAACCTGGCGTTGGGGGCAACCTACTACCCTACCTCCTCCTTACCCCATTACATATGGGAATAGGGTCAACTAATTTTGATGTAGTAAGTGTGTCGCGCCGACCAATTTTCATTATGTTTCCCACGCGTATCGATTATATGGAGCGCGTCCATATCAATCATGATTTCCGTAGGAATCGACTAGTGCGTCGCAAATTGGCGCATCACTCTTCCAGTCCTATGCTACTCAACAATTGCTTGGTGTAATAATGACGTCACGACACACCATGAGTGAGACCCCTCTAAAAATCCCACCGACAATACATGGTAGATCTCCTCGTCAACATACGGAAGCGAAGAGAACTGTAAATATTAAATATCAAAGTTAGTATATATAAAGTTAAAAAGTATTCAAAAAATAATAAAAATAGTGTATGTCATACCACGAATCGACCGACGAGGTCAATCCTTATCTGTATGTCTCGTGCATCGGCACCGACCGACTTTGTCTTAGTTATTTTATGATGTTATCTAAAATATTTAAAAAAATTATAAGCAAAGAAAAAAATAAATAATTTTTTTAGATTAAAAAAAGGGTTAAATAAATAAAGTTAAACAATTACCTTGTAACCAGCGAAAACTCGACCAGGATGTCTGTAATCGACGTAAAAGAGGGCAAGCGATACCAGGTCCAGGACTGTAGCAGTAACAGACAACCTTCTACATTGACTTTTCGACCACGCTGGACAGTTGCAACCTTGCAAAGCTCCCGGTAAAGAAAGGCCAAAATTGTTGAGCCTCAATTGGTATTCCGACCCACAGCGAAGTCTTCCGAATACCATGGATACTAGGTGTATGCCAAATTACCATATTTGTCTTGTAATAATATCTTTATGATCACTTGGAGAAAAAAATACTCGGGACACGAAAACAACCTCCTCCTTGGTAGACTATTAAGTGACTTGGAATTCGGACTCTAGCCACGTTATCATTATCCGATAGCCCCTCATGAAGTCGGATGGTGGCCATTTTCCCAAGACTTGGAGGATCAACGTCGCGGGGTCGTAAGAGTTACTCACGACGGGGGCTCCATTCACCAGAACACCAAGTTGGTAAGCGACGTCTTCCAGAGTAAATGTTGCTTCACCGCTTGGAAAGTGGAACGTGTGCATCTGGGGGTGCCAGCGTTCGATCAAAGCTTCGATCAATATCGGGTACACCTTGAAGCCACATAAAAATATGGTAGGAAATAGACCGGATCGATGTAGATATATCATCATTCGTTGATGAGACTCTCTAGTTGTCATCCCCCGACTTCAAATACTCCATTCGTCATCCGGTCCGTGTTGGATCGAAGAAACATGGACGTTATCCAGGCGTAATATATATTCTCGGGTTGCCATTTTTCAAGATTTTGCACAACGTATGTTTTTTTTTTAATTTTTTTTCAGATTCAGGTTTTTGTGAAATTCCAAAACCCCAAACTCCTATTTATAGCCTTACTCCCAACAACTATAAACAACCAGTTTTTCAAAATGGTTGGTCGAACTCATCACCTCGAGGTGACGAGTTTCATTGACCGTTACTTCCCCTCTTCCCGTTGAACAACAACTATTTTTTTGAATTTGAAGAAATTCGTCACCTTGACTTGACGAGTTCAATCGATTTTTTTGATTTTATAAATATTATTTCTTAAAAAAATTAAAAAAAATATTTTTTAATCGACATGACGAATCATTACAACCCAAATTAAATAATGGCCTACGTGGAGCCCATTACATGGGGACTATTAAAAAGTAATATTCGAAGGAACTCGTCTCGTAATTTGCTAAATAAAATTCGTGTAGTCCCAATACCTTAAATTTTTAAACACCCATGCTGCACTCCCAATGGGCTCCCGGCTTGGAGTGGCTGAACTCAGCGATGGAATGTCCTATGTGTAAACAAAACTTAGAGACAATCTTGCATGCCTTTAAAGAATACTCGGTTGCTAAGGAAGTTATCACGTTATCGGGGCTTGATCATTTCCTCATATCAGCACATTCCACCTCCTGCAAATCGTGGCTTGAAGAGGCTGTCGCCTCTCTTAATCGGAAAGGTTTCACCACACTGCTCGGAATCGACGAAACAAGCTGGTTCATGACGAGGAGCTTCAAACCGCGAGAGAAGTGATTACTACTGCCTGGGCCCTTGGATCCTCCTTTAAAGAGGCGAACGACTCCACAAATGGCCCTTCCACAAAACCAAGTAGAAGCGCAAAACCTGGCTGGAAGAAACCGACAGAGGGGTGCCTTAAAATTAACGTTGACGGCACGCACTTGGCTGCCTGGCTCAGGAATTGCTGCCATAGGTGTGGTTGCAAGGGACCACCATGGAATGGTTGTTGGAGGGCTCGCTCGTAGGTTGGAGGGCTGCCACAACTCTGAATCGGTGGAAGCCATGGCTTTAACATACGAGATCCCATTTGTATTTGAAAATGAGTGGAACGGTGCAACAATTGAAGGACCCGCCATTCCCATAGTTAATCGCTTGGCGAACAAACAAGAAGATATTTCCGTGATCGGATTGATGTTCAACGAGGCTCGAAAAGCATTCAAGCATCATTCAAACCTTAGAGTACACTATGTTAATCAAGAAGTTAATAGGGTAGCTCATTCTTTGGCTCATTGGACTTTGTCGAACACCAATCCGTTGTGGTTTTATTTTGACTAACCAGAAACGATGTCCTCCTCGATGTTATTAACGGCTAATTGAATGAAAGAAGTCTTTAAACAAAGTGGGATGATCCACATACAGACAGATTACTACGATGGATTCTCTCCTTAAACAAAGGGAAGGAAAGGGTGAATTCGGGTTGATAGATGAGATGAGCTAGAAGCAAAGAAACAATATTTTATTATAAAAGAGACGAGAGTCGAGCTCGACTATTGTTGAGTTAGACTAGACTCGAAAACCTTAAAATGGAGCTGGACTCAACTTGAAAATTCGTGAGCCTAAAATTTTTAAGTTTGAATCGAATTCGAAACAATGAATTGAAACTTATAAAAGCTCAAAATTTTAAAAAAAATCCTTAAACTTAACTCGATTAAAGTTTTAAACTCAAATCTGAACCTGAACATTAAATACATGAAAACTTTATACTGATTTTCTTAAAAAAATCAAAACATAAATGTTAATATTATTAATAAATTTTTTTAAAAAAAATAAAATCTTAATATATTATATTTGTGAGTTGCTCGCGAGTATTTCGAGTCGAGTATCAAGTATTTCGTTTTAACTTGTTTTTTCAAGTCGAATATTTATCGAGTTTTAATCAAATCGATCTCGAATAACTCACAACATATTTCATCTAATTTACAACACTAAACATATACATTGAGTTTATCTTATGTTGGGATATGAATTGTCTTAGGCCCAACTTTTTACTTCAAGAGCTTGTTAACGAAGCGAGTATCGATAAGTGCACTCTTTATTGACGACTACCATATAGCCCCACCTGTCTAGGCCATGCTCAAGACTAAGGAAATGTGAAACCAATAATGTTAGAAAAGGCATATGTTAACTTTTTAATATTTTTCGGTTAGAATCGAAAAAGTTATAAAAAATATAACATTTTCGGTTACCAAAATTGAGAATATTATAAAAGAATATGTGCAACCGAGAATATTATGAAAAAGTTAATATTTTAAATTCCGTACAACCTAAAATATTATAATATTTTTAACATTTTATATTATGTCTTCCCTCAACCTTAAATTACATGCCTGTTCCATAGAATTCCCCCTTTTCCTTGTTGGCATAAGACTACTGTGTGAAAAAAAATGATCAATGAAGAGACCACATGTTTGAAAAAAAGTAGTGGGCTTTTCCTTAGATTTAGTACTTTCTGAACCATCTTAACAAAAATTGAGCTTTACACTGAAAGCTTCGAGCATGATTTCTGAGTCATGATTATGATTTGACTCGCTCCACTCTTACCAAATCTAAAATTAATGATTATGATTTTTTTAATTAATTACTCTTATCTTATCTATCAATCGATTAAATCAAATTCAATATTACAGATTTTCTCAATTCAGTTTATTCTATTCGTAAACGTCATAATTCGTTAATAATTTGAACCAATTATTATACTTTATTTTCATTCTTTTGTTCTCTTCTTATGAATGTGAGGAATTAACCCAAACCGTCAACAATATTAAAAACCCGACTTAAATCCGTTAAAAATTTGAAGTAATTCCCACACTAACAAAACTAACTTTGTTAACACCTTATACCATTAATTATTGATTTAATAACTATAAAAAAGATAAAATAATTTTATCTGTCAAAACATGAATCTTCAACCTTATTAGCAGTAGAAAGTCTTACGTGCGGCAACCTAATATAAGATTAAGAAAATGCGCTATTAGTTTTGTTATTATTTTTTTAACAAAATCGGTAAAAAATTACCGGAAACATTATTATTTCTACAGGAAATATTATTATTGGGCGTTTTACCGGGTTTGATAATATATTTAAAAGAAAAAAAATATTTTAGGTAGAACTTTACCGGATATATTATCAAGCTCGGTAAAACGCCTAATAATATTTCTGGTAGAAATAATAATGTTTTAGGTAATTTTTATCAGAAATGATAGAAAAAAATAATAATAAAATATGTAATATATTTATTTAACCGTATATTAAGACTGTCGTACGATATAACTTTCGGTATCAGCAGCCCCAAAGTTTTGACAAAAGAGGTTTCAAAGCCATCAAACCCAAAGAATATTTTAATTGGCTCCTTCAGACTTTCCGACATTTTGTCTCAACTTCACTCTCTCCTTTCAAGTTTTGCCATATTCGATGAACGACGGCTACCAATTTGATGCATGCGGGTCACGTTTTACTGGGTATCATTGAATAAAGGTTTAATATAAAAATTGATCCCTAAACTATATTACTTTTTCTATTTAGGCATTTCGGAAGTGATACCCAACTTTATTGATTTAATTTTTTGATTCGATAATATAATTAATTTAATTTCTTAATTTTAGGATTTTTTTCTTTCAAAAACTCAATTTTCTTTTTAAAATAATTAAAGGCTTTATATATTTTTCGACCAAAAAATAAACATTTAAATGAAAAAGTACAATTTAGGGGTTAATTTTTGATATAATGTCAAAAATATTTCTAACGTTTGACTAAATAGTCATTTTTTATCCTTATTTTTTGGAGTATTTTGCATCAATAATTTATTTTGAGGCAAAAATGCCCCTATGTGTAGGGACGGAGCCATGATTGAACTCTGAGGGGGACAAGTTGTTTAACTTTGCAATAAACATGATCTTTAAAATTGAATAAATCGTACACATTCTGATTTAATTCACTAATTTTGAAATTGAAGGGTCTTAAAGCGTAATTAAACCAAAAAAATTAGAACTCATAATTCCATTTTAAAACTAAAAGGGTCCTAAAGTATAATTAAACCAATGAATTTGGGATGGATAATGGCATAATTGTAAGTCCATGCCTGTACTTAACAAACTGTTAATTCTCTAAAATAACAACCTATTAACCCTAAAATGAGACATTAAAGGCTAAAATACTCTAAAAAAATAAAAGTCAAAATGACTATTTAATTAAATGTTAGGAGACTAATTTCGATATTATGTCTTGATTATTATACTTACTATATGTGTGTGTGTTTAAATTGGTCCTTAAACTTTTGAATATTCTAATTTGATCTCAAACTATAATTCTCATTCTAAATTTATCCTTAAACTTTTGAATATTTTAATTCCATCCCCAAACCATGATCTTAATTCTAAATTGATCCCCAAACTTTTGAATATTCTAATTCCATCCCAAATTCATCCAAATATGGAATTAGTTTCAGCAATAATTTAACCTATTTTTTTCAACCATATAATAATATAGCTTGGTTGAACTATTTTATTAACAAGGGATGTGGTTAATATATACGTATAGTTTGGGATGAATTTGGAATGTTCAAAAAGTTTGGGGACTAATTTAGAATAAAGATCGTAGTTTAGGAATGAAATTGAAATGTTCAAAATTTTGAGGACTAATTTAGAATGATAGTCATAGTTTAGGGATGAAATTAAAACATTTAAAAGTTAATTACTAATTAAGAATGAATGCCATACTTTGAGAACATATGATGTAATTAACTCTCTCTCTCTTTCCATTTATATATATTATAGGTTAGGATCTACTTACACCGTTAATCTTAACGTTTAACTTTTCTCATCCAATGATCCTAAAGGGATGCAATTTATATATATAAGGATATGATCCAATTACATTGTGTAAAACTAAAAGATTTTTATATCTTTTTAAGACCGTTGGATGAAAGAGATTAAAAACTGAAATTAACTGTGTAAGAGGATATTAACCCATAATATATATATATATATATATATAAATTCTATTATTTAATCATTTCGTAAACTCTTACGATTAACCATTTCAATTTGGTTATTTTTTTATTTCCTCTTTTAAATAATATAATTATTGCTTTTCAAGCCACATTTCGCTTTGTCTTTCTCTGCCTTAAACTATCAATGTGCAGTAAATCCAAGTGGAAATGACATCATTATTGACTTAATCAAGCTTTCGGCTAATATTTTAACAACAAATTCAAATAAGTTTAAAAAGCTAAAAATAAAATATTAAATTGTTAAATTATGTCATTAGTTCTTGTATTATGTACAAATTATAAATTTGATATTTGTATTTTAGTTTTATCAATTTTAGTCTTATACTTACAATTTATGAGATTTCATTCTTGACTCAAGTAATGCAAGGACAAGGATAATATAATTAAATCATATAAACTTTAAAATTAATTGGATAACAGAAACTAAATTTATAATTTAGCTATAATAAAAAGATTGATAATGTAATTTAAATATATTTTACAACTATCATTTATATTAGAACCAAAATTTTAACATCTGAGAAAATATAGAAACTAAAAATAACCAAATTAGAGTTCCATAGTTCATGGGATGATACAAGATTTTATCGATAATATTAACTGTTGAGGGATCTTTCGATTGCGTGGGCAGTCAGAATCTTCGATAACTTGAGAGGTATTATACTCCAAGTGTGTTTGGGGTAATTTTAATCTTAGGATTTTCTCTATAGATCCTTAGGAAGGGCTTAGGAGTGCCATGACTGAGAGTATGATACGTATATATTGAGGCTGTTATACGGTTAGGTCTACGTGGCAAGAAGAGTTGCTTAAGATAACCATTAGACTAAGGAGATTATTCTATTTAGCAGTTATGGTACTTGCATACTTGGCTTTGTACGTTGTATATAAAACCATGTGTACTTTCTTCTGTGATATACAACTGGTGTTTACTGTGTTCTTTCGTTTTCTTGATATTCCATCCGTATATCATGTTGTGCTTATCGTGACTTTCCTCAAGTGCCGGGTTACCGTGTGTGAACCAAATTGAAGAGGTTAGAGAGTTGGACGATTAAATTGGAGAAATTGAAGAACTTGGAGGATGATTAGGAAAATTGGAAAACAAATGTCGAAGTGGTCCTCCAAATTCTCCAAACCCTTTAATTGGATCCATATAAAACGAGCTTGACAATCGAGGAACTCTTCAGACTCTTACATATTACTCCATCCGTCCCATAAAACTGTCATACTGATTTTTAAAAAGTCAATTTTTTTTACTTTGACCTTGATTAATTTAAATATTTTAATTTTATAAAATATATTTGAAAACTACTCAATTATAAAATTTAAATAATAATTAGTCAAAATTTAAAAAAAATTGACAAAAAAATTAATAATTGACAGTTTTTATGGGACACAAAGAGTGGGAGACAATTTCAAAGCTTAAAATACATCGGACACTAAAAATATAAATATTTTTTATTATTAAGAAATTCGACCGATAAGACAAGGACATAGAATAAAAATGAATCTTCGTCTTATATATTTATTCATTAAAATAATTAATCTTCGTCTTATATAACAAAGATCAAGAATAAAAATGAAGTTAAGGACAGAGAAGATCAATTTTTTTATTAAATAATCTAAGTTTTTTCTATAATAAGACAACCCATCTTACCAAAGAGATCATAAAATGAGAAAATGATGTAAACTCTATGTAGTTTTTATATATTTTTAATTATTTAATTATATTTGAAATTTAATTGGATTGGAAATTCATTAAGTGATCTTAGTGCTTAACGGAAGTATTACTTTTTTAAAAGTTTCGAGTTCGAACAATTGTGTTTATAAGATGTGTGTGTTTTCAATAATTACGAAAGATACTCGAACCTAAGATATTTTAAAAGAATAACATCCTCATTTACCATTGATATAACTTGGAGAGTTTATTTTATTATTTTTAAATGAAAAGTTTTTGAAGTTGTTGGTTCAAAATTGGTATTATAACCAAGGTGGATTTAGATGTTCTTACAGGCCTAATTCACCCAGAAAAATTTAAGGCTAGTCGGTAAGCATATACAGCAAAACACCAAAACAGATCACAACTGTGTTTCCTTGTATTCTTTGTTTTCCTTTTTTTTTTTCATGTCCTCTGTCAAAAGTTGAGTTCTTGAAGGACTAGATGGAAATACAAAAGGGCAGTAGGCACCCATTAATAGATTTCTAAAGACAAGAGAAGTGGTATGTCTTACTCTTTGGTTCTTCCTTGTTTACTGCTCCCTGTCTATCATTTTGGCTATTTGAGTCTCCCCTCTGAAACAAAAAGAAAAAAAACCTGTAGTTTTTGTATCTTTTTTCTGTAGTTGAGATTCTCATTTATTCATTATTATTGTTGATCTTTTTGGAATTGAAATTTCATTCTCATGATGCAGACCAGTTCTGAATCTTGGGAAAGTTGTGGCCTTTTGAAGGTTCTTAATCCCCAGGGAAAGGTAGATGCTTTATGTTTTTTACTTCAATATCGTGTGGGTTTTTTTTACCTCAACTACATGCACACGATGTGATTGTAGGAATTCGTCAATGGAAGAAGATAGGTATCCTTGTTCAAGGCGAGGCAGTGGTGTGTGGAGATCATTGAGAGATGGGGATTTTGAGGAAGAAGATGTTTGGGCAGTTCTTAAAGAAAGAAAAGATTCAACTACCACCACCATCAAACTTGGCCGATCCATCGAAGAATCATCATCTGCTGTTACTGTTAGAAGACAGCTCCCAAGTGCTGCAAGGGTGATCCCTAGAACTTTCTCTGCCATTAAGAATGGTTCAAGTTCCAGTCATGAAGCTAATGGCGTCAAGCATCAGCAGCAATCAGCTCCCGTCAGAATTCCTGATTGGTCCAAGTTCTCTAGGAATAACAAGTCAAAGAAGGGATCATCACGGCATGACGACGACGACGACGAAGATGACGACGATCGTGATTTCGATGATGATGATGAAGAAGAATTCGATTCGAAATTGCCACCACATGAGTTTCTTGCAAAGAGGCAAGCAAGGAGTCAGATATCATCTTTCTCAGTGTTTGAAGGTGTTGGGAGGAAACTCAAAGGGAGGGATTTGAGGAAAGTGAGGAATGCTGTCTTAACAAAAACAGGTTTCCTTGAATGATGTTTAAGCATATATGTTAAGTCCTTCACATTGTTGTAATTTTCATAAATTGGTAAATGTTCAATTGTGGGGAGAGTTCTTCCTTTTGTTTTTCAGTGTTTGTATTTTGTTAGACTAGTGGTTTTGTATATAGGGATTTTCTTTTATTATTTTTATATTAAAGAAATATTTTCGTACTATAATTAATCGAGTAAGATAAGACATCAAATCTCTTAAGCAAAATTATAAATTCCAAAACTACTCTTTTCTCGATTTCAAGAAGCAAACTTTACACGTTTTGAAGAATAAAAGTTTATTATTCTTCATATTTCATATTTTCATTAGCCGGATCATATAATTAATACACTAAGCTTATTACATGTATATATACACATTCAAGTACACATATTGTGTGTTAGTTTGGTGAACACTTTTCCATGTTTCGAGTATCGAATACTATAAAGATCCAATCGTCTCGAGTGCGTATTCCGTTATTCACAACCCCGAATTGCCACCGAGCAATAGTGAAGCAATCTGTTGTTGTCTCAAAGGACTGTAGGAGACCTCTCACAATCGTCGAACCAATCGGGCATCGCCATCGACGAAGGAATATCCAGTAGCCCGGAGTAGTCTTCTTGTATAGCGATGATCTCTTGATCTGTTACTGTTTCTTCTTTTGCTATGAATCCCACATGTTTAAAAGAGGGGGAAAAAGGAATAGAAATAATCAAAGAAGAAATGGTGACATTAAAAATGTTCGGAATTCACCATAAAAGGTTGCTAAACAATGACAACCCCACTTAGATAATTGTGCATATTTTTACCATATTTGAACTTCAATTATTAATCCCTATCTAGCATTTCTAAATCTGTTTACCTGAAGCTAAAGCATCGGAGCTGGTACTGAATCCGGCCACACAGCTCTGCCTCCGCATGATATCGTCGTCGCCGGAGGCCAAAACCCGAGCCTCCTCCAGCATATCATCCAGCAAGCCACCTTCATTAAAAGGGATACTCAAAGTCTGATCATTATTGATGTAGCTACTATTCCCGTTGGTATCAAATGTAACATCTGAATTCCCGTCTAGGAAGAAAAATTGGTTTGAAGGGAGCTCGTTATTTGTTTTTGACGGATAAACGAATCCCGGGGTCAATATGAACTGTCCAGTATTGGCACGGTGTTGATCGTCAAGGATCCTTGAAGAGGAAGTAAGATCGAGTGTGATCGGATCCAATGAGTATGAAGGGGAAGAGTAGTGTGGAGATGTCAATGGAGTACTAGTATCAACCGTTGCTGCAACATTATGGGGATTGAAAAATGAATTCTTCTGCAAAGGAGGATATGGTAACATAAAGCTCGAACCGGTACTGCCACTGCCGCAACTTTCGCTTACATCGTGTTTGAACCGCTTGTATAGCATCGATATCTCGAGGAGAGGGGTTGCTCTAGGGAAGAAGAAATCGGAAGATATAGTATGATTGTTGTTATCACTGTTACCATAGTTAGCATTGATGCTACAAGTGTTTGATGTTGATGAATCAAAGACAGGGAGAGTTGAAAACAAAGGCTTATGGGGAGATTGCAATGGGGACACATGTGTCGAAGGTGAAGGTGTCGAGCCTCTGCCTGGACTCTGGAGGGGCGGCGGTGTCGAATGTGGATTATAGAGCATGTGAGACGACTCGGATCGTGGGATATGGAGAGGGTGCAATTGCATTGGCATAGAACCTTGGAGATTCGGTAATGACGATGGCATTGGGAGTTGGAAGGAGAACGAAGAGGTCATCGTCGTTGACGTGCCTGTCGGGGACGTAATTGGCGTCACCGGCAGCGAACGATGCTGATTTCGTTGGTATTGGGAATGTAAGGGTTGGATATCAGGAGGGTAGAGTGGAAGGCCTTGGCGTTGCCTTCTCTTAATCCTTGTGTTCCAATAGTTCTTGATTTCATTGTCTGTTCTTCCTGGAAGCTACATTGTATCAAAACGAAAGAAGTTAATAACGAATAAACTATAATATTTTCAAAGCTATTAATAAAAAATTGTTGGATTTTCTCGGAATGGCTGAGAAAATAGCTAGAAAATTAAAAAACTGAAACACCAAACAATCATATCATACTATACGTAGTAAATTGAACAGCTAAACATGTGATCCTGTCAAAGTTCTAAATGGAAATTGAAACAAAAACAAAACATAAACGTCATTGCAAGTTTAAATGATTAAAATTAGCATAAAATTATTGAAATTTACCCAGATTATGAACAAAACACAGACACTAAAGCTCATGCTGATACAACGAAAATGACAACTTTTAAAGCAAGAAATTAATAAAGACGATGAATAGAAAAACATTTTCCATGAAAGAAAATCAAAATTACACGTAAAATAAATGCTTTAGAAAAAGAAAATGAAGAAAAAAAGATAATCCTTTTCCGACGTATTAATTACCTGAGTAGCCATGCGAGCCCACTTGTTACCCATTTTAGCATGCAACTCAATAATTAACCTTTCTTCTTCAGGAGAAAAAGCTCCTTTTTTCAAGTTCGGCCTTAAATGGTTAGCCCATCGTAGCCTACAACTCTTCCCACAACGTGCCAACCCTGTGTTCGTTTGCACCGCATTCCAGTTCCCTTCACCGTGAGTCCTCACGTACTCGGCCAAAATCACATCCTCCGTCGCCGTCCACGGCCCTTTTTTCAAGATTGCACTGCCTTCCCCGTCGCCCTCGTTTTGTGCACAAACTTGGTTGTTTCCTCCCATCTTCATCATCTTCTTATCCCTCCCACGTTATACGATAATAATAAGAAAAGTTGAGACAAAAAAAAAAAAAAAGACAAAGAAATCAAGTCATTGTCCTTAGTACTATTGAAGGAACTCAATAACATAAGTCTGGGTCTTTTTTTTTGTTTGTTTTAAGGTTGTCTTGGCCGCTTTATCTTCCATTAAATGGAAGTTTACAACTTATTTGTTCTGGTTTCCCCCCATATTTTCCTTTTTACAGTGAGAAAATGGATTGTCAATTTGTCATGCCCTCGTAATAAAAAGGAAAAAGGATTTAAACATATATATAGTAATTTATTTCAACCTTCGAGGTGGATTTTTGCCGTCGGGTAATTTTTATGACAAGTCAAAATCAAAGGGGCTGTGATAGGGTTTTACCCTTTCTATGGGTCTTTTCACATTTAAAGAAGTAATATTTTTAAAATTATATGATACATTTTTAGCCATTATGATATCATTATATTTATAGTACTATTGGATTCTTATATACATTATACAAGACTAATCTTTGTAGTATACCTTTTCCATGTTTGGTACTTAAACATTTTTTATAATATATAAAATTATAAAATATAATTATTATTGTAATTGTCGAGACGGTATTTCGTCCGGCGAAAATAAATGTCGTTGCTTTCTAAATCTCGTCTCGAAAAAGTGAGTGTTTTTCTTCTGGTATAAGATAAAACACAATTTGTAGAGTCGCCAACAATCATTTTATTAAGGTGTGATTGATCACAAAAATGTTATGTTATTTTAATACAATTTACAAAAATAATATTAAAATAACACAAAAAGAGTATGCTTACTAGAAAATGAGTTCGGGAGTCGGTTACGTGTGGAGAAGGATTAGCACCCCCGCAACGCCCAAAATTGGTACCTTGTTTATTAATTAACGTCTTTGCAATAAATTAACAAATTTGTATTTAATTTCAATTTATGATCCCATAAAAATATTAAGGATATTATTTTATACCAACAAACTATTTAAAATAAATTCCTAATAAGTTAAGAAAATATTTTATAATTTATTGTATAAAATAAAATAACCCAAACACACATAATAAATTTAATTATTAAAAATAATAAAATTTTATGTTACTATTAATAAATACTTAATATGCAAAGTACTATAATAGTAAATAATTCTAAAAATAATATTTAAAATTATTATTTTAAAACTAAAGGATTAAAATTGTAAAATATCAAAATTAAAAATCCTAATTCTAAATATCATGAAATCTAGGTATTATTAGTGTAAATATTCCTAAAATATTATTTAAAATTAAAATATTAAATCTCAGTGATTAAATTGTAAAAATATATAAATTAATGGTCTTAATTCAAAATATTATAAAATATAATTACTAATAGTGTAATTTAACCCTAAATGACTATTCGGGATTAAAATATAAATAATTAAAATATTAAAGACTAAATATGTTATTTACCCTAAATATATTTAAATATGCGATTAATGATTAAAATAAAATAAAATCTAAAAACCAAATTATAATACACAAAAATCAATTCCAGTGACTAAATTGTAATGCATACAAAGTACAGGGACCACAAACATGATTTGTGCATTTAAGAAATTACACAGAAGCCCTTCCCCAAAACGACGTAGTTTTGAGGAGGATATAAATATGCCTTAAATGGTCTAAAATCCTCATTTTCTCTTATTTCTTTATTTTGCTTCTCTTCTCTAGAGAGAGAAGCTCTCCCTTCTCTCTAAACTCCCTCATCGGAGGGAGAGTCGGTCACCGGCCGACCACCTTCCGACCACCGCCGAGCACTATTCCGATCACTATTTCGGTCGCCGGTCACTATTCACGGTGGTCGAAAAAGATAAAAATACCTCAAAACGTAGATCGACTGTCCCTTGACCCGAATCTAAGCTTCTTTTTCGCTAAAAGCTAGTCAATCGGACTAGATCTGAGATTTTACCTTCGATAAAATCACTTTTCCGATGATGTTTGAGCTTCAACGGTGGTAAGATCTCTTCTCCTTTCTTTTGCTTCCTCTGTTCGTTTCTCTCAGTCGTCCGTTGCTTCTTTTTGCGTTCTTGTTGTTGTTCTTTCCTCCTTTTTTTTTGTAGGTTTTTCAAGGTTTTTTATAGGCATCGGAAGGCCTTGGACCACCGTTTATTTTGGTGAGTCACCGGATCTACTATGGTGACTCACCATAGGGAGCGAGGTGTGCGGCTCTCCTGCATCTTCTGGAGTCTTTTGTGCGGCGATGACGTCATGACGATGACAAGTTGGAGAAGATGTGGAAACCCTATAAGTATCTGAATCGGGTCTTGGGCCGGGTCTGGATCTGGGCCTCCGATTTTGTAAATGGGCTCCAAATTTATTTTGTAATAATAATAATAATATGATAGTCTCGGACGAAAATGATTGCCGACAGCTGCCCCTCTTTGTTTATTTTTGTGTTAACAAGAATAGAGCAAAGATAAAAAGACAATGAATTTTCGTCCAGTTGACTTCATGTTTTGATGGGAAATCCGTTCCATTCTTAATGGGAGATATTCAACTGGTATATGACATTGTTCCTTTATGATGAGAACGTTTAGCCATCTTTGAAGATATTTGAGATAACACGGTTCCTTTGTGATGAGGACGTCTGGTTATCTGAGGATGACTCGGCTCCTACGTGATGAGGAGTTCTGGTCAGTGGATGACATTGTTCCTTCGTGATGAGGACGTTTAGCCATCTTTAAAGATATTTGAGATAACACGGTTCCTTCGTGATGAGGACATCTGGCTATCTAAGAATGATGTTGCTCCTTCGTGATGAGGAGTTCTGATCGGTGGATGACATTGTTCCTTCGTGATGAGGACGTCTGGCCATCTTTAAAGATATTTGAGATAACATTATTCTTTCATGATGAGGACATCTGGCCATCTTTGAAGATATTTGAGATAACACTGTTCTTTCATGATGAGTACATCTGGTTATCTAAGAATGATGTTGCTCATTCGTGATGAGGAGTTCTGATCGGTGGATGCCATTTTTCCTTCGTGATGAGGAGTTCTGATCATCTTTGAAAATATTTGAGATAACACAGTTCATTCGTGATGAGGACGTCTGGCTGTCTAAGGATGATGTGACTCCTTCATGATGAGGAGTTCTGATTGGTAGATGACATTGTTCCTTCGTGATGAGGACATTTTGCCATCTTTAAGACATTTAGGATAACACGGTTCCTTCGTGATGAGGACATCTGGTTGTCTAAGGATGATGTGACTCCTTCTTGATGAAGAGTTCTGATTGGTAGATGACATTGTTCCTTCGTGATGAGGACATCTGGCCATCTTTAAAGATATTTGAGATAACACGGTTCCTTCGTTATGAGGACGTATGGCTATCTAAGGTTGATGTTGATGAACACGCTATCCTTCGTCGTGAAGTTAAAATCGTGGATGCATTGCTGTTGGTGGACACAATATCCTTCGTCGTGAAGTTGATATCGTGAATGACCCCTTCGTCGTGAAGTTTAGCCTAGAATTGGATATCATTCGCCGTGAAGTTGAAATCCAAGGGTTGCATTATTGTTGTTTCGAGTCCAATATCCTTTGCCGTGAAGTTGAAATTAGCTCTAGATGAAACTGGAAAGCCCATTCGCTGTGAAGTTGAGCTTTGAATTGGATATCCTTCGTTGTGAAGTTAAAATCCAATCTTTGGTTGTATTGATTTGAGTTCAATATCTTTCATTGTGAAGTTAAATTTGACTCTGAATGAAACTGAAAAGTTGTTTGTTGAGCCCAACATCCTTCGCTGTGAAGTTGAAATTGACTCTAAAAGTCTTATTTTATCTCTTGGGTGGTGTCTCATGCTTTGCTTGTTCCTGTATGTGGGATTTGAATTCTACCTTCCATTTGTAAGGTACTTTGTCCCTGCATCTTCATGTGAAAAATGTATTTATGCAAATGCAATCAAATGTAATGCATGATCTTTTATGCAAATAATGTTCTTATGAATGCAAAATGTTGATTCAATCTTCGTTTGACTTCAGAGTGACGAATTCAATCTTCTTCCACTTAATAATTCCTTTCCAGGGTTTCCTCCAAATATCAATGTAACAACTTATGCTATCAAGCTTGCATTTCTGAAGAACCATCTGATCAACTTGTATCTTTGTGTCTTCTTTGTCTCAATTTGCATTAAAGTCTCAGAAGAATGTTTCATTTACGGATCTCTTGCTGCAGTCAGAATTATGACCTCAGTGTCCCCATTTTGTCCTTGAACTTGTGTGAAATCCAATAAAGCTTTCATCTTTGAGAAGAGAATCTATCATCTTTGAAGAATGTAGATATTCCAAACTCCACAGAGATTAATTAGGAGAGCAGTGTCTATTCTGATTTGACTCTTGAAATACATCACAATGAGGATTTATCCTAATTCCTTTTATATATCCACATCTAATCGGATCTCATACAAGCCATTCAGACCATATCATGTTGAGACATTTATCCAACAACCCATCGTTCAATCTTAGTTGGTTCCACTAATTTCTTGAAAATTTCAATGCCTTTTTTTTCTGTGGAAAGCAATCTTCATAATTTCTCATTTTTATCCCTTGGAGTTGTAGCAGACGACCTTCATCTCGGATCAACAAATGGAAACAACATATGATCGCAACATTGGTTTAGCACCATAATCACTATTTCGTAACATTTGACAACACATTTATTCTTTCCTGTGACTTTTGCCCAAAATATTTTTGTCAGTGAAGCTCTTTGCATAGCGTTTGGAGCTTTTGTATGACGTTATTTAAGAACAAAGCTCAGTGAGACTACAAGTGGAATGCTTTAACTTCCAGTATCAAATCACCAGAATAACTGCTTGATGAACAAAACAATTATGTATAGTCAGCTCTATTGTCATTGTTCCACCATTTTCATTCTTCATACAAATTTTATCTCATTGGAAATATTTGCTCAATTCAATGATCTTGACACAAGATGATATGGGCTTTCAGTATGCCCCAACATTTGCTGATACGAACAATCAAAATAGGTCAACATTCCTATTTCTGATTGAAATAGGCTTTTAGCATGCCCCATCATTTACTTCATATTGATATGAGCCTTCAAAAATGCCCCTCATAGATCATTTCTGTCTGAAATGTGCATTCAAAATGTACCAAATTTTCATTTATGGTCAAAATGGACCTTCAAAATGTCCCAACATGATGATATGAATCTTCAAGATGTCCCAATCATTGATAATATGGACCTTCAAAATGCCCTTCATTATTTCTGGTTGAAATGAGCCTTTGAGATGTCTCAACATTCTAAGTTGTAAGGTTCACTCTCAATGTTTATTTGATTTGAATCTCGTGATCCTCAAAATATCCAATTTTAATAATGCCCCATTGTGGGTATTCGTGGCTTTCTTGGTGTCGAATCTCTTAATCTTGAATGCTCTCATTCTAGTGTTACTAGATAGCAGTGTTGTCAAGTAACTTGAGGGATTCTCTTCATGTTGTCACCACAAACTTAAGATGTGATTAATTCTTCTAACAAAAATGTATGAGATATGTGCCTCTTCTGAATGAGGTGATCATCTCCTTCTGGATATGGAGGGGTCTAGTCGGACAGAGCGGTATAAATCGCTTGGTAATCCATTCTAGGCCGACACAGTGGCTTATCATCTTTCGGTCTTAAGAGACATGTTCCCCAGGTACATCAATGTCCTGTCTCTTTTCTCTAGGATCAGTGGTGTAGAGATTGTCCTTTACCGGCTCAGCATACCATTTAAAGCAGATGTGCAAGAACTGAATGGTGATCGGTTAGGGTAATTGATGCGTAGATTTGGTGGATTCGACCTTGTTGTCGGTGGCATCCCGTATAACAATCTTACTGGAATAAATAAACATCATCAGGATAAACTATAAGATTTTTGTTGGTGTCTTTTCTTGCAACGATTGTCTCTTCTGTTGCTCCAAAATATATCCCACTCTTTTCGAACCATGAAAAGGTTTAGTAAATAGTAAAACTGGTTATCTCTACTTTTGGAATCCTGTAACCAATGTTACCCCATATGAAAGGCTTACGAGTGTAGAATCTGTTCCAATGTCTTATTCTGTCCCTATAAGTTTTCAAATTCAAGTTTAACAATCTTGTGAATGACATAATGGATATGATCCTGGCAAAGAAAATGATCGGCATGGAAAAAGCAGTAATGATGTATCAAGACTTGACCCAGTATCACAGCATAACCAGAGTGCATGTGATGGACTTGTTCATTCCCATAATACACCTAATGAGACTTATGGCTTTGTGATCAGAGGATTTGCTAGAGGACATGGATTGGTGGATGGGGGAAGTAATTTGTCTGGTGATGCTTATCGCCATCAGTATGATATAAGTATCCATTTTAAATAGGATAATCTTTCTTGATGTGTTGCTAATAATGTCACAGGAGATCGTTACAAGTTCAATTCTCCAGACTTTCTGGCTTCTTGGACCACTTGCTTTCAAGAATGTTTCATCATTCTGGCCTGGCTAATTCTTTTTCTACAATAAAGGTAGAATAGGAAATAATTTGCTTCAAGAATCTTCCTCATTTGATACTGTCCTGTTTGAAAATGTTTTTTTCTCCTTTCTTTATCAAAGAATGAAAGAATTTTGTAAAGTATTGTTTCTTACATGTTCACAATAGAATCAAATCATAAGCATGAGTTCAAAGAATATCAAAAGGATCAATAATTATTTAATGTTTGAGAATTATAGCTCTTTGACAAGTATCAAGATTTAGTTTGGTTTCAGGATGGCTTTCCTATTTTCTATGGTTACATATATTTAAGATGTCACTCATCTCTTGCTCTTTGTGAACTTTGTCACATTCATCATTTTAAGAACTTGGTATTTTAACCGGATGCGTACAAAATGGCACAACTTGTATAACCAATTACTAGAATACTTCTATTTCAATTCTCTGAAATCTTCCATTTAGACTCATCTAACCAAAGTAGTGCGACAATATCGGTCTAAAAATGAAATTTCTGAGTGCTCGTGTGAGGTTGACTATAACAGGTGTTCCTTAATCCCCTTAGTCCATCTTTATTTAGTAACGTTTGCCATTTTGGCTAGCTGAATTCAGCTTTATTGTATATAATAATATAATCACCTTTATCAGGCTAGTTGAAACTTATCCATAAAGCCCGGGGCGATTAACCAATTGCTCTAGAGGGATAGTTTTATTGCATATAATAGTATAATAGGTTAGCTGAATATTATCCATAAAGTCGGGGTGATTAACCAATTGTTTTAGAGGGACAGCTCGAGCATAACAGACTAGCTGAATATTATCCATTAAGTCGGGGCTATTAACCAATTGGTTTAGGGGGATAACTCAAGCTTTATTGTATATAATAATATAACATGAGTATATGGCTCCAATTTCTTAAGTTTGTTAAGAAGAACCTGTTATAGTCTAGGTGTTTTGGTGGAAATCAGAAAAAATCTCTTCGTTAAAGTTTAATTCCCAAGCAACTGACTTAACTAGATTTACCTATTTGTAAAAACAACATGTCATCATCAAACGTCATTAATAGAAAAAATCCTCTAGTCGGTTTTGCAATACACCAATGATGCCCGTGTTGTATGATCTATATAAATACCAAGCCTTTTTGTAATTCCTTTCAATAGGAGAAGACTATCTCATATTTGTAATAGGATAGTGTTTGGGTATATTCATCTTAGGTAAGGTCAAGGGTCCTTGTTTTTAATCCTGATATTTTGTCAAAGTTTTTACTCTAATCATTTAAAGAGTTTTTTAATCCGGTTGATATTCAAAGAACTGTAAGATTGCAAAATTGACTCAATGCTCATAAGCTTACAAGTAACATAAATTATTTATTGCACAAAAGGCGGAGAAAGGAATAAAAACAAGTTCAAACAAGATGTTGAAAATAGAAAGGTACTATAGTGGTATATAACAACTTCCACTTATTTATTTAGCCTACCATCATTCCAGTAATATTGGGTGTGTAATCGGCCCAAATTTTTGTCCTCATTTGCCCCAATTCTTGATATTTTGTGTCAACTTCTTTGGATAAACCTTTAGATACACAAATCTCTTCTTCTTCCTGAGCAGTTTCTTGGTAGAATCTCATCATCATCTCTTTCTTCCCTGACTGGAATTTGGGCTCAATTTTAGATCCAGAAAAAATTTCTTTGGTGATGATAGTTTTGTCTTGGTTTTGCATGCTCATTGCAGCTATGATTGGGGTAGTATTCACAGATTCCTTAAATTTCCCCCTACTCACTTGTTTTCAGAAAATCTGATATAGGTGTCTGAGGTGTCTTCTGGGTTACATCTGCCCCATTCCCTTTTAAACCTATGGGCCAGTCTCGGATTACTTCTCCTTTTACTTCTTTATCATTTATAATCAGAGAGGCATTGAGAGTTGAATGTTTTATCCTTGGCTTAAGTACTTCGTTTTCCTCGTCCTCTACGGCATGTACTTCACTTGTTTTGATACTACTAACTCTATTTTGGGGTTTAATTCCCAATTGTTTAACCAAAACAGACTGATCATTAACATCCACTTCTATGATTCCCTGAACCAAAAGGTCTTGAACCCGTCGTTTGAAGTTATCATAATTCTCAATGGAGTGCCCTCGGGCTCCAGCATGATAATCACAAGAGAGTTTCTTATTATACCAACTCGGGTATGGAAGTAACAAAGGCTTAGCTCGACATGGAGCAATAATATGAGCTTAGAGCAACTTGTAATATAACTTGTTGCATGAAACTGAAGGAAAACGGGGTAGATTCTCCCTTGACATCACTATATCTTTACAATTGTTTACTTTGATTTCTTGAAAACCATGTGAATGATGACCAAAATGTTTGCTTGGAATGTTTGACTCTTGAACATCATGAGACAGACAGTAATTCAAAAATTTCTCTTTCTTAACCAGTTTTGAATTTTTGAGGAGCTTAGGTTTCCCATCTTCAAAACATAGCAACCCTTCTGCGATGAGGTTTTGGACCTTTAAATTCATAACCCTACAATTCTCCGTAGAGTGGCTAAACTCTCCAGAATGATAATTGCATGAATTCTTGACACCCTGCCAATCTGGACGCAAATAAGTATTAGGCCTTGGAGGAATTGGTGTTATGAGGTCATTTTCAAAAAGAAATGGTAATAAATTTGAATATGAGATTGGAATTGGAATGAGAGGTATTATTTTCTTTTTGCTTTTCCTAGCTTTCTTCAATGGCCTTTTAACCTCTTATATACTTCCCTTCAACTGATCTTTGTCGCCTTTTCTGGGATTATACCCGATTTTTGGAGACTTATTGGATTGCCACATTTCTTGACAAGTTCTTGGTCATTTGTTTCCATTGCATTGGCTATACCACTAACATTCATAAATCCATTCAAATCTGTTACAACGGGATCCTCTAAGGGTTTCTCTCCATGGATCACAATATTCACCATATCCATTAGTTTTATCATTTGCTCTTTTGAATCATCTTGGAATTTTTTCGCTTGATCCATTTGTTCATTTGAATCACCTGGAACTTTACTTGATCAATCATCTCTTGTTGAGTCTTGATAAGTTGCTCTTGCAATTTCTCAATTCTACCAATCCTTGATAAAATCTCTCATGGCTATTATCATTCTTTAGGAGACCAAGTTAGCTCCAATTTGATTTCAAATTTCTGTCATGGAATTCTCCACGAATTATTCCCATATTTTCATGATTAATGCATGTAAAATAGTTTGAAACAAATGCAAATGCATGATGTAAGATTGAAACTATAAATATCTATGCAAAGATGCAAATGTAAAAATGAAATGTAAATACAAACGTAAAGATGCGAATGCAAATGCAAAGATGTGAATGTAAAATGAAAATGTAAAAAATGCATAAATGCAAAATAAGAATGCGAATTGTGCAATGCAAATGCATGCATGCAAAAAGGTGTTGATACTGAACTGATTCCTTAGAACAACTTTTATACTAAAACGAAGTTTTAAACATATTACAGATACATCTGCATTATTTCTACTTCATATAGGACTGTCGTTCTATATTTCTAGCCTTCTATATGAACATCAATTATGAATCAACAACATGGTATGAAAAATGTAATGCATAATGAAAATGATACTGAGTCTTTTAAGATCAAAGAATGTGAAGCTAAAATTAAAATAACAATTTGTGTCCACCAACTTTGACCCATTGGCCTAAAGCAAAAGGTCATATGCCATCCGTGGACCCTTTATAAATTGTAGATAATTAAAGAGAAAATAACCTCAGTGACAAAAAATATAATATACGATTTTAACCAATTTTTTCCGAATTTGCCAAAATGACCAACAAAATCGCAATGCAATCGCTAATTCGCAACGCGATCTCCATTATCGCAAATTCGTGTTGCATTCGCGTTGCATAGTTGAAATCGCGTTGCGATAGTTACAGTGTCGTTGCGATTTTCCCAATTCGCAATGCGCATAAGTAAATCGCAACGCGAATTGGAAAAATCGTAATGCGATACTGACTATCGCAATGCGATAATACAAAATCGCAACGAGATACTGACTTTCGCAACGCGATACTGACTTTCGCAACGCGATTCTGACTTTTGCAACGCGATAATACATAATCGCAATGCGATTTTCAAAGCGCCATTAGCATCCTGGCCATGTATTTTATTTTAAATTCCAAACACGAATATTAATATTGGAACACTGAACCGTCCACAGTATATCCCGTAATCGTAACCATAACTAAAACCTAAAAATCACAACTCAGTCCTATCTCATCTCTCATCTCTCACCCATCTCCAACGAAATCCGTCCCCATCTCCGGTGAAATCCGTCTATCTCCATCTCTCAGAGCACCCTCACAATCAGAAATGGAAAAATCAATCAAATCAACCAACGAGGGTTAGTTTTTTTAATTATTTTCTTTTTGAAATTTTTGCATTATTATTAGGTTTTTCATATTGAAATTGATGATAAGTTTACTGGTAATTTCAATAATAGATTAACCATTTCATTAGATTGCTTATTAAATCAACCGAGAATCGCAACACGAAATGAAAATCGCAACGACAAAATCGCAACGCGATTTTAGTTTCGTGTTGCGATTCTCTCGTTGCGATAGTCAAATTCGCGTTGCGATAGTCATTTTCGTATTGCGATTTTCATTTTCAGAAACTATTCTTCTTCTGCAAATTGAAACTTGAAGAATTGCATTACTTCAACCAAAAAACAAAGACAAATATGAAATTCACAGTGTTGCAAATTTAAGTTTGAAGAATAAAACTATACTCTTTATGTTTATTATTGTTTTTGGTATATCTTCACAGTGTAGTTTTTGGTATATCTAACTTAGTATGTTTATTGTTTTTGTAGAACTTTTATTGGGCTCAATTGACCTTAAGAAATAAAGTCAACCTGGCCAAAACAATTGCGTCGAAGCTTTCACCTGCACAAAGAAAAATGTTGAGGATACTTGCTTCGGGCCATGGCTGAAAGTACAACATCCCGGTAGATGCGATGTTGACACCGTTTCTTTAAACCATGACTAGCGATCTACCAGAGACTACAACGTCGTGATGAAGAGATATGGTTTGATTTTCCACCGGCGTATACGTGTTTGGGCGGGAGGAGTTTTGCTTAATCACCGGTCTACGCTTCGGACACGATGATGTAGGTCGGTACACTATACACATTACCCGCCCATCATGGCTATCCCGGGTTTTTCCTGAGTTGGAGAGGCAGAATCTACACGTGGAAGACCTGACGAGATTATTGAATAAGAAGATGGTTTTACTCAGATGGATGACGTCGATTTTGTCCGAGTATGCCTTCTAATACTTTTGTATGCAGGTTTTTAGGCAGAGAGGCCAGACAACCTATTCCGAATGATCTAATCAAATTGGTAGAAGACCTAAATGCGTGGAAACCTGTTTCCGTGGGGCTCGTATTTATGGAAAGTACATGGAATAAGTTATCGTCTGCCTTGGATGATCGAAAAAAAGTTTGCATGGCGATGGTTCCAAATACACTTGACAGGATTTATTTGGGCCTTTAAGGTAAGAATTTTTTATATGTTTCCAAAATTATAAGTAATTATTTAACATTACTAATGTTTGTTATTATATTGTTTATATTTGGATATTTGAGGCCTTTCCTGCCATGAAGACATATGCAATAAAAACTTCAAATGATATTCCCAGGGCTATTTCCTAGAAGAGGAACGGACCTTGCAATGGGAGATTTACTACGGTTACGATAATAATAATGTAAGTTAAATAAATACTACCATATGTTATAAACAAGTTATTTACTAGTAACGTTTAACTTTGTTTGAGCTTTATATTGTTAGGAGGCCACACTCTCTACAGGGCTGACACCCACGGAAGCTGAGCTTTGCACTGATTGGTGGCAAGTTAGTAAGCGTTTTTTGATGGAACGGATGATGAGCAGCCTCCACTTCGGGAGCCTCACCTCACCCAGAGCTATCACCTCACCCGGAGCCATCACCTGATTGACCGACTATACACCTCCACAACGACAGCATCACCTATTCTGTCACATCATCGAGCCTCTTCTGAGCAGCCTCCACTTCGGAGCCATCACCTCACCCAGAGCTATCACCTCACCCGGAGCCTCACCTGATGACCCACTATACACCTCCACAACGACAGCCATCACCTATTCTGTCACATCATCGAGCCTCTTCTCCACCATCACCGCAAGATAGGCGACCGGAAAGATGCCACACGTTTATCTCCCTTTCTCCACCTCCATGGGAGAGTTAGGGAGTTACGTGATGAGGTCAAGCCTTGCGTGAGGAGGTCGGTACTTTAACGCAAAGACGATGGTGCATGGCGTGTTGAGGTGTCTCTTTACGCTGAGGTAGCCGCTCTACTGAGATGGTAGCCTCGTGCCGAATGAGGTTTATACTCTACGCACGAGGTAAGTTAAGATTTTCATATTTAACTTGATGAAATTTACTCGTAATTTCACTTAGATTCCCATTTCACTTAGATTGCTTAATAAATTCATCCGGTTCGCCAATACTGCTAAAGTTTGTTAGTATTGTTTTTGGTTTTGTTTTTTGTCTTTTGGTTGAAGTAATGCAATCCATTCATTTTCAATTTGCGAAGAAGAATATACTTTCGCAACACGAAAATGACTATCGAACGCAGGAAATGGCTATCGCAATGCGAATGAAAATCGCAACGACAAAATCGCATGCGAAATGAAAAACACAACGACAAAATCGCAACGCGAAATGAAAATCGCAATGCATTTGTGTTTCGCGTTGCGATTTTTTCGTTGCATTTTATTTCGCATTTGCAATTTGTCGTTGCGCATTTTCATTTCGCATTGCGATAGCCATTTCCGCGTTGCGATAGTCATTTTCGCATTGCGATTTTAAGTTTCGTGTGCGAAAGTAAACTATCTTCTTCTGGAATGTTTATATATGTTGTCCTTTAAATGTTATATAAGTGCTTACTTCTGGAATGTTATCTGAGCATTTTGTGAACTATGATAGAATAATGACTTGGGTGAATACAATGCTAGTTTGAAACATATTGTCTTGTTTAATATCATGTCTGTTTATTTACTGATTTATGTATTAATTTTTTAGCGGTCCGATAGGTGGATGCTTTACGTCGGGTTTTCCTTGCCTTCACAGAGACAGACGGCGTGCACGTGCTATTACGTCTCCGTTCACCCCAATGGTGCGAAGACTCCGCAAGAAGAAGCCCGACTCATCTATTATCCCTCAAGAGTCCCCTCCAATCGTTTAAGAGGCCCCTATCCTCCCTCAAGAGTCCCCCACCATTCAAGAGGCCACTGTCATCGAAGAGGCCCTCCCACCATTCAGAGCCCGGTTCACATGGGTATATATCGAATATTAATAAACCCCCACCGTTGCCGGACATGATGGATGAGAGTTGGCTCTCGTATGAGTTACCGGCTAGTACCCTTCCGGTATCTGAAGTGGAGAGGAGATAACTACCAGAAACAATTGTAGATAATACCCTTTGGGCTAAGACCGCAGTGATTTTTATCTACATGAGCGGAGCCAGGGTGTTACACTGACATAAGCAAACTCAACGATGAAATGTATTTGTTGCTTGATCGGTCTTGGTGGGGTGTGCTATTAGGGGTTGAAGACAGTGGCTATTTTGATGAGGAGGTAAGTCTTATATTTGTCTTATATATGATTTTGATTATTTTTTTTAAAAATTAATGTAATTCACTAATATATGTCTTTTTTTGTAAAACAACATATCGATGCGTGGGTGTCACTTCTTCTAATAATAAGGAAGCTTAGGAAAAATAAAAAAAATTCACGATATACAGTAATGCCGGCGGCTTTTCACGCAGTTCACTTGAAGAATCAACGAGATGAATCATTTTCGTTGGGCAATGGACAAGCTAAACTTTATCCTGCATGGTGGGAGGTCGATAAGGTTAGTGTTTATTTTTAAATTTTTTAAAGGTGTTCATAAATAAGTGCGCAAATAAATGAATTATTACTTATGATTGCAGGTATTTATCCTTGTTTTGGAACGTCGTCATTGGCTTCTCGTCCAACTTCAGCTCCCATCCCTGAAGATAATAGTATATGACAGTATGATAAATTACATATCACTGTCTGATTGAGAGATATTATCAAGGGATGGAGCTCTCATTTGGCTAAATTCTTGGATGGATTAATTATTGGACTCATTCTGGACACAAGAAGCCAAAGAAGTTCAATGTCACAGTTGTCAGAGAAGAGACCGCGCCACAACAATTGCCGGGAGCAGAGGGGATTGTGGTCCTCTCGTATGCATGTGTTTGGCGCGTTTGACGACGGGAAGCACAGAGTTTCTACCTCCCACCGATAGAGATAGAGCTAGTAGGATTGTGGTTTCGCATTATATGGCTAGAGCAATATATTCGAGACGCCTACCTGCATCCGCGTTATGAAAGTGTTCATTGTTAATTGGTAAGTCAAATGCAAATTTTGTTAACATATATCCTCCTTTTGGTTTGAAAATGTTGGTTAAGTACCTAGAATTCAATAATTTGTTTGTAGGTTTTAGATTGTTAGGAAGTCTTGTTTGATCAAATGTTTGGTTTCTGTAGGTTAATCCTTAAGTGAGCTGCGTGAAATGGATGGGTGCAAAAGTTGATTCATTGATTCAATAATTGATGAAGAAATAAGAATTATTATTATTTTTGATTGTTTAATTAATTTGTAAAAGATGATTTGTAAATGTTGATTGTTTAATTGATGTGTACATAATTCTTATTTGCTTGTTTAATTGATTGAAATGTAATAGTTGATTTGTTGATTTTCAATCTGCATTATGTTGAAGGCAAAAGACTATCGCAAAAATGACTATCGCAACAGAATCGCAATGCTGAAATCGCAGCGAAATGAGAGAGATCGCAATGCGCGATTTCTCGTTGCGATAGCCATTTTGTTGTTTTTCGCGTTGCGATAGTCAAATGAATGTCTAATAAGTGATAACAACTGAACAAATCATAGCAATGTTCAAACTCAAGTTACTAATACATGCCTAACTGAAAATGTTAAAAGTGCACACATAAAATACACATAATACAACGTTTGCATTTAAAAATCACCTAAGTTAACGGTCCCAAAAGGTGAAGCCGGTTGTGATTGGGATTTTGAAGATGATTACGATTTTGATTGCCTTTTGCTTGACACCATATGAGCTTTGGATTTGTTGAGGATCCATATTTTGGTAGAGGAAAGATGATTGTGATGGCACTAGTGAACCACATGTCAACCTTGTATGACCACTTTCCTTGCACCGACTACATGTCGATCTCTATTCTCTTCACCCTTAGACGTATACAATCGTGACTTTTGATCGGCCAGGTAGCCTTCTGTCCATGGCTGGTGGTAAAACTGTTTGTAAGTCATCTGGTATGTCCCACTCAAGATGTGGAATAGGGTAGACAATCTCGGCATAAGTCTGTCGATATACTTCTGTAGTGTAGCAATCCATATCGTATGTGCTTGAATCTTGGTTTAGATGAAGAGCAACTTTTATAACATGGCCACACGGATAACCAGATGTTTGCCATTTCATACAACTACACGTCCTTGCATTTAGATCGACAAGCCCATTTAAGTTATTATCCATACTTCAACAAAGTGTTTGAACATGGTTCAACTCTCCATGACGTTGACTTCACAACACGTTTCGTTCTTTTTTTTCAGTCCATGGTGTAACACGATGTTCCAATTTCCTGTAAATTTAAATAAATAATACTTAGTAAAATATATGATAAGTTACGAATTCAAAGAAATAATACCTGCATGGTTTCTTTTCTTGTAGTACCACTGTTGAATAGAGGCTCGAAAAACTCCATTAACATAGTAATGGGTAATTTCCGGGAATGACGACTTAGAGCGTTGATTGATTCTGCACTATTAGACGTCATGAAACCATATCTTGCTCCAAGTTGATGTACTCTTGACCATATTTCAAACCCAACATCTTTTAGTGTTTGAGCACACTGAGGTAAAACACGTCTTAAACAGTTTATATGCTTATTGAAATCCACTTCCCGATAAGCTTTTACAGCCTTCCAGTATGTCCATTTGTGCTTTTTTATACCAGCAGACCTTGATTTTAGATTTCTATACAAATGAACACCACAAAGTCCATGAAAAGCATCTGGGAAACACCTTCTAACAGCGTTGTCAATTGAGTTTGCCCTATCGGATAAGATTGTCAGATTGCTAATAGGACCTATGCAATCCCTAAGATGCCCCAAAAACCATGTCCATGAATTAGAGGTTTCAGATTTGCCAACCCCGTAAACTATTGACAATATCCCATTGTTAGTATCCATGGCTACTGCTAATAAGTTTACTCCAAGGTATTGATCTTTCAAATGTGCTCCGTCAACTATAATAACTGGGCGCATGCAAGTAATAAACGAACGAATCTACAAAATAATATACACAAGAAATATAATCATTTAAATGTGAAATGCATGTAACTAACAAAAAAGAGTCAACAGAATTATATTGATTTACTAACCGCAGCACCAATGGCGATAAACAGCAACTCAAATCGTCCATCTCTATCTGTTTTGATATGAGTTACCGACCCATGATTTTCAGCTTTAAATTGTGACAATAAGTCGACAGTTGGGCAAACGATGCTTCTGGCGACCCCCTCAACAATTCCAAGGCATAACATTTGGCTCTCCAAGCTTTAGAATATGATATACTAATCTTGAACCGAGCATTCATGTCAGTCATAATTTCATGTCCCCGATATACCCTGCCATTCAAAAACATTAACTCAGCCAAAAAACCACCCAACACCTTTTTGTTTGCCTGTCTATGGTGAGGAAAAACTTGGGTTCTTGAACATGTATGTTTATCAATAAAGTCCTAACTTGAAACATTTCAATCTTTTATCCTCTTTGCAATCATACGCCACGTACAATTTTTGTCAATCATACACCTTGTTTCGAAACGATCTTTGCTTGATTTGTTAACTTTTAGTTGATAGCCATCTTCCACACATTTCGTATACAAAGCTATCTTCAAGTCTTCCTTTGTATCAAAACAATCATCTTTCTTGATACGAATAACTTTTGTGTAACAATCAACTGCTTTCTTTACCAACTCTTCTTCCGGTATCTCAAGTAATTCTGGCATATTCCAGTTATACTCCCGTGGCATTTTCTTTTCTTCGGGGACTTTTTCTTCTTCAGGATTATATGAATTACAGAATGGATGTTCAACATGTTCATTCACAGTCGTAACTTCCTCCTTATTATCATCAACAACATCTTCCTCGGCAAGGGCTGTTTCATCATCAAAATTTGGGTATTGACCAATATCAAAATCATTACATGCAGGGTCTGTTTCTTCTTCTGAAACATCATCAAAATCCGAGTATTGACCAATATCAAAGTCGGGTATTGACCAAGATCAAATTTCGAATACTGACTAGTACTCACAATTTTTTCTGTTGGCTCATCATCGTCTAATTGGTCAATACGAAAACCGGAATTTGGTGCTGAAAGTTGATTGGGATTTGGATTAGAGAAAGGTTGTGGGTTTTGAGAAAAACTTAGTTGATTACTACCCGCTACTGACCCAACAATACTACTTCTAGGTTCAACAACATACAATGTGTAACATCATCACTTGAAACACTAATGTAAGCAATGAATCGTTCAACATCTTCAATGTCGGTTAACAAATAAACTTTACCATTTCTCTGATAAGATAGCCTAAATCCACTTAGGGGCTCTAAATTCAATTTCTTTGAAACACGTAACATTAGAGTTTCATAAGTTAACTTTTTTAATGACAGTTTTAGTTGAAGATTCATGGGTAAAGGCATATATTGTAAAACACCATGAACATTCTCCCATGACCCTCCAAAACACAAATATATCCAAACATGATCAACATTAGATGATTTCATGGTTGTAAATTAATTTACTAAACAAACGAGCTGCGAAACTAAGACCTGTTGCCGGATGGGGAAGGATGTAGGAACGGATATAGGAACGGATGTCGCCGGAGAGAGTGATAGATGGAGATGGAATGAGTTGCGATTTAGGGATTTAGGTTATGAGTTGTTGCTGCTGCGCGTAGATATATACCCAAAAAATTTGTGTTGCGAAACTAAAACCTATTGCGAACTTTGAAAATTGCATTGCGATTCTGTATTATCTCATTGCGAAAGTCAGAATCGCGTTGCGAAAGTCAGTATCGCGTTGCGCAAGTCAGTATCGCATTGCGATTTTGTATTATCGCGTTGTGATAGTCAGTATCGCATTGCGATTTTCCCAATTCGTGTTGCGATTTACTTATTCGCATTGCGAATTGGGAAAATCGCAACGACACTGTAGACTATCGCAACGCGAAATGCAATGCGAATTTGCGATAATGGAGATCGAGTTGCGAATTAGCGATCGCATTGCGATTTTGTTGGTCATTTTGGCAAATCTGGAAAAAGTTGGTTAAAATCGTATATTATAAGGCATTTTTGGTCACTGAGGCGATTTTCTCTAAATTAAAAATAGGGATAATAATATCTTCTTCCTTATAGCTTAAACTTTGAGCTCTCATGGCTTTGCTGCACAACATCTTTGGTTGTTTCACGGAATCCTCAGAATCCAAATATATATGTCCATGGCGATTTTTGCGTTCTTAGGAATCACCAGAATTCTGGGAAGAAGACGATGTCGTTGTCGTCGGTTAAACCGAATTGGAGCAGCCGAAACTTTTTCACCATTCTTTCCTGCATAAGAGCTCCAACGACTTAACAATGTTTTAGCTATGGGCCTATGGCTTATATATATATATATATGAATGTCCGAATCATCTTATGAAAATTTTAAATTATCATATATATTTTTATTGATAGTTTGTTTTCATTCATTAAAATTTTATAAATTCATTGTTTCTTACAATTTTAAAAGTTTGTACTCTTAATATAATATCTTGTGATATATATATATATATATATATTGTAGAGGGATATTTGTAGATTCATTTGTTAAATATATATATATATATATATATATATGCTTTCAATATTCTTAATCTGGGATTTGATAATTTTAGATTAGTATATATTTTATTTACAATATTAAAAATATTGCACGAACCAACTTATCTAAATGGTTAAAGAAATCGTTCTTGTTTCTAGTGGTCACGAGTTAGAGCACCAGCGACTGCAACATGGTGATTGAGCATTCATTGTCAAATGGTTGAGAGTATTTAGAATATATACTACTTTGTAATCATCTTAGCTTAATAAAAGAATATTTCTAAGAGGAAAATAAATTCTAAATTCACAGAATTTATAAATACGAAATTGTAAGTTTATTGAGCTGTTTTCATTTGCTATATAGTCACTTGTGTTTGGGCCAAATTGCTGGAATAATGTGTCCCAGATTTTTTATTCCTCAAATAATGTACCCGTTAAATTATTTCCAGGATAGACTATTTTCTACAGTGGAGTGTGAAGACGCCGTGTAATCTATGTGTCTTGTTGAGCTCGCCATGATTTCCATGTGTCTTCAAGTTAGATTCTCCCCACCAACCATTTTTTTTATATACAAAGTTGAAGACGTATGGTAATCCATGTGTCTTTCATGAAAAAAAATGAAATCGCATGATAATCCATGTGTCCTTTCCCTTGAGACGGTAGATAACACCCTAATTTATGAAATAATTTGGTGATAGCCCTATACAAGGAATTTATTTTCCAACACCCTATATGGGCGTGGAACCCCTTGTGTTTGGGTTAGGATTTGCTATATAATCCAACAAGGCCTTGATTATGCTTCGAATTTGGATTTGGTCTTTGCATTATTAAGAGAGTTAAGGGTTAACTTCAAAATTTATTTCGAAGAATTGACATCATGATTTTGGAAAGGGAAAGGAAAGATCGTATCTAGATATAATCTTTTATAATACGAACATCATATTTTAATTTCTATTTATGTAGATCATTCATATTGTGTTTTGAATTGTTTTGTGTAAAAATATTTGTCACCAACGAATATATATGATTGAAGATAATATTATGGCGGAATATGAAAAAAAAACAGCTTTAAAACAAGAGAGACAAAGCAAGTATTTGCCCTTCAACTAAAATAAGACAAGAAAGATAGAAACACAGGTCTTTTGTCAAAATTACCAGGCTCTCCAGGAACAAGACAACCGGGAGAACTCGAGACAAAGCATGTAAAGAAGTGACAAAGAGGGGTTGAGTGGTGACCCATATGGCATCATTCTATATGTAAAGAGCTCCACGCCTCTTATCATTCTTTCCGAAAGGATGATTAGGGGAGCAGTTGCAGCTGGAACCACTCATTTGGTGATGGGTGCACCACAGCATCATCGATGGATAAAACCATGGACCCGTGGTCCCACCCATTGATCTCTGAGGTGCATCAAAATGTCCTCACCGGCTAGCCATCTATCCACCCACTCACCCTTGTGGGTCAAATGGCTAATGGTGAGCTGTGCCAGCTTTCCCACTATCTTGTGATTCATTTTGCCCATAAAACCACACTGGCTTTCTGCAATCATAACTCTTGCTTGGTCAGATTTGTTGCTTCTTTACTTTTATTGCATGTTCTTCTTCGTTATCTAATCACATTGGAAAATGGGATCCATAAGTTTGATGTATGTGTTTACCACCCGGTTTGTCTGAACGATAATTTGGTGGAGCCACGTCAATGCATATACGATTTAAATATGATTTTTCTTAAATGTTTAAATATAGCATTATAAATAATTACTCGTTGAATGACTGTAAATAGGACTTATATACGTGCGTTGTTGTCTGCATCCAACCATCTTATACTCGTACAAATTTGCATCGTGAATGATACTTTTTTAAATAAAATTTGTATACTTTTTTTTATTCTCCTTATTTCTTTCATTTTAATTCCAAAGGATACATGCTTTAAAAATTCTATTAAATATTCTCAATAATTGACAATAAACACTCAATCACTTTGGTGCAGTCGCTCATGCTCGAATCTATAACCTCTATTGTAACACCCCGAATCCTGAGTTAATAGTTTGGGTCAACTCGAGACCCAAAGTTGAGCCCAAAGAACCTTATAAAATAGATAAATCAGTTTATGTTAGTGGGCTTGTGTTGGGCCCAAAAGATTTGAGTGATAGGTATTAGTGTTTTATGTAAGAGAAAGTAGAGGGGCTAATAGTGCAATTTTCCCTTATTGTTTTAAAGCTGAAAACCCTTTCCTTTTTATATCATGTTTACGTGAACCACCCCACTATTTTCTCATAAACACTCGTCTCTTCTTCATCATCATTTTCTCTTTTCTTTTTCCTTTCTTAAGTGCAAAGTTTTAAGGATTCAAGCTTAGTTTGTTGTAGCCAAGGTAAAATTGTTTCTCTATATTCTTCAAGCTTTGTTTTAAGCTCCATTTTGTAAGTTTTAGAATTAGTTTTCAAAATGGGTTTTTCTTGAAGGTAGGGTGAATCCTAGTTGTTTCAAGAGTTGTTTTAGCAGTCAAGGCAGTAAGGTAACACACTTATAGCTTTCTCATACCAAGTGTAGATCATGGAAAATTAAGACGTGTAAAAAAGTTAAGTTTAAAGTATGTTTAGCCATTTCCATGGTAAATTGTTCATTTGATGTTATAAGCATGGCATAAAGCCTTATTTATGCTCTTTTATTTACATAAAACTTTAAGCATGTTTGGGGACCTCACTAAGGTATTTGGGATTGAAAATATAGTTTTTAGTACTTGTTTTATGACTTCTGCAGATAGAGTATCTATACTATAGGGATAATATCGATATTTGTTCTTCGTTTTGGGCAGATTCGTGAGTTTTTGGGCAAGAGTATCAATACTCTTTCAATAGTATTGAAACTTTGGGTCATAGTTTCGAAACTCCCAGAAAGTTTCAAAATTGGGCAGAACAGAATGTTTAAAAGTATCGATACTTATATAAAATATCGAAACTTTTATAGAAGTATCGATACTCTTGGGCTAGTCTTGATATTTTCAGTCTATTTTGGTCAAACATTTCCCTGAGGCCCTAGACCCATAGTATGACCATATATGGGACCGAATAGGTGTAAAACACTAGAATAAGTGCTATAGAAGGTGTTTAAAGTTGGGTTAAAATGGATGAAATAGTTGTAGGGGTATCGATACCTTAGAAAGGGTATCAATACTGTAGAGAGGGTATTGACACTGTAAGTCCAGTATCGATACCAAGGGTATGGTTTGAGCTTTAAAGCACGAGTAAGTGTAGAGGCATGTAAGGGTATCGATATTGTAAGGCCAATATCGATACCAAGGTTGAGAAATGATCTTTAAGTTAAAAGAAAGTATAGAGGTAAGTGAGGTTTCCAAAAATTTATGATTTTTATCAAATAAGACTACAAGTGAGAACATTTATTAATGTTTAATTAAAACGTAAAAACGAGAATAAAGTAGGGTGAAATAAGACTAGCTTTGTTTGAATGCTCGGGAAAATGACCAGGACACCCGAGTTCTTTTAGAAAAGATAACAGAGTTAACAATATAGATTTAGTCCGGATATCCTTAGGTAGGGACGAAGTGTAATACCCTAAACATCGGGTCAGTGAATAAATTGTAAGAATTTAAAATTTAGCAGTTTGATTTTGATAAATTGAAATTCAAGGATTGATTTGGAAATTTTTGTTTAGGATGTATTATCAAAGATTGAAGGATGGAAGGGCAAAATGGTCTTTTGGCATGAAATGAATTTAAAATTCATTTTTAAGGATATTATAACATGTGAGGAAATATGAGAAAAGAAAAGCCTAGAGAATTCTCTTCATATTCTCTTCAACCGTGAACTTCCATTGCTAAGGTAAGTGATTTTGAAGTTGGTTGTTTCTTTCATTTTTGAATTGGTTTTGAGTTTTTGGGTGGTATAAAAACATAAGAAAGCTTAAAGATGATTAGAAGCTATGAGATTGATGAGTTAATGTTGATTTGATAAAAAGGGTTTTTAAGGGAGTTGATGAAAATTGAGTAGTTTTGGATTTTAAAGGTATATTTGACTTTTCAAAGGTCTGAATAAGATGTTTGAAGTATTGAAAGGATTGGAAAAATGTTTGAAGAGTGAGAGTGATTTTTAGTTTTAAGTGTTCTAGTGAAAATTTTGGATGTTAAAGGGAATTTAATTGGTATAAGTTGGTTGTGATAAGTGTTATTGAGTTTAAGGGCGTGAATGGAGTTAGAAGTATGAGATTTAGGTGAATTTGGGTCAAATTCGAAATAAAATAAGTGAATTCTGGGCAAGGGTATCGGTACTAGAAGAACAATATTGATACTATATGAATCAGATGAACATAATCGATACTGAAGAGATAGTATCGATACTAGGGGTATCAATACCAGTGTATTGAGTTTAAGTGGCGTGAATGGAGTTAGAAGTATGAGATTTAGGTGAATTTGGGTCAAATTCGAAATAAAATAAGTGAATTCTGGGCAAGGGTATCGGTACTAGAAGAACAATATTGATACTATATGAATCAGATGAACATAATCGATACTGAAGAGATAGTATCGATACTAGGGGTATCAATACAATAGTTAGGTACCGATACTATAATTGAAGAGAAAATTCCAGAATGTTTTGGGTATTGATACTGAAATAGGTATACAAGGGAAGAAGACTTGTGATAAGTCAACTTCCAATGATTTTTAACTAAAATAGAATTTTGAATAGTTATTTATGTTAATTTTTATGGTTTTAGCTAAATTGTATTTCAAAAGCAATGTTTTGATTTCGTTACTATGCATATGTGTTCTATGTGAATAAATGATAATTTGACTAAGAAGTGTTATGTGAAATACTTATATGGTTAAAGACCAAAGTATGCGCTATGAGAATTAGAGGTATAAGTGACATGCCAAGAGTTGAGGGATTTTACGCGGTCCTTCGAGATAATTCTATGTGGTCTTTCGGGACAATTCTATGTGGCACTTCGGTGCATATTCTATGTGGCACTTCGGTGAAAAATTCTACGTGGTAGTTTCGACTGTAATTGCAGTGCACAACCTCAAAGTACTCACATACCTTGATTTCTCAGTAATATATGTTGGGCTATTTAAACAAATTGATATGATTTGAACAGTGCATAGCAATATATGTTATTTTTATGAAATGTATCTTGTTTTCCGTATTCTATGTTTCTCCTGAAATATTTAAGCAAATGTTTCAATGTTTTATTATGCTCATTTATGCCTCACTAAGTCAAAGACTTAGCGTGTGAGTGTTTTCACACGTAGGTTCAGAGAAGTCAGCAGAGTAAAACTAAGTCAGGACAACATACATTTGAAGAAGATCAGATTAGACCGATTTAAACAGTATGTGATTTTGTTATTTTGAAATTTTGTTGGAATGTACTAAAAATGTTTAAATTGCAAATGCTCTTATATGTTTTATAACTATACTAATTAAGGTTATGTAAATATATTAAATAGTTGTTTTCAGTGTCTAATATTAATTTTGATTTTAACTTGTGTTAACGAGGCCCTTATGCTAACTATATTTTCCGATGCCTTAACACTCTTTAGAAGAAATGGTGAGTTAGTCAGGGGTATGGCTTCCGATGCAGAGACTTCCAGGAGCTATATCTAGGGAAGACTAGATGGGTGTGTGAGTTCTGAGATGCAGAACCTTCAGCCGCACCGTGATATCTACCATAGCTTAAAGAGTGAGTATTCAAGAATACCCACTAAAACAGTTTTAAAGAAGACCAGCTTGGGAGCAAGGTCCAACACTCAAGGAGTGGGCTAATAGAACATAACAAATAGTAGAACAGATAGTAATAGACCTTATACCAGTAAACTTGATAACTTGAGCTTTTTAGTGATGTCGTTAGTATGTTTTAGCCGTTAGTGTGGCGTTGAGCTAACTTCGAATATTTTCGTGGGCAGGTTAGTAGATCAAGCAGTTGAGAAGCAGTATATAGACCAAGGTTCAGACCAGTGCAGTGCATATCAGATGTGCGTCTCAACATTTTATTGGGCATGTATATTTGTAAACATTATTGTTCAATTGAGTCATAGATTAAGTCAAGTTGGTCTGTAATATTTTTGAAGTGTAAATAATTTTATTTTGGAGCTCCTCAGTGAATTTTTTATTATATTTCAGTTTATTTTATGATTGGTTAAAACGATCGTTTTAAAGCATGAGAAATTAAGTTTAAAGTTGGTTAGTCACTTCAGTGGTTCTGTGTAGCATCTTAAATCGGTTGACTGTGTATCGTACAGGTCTAGGATGTTACATCTATGAATCACAATAATTCTTTTAATCACGGGGTAAGTTCGTGGAAAAAAGCACCTTACAAAACTTGTCATCATCCTAAACATTTTGTGAAAAGAACAAATTACTTTAATATTTTAGTTTAATTCATGGATAGTGTTTTACTCCCATAAGCTGCGCCATTTTAATTTTATTTTACACCTTGAAAACTGTATGAACCACACAATATTTCAAATGACAAAACATTTGATTAAATAAATTTTATATATGTGTGTGTATTTTTATTCAAAAGAATAGACCCCGAATCTCTTTCTTCCTCCACCCAACACTGTCTATAAAAATAAAAACCATATGAACACTTGCATCTTCCACTCCCCACTCCAAATCAAACCCTTTTCTTTTCAAACAAGGAAAGACCCTACCGAGAACTGATGGATGGTAGAAGCAGAACTTTCATGGCGAAGAACTTGTTGCTATCGTTCTTCTTTTCTGTATTCAGTTCAAGATTAAAGCTTTCGACAGCTCAAATGGTGCCGGCGATGTTTGTCTTCGGGGATTCCTTGGTCGACGTCGGGAACAACGATTACCTCCCGGTCTCGATCGCGAGAGCAGATTTTCCTTACAACGGAATCGATTTCCCTACCAAGAAACCAACTGGGAGGTTTTGTAATGGCAAGAATGCTGCAGATTTTCTTGGTAAGCAACCATGAGAACTGAGAAAAATCTCATTGATTCTTATCAGCTTTATCCTTGGTTGAAAAGTTTTTTTTCCAAAGTTTATTTGCTTAACTTGAAAAAAATATTTTCCAATACCCTTCATGTATATTTTAATGTCTATATTTAGAATTTGCATATATTTTTATGATATCGTTTTTAATATTTGAACATAAATTATTGTATGAAGGATATAATATATCTTATTATTACATTCAATTAGTTTATGGATAACAAAAAATGATTAATTCTCATAAATTTTCAACTGTAAACTAACTATTTGTGGAGCCGGCTGCTTAAATTTTCCAACTTGAAAGCAACCTACCTTATTTAAGACACACATGAAGTTACAACTAATGAAAACAACAACATTCTGACACAATAACTTGGGTTTTAATTAGGGACTGAGAAAAAAGATTTTTTTTGTCAGGGGACAAATATGAACTTATAAAATTTTAGGGGAGCGAATTTGAACTTGTTAAATTTTAGGGGCGAAATTTTTTTTCAATAGAAAATACATAGATAAAATCTAAAATATGTGATAATTTTAAATTTTTAGGGGGACGATCATCCCTCCTATGTCCATCCCTAGTTTGATTATTACCGATACTCACTGGCGGATGCATATACATCTTAGGGTAGGCATATGCTCACCCTGGAATCTGATTTTTTTTTATACTAGTTGTTAATTTTATTGAAAGTGCTCACAGTAAAATTTTATTGTACTCGCCCTTAAATTCGAATTTCTTTATATTAATTGTTCATTTTATTGAAGGTGTCACCCTAAAATTTTATTTGTGTCTATTCTATATGAATTTTTTTTATTATTAATACATATGTGTTCATTCTGAAAAATATTTCAATATCCGCCAATTTCGGTATTTGATTATTTTTGTATTCACACTGTTCTATATGTATGCGTGTGTGAATGTTGAAATTGGGTTTCATATTTAACAATATTACTTGGACAGCTGAAAAATTAGGGTTACCAAGTTCACCACCCTATCTTTCCTTGTCAAAGAAGAAAGATGCACCGTCGTATATCAACGGGGTTAGCTTCGCCTCTGGTGGTGCTGGAATCTTCAACGGCACGGATCAAACTTTAGTAAGTCTTGAAAATCCCGTGAATATCGTATTTTAAAGATGATCGTATGAACTAATTGCATTTTAAACTGAGCTGCTAGGGTGTTTCGTGTGCTTCTTTCAAATTTCTATTCAGGGTCAATCCATACCATTATCAAAACAAGTGGACAACTACATTGCAGTGCAGAAAATTTTTGTGCAGCACATGGGATCGTCTGCTGCAGAAAAGCACCTTTCGAAGTCGCTTTTCACCGTCGTTATCGGTAGCAACGACATCTTGGATTACTTCGGCTCGTCGCATCTTAGAAAGAAGAACACCCCACAACGGTATGTGGACTTGATGGCCAACACCCTAAAGGGACAACTCAAGGTAAACTAATTAACTGGTTTGCATTGTTAAATGATATAGCAAATAATGAAAGTATTTGATCCTAAAAGTTCCAACATTACAGAGACTATACGATACCGGTGCTCGTAAATTCGTTCTCACCGGCATCGGAGCAATCGGTTGCGTTCCGGCAGAAAGGGTTAAAAACCAAACTCATGAGTGCAGCGAAGAACGCAATTACTGGTCTGACAAATACAATGAAGAGCTGAAGGCAATGTTGGAAGGGTTAAATCAGAACTTCAAGGCGTAAACTACTCTTACTTTGACACTTACAGTATCATGCAAAGCGTGATCCAAAATCCATCTTCTTACGGTATACATACACACATACATGCTACATACATACACATTCATGCATGCATGCATGCATGTAAGCTAAAATATGAGACTTTTGACCTTGTGTTTGTAGGTTTCAAAGAGATAAAGAGTGCATGTTGTGGGCTTGGGGATTTGAAAGCTGAAGTGCCTTGTTTGCCCGTTTCCAAGTATTGCTCCAACAGAAGCGATCATGTTTTCTGGGATCTGTATCATCCGACGGAGGCGACGGCTAGGTTTTTTGTGGATACTCTTTTTGACGGTCCTTCAAAATACTGTGTCCCAATGAATGTTAGGCAATTAGTTTCTGCTTGAAACTTATACTGAAAACATCAATATCTTACACTACTATGTGAATCATATACCTAATTGGAGACAACATGACACGAAAAATTATGAATATACAATATGAATTTATAAATTTTTATAATTAATATAGAATGCATGAAGATGACAACGTGAAGAGACGAAGTCAATTATTCTTAAGTTAGAAGTGAATCAAAGTCGTCCCAAACATATTTATGGTCCTGAGCGAAAACTCAAAAATATTACTTTATAAAATGAAAGTACATTTCTTTACTTTGAACAATAAATTCAATATTACATAAATAAATTATAGAAAAATGATTAAATTTTGTGAAAATATATTATTTTTATTATTTTATTAGGAAAACACCTTAAATACAACTAAAAGAGAATAAATATATAAAAAAATTGAATGCATGTAAAATACATAGCTTGATTTTGAATAATAAATAAATAAAAAGAATTGTATATTACTATTGTTAGTTGAGAATGACGAAGAATAAATTAAAGAATACTTGATAAATTGAAGAGTAAGACTTGAAAAAAGAGAAAAACATGTTTAAATTAATTCGAAATTGAATGAATAAATAAGAGAAATAGAAAAGGAGGGTAAAAACTAAACATTTTATGATATTATAAAAATTAGGGCCCCTAATTATAAATATAAAAAATGGTTAAATTTAATTCAAAATTGGAAGAATTAATAACATAAATGGAAAAAGAGGTCAAAAACTAAAGTTTTTATGAAAATACAAAAATTAGAGATCCTAATTATAAATTGTTAGGTATGACTCATAAATATACCGGTAAAAAGGATAGGGGATGGAGCGGAGTGAGTGAAGGGTTAATTTTGTAATTATGTACCAAGTTTATCTATTATAAATAGATATGTAACCTAAACCTATGGGACATTGAATAAAACTTCTAGCTCCGCCTAGGCACCGAGGACGTAAGCACATTATTGAACCTCATTAAAATTCTTGTGTTCTTTCATTTTTCTTTACCCGATTCTTCAACAATTGGTATCAGATGTCAGGAGAAAAATTCGAAGTTGCGAAATTCGATGGTCAGTGTAACTTCGGATTATGGCAAACAAGGGTGAAAGATCTGTTGGCGCAACAAGGGATCCTGAAGGCTTTGCGACCTACAAAGCCGGCGTCAATGGAGGAGGAAGACTATGAAGAATTGCAACAGCGAGCGGCAGGAACCATACGGTTATGTTTGGCGGACGAGGTCATGTATCACGTCATGCATCTGTCGTCTCCAGATGAAATTTGGAAGAAGTTGGAAAGTCAGTTTATGTCGAAATCCTTAACGACTAAACTGTATCTCAAGCAGCGACTGTATGGGCTGAAGATGCAGGATGATCATGATTTGGCATAACACGTGAATGTCTTCAATCAAATCATTTCTGATTTGGCTCGGCTTGATGTGAAAATTGAGGATGAAGACAAAGCGATGATTTTATTGTGTTCATTTCCTCTCTCTTACGAACACATGGTGACTACTCTTATATATGGGAAAGAGACTATCAAAGTTGAGGAGATTACTACAGTCTTGTTGGCTCACAACCAGCGGAAATAGAATGCAAGGGAAAGCTCTCAAGCTGATAGCTTATATGTCAAGGGTAAACGAGATCGTGGACGGAAGCCAGAGAAGGCAGGGTTTGGGAAGCGGAATTCCAGATCCAAATATAGGGACAAGAAGACAATTCACTGTTACAAGTGCAAGGAGGCAGGACATATGAAGCGAGACTGTCCGAAGTTGAAAAAGCAGACTGATGAGAAGCGTGATGACTCATCCAAGTATGTGAATGTGGTCGAGGATGACAATTTTGATTGCAGCGATGGTGATATGCTCTCTATTTCAACGACTCAATTGACGGATGTTTGTATTCTTGATTCTGGATGTTCTTATCACATCACGCCAAATAGGGAATGGTTTTCGAATTACAGGTCGTTTAATTCTGGTTCTGTTTATTTGGGTGATGATCAATGTTGTAATATTGTTGGTATTGGTGAGGTCAGAATTAAGATGTATGATGGCTCTGTTCGGACGTTGAGTGGTGTTCGACATATCCCAGATTTGAAGAAGAATTTGATTTCTTTGGGCACTTTGCACAAGAATGGTTTTATCCCTAAGGCTGATGAGGATAGGGAAACCATTCAGATTGTTAAAGGAGCTTTGACTGTGATGAAAGGAAAGATGACTGCAGGGAATATCTACAGATTGTTAGGGAGTATCGTTGTAGGTGGAGTTCATTCTGTTGAGTCCTGTGATGATACAACCAAACTGTGGCATATGTGTCTTGCTCATCTTAGTGAACGTGGTATGGCTGAGTTATATAAAAGAAATCTGTTGCATGGTGTTAAAAGTTGTAAGCTCGACTTTTGCAAGTATTGTGTTCTTGGTAAACAGACTAAAGTTCGTTTCAAGACTGCGAAGCACACAACTGAAGGGATTCTTGATTATGTGCATTCTGATGTATGGGGGCCTTCCACGACATCGTCTTTGAGTGGATATCGGTATTATGTTACCTTTATTGACGATTTTCACGGAAATTTTGGGTGTATTTTTTGAAACAGAAGTCTGATGTTTTTGAGAAGTTCAAGCTGTGGAAAGCTGAGGTAGAAAACTAAGCAGGACGAAAAATCAAGTGCTTGGGGTCTGAAAATGGTACGGAGTACACAGATTCACAGTTTCTCAACTTCTGTAAGGAGCATGTGATCAAGAGGCATTTTACAGTGCGCAAGACACCACAATAGAATGTTGTTGCGGAACGGATGAACAAGTCGTTAAATAAAAGAGCCAGATGTTTGCGGTTGAATGCGGGGCTTCTCAAACACTTCTGGGCTGAGGCTGTTAACATGGCGTGTTACCTTATCAATAGATCGCCAAGGGCATCATTGGCTGGGAAAGTTGCAGAAGAGGTATGGACTGGTTACGATGTTACTTTTGATCACTTATAGATTTTTGGTTGTCCTGCTTATGTGCATGTACCTGCTGATGAGAGATTAAAACTCGATGCAAAATCAAAGGAGTGTATTTTTCTTGGTTACAAGAAAGGTTTAAAAGGATTCAAGTTCTGGGATCCAGTTGCGAAGAAAATCATGATCAGTAGAGATGTTTTTTATGAACATCCCATGTTGCAACAGAAGAAAGACACGACAGTGGTTGATTTCGAGCAGTTTCCAGTTGAGAAAACAGAAACTTCTCAACCGACTTCTGGTGGTTCCGCTACGGATGATTTGCAGGATTATAGTCTCGCGAGAGATAGGGTGAGACGGATGAATATAAAGCCTCTGAACAGATTGGGTTTTGAAGACTTGGTCTCTTTTGCACTTACTGATAGCAGTGATGATCCGATTACTTTTCATGATGCAGTTACTAGTCAGGATAACAATAAGTGGATGGTTGCCATGGTTGAGGAGATGGAGTATATAAATCAAAATCGTACATGGGAGTTAGTTCACCTTTCTGAGGGTAAGAAACCGATTGGTTGTAAATGGGTGTATAAGAAGAAACCAACAGTAACAGAAAAAGAGGGGGAGAAGTTCAAGGCTCGTTTGGTAGCAAAGGGTTTTTCACAGCAGAAAGGAGTTGATTATGATGAATTTTTCTCTCCAGTGGTAAGACACACTTCATTCCAAGCAGTACTTGCATTGGTGGCTAGTTGAGATTTGTATTTAGAGCATGGATGTAAAAACTGCATTTTTGCATGGTGATTTAGAGGAGCTGATCTACATGCGACAGCCTAAATGTTTCACTCCACCTGGAAACGAGCATTTAGTTTCCAGATTGAAGAAATCTTTGTATGGGTTGAAGTAGTCTCCGAGACAGTGGTACAAACGGTTTGACTCCTATATGATCAAGATTTGCTACAAGCGATGTGAGTATGATTGTTGTGTCTATGTTAAGAGCCTTGATGATGGTTCTTTTATTTTCTGTTACTGTACGTTGATGATATGTTAATTGATGCGAAGAACATGGATGATGTTATCGGTTTGAAAACATTATTGAGTCGGGAATTTGATATGAAAGATTTAGGTGCTGCAAAGAAAATTCTTGGAATAGAAATTTGCAGGACAGAGACTCAGGAAACTGTGGTTATCTCAACGGGGCTATGTTGAAAAAAATGCTAGAAAGGTTTGCGATGAGCAGCGCAAAACCAGTTAGCACTCCATTGGCGAAATCACTTTAAGCTCTCATCAGAACAGTACCCTAAGACAGATAAGGAAGCTGAAGATATGGCAAAGGTTCCGTATTCTAATGTTGTTGGCTGCTTTATGTATGCAATGGTATGTACTCGTCCTGATTTAGCTCATTCTGTTAGTCAAGTTTGTAAGTACATGTCTAAACCTGGTAAGCAACATTGGGAAGCAGTCAATTGGATCTTTCGGTATTTAAAGGGTACTGTGGGACATGAAATTATTTTTGGTAGTCAGTGGGATAATCCTTTGGTTGTAGGATATGTGGATTCAGATTATGCAGGTGACTTAAATAATAGAAGATCTACGACAGGGTATGTCTTTACTCTTGGTGGAGGGCCTATTTGTTGGAAGTCTACTATTCAATATGTTGTGGCACTATCTACAACTGAAGCTGAATACATGGAAGCGGCTGAAGCTGCAAAAGAAGCTTTATGGCTTACTGGTCTAGTGAAGGAGTTGGGTGTTCAACAAGGTGGAGTTCAGTTGCTTTGCGACAATCAAAGTACTATTCACTTGGCTAAGAATCAGGTATATTGTGTTAGAACAAAGCATATTGATGTACGTTTTCACAAGATCATAGAGTTGGTTGCATCTGGAGAGATTTTGTTTCAGAAGGTACATACTGATGAGAATACTGCTGATATGTTCACCAAGCCAGTTACGACAGACAAGTTCAAGCATTGCTTAGACTTGTTGAATGTTTCGAGTTGTTAAAGAAGTAAGGAGATTTGTTAGGTATGACTCATAAATATACCGGTAAAGAGGATAGGGGATGGAGCGGAGTGAGCGAAGCGAATTACGAAGAAAGTCTCGTTGTGGGGTTACGATTATGTGGGTTAGGGGTGCGGGGGCGTACGATACAAGGGTTAATTTTGTAATTATGTAACAAGTTTATCTATTATAAATAGAGAAGTAACCTAAACCTATGAGACATTGAATAAAACTTCTAGCGCCGCCTAGGCACCGAGGACGTAAGCACATTACTGAATATCGTTAAAATTCTTGTGTTCTTTCGTTTTTCTTTACTCGATTCTTCAACATAAATATAAAAAATTATAGATCCTAATTAAAAATAAAAAAAATTATTTTATCATTTATAACTTTATAATTTTATTAAAGCTAACTTAAAATTTTATTATTTTTAATTTAGTTATAGTATATAAAAGAATTTTAACATTTTATTATTTATGAAGATATCAAGCTCATTTATTTGGTTTTTTAAAAGCAAACTTGCTATTTTTTTTTCTTTTTCAATTTAACTTGCAAATTATTTGAATATAGTAAAATGCATTAAATATGAAAATAAGTTTTGAAGAAGTGTTATATTTATAAAAAGGAAAGAAAAGAGATTGAGTTCTACACGTTATATCATGTAAACTCAAAAGTGCTAGGTGTTTCATGACATCATAATACGTGTTTAAATTATGAAACTGGAATGAGGCTTTCTTTTAAGCTGAAATGTAGGATTAGACTGCTTTAGTTTCATTATTATTATCTTTAGAATATTCTTTTTTAAAAGCTAAATTGGAACCTTGTTTGGCTTCTGAGAAAATGAAGTAAATTTTAGAATTGTGTTTGACTTATTTGAGTACTAAACTGGAAGAGTTTAGCTTAGTTTGCTTGGAATTGAATTGGAGGCGTTGCAATTTGTGTGCTATTTACTTTCCCTGCACTTTTCCAACTACCAAACAAGGCTTGAAAATTCTGCCCAATACATGGTGAATTTTGTTGAGTTTTATTTGCACATTTTGCTTTCCCTGATAATTGATGTAAAACAATATATTCTTTTTCAATACATATTTATTTGTTTTCGTTTTGTAACTTGTGTGGCATAAAGCAGAGTATTCATGAGGTAAAGCATTTGAAGCGGATGCCTGCAAATTTGAGGACCAAGCAAGAATGGCAGGGAAGATTTAAGAATATAGGACTAGGGAGAAAGGGGGTTGAAGATTCAGAGAAAGTTGAAAAATCAATGATGGCTGTTGCATTCAATGATGAAAACTTATACTTACTAAAGTAAAGAACGGTACAGAAGCAAAGGTACATTCATGATTCTCTTTAGTTTTACTCACCTGGAAGTGAGGGTTGCTGTAATGAGAATTAAAATGTCTATTTTATGTCCTTATAAAATTCAAATGAAGGGATTTCTTATTGAGATTTGAGACGGTTGTCCTACAGACTTTAGAAGCAATTCCCTCTGTAGACATTTTAAATATCATCGACACCAATAACATTCCTCCAACATATGTTATCAAGCAATTAGCTATAGCGGCTGAGTAAGTTTTTGCCATTAACGTGCTTTTAATTCTTGACCTCAGTTGTTTGTTCTCTGCTATTGCCGACTTTGAAATTCGTTTGATTCCTCATAAAATATGCTGATTTATAAACTGTTAAATTTACTGGAACTTTCTGGACCTTAACTCTGTTTTGCCACACTGATAGCTACTATTTAATCTTTTTATGCAAAATATTTCTTGCTTCTGAGCTCATGTTAAGTGGTCAATTGTGTGATCTATTTAATTGTCATATTTCTGCTTGTATATGATGTTTTTAGCTTTTTTGTGCTTGGTTTTTGGTTCCAGAGCTGGAGGTTATTTTAAGTCTATGAAAGATCTTTTGGCATCTTCTGGAAATTCTTCACCCCTGTGGGAAAAGACAGGCCTGTCTTTCTCTGCAGTGAAGTCGTTAGTTCTTCGATACAAAGAGGATAAACTTGCATCTGGCTTTTGTGATGATTCGAGAGTCCTTTCTTTGATGCACTCACTGTTTCATACAGGCAGGTTCATATATGTGACTGATAGGACATTTGCTTTTGATAGGAAATATGTTTTTCTTTAAACCTTCACCCATTTTTATGGCCATTCAGTTTTTTTGGTAGACGGGGACATCCTCCAAAGATATCTTGTTTCTGATTCAAACACATTTATAGCAATGATATCTTTGCCAAAAGAAATTCATGGTGCTCCTCCACAGAGCTTTGTTGTTAAGCTTTCTGAAGTCATTGGAAGCTTTAGGACTCTCCGTAAAATGGCTCTCTTTTGGTGCAGGGTTGTTATTGAAGTAAGTCGGTTATGCAGAATCTGTACTAACATGAATGGTTAACATAGAAAAGAAACTAAAATCTTTCATTGTCACATTTTGATGCTTGTAAGTCTCTTTGTATTATGGATTTTGTTCTTCATCTAATGAAAAGTGTTTGGAATCCATTAATCATGCAGTTGAGAAGGTTTTGGTTTGAAGGTAGACATCTGCCAGGCATTCCTGTGGATGAGACTCCTGATCTAAATTCATGTATTTTACATCAACAATTGCAAGTTATTAATTATTGTATATCCAGAAAAAGACGGCGTAGTATTGCCACTGAATCATTTAACTCTGAAATGGAGGAAGCTAGTTCAAATTTTGAAGAATCAGATGTTGCTATAGGCACAGTAGCTGCCAGCTCTGCATTATATGCACGAGTTAGCACTGGAGAACTTGTTCTTCGACAAGGAGCTAGTCAACTGGCTGATAATTTGACAATGTTAGAAACTGGTGAACCTATATACTCACCTATTACTCAGGTTTGGTTGACTGACTCTGCTAACAGATTTCTTACCACTTGACCCTATTCCCATTGTTCACTGTTTTTATGCATATGACTGCAGGAAGTACCATTGCTTACAGAGGACCTTATCAAAGAAACAGAGGAGTTAGTGCTTCGTACTGGGAGGTCAGTATATTCACCTACCACTCCTTCAACCTTGTTACATTTTTATATGTATTCCCACCATATAATTCTTACAATCTTCTTCTAGTGGTGATTGTTTTAATCTGTTTACTGCGTAGATTTGTTTGTATCTTGGTGATCATATTATTGAGGTTCTCCAGTTTGATTTAAAGCAATTATCTTATCTTTCAGGATCAACCTATCTAATGCTGTTATGCATGTCGTGTTTTTCTGGTTATTTTCAAATCTTTTCCATATTCTGGTGTACAGATCAAAGTTTTTGATGAAAATTACACAGTTTTTCCTCTGCTGGCTACTTCAGTGTTCTTGTTATTCTTTTACTCATGACCTTATCTTTTGATGGTCAGTGTTGGTGCTGGGTATTCTCAAATCCTCTCTGACAATTATTTGAGCAAACTTTTTACTCAGTTGACCTTATTTTAGAAGACTTTTGAGATGTGAACGGAGCTTCATTTACTTCACATCGTTGTATATCTGAATGACCTTGTATTGTGTTCTTTTGTGGCTAGTATTAGGAGAATGAATTCGAAACAACGTCTAGGTAGAGGGTTTTACTTCTTGATGTATTCGTTTGACATTCTTAACTTACAGGTAGTGTCACTGGCTCGGACTTTTCTAGGGTCGATTCTGATAGTTGAACTATATATGTTTCAGGTAATCTGTGGCGTGAACTATGGTGTACAGCGAAGCCGGTACCAGCCATTAAACAAACGCCTCTCTTAGATGAGGATTTGGCAGTGCAAGTTGGACGCACAGCATTTTATGTTACAGCTTCTAGATTTTCCTATCACAGGAGCATTGTTCTTACAATAATTGTGTGGGTTATGGTTTCTTTAGGGAAGGAATTCTGAATTTCTTAGAGGACATTCCCACGTCTGAGCTCTTTCAACAACTGTTTGTTTCTCTTGTAAGTTCTTTGATCCGATTATGGATGATAAGCTCATTATTTATGTCTCGTAATTTTAAGTCAAACATGATTAACCAACTACTTATTCTTCATGATGCTAATGCCTTGTTTCTATAATTTTCAGCTTTCTTTGGGATTTACATTAGCCGAGGAAAAGCTCTCCGCCGATGAAAACTTGTCGAAGCTGTTCTACGAGTGCAAAGACTACGTCGTTGCGACTTGCCAGAAAAGTGTCTGGAATGACAAAGTAGACGATCTTTGGCAGGTAGTTTCTATTGCAAAATGCTACTTGAATATAGATACCAATGGCCACAAGTATCGTTAAAACACATGGGGCTGATATCAAATGTTCATGATAAACTAAATGCTAAGTAAAACGATGGAGTGTCTTTGTTTTGGGCATGTTCGAAGTTTCCCAACTTCGATTTCTTCATATACTTTACGGTGTTAGTTTATAAGATTCCGTTTTTCTGTGATCTTACAGTGTTCATTGTCAATAGGTGTATGAAACAGTGGAAAAGATGGTGATGACTCCAGAAGAAGTCATAAAAACAATAAAGCATGCCGAGGAGCCACCGGCGATCGAAAACGGAAATACTTCTAGTGAGCTAAAACGTCAATTTAAGCTCAGTCTCAACTTCGGCGGCAAGGAGAAACAGCAGCAGAGAAAATCTCCTCCGAAAGACCAGGACTTGGACGACAATCCTTCTCGACCATTTGCTAGCTTTTTCGATAGCAAGTCCATCTTTTTTTTCAAAGCTATCCCCTAAAAATCTCTCACCTCCATCCTTAGACGAAATCGATTGGACATTGGTTTGATCGTACCATTCTCCGCGGCCGTCCCGTCCTATTTTCCGATCGGTTTAATCAGAGCATAGTTTAGCAGGCGAATGTAAATTATTGTGAAATGAGCTAATGGCGTTAAAGTTGCGATTCATTTTTTTTTCTGTGCATTGCTTCAACAGTATGTGAAAAAATGAACAGAAACATAACAAGGGAAAAACATATATGGTCATTTCATCATGAGAAAAATAGTCTGGCCTTCCTTTATCGGAGCTTGATCTTCATCGTCTTCCTTGGCTATCATTTTCATTTGTGTTCTGGTCTTCACCAACCATGAAATACGGTGCCACAAAATTCCCCAAGAAGTAAACAACCAGAAGCAATGCACTGCATTTCCATGAAAAATCCACAAGTGTTTTTGTGCGTGTGAGAACTTTAAAACTCGAAAAGTTTATGCTAAAAATAACAAAATTAAGACAAGAAGATTAAATCTACCGCCTAAGCATAGTACAAGTAAATAAGAACTTAGACCTTGTTTGGAAAAAGACTGTAATGTCACCGGATTGAGATGGAGGGATCTTGGCAGCGATAAAAAGGGGAGTGGAAGTAGCATTTGTCCTCGAATGCACATTTCGTTTTACCAAAACCAGGCCGGGAGCTGATTCACTTCTGAAAAACTGAAGCTGCTGTTTTGCTTTCGGATTCTGTTTATTGAGCTGAGAATTCAAAGGAAGGAATGGAGAATAACAATGGAGGCAGCTCATTGCGATGCGCTCACGGTTGAAATTTTAGGCCTTTCGGTCAGTTTCTTTGTGGAAGGAGACGATAACAATGTGGGATATTTTTGTTTAAATTTCCACGTGGTCTAAATAGGCTTGAAAATGGACAAACAATTTACTGGGTTTGAGCCAGTTTGAGATTCGGCTTTAATATCATGAAAGCCGATTCCATAGCATTGGGCCCAAACATTGAGCATAACTTGTCCCTACTAGTCACTACTAGAGATGGCAAAAGAATTTGAAACCCACGAATTTCTTTTTTGTTATCCTTCAATGTTTTGCTCTAACTAATTTGGATTGACTCGGATCGTACACTTAGCTTTGATGGGTGAATCTCTCTACGGGGATTTTCTGCATACACAAGAACTCGAAGATGAGACATTACTTAAGCAATATCAAGTTGCTTACCACTTGAACCAATCTTGTTGGTGAAACCCACAGTTTTCGATCCCTTTATTAATCTACTTTTTGCTTCATGGTCACCAAGCTATTCATGTGTTCCAAACTCGTCATTTTCATTAAAAAAATTGGTAGCAGTCTGAGCTGGACGTTAATATGCTGGTTGGGATATGATAAAATTATATTTTAATGATATACACTAGCACTGTCGTTACTTTCGAGCATTGGCTCGACAACATAATATAAACGGAGAGTCGATCAACAAAATACAATTCAAACGATTCTGAAATCAAATTTTATCATATCTTAGTCAACATGTTAACATCCACCTTCGACTGTTACCAATTTTTTAACGAAAAAGAACAATTAAAAAGTGACATCCTATAACCGGTAGATCATTTTGTAACTTCTAATATTTAAGAGATCAATAAAACAACATCATATAATTAGGGACCATCTGTGTACTTTACCCTATTTCAAAATAAAGACTTGATAACAATTAAGTCGAAAAAAAAGGTTTCGATGGCCCTTCTTATTGTCAAGGTAAGTCTGTCCCTACTAGTCCTTGTATTTTACAAAATTAACAAGCTAGTCCAGTGACTGGTTAAAGTGAAAAGTTAAGCTATAAAGTGAAAAATATGCTCTTCCTCTTAGCCTGCATACATCAAATTAAGTGGTGCATTATTCATCTTTAATTGATGGTCTAGATCTGAATGAATTGCTACCTACTTGTATTTCCTCTTACCTTAGCTTAGCCTCATAGCCTGCATACAGCAAATTAAATATATTTGTGCTATAAAAACATATGGATTATAGTATAAATTGTAACGTTAATTAAAAAAAGGAAAAATTCATTAAAATTATTTGTGAAATGTAAAATGAGAAAATAATGTGACTTCAATATCAGTTTCATTAAAATATTTTTTTCTCAATTAGTATATATTAAATGGTTTTGACAAAGCTAAAGGTAAAAGATGTTGGATTTGAATTTTGTTGATACCAATAGTGGGATCATGATTGTGACACATATATTTTTGTTACTAGTTTTTAGTTTTATAATATAAATTATCAATATTTTTATAGAATAATATATTTTAATTAAATTTATAATTTATGTTGTAATTACTTTTTATTAAATAAACGTGATTAATATTATAGAAGAATGTATATTTTATAATTTTTTTTGACAGAAAGTCGCTAGTTTTTTTAAAAATAGAAAATATCCAGAATTACAACGAAAATATACAAGCATAACGTAAATGTAAACTAAATTATAATTGGGACATTTTCCTATAACCATTGTACAAAAAATAGCAACCTAGATCACCAAAAAAAAGAAAAGATTAAAAAATCTAATCAATGCTTAAACAAAATAAAGATACGAACAATTTTGACTGCATCGCAAATGAACCACAAAAGGGGATGAAGCTATTGAAGACCGTCGACAAATCGCAAGTCATAGTCAAATGACGTGAGAAAACTATTCACGAACGTAAAATACGTATCCAAATCAATCTGAGGGTCCAAAGCAGAGAAGATTAGCATGATAACAAATAAACGACATCTTGATCAATCATGACGATGTCAAATCCAACCCTGATAAAAAAAAGATAAACGAAGAAAACGATAAAAGACCGTAAGCTACCAAAAGGTAAGAAAAACGTGTCACAATGTTAGAGATAAACGTGTCATAAAGACAGAGAACATGTCTTAAAGACATAATTATTCTTATTTAAAAACTAAAAAAAAAAATCGACGGACGGCAACCAACATCAAAATCGATGTCGGCGTCGATTAAATAAAATTAAAAAATAAAAACTAAGATTGAAGATAATTCTAAAATATTATTGTTATTATTGTTTCTACTAAGCAATGATTCAATCCCACACGTGACCCCATGCATAATATATGGATTGAAGATAATTCTAAATTATTATTGTTATTATTATTGAATAACAAAAACGCAATTTGATGGTTTAAAGTTAAACTTGATTACCATTGTGATAGGGTCGGTTTATCTTTCAAACTTATAAATGCTTTCAAAATATCATTGTTTTGAAAATCGGACCGGACCGACCGGTTCAATCGGTTCAACCGAGAATCGCTGTCTAGTCCGATTCAATTTACATCGGTTGAACAGTTACTAGTGAACCGGCCGGAACCGCTGAACCGTTTGAACCGGATCGGCTGAAAATCGGAAAAAACCGCTAATTTTGTTTTTTTTTAAATTAAATCAAACAACGTCGTTTGTTAAACGTGCCAAGTCGAACTCGAGTATTGTTGAGCTCGACTCGAACTTGAAAACTTTAAAAGTAAGCTCAACTCGACTCAAACTCATGAGATAAAAATTATCAAGTTCAACTGGAACTCGAAATATAATATTGAAAATTGAACTCGAAAGGCTTGAACTAAAAAAAATTAGAAGCTCGATTGAAGCCTAAAATTCGAGCTTAATTAAAGTGAAAGAATGCTCATCAAAAGGCTCCATGATTTTGAATGCCAAATTACCTCTATTATTTATAGAAGTTAGTTGGGATGCTCTTCTATGTTTCTTAGCCATGTGGGATTGTTTTGTTCTCATATTTTTACTCTTTAGACTTTTGGGATGCTCTTCTATGTTTCTTAGCCATGTGAGATTGTTTTAAAAAAAAATTAAACCAAACACTATCATTTTGTTATGATTTTTTTAGCTCCAAATTTATTTTTTTAATTATAGTTATATAATTATATTTGTTATTTAATATGTTTTACCTTAAATATTATGTTGTAGTTAATTTGAATCATTTTGTTTCACTTGATTTTATGGTTTTTAACTTATGTATGTTATGATTTGCTTTGAATATAACTTGTGATATAAAAATTTATTTTTTATTAAATATTTTTAATATTTTTATTTAATTTTTTAAATAGTTATGACGTCGTTCGGTTCTTTCGACCGGTCGGACCGGTTCGACCGGTTGAACCGGTAACATAGCTGATTCGTTAACCGATCCGGTTCTGAAAACCATGTAAAATATCCAATATATTTTGAAAATAATCGATGTTTTTTTATTTTTCCAAATAATATTTCAAGTGAAATCTCAAAATTTAAAATATTTTACCTAAAATTCAATTAACATTTTTTTTACTAAAATATTTTCAATTTTATCAAAAAAATATCATAAAACACTAAAAAATGAATCCCACTTGAAATTGAAGGCTCCGCGCTTGAAAAACTCGACTACCTACGACACAAGTATAATAAAGTGGAGGAGGTGATATTACTTTAAACGTACGTTTAATTCACGGAATGTAAGATTATTAGAGGGAATAAAAGATTACCAGGGAATATAATTACTGGGAATATTATATTTTGTGTTTGGTTAGTTTAGCAAGAATGTAAGATTACCGTATTTGGTTAAAAGAATAAAAGATTATTGGAATGTATATTTGACCAAATTATCCTTATTATATATTTATTTTTAACCAGTTGAAAAATATTTATATATTTTCTTTAAAAAATTTACATTTATAAAATTTATATAATTTTTTTTACAAAATTAAAAATATAAAAAGGTTTAATGAAAGGGTAATTTTATTTTAACCCCTGAACTTCATATAAAATTTTAATTATAGACCTTTTTTTTGTAAATCTAAAATAGTTTAAGGATAAATTTATAATTTAACCTTCGTAAAATTTTTATTATTCAATGACAGAATAAGGATATTTAAAAAAATTTAAAGGCATTTTAGTTCAAAACATCGGCAATCCAACAATACCTAAAGAAATGGATGTAATGACATTCACAGTAATATACCAAACAAATCTACTATTGGTAATATAAGAGTACCGGGAATGACATTCCCGGCCAACCAAACGGGGGAATGTGGATTCTATTCCCATGAGAATCTCACATTCCCCCAACTAAACACACCCTAAATAATTTGATTAATTACTTATAAAAATGGGAAATTTGTAATTCATCCCTAATTAAAGTAAAGCAAGGGAAGAAACATTTGACTTTAACCTGCTTGTTTTACTTCAGACCTAGAACCGTTAAATTTGAATCTATCATGATTATTTGAATCAATTTATTTGATTTGATATTCGATATAAATTTAAACATGATGATTAAATTTGATTCGAAACCTAAATTAAACTCGATCTGAATCAAATACGATCGAAATTTTAGCTAGATTAATATAGACTCATATCCAATTTAATCAAATCGAAAATAATATGGATCGAAAGTAAACTGATCCAAAAGCAACAAAACGAAAGCAAACCGAATCGAATTTAGCCTAATCCGAAAGTAACCCAAACTAAAATTAACCCGAACTGAAAATAACCCAAATTTAATTTACTCAAATCCGATCCTAATAAAAAGTTGACTCAAATTTTAACCAAATAAATGAGTATAAATAGATGAATGATTTATTGTTATTATATTTGTTAACAATATAATAAATAGTAAAATGATGCATGTTTTATTCTCTTTTTGCATTATACTACTAGTTAATCAACACCATTGAAATAGGTTGACTTTAAACGAAAATCAATGATTTGATATTGATTCGAATTTAAAATCAACCAAATCGATATTGACCTAATCCAAAAATCAACCGATCCGATATTGACCCGACTTGAAATTAGATCGACTTGATATTAACTCGACCCAAAAATTGACTCATCTGATATTAACTCAAACCAAAAAACAACCAACCCAAAATGACATGACCCGATACTCGAACCGACCCAATTTACTATACACCCGAACTTAATCTGATCTGATATGACATAAATTAAACCGAATTCAGTCTAGACTTGTAATAGCCCGACTCAAAATGACCTGATCCGAATGATCGATTGCCACCTCTACTCAAACCCTAACAAAGGAATAGGCCGGCCGTTGCCACCAACCTGAGCAGGAAGTAACCCCCAATTAGTCAAAATTGCACCACCTATTGCCTAATGTTGTTAATGTTAATTACGAGTCTAATGTAATTAGGTGTTATAGTCAATTAGAAAAGAAAATGAAAGTTTTTAATGTTAATTATGTGCCTAACATTACCTATCATAATTTAGTAATTTACAGCTGGTAAAGTTAATTTAAGAATTAAATTGTTAAATGTTAATGAGCTGTTGCTTAGGTCACAAGGTGTATTCTATTACAATAGAAAGATTGCTTAAAGCACACGTAAAGGGACTAGAATCAGCTTGCTTTTCAAACAATCAAGGTTTATTAATTGACAAATTTCCCTCTACCATATTTTTCAACTTGGCATTTAATTCTTTTATCAGCAGTGATACTTAAATTACTTTTCCGTTAATTTAAATCACCCTAAAACGTTAATTATATATAGGGTTAACTGCACAAATGATCACTTATGTTTGTGTTTTATCAACTTTTGGTCACTAATTTCAAAAAACATAAGATATGGTCAATTTCGTTTTTATTTAGTTAAAATGTGGTCACCCCGAGTTAACTATCGTTATCAAAAGTTAAATATTTTGATTTAATCACACATTTGGTCCTTGTTATTTACATATTCTCTTAATTTAGTCATACTTTTAAATCTATTATGTTAGTTTGTTAACTATAAGATTTATTCGAATTATGCATACGATAAAGTAAGTCTAATGACATTGTTTATCAACTATCATTTTATCACATCCTCTTATATCTTTGGTCACTCTAGACACTTATAAATTTGTTTTATTATCGTTTATCAATTTAATTTTGTCAAAATCTTTATAAAATTCGCAAAACTTTAACACTTATCTCTTTCTTTCTTAGAGGGATAAAAACTTTGTCGGATTTAATGGTTTTGGACGTGGCCAACCAAAATTTTAAATAGTAGGATTCAATAAGAAAAATATATATTATGAAATTAACTTCATCGAACCATTATCGACAGAGATTTGAGCATTAGAAGATTAAAATTCTAACTTGATTTTCATTGATTTTGAATGAATTTTGAAAAAAACAAAATTATTGAGAAGAAAATGGGGAATAAAAAGTAAACATTAATTGAAAGGATTTAAGATCTTTCTACAAAAGAAAAAAAATCATATCATAAACCACGTTAAAATATTAACGGTTTTATGACTAAAAATGAATTAAAAAACTTTAGTACTATAATTTTAATTTTAACTTTTAAAAAACAACAGTCACAAAATTAAGCATAATAAAGGGACTAAAATGAGAAATTGACCTTTAAGATTTATATCAAATTAAGACTAAATTGAGAGGATATGTAAATAACATGGATCAAATGTGTGATTATATCAAAATATTTAGCTATCGTTAAATGAATTTAACTCTGGGTGACCATATCTTATGTTTTTTGAAATCAGTGATAAAAAATGGACAAAATACATACATAAGTGATCGTTTGTGTAGTTAACCCATATATATATATATATATATATATAACATGATATTTTGAGTGCACTATTTTCACTCCACTTAGTTATTAAAAACCCTAGTTATTAAAAGCCCTAAATCAACTTTATTTATGGTGTATAAATATGAACGTGAGCTTTGCTTAATTTGTGTATCACACATGATATTTTGACCGCATTATTTTCACTCCACTTGGTTATTAAAAACCCTAAATCAACTTTATTTCAATTTTGCATAAATATGAACGTAAACTTTGCTTTTTTGCTTTTTCATTCAAATGGATAGTTACGATTTGTTTATCAATTTGAGCCAAATGGCCAAATTTAAGTATAAAATTGAACAATAAACTAAATTCAAATATCTAATTAGACAAAGAAGTTTAGGTACCAAAATGAACCTTGAAGTCAAGTTTAGGTACCTAATTGATACTTACAATTCTCGATCAATTTCAATCAAGTGGCCAAGTTCATGTATCAAGTTGAACCAAATTCAAGTACCTAATTGAGCTAGGAAAAGATTTAGGTATCAAATTGAATCTCGAAGTCAGCTTTAGATACACAATTAAGATAAAAGAAACTTAGTTACAAATTAAATTTTGAAGTCATTTTAGATATAAAATGTATATAAACCTATATTAAAGGAAAAAAATGAGTTTTAAATGGTGTGAAACATGTGCTCAAACTCTAATGGAGATAGGAAATGACTGTCAAGAGTATACATACGTACATACATATACATGCATTATTATCTTTCAATCTTATGGTACGGATAATACGAACCAAATTATCTAAGAGGTTTTGGGTTAAACCATCAACGTATGCAACATGAGTGATTGAGCGTTCATTATTAAATAATTAAGTGTATTTAAAACATATACTACTTTATAATTACTTTAATTTAATAAAACAAATCTTGTGGTACGAATACCTTATATACGAAGACTATAACTTGATATCTCAATAATTTTGGTCCCCATGTAATAAAACCTAGTTGGTACCTACAATTTGCAAGTTTTGGTTTTCTTTTGAAAATGTAACTAAAATTAGAATAATAAAAATATAACTAAAATATGCCCCCACTTTCTAAGGGGGAAAAATAAAAGTTACAAACTGCAAATGAAATACATTAATTTTCAAACAAAATGTTTTTCATTAATAATATAATTCAAGTGTTGTTGTCTCCTGTGTTTCTTGATGTTGTACTATTGTTATTACCACTATTGTCTCGATGAGAATCGCCGATGATGGAAGTAATGGCCGCGACCAGCACCGTGGTGAAGTTGGGATCAGCTGTGATGGCAGCAGCCATGGCCACGGGATGTACATGCATTTGGCTTTGACCTAAATGGCCGGGAATTAGTTCAGTGTTTCCTTGGGAGCTAAGCAAAGTACCCAAAGGCTTGGATTGGTTGTAAATTGGGTGACCGAGCAGGTGAGGCGGCAAACCGGATATATTGTGAGGCCATGGTGGAGAAATGGGGTGAAGTTGGTTCAATGGTCTTTGTTTAGGGTTGTGAGTGAGGTCCAATGTGACAGTAGGAAACGGAGCTGAAGCTGAAAGGGTGACCAAACTTGGTGAGCACGGAAGCATCATTCCTTTCGGGACAATAACCCCATCTGCACTCGGCAATGATCCGGACAGTAGTGCCGATGCCGCCGCCGCTGTTGTCGATGCCATGGCCATCGCTGCCGGAGGTAGTGGATGGTTATGGTTTCCTTCATAAGTTGTGACAAGGATGGTTTGATCCTTCGCACACCTTTGCAACTGTTTAATCCATAGATTAGAACCCTAATCGCTGAAACTAAGGATCGAACAATGATCGAAGAAAACATACTTGTTTGCGAACCGGGCAACCGGTAGCCATGGTGCAACGGTAGTAAGCTCGAGGGCAAGGGTTTCCTTTTGCCATCTTCTGCCCGTATTTTCTCCATTGACAACCGTCAGCAATCTGCACCCATTGAAATAAGTGCTAATTACTTTCTCAAAATCTAATTCAACAAAAGTAGGCTTGTTCATTGATGCTTGATTAATTCAAACAAAATTCTTGAATAATCTGATCTGAAAATCTTACCATTGATGCTTCAGATCGAGCTCGAACCGAGACGCGAGCTTTTTGAATCATGGCCATGGTATGTTGTGCTTGTTCATTATCCTTTGAGGTATTCAACTTGGGAGCTTTGTTAGGTAACCATCCTGGAGGTTGAGGAAGACCTTCAGGGGTAGTACTGTTCTTTTCTCTTCTCTCCATAGACTCAACAATGGTGTTCCCAGGCGAACCTGATAAGTCCGGCAATCTTTCCTCCGACGAAGATTCGGAAATCTCATCTTTTTCAGCCTTTTCCGATTCACCCAGATCCACAAATTGCCTTGCCACCATACCTTCACCATGTGTTTTATCTTCCATTGATCTATTCATCTAATACAAACATCATCAAGAAACGCATGAAATATATCAGTAACTAATGATTGATTTATGGTGAAGTTACATATGATTATCGGCTGCAGTTGTACCTCAGTGTTGTTAGCTTTTGAACTTTCAGCTACCCGATTTCGTTGCCGTTGCATCAATGAAACAAGATGCATCTTTAAAGCATAATAGTTGTTGTTCACCTGGTTAAGAGTGAGTTTCAGCCATTGATTCTCTGCGTTCGTTCTTTCTAATTCAGCTCGAACATCTGCTAACTGCACCCATGAATATAAGTTGTCTAACTATTTAGCATCCATAATCTCTTTTTGATTCAAAAATACTCATTCACCAACCTGAATTACCCTTTGTTTCTGTAATGATTTCTCACTTGCGGTATTAGTTGTCAAGAGATTTATACCAGTCTAAAACAAAAACAAAAGAGAATTTCCAAGTAAATATAACTTGCTATACACATATATGTATGTACGTATTTGTGACAATTCTCTTACGTTTACATCATCAGCTTGATCTTGAAGAAACCCAGGATATTCAGTTTCCATCTTCACACGATGATGGTCGTCGTCATCGCCGGCGTTTACATGTGTGGAAGATAGATCGCCGGCGAAGAAGTCCATCTCGTTGACTACTCGTTTACGATCAAGGGGCTCCATTTTCACAGCCTGAAAAAAGGGTTTCATTCACCTCGCTTGTTTCTGATCAACGGAGTTCAGAAAATGGGAGAAAGGGATTATATAGCAGGGACTTGATTAATTGATTTTAAGAATTGAAATGACGATGGACCAGGTCCAGGCATTTAAAATGGCTCAACTTCATGCTTACGGCTACCTACCTAGTTTATTTCAGACAAAAACGGTAGTAAGATTTTATTTTATGGAGATGAATTATAATTTTTAAAATTTTAAGGGGACGAAAATAAATTTTAAATAGAAAATATATAGAAAAAATATAAAATTATATGATCATTTTAAATTTTAATGAGACGACTGCCCGCACGAACCCCTCGATCTATCCCTATCCTGAGAAATTCCTGAGATAGAGTCTTAAAAAGTTAAAAATAATAGTAAAAATATAACATAATTAAGATGATTGTACATTGACAATTTATTTTATCACAACTTAAATATAACATAATTAAGATGATTGTGAGTATTTATCAACGTGAGAAAATATAATTTAAGATTTTGAATTAAGAAAGATCAATAAGATATCCAAATGAATGTCAATCAAATGAATAAAGTCAAATTTCACATTAAAAAATGAGAAAAACATGTTACAAGAGTAAATTTTTTTCTATAATTTTTATTAAAAATGAAAAATTATTAAATAAAACATATAAAATTTTAAATATAAAAATTAAAAGTAAACTCAATAAAAAAATATAATAGATCACACGTTTAGTCTGATATATATTTATTTTATCTGAAATAAAATACCAAAATCCTATATATGGGTCAACATTTTTAAATGAATTTTTTAGAAAGGAATTACACAGAAATTATGTAATTATTATATACTTTTATAAAAAAAAAAACTATATTTTATGAAAAAAATGAAAGAAAATATAGTTGCAATGTCCCCTCAAAATAGAGAAGAAATTGCCACATTCAGTTAGTAGCACTACAACAAAATTATTCTGTAACGGTGTTTTGAGAATAAACGTCATTAACTTTAAATATATAACGGCGTTTACAATCTAAAAATCATAAAACTGTTCTGTAAACATCACTAACCTTAAACAAATAAACTAAAAAAAACGTCACTAAAAATATGTTTGGCTATAATATAGGCAGTAGGTGAAACTATCCATTGATTAGCGAATAATTTTTTCTAAAATAATATTTTTTGATATATGACTTTCGATGTATTATTAAAAAATAATTTTATAATTTAGTACTCTTAAATATCACTTTACTTGTTATTACAATTTCCTTTTCGAAAGTGGATTTGACTTTGACTGTTTCTAAAAAGGCACCGCCGTGATTGGCCGCACTTTCATTCCACGTGAGGGTAAAAGAAAAAGTCAACAATATCGACGGACAGGGTTCTTTAACACAGATGTGAGTCCCATATCTTTGTTTGACCAATCCACGTTTAATAATCGTGCATGCATTTGGTTCTATTACGTCACGTTTTGTCTTCTTTTATCCATAAGATCGCGTTACTTAAGATTATTGTTTGGTGTAAAATTTAGTTTTTTATTTTAATTGATTTATTTAAAATTTAAATTTAATCAAGTTAAATTTGAAGTTTTAATATTATAATAGGTAAAGATACACAAATGATCATCTGATTATATGACTTTGTTTTGTAAATTCCTTGACTATTAAAACTTATAAAATGGTCTTCCGATTATAAGACGTTGTTTTGTTGAGTCTCTCAACTATTAAAAGTCATAGAATGGTCACCCAACTATTCATATGCTCAAAACTCGTCCTCTTCTGTTACAAAATTGACGGACAGTCTGAGCTAGACGTTAACACGATGATAGTGATATGATAGCCGTTTGAGATTCTGAGATCAAATTTTATCTTATTCCAGTCAACAAGTTAACGTCCAGCTCAAAGTCGTCAATTTTTAACGGAAAATGACGAGTTTGGAACATCCATTTTATAGTTTTTAATAGTCGATGGACTTAACAAATCAACGACCTATAATCGAATGATTATTTTGTAGCTTTTAATAATCGGAGTTAATATACAGTTCACTAAAGAATAAGAAAAAAAACGGCATCGTTACTTCATGAGTGTTCGAATTGATGACATTAGAGTCATATATAAATTATTTATTTAGTCCAATAATTATAAATTGTAATAATTGACTTTGGGTATTTTAATGTGTTCTTACGATAGTATATGTCTTAATTTTAGTATGGATAAACTTTTACTGATAATATTATTTAAACTCGAATTTCTTTTTTGATTTCAATTATTTACATAAACTTAATTGAAAGTGATTATTAACAACTATATCAACTTGAAAAGATTAATTAAAAGAAAACTAATGCATTGGGATTAAACCTAATTCCCATGCTCAAAAGTCATCCCATGTCCATGCCCTAATTTGACAATAATTTACTTATATACCTAACTTTTCGTCCTTCACTATGTAGCATTTTTTTCACCTTAATTTACTCATACACCTCGCTCTCTACATTTAATATATTGTCATTAACTATATATAGATTATTTTAACCGAAGTTAAATTTACTTGCAACACAAAAATATGAAAAGTAACCTTGAGATTGTATATGTTACTATTTTTCTTTTAGAAAACTAGGCCAACCTTTTTTTTATGAAAACAATATTTTTTTATATATGTTCTAAATACTATCAATCATTTGATAATAAACGCTCAATCACTCTGCTTCAGTCGCTGGTACTCAAACCCGTGAACTCAAACAAAATTACTTCTACCAACAACCAATTGATCTAACAGGAAGAGTCACTAAATCCCTTAAATAAAGTTAAAGGTTCGAATCCTGACGATTATAAATAGAGCAATAGATCAGATACTAATGATTATACCAATGATCCCTTAAACAATAGATCATATACCAATGATTATACAAAAAAAAAATTACTTCTGAAACACAGAGATCAACAGGTCCTTGGCTATTTGTGAACAATATATATTTGACTTGGCTTGACAGTTGTGTTATTTGATAACGAAACAATTTTCCTCAAAGTTGTCATTCAATTTGAAGCATACTTTAGAATGAAAAAAAAATAGAAAAAAAAAGTAATTAATTACCACAAGTTGATTGAAAATTTTGTTGGTTCAAATCAATATTTTCTTCCATCGCCGCCTGAACCCACAACTGAGCTTCTCATTTTCTTCTCCTTTTTCCCTTTACACCATGATCGCCTTTCAACTCGCACCAATCTCGAAAGGGGTGACGGTGATGATTGACTTCAATGATAATAAATGGGATTTAGGTGTTTAAGGATTAGAGATTTAGGGATGAAGAGTTCAGGGATTTTGTGAGAATATAGGTATTTTCCGGGGGTTGTGAGAATTTATGTATTATGGAGGGCTTTTTTTTATAGAAAAATAATAATTTTAAAAAATTAGAAGCAAATTAATGATTTAACATATATCATCTTTTTAGTATCTAAAATTAACAAGTGATATTGATTTAAAAATTACATTAGATACTTAAATAAAAATAGGATTTATAAAAAAATAAATATTTTAAGTATCTACTTTGACAAAAAAGAAATATTCTAACTAATGAGATAAAAATAGTATGTTAAATAAATACTTACGTTTGAATTTAACCTTAAAAAAATAGGATAAAAAACTCAAATGATCCCTCAACCATAAAATATTACTTCATTAAGTCTCTCGACTATTAAAAGTTATACAATAATCATCCGATTATTCAATGTTCTAAATTCATATTTTTCCATTAAAAAATAGACTATTCTAAACTGAACATTAACTTATTGAACGTGATATGATAAATTTTGATCTCAAAATCTCAAACGCCTATCATATCTCAGTCATCATATTAACATTCAGCTTAGACAACCGCCAATTTTTTAATAGAAAAAGGCAAGTCGAATAACTATTTTTTAACTTTTAATAATCGATGAACTCAACAAAACAACACCCCCGGTGAAAAGACTGTTTTATAACTTTTAATGGTCAATAAACTTAATAAAACAATATCATATAGTCGGAGACCATTTGCATGTGAGAAAAATAGACAAGTTCATACATGGAAAAAAAATAAGTGCTAATGTAAATAAATTAACATGTTTTAGAGGTTAAACTGTGGCTTATCCCTTTATTATTTGTTATCAGAACTTTATAAATAAGAATTTGTAGGGAAGTTTATGTTAACACTCGACATGATCGGACTTATGAACACCAACAGGCTACGGTATATTTATATCCTCAAGCAAATTATTTGCATTACTTCGATTAACTAAGAATTACAAGCACATCTAGTCACTCAAAAAGCAGTCTGGTATTGTAATAAGGGGCAGAATTTACATCAAAGTAAATGAACGATCAATAAACCATACACGTAGCTTTTCTTTACTGTTCCCAAATCTAACAATCGAGGAATGCAAAGAATATTTCCTGACCTACTTTCAGGATTTGTATAATGTTACCCTGGAAAATTGATTTCTTCTATGTATTTAGGGGATCATACCTTCATATTCATGTCCAAATGTGTGTAACAAGGAGATCGATCGGATCGACATAAATACTGAAGACGTTTTTGCATGTGTATCCGAAGCTAATGCACGATGGGACAGTTGCAGCATGAAAATTCTTGTCCAGATAACTAATGGTGGAAGTGAGATACATGTCATTGGCATTCAAACACGATTTGGCAGTTTCTACCAGTTTTGAGCAGATGGGTAATACATGTTCATTTATCTGCATGAACACGAGAAAACACAAAGTAGTGGTATCGGACAAATATATAATATGGTTAAGACATTATGCTTGCAGCTAACCAATTTAGGAAATATAACAATTTTGTTGGATGTCTATGAGATCAAGACTGATAAATCGGGATGAGTTCCATAAAAAGAGGATAGATGAACATACCGTGAAAGACGATGCTATTCAGTTACAAGCTTCCAGCGACATGCTTCCACGGGCAGCCTTAAGCCAGCATAACCAGTCAGTCATAGAAAAGGGAATAAAATGGTCCATCCTTTAAAAACTAGTAATTTTTTCAAAAATATGTTTACCCTGGAAGGTTCTTGTTCAATAATGTCAACAAGGTTTTGAAGAACAGACTCTGCCAATGAAAGAAGTTCACGAACATAAGATGAATCACCAAAGAACAACAAATCATTGCCCATAATCTGCAAATATAGAGAAAGAAACGAAATATGTGAAATGATTTTAGACGCCACATCAAATCTAAGTTACAGAACGTAAATATTTCAGGTTTCTAGAGTTCGCTTTGACGCTGATTTTATTGTTCTGAACAGATCGTACTTGAAGTTCAAAAACCGTTTCTACTAGTTTACGAACCTCTGGATGATCTGCATGGTATGGAAGCCTTTCTTGAGACAGTGTAGCTGATAAAGAAATTATTGCACAGAATAATCTTGCCCCCAGTCTTGGTGACCTAAAAAATTCCTAGAACATTAGATTACATGAAAAATGATACTGAATATGGGTGCTTAATGAGTTAAGCATTTAAGATGCAATACATGGGCTTACCATGACCGGGAATGAATGATCAATAATATGTTCTTCGGCATATGCAAAACTCCTACTTCAGGATTACCTAAATAAGTAAAAATAATCAGACACTAATTATTTACTAAAGTAAGAATCTATTTGAAATTAGCATCAGTGAACTCGATAAATTGTAGTTAAATTCATACAAGGATAAGTTCTTTGCATCAAACGTATGGAGTTGCTGTACATGTTTCCTTAACTACAATATTGCAGTAAAAGACTCGTTCATTTTCTCCAAGATGTAAAATAATTTTTAATCTTTTCACAATTATTGGAAGATTTGAATTAAGAAACAGTAAAACTGTAATACCCCAAATCCCAGGTTAGTAGTTCGGGTTGACCCGAAACCCTTAATTTGAGCCCAAAAGACCCATTGGCTAGAAGGATATAATTAAGTTGGATTTGGGCTTGACTTTTGGGCCAAGTGTTAAGAGTTTGGGATAAGTTTATTAAGAATTAAGAGGTTGGGGATCTAAAGTGTAATCTTGCCCTTTTTAAAATCATAAGTTCAAACCCCCTAATTTTCTAAGATATTAACGTGAACCATCCCTTATCTTCTCCACCAAACACTTCCTCACCTCCCCATTTTCTCTCTTTATTTTCCTTTCCTCCCAGTAAGGCTTAAAGGATTTCATCATTTCATTGGGATAGCTAAGTTAAGAAAATTAGTTTTCCTTTACAAGAACTTCATTTTAAGCCTCATATGTCAAGTTTTATGTTTTAAACAAAAAATGAGTTTTATTAGGGGTTTATGAAACGTAAGGATTTCTAGTTGTGTTTGGGGTAGGATGAACTCTAAGAAATGTTTTTAGACTCTCAATGATCTCACAAATAAGCTAGTAACATTATTTCTTCATGCATTAGTGAAAGAAGTTGTAGAAGGGTCTAAGGCAAGGGGAAAAGAGAAGTTGACCCTTGGGTGAATTTGGGAAGTTTTCTTAAGCCAAGCCATCAAGGTAACACCCTTATAACCTTCCCAGACCACTTGTAAGCCTTACCATGCATATATGTAGCTTACATTAGCTTTGAAGGATTTAAGAGAATGTCATGGTAGATCTCAAGTTTGTGTTTTTATGCTATATGATGACTCTTTATAACCCTAATAAGTTCAAATAAGACTAATAATGTATGGGGACCTCCTTAGGGCTTTTAGGATGGTTTTGAATGGTTGAAAATGCTCAAACAGGGCATTTTCGGGTGCCAGTATCGACACTGTATGGTCAGTATCGATACTGTTCTTGTTCAAGGCAAAAATACATAAGTTTCTAGGTAGCAGTATCGATACTCATGCATAGAGTATCGATACCATAGGCCCGGTCTCGATACCTGAAGGAAAAGTCTCGATACTGAAATTCCATAATACCATTTTGGTACAGATACTCATGGGAGTATCGATACTCCCTATAGGGATATCGATACTACCCTTTTCTCAAGGTTGTCTTTAAGCTGTTGGTATCGATACTTCAATGGGGGTATCGATACTCCTATGTCAGTATCGATACTGGTAAGCCAGTATAGATACTACATCTTTTTCAAAGATAAGAAATTATGGGGAAATTAGAAACATGGTTGAGGGACCCAAACCACTCCTTAATCCTTTAACAAGACATCGAGTGAAAGCAATATTAAAAAGTTAATAATTCACTTAGAAACCTAAAACGTAGGAAAATCATAAGATTTGCCTAGTGTGATGTTCGGGAAACAAAACGGACACCCGAATCACTCTAGAATGGGAACGTTTGTATGTTAAGATATGGCCAAACCTAAGATTTGCATTAGGCACTTCTTTGCTAACTGGGCGTAGATGGCCTAAGGCTCGACAGAGCAAGTTAGCGGGTGATGCAATCCGATGTAGAATTCTGGATTTCCACCCTAGGTAGGATAGAGGGGTGCGTGAGCTCCGAGATATACCCCCTCGGCCGCACCACGATGCCTGCCTTTGTATGTATGATTTATCTTAGCATACTCGTATGCTAGCAAGAATGATTTAAGTATGTTTTAAATATGTTCATTAGAGGATGCATGTGGTGTAATTGGTTATTAGTGTGACACTGAGCTTGTGAGCTCAGCGTTCGGAATTTGTTTCCGTGCACAGGTTAGAAGCAAAAGCTTTTGGAGGAGCCTTTATCTAGACTGTCTAGCACCAGCCGCTAACTTTGAGTTTGTCCCGACTTTTGTACTAGTGGCATGTATTATACATGAACTTGTCTATGTCAAGTTAGAATTTTATATTCAAATTATGATTTATGAATTTGTGTATGTCAAATTATGGATTTATGCAAACGTATACGATGTTTTTAAAAGAAAAATTTTGGTTAGCCACTCTGGTGGTTTGTATGACGTCATAGTCCGTCGATCTTCGAGTTGTACTGGATTAGGATGTTACAAAAACTAAACAAATAATTCATCGATTAGACAACTTAATGCCAGTAGTTCAACTAATAATTCATTCACGGCCAAAAAGAAAAATGACTGCAAATATTAATCAGACTGGTATATGAATGCAGCAGTGAACCGAACATAATTCGAGTGGCTCTTTCCACATATATTGTTGTATAGAAGTTAATAGAAAGTTCAGTTAACAATAAACCAATAAATTACCTGGAACCATAATCAGGAGGCTGCATAATTTTCGAATGGAGGAAAGTATCCCATCAGAATCAACTGTTCGAGAGCCTGAAATAAAAACATTACAAATGAATTACATTAACCTTTATACAATTACAACATCAAATTAAAAAAACAAGTAATATTATTCTAATTTAGAAAGAAGATAACTTAAAGAAAACAGGCACTCCAGATAGAATTTAACCTTTGTTTTATCAAAGGAAATCGACATTTGCGGGTTTTACACTACGTAACTTTGTTCAGCAGACTCTCCAGGTAGGACCAATTCCAAAAGAAGCCCGGAAAGCTCAGATTACTCTCATCCCAAAAGGTATGAACCCAACTCTAACCAATTCTTTCCAAAATACTTTTAATGGTGATTTTAATTGGATAAGACCTATTCTTCAAAGGCTAGTCGGGCATTTTCAGAATAGATTCTTGGCTGGTAAGAGCACTACAGATAATTTTTTGGTCATGCTTAGGTTGTTCATCATACAATGATGCACTAGAAAAGGACAAGGGGTTCAACGATTTTAAAAATCAACTGGCTTAAAGTTTATGATAATTTAAACTAGGATGTTTTGGCTCACACTGATTTTTAAATTATCATAAACTTTAAGCAAGTTGATGAATGAGAATAAGCTGATTTTTAAAATCATTCATCAACTTTATGATTTGATGGAAGCCAAGACATCCTAGTTTAAAATCATTCATCAACTTCATTGAAGAGGAAAAAAGGCACAAAATCAGCAGGACAGTTCAAAAGAATACTAAACAATTACCTTCCATCAAATCATAACTCTGTAAACAGTTGATTGCTGAATCTATCAGGTCATCTGAATGAGAAACTAAACCACCTAGCAGTGCAACCTAATATATAGCCATATAAATAAGGTCAGATTCATAGTTAGGATGCAATATTACATACTTTATTAGTTTAAGGGAACTTTACCTCTGCAGTTTCGAGATAAAGATTTAATTGCTTGATTTGACCCGGAATAGAAGGAATTGTGACTTCACTAAATGATATGCAAGACTTTACAAAACCAGTATGCCTTTTCCCATCTTTGAGAGCTTTTGTAGCTAAACAATTACTAGAGTGAACAAGAATTTCCTGCAAAAATCAGTGGAAAACAAAATGCCAACATAAGCTTCTGGAAGTCGATACAAATATGTTTTACTGATAGAATAATACATTTGACAAATAAATGAACTGTAACTGTTGCTACGAATAGAAGGCATGATCATAGTCGATGCTAAGACAACATTCTGGTTCCTCATCTGAGAAAAACCATTGCGACAATTATCATTCTGTAATATTCTTCAATTAAGTTGTGGCCTAAGTTTAAAAATAGCTGATGGCTCCTTTTATCAACTGTTTCTCAATAAATACCATATTCTCCTGATAAGAAAGTTTTGATTGAACCAAACAGATTTATAATGAATCCTTCCACCATACATCATCTATATCACTCCAATAAGGGGCAAAGCCAAACAATTTTCTTAGGGGCAGAATTGAATTATAAAGTTTTGTTCTTTTTTTCTTTTTTCTTTTTTTCGGGGGGGGGTGCAAAATGATATTTTACCATTGCACTAATTCATAACTTTGCAATTTCTGCAGTCTGCAGGGACTAAACCTTAATTTTTCCATTTGGGGAGGGGCAGGGGATGGCTCAAATGGCAAACAAAATTAAATCAAAAGAGGAAGAGAGAGAAATGTATACCTTAAGTTCAATAATACTGCCAAAGGCCCCACGACATTCCACAAGAAATGCTAAATTTCGTTCATACACTACTCCATGGTCTACCTATACGTAGAGCAATGGCAATGTCAACAAATCGCATTGATAGTCAGAAGCAATCACTACCTACAGGATCATAGGTCATAACAGATTAAAAAAAGTACCATTCTGACAACGAGAAATCAGACGTGCTTGTTGTTGGTTATCATCAGTTTTCATGTTTACAAGATCAGTATCACTATGTAAAGACTGTGATATTTCAAAAAGTAACTGTATGAATCATGTAGATAACCATTCCTGCCCAATAACACGAGTATAAGATTAGCCAGATGCACTTCAAAAACTCAAAATACAAATACCCTTCAACAATAAACAAAAGGAAAGAATGGTTGCACAAACTAGAAAAAAATACTAACAGATATCCGCAATAGCAATGATCAATGAGGTTTCAAATTCTTATATAGGTGTTGAAAACTACTACCAGACCTGTCATGGAACTTCAAAGGTTTTACACAATTCACATGCTTACAAACTTGTGTCAATCCTGAATCAATGTAGCCAACAGGTCACATGAAGCCCTAGCCCCTAGGTATATACAGCTACCTAATTGTCATAAGGCAAATGAATGTGAGCCTTGGTGACTAATTTCTAGAATTTTATGCCGCCGCACTGCTTTGACTGTCGTATCAAGAAATAATTGTTGTTAATACCTACGAAATATTTGGTGTGCATTCTGGCAAAATAGAAACCTCAAGATGCTCCATGTACATATGATCAAAAATTCCAAAGCATGCATAACCTATTCCATGCTTCCCGAGTGCCAATGCTATTTTTAGCATGCAATAGAGCTATTATGATGAGAATATTGAGGTGAGTCTTTGGTTTTCACTAAGATATAGTATATAAAAACAAGTCCAAGAGTCTCATGCAGTAATGGATGCGAACAGATCATGACGGCATCAGGACAAGCAAAATAGCCCATGGCAGCAATAAGCAGAACCCAAAAATAATAATAATAAGGTAAGACAAGACCTTAACTGCATGAACTGGGACCATAAAATAAATAAAACTTACCTTGTAGCCATATCAAGTATATGCATATTGACAATGCTATGAGAGCTCCCATGCATCATATCTAAGATCTGAAGAAAATGATTCTACAAAACAACAAATTGCAGCACCACTCATTAGTGATGTGATAACATAGTTCTGTAATTGCCCAAGCTATACTACACAGAAACGTATAAAACTAAACTGTTCCCAAGTATTCTCAGTGCATCTATAGGGCAATTTCCATCTAAAATAGTAAGGAAAAGCTGATGGAGGCAAGGGGGAGGGGAACGAACCAAGATTGAAGAATATTGCATCTAAAAAATAGTTTAGAAGATTACCAAAGAAAACACATGTTCCACGTTCTTAAAATGAGAAAGAAGCTTCACTAAGATGGATTGCAAACTTGCTAGTTCATCCTCGGCTAACACTTTATAAAATGCCAACTTTGAGATCCTTTCCAAAATATTTAGATGGCCATCCTGCATAACCAATGTATTCAGAAGGAGTGGATATACGAATATTAAAAAGGGAACTGCTCATAACAGGGAAAGGAACACTATGACCTATCACATAAAATACAAGTCATGTAACAAAACACTTGTTCATATATATATATATGAACGAAAAACTTTTATTATGGTTCTACTACAACTGAAGATTTCCTTCTATCATGAAAAGTGGTTCAAAAGTCTGCTTCCTTATCAATTTTCCTTCCAGAGTCGGAATTATTTCTGCATGTAACTCACATTCCCATTCATGATTCAATGGAAAAGTGAAGAATAGAATATTTATATTACCTAGGAACTACAGCATTGGAATATCATCATAAATTTTTAATAACTATGCAACATTTTGGCATAAAACTCTTCTTACTTTCTTCATTAGTGCAACAAAAGAGAGATTCCCAATAGATACAAACCGAAGAGCACCTCCACACTCACCATCTGATTTTGAAGAACAATATCAAGATAAGCATCAACAACCTTCAGGTACTCATCAAGCCCATATTCAGAAACCACCTGATGGTATATTTTATGTTCTGTGTTTGGTTTTTAAGTTTTATGTTGTAACAGAACTTCTTAGGATGGCTATGTATTATTATGGTATTAATGAATTTTTAGGCACCCTTTTCCTCCTTCCAAAAAAAAAAGAATGGTAAAAATAAAGGTGATAAAAACCCAAACTTTGTCCAAGTAAACTGAAAACAGTACATGAATAACTTCATCGACAATAGCATCAACAGTTGCAATTTGAGATATCTGTTCACACAGCCTTAGTCCAACCAACCTGTAATTCAAATACTGCTTCAAGAAAAAGAATATCAATAAAAATACAACAAGTTAATGTCTAAACAAAAAAAAAAGAAACAAAGAAAAAAGGAAAGAGCAAAGTGGAAAACATGGCAACAAACAGAACTGTTTGCTCTTTTAACAAATGCAAAGGCTCATTGCATAGGTCTCTTCAACAAATGATAATTACCTGATCATAGGAGTTATCATTGCTGCACTTAATAAGATGTAGGATATCCAAAGCATGAAAGCAAACAATGTCGGTAGGAAGTTCCTTTAGTAAATGATGAAGAACAATTGAGATACATGGCAAACCACCAAATAATTCCTCCTGACTTCTCCATATTCCAAGCTCAACAAGTACTTCGCCCACCCGCCTCTTTCAAAAGATAATGGAAACATTGTCAACTTGGTGTATTACAAAGAAAAATTAATCATGAAATAGCAATAACTCAGACACGATGAACATTTTCACAAAGTAATGGCAACAATGCAGTTATCAAAGAATTCCTAGACAAGTTCCATACATCCAAAATCAGTAACCCAATGTTCGGCTTAAATTTTGACCTTCACTTATTCAGAATGCTTTTATTAGATACAAAAATAACTGACAGCACTGAATTTGTTGCAGAAATTTTATTGAATGAAAATGAAACTAGATCCTACATATGCAGATGCTTTAAGAAAAGTAATAAGTTCATTACTGACCGGAGATGCTTCATTTAATATGCTTTTCATAATAAACTCGACAGATGGCTCCATCAGACTGACAAAGTGACAAGTGGCCTCTTATTGTCAGCAAAACCTCCAAATGCAGTTTCCTTTGTTGATGATATCTGTGTAAATATGAGTTTGATGTCATTGACACATGTAATTAGATATCCTGCAACAACAGTATCAAACAAGTCATGCCAACAAATCAATAGAAACTAGAATATGTGAAGCAAAATCAGATTGAGCCAAAGCATGTCCACACTATTTCCTCGGTCTGATTAGCTGAAGCTGCTAACTTTAGACTCAATACATCAAATAAGCATGCATGAAGGAATGATTTATCAACATTGGCATATGGTTGTGTAAATAAATATACAAAACCACCTGTGTCATGCGAAGGAAACTTCTGTGCACGATGGGCAATATACAGGCGGCAATAGGCAGATGCTAACGGATCTGCTAACCCTCTTGTCATCATGACCAGACGCTGAAGAGACTCAGCTGGTTGTTCAATCAGAAAACGCCAAGAAGGGAAGATAGCCAGCTCCAAATAACTGAAATACAATAACAAAGTGCCAAGTGGTAAGAAATCATGTTTCCAAGCAAGAAAGAGATAAAGAAGTACAGATAACTTTGTATAGCAATTACTGTACAAAAGAAAAGGAAAACGATAAAATTAAATATAAATATCAACAGAAAGCAAAAAAAAAACTAAGAAAATAAGAAAAGTATGATATTGCGGTAACTGCATCGTTTAGAAATATTAAACCTAAAAGTGAAACCAAATATGAAACGCTCCTCACATGCGTGGAAGAAGTTCTCGAATGGTTCCAACCTTGCAAAACCAGTTATAGCAAGTTTCCTTGGCATCAGTAGGAACATCACTTGCTCCAAAATTCTCTGCCATAATTCCAGAAAAAGTTTCAGTAAAATCAATCCTGTTACCACGTTAAGAAAACACCAAAAACCTACCACAATAATCTAGGTTTAAAAACAAAAGTTAACCAAACAGATGAACTGAAAGTAAGACTGCAAGCACTGAAGACATTTATAGTGTTTTTTTATCTAATTTAATTATATTAAGAAACAAAAACACCACCTTATAGGGTCTTGGAAAAGTGAACATGGAAAAGCAACTAAGAAAGGTTACAAGAATGTTCAAACAGATTAATGGTATAGACCTCTTAAGGAGCAAAATTTGGCTCTATCTTCAGCAAATTCAGCTTTCTGCCTAATGTGTTCCCATACCATGTCCCCAAGCACGTCCAATACATCCGCACAAGGACAAACAATGTTGGATAAAAATTTAAGACTGATGTATTCATTAGAAGCCTTGCAACCTGCAAAATTGAAAACCATAATTCCATGAATTCATATAAAAGCAATATACACGAATATATATATCTGACCCCAATTTTCACATCAGACTGATATTAGTTGCCAAGTATCTAACCTCATAAAAATAAAACAAGTACATAACGTTGTTTAACTACTTCATAAAAATGCCCAAGAGTAACTGAATCCCCTCACAACCTACATGTAGTATTCGAGCTCGATTTCAATAATCTAATTATATTCAGAATTTAAGATTCTCATATGATGGAACCTCAATATAACTAATTGTATGAGCTAGAGGCTACAGATAAAAACTTAGCCAACCATGCGGATACCCGGTCCTTCTACACCTTTATTTTATTAGCTATTAGATGGAGCTAAAATGTAATTAGAGAGAAATTCACCTTTATAGATAACTTCAAAGATTTTACACGATCTTCACTGTGCCAAGCATGATTTATTTCATCTTTTAGTTCATGTAATCGTGACACAAATTCCTGCCGTGTGATAACCTTGGTACTCTCTTCTGAAGATTTTTGTGAATCATCCAGATGTGTGGTACTTGAAGATTTCTCATGTAACATCCGCAATACCGGGTTAGTGACCAAATTGTAAAGTTTCAGAATTTGGTGACTAAAGTATAAGAATGAAATAGTTCAATGATTATTGAATATATATGATGAAGGTTATTTAGTAATTATTAAAAGAAGTTAAGGGTTAAATGATTATTTGACCAGAAAGATTTTTTATCTTTCTTTTAAAGGTGATATAAACGTGGGAAATGAGAAACATCCAGAGTTCTCTTCTCCTTTCTTCTTCTTCATACGTGGGAGAGCCAAGCTAAAGGTGAGTTTTCTTGTGGATCAAATTCTTGATGAATTTAAGGTTGCTTATTGATCCTTAGATAATAATTAAGCTTAAGGAAAGCTTAGATTATTTTAAAACCATAAGATAAGGAGTATATGAAGAATTAAAGAAAGGAAGTAGAAAAGTGAAATCTTGAAGTAGAGTTCATTTCTTAAATTGGAAGTTAAATTTGACTTGTCAATGGTTAAATTAAGAGATTTGGAGTGATAGAATTGGATTTAGAACATATAGAAAATTTGGTATGATTCTTGAATCTCGTAAGGAAGATAGGATTTTGAGGTTAAAGATGATTTACATGGATATAAGTTGGTTCAAGTAATGGTAGTTGAGTTTAATGTCATAAGAGGGGCTTAAAATAGAAGAATTAAGGGAAGAGTTGATGATTTACGTGCTAAAATGTCAGTTATGGGCAATGTGCATCGATGCACATTCATTGTGCACCGATGCATAGATGATAAATCCCAGAAATTGTTTAAGGTGCATCGATGCACATGCAGTGCATCGATGCATTAATTTAAAAAGAAAACATCAAATAGGATTTATGCATCGATGCATAAGGAGTGCATCGATGCATCCCCATTAAATACAAACATCGAATAGGATTTATGCATCGATGCATGGTGTAGTGCATCGATGCATACCTTCATTAAAAGATAAAAATGACTCTTCTTTTAGCCCAAGAAATGATAGTTTAGAATATATTAATTAGTATACTGATTAGTATCAATGAATTATTATGTAGATACAGAGCCTAAACAAGTTCCGGAACTTATCAAGTAAGATCGATCAAGGAAAGATAACAGATCGATATTGACTACTGAGGCCAAGTGAGTGCGTACTATTAGAATATACGTATTGTATATGGAAATTTAACTTGCGACAAGTTTGTTTCCAATATGTTGAATATATGATTGTATGATTATGTTTGATATTACATGAATATGTTTAGTTGTATTACATGTTAGTTGGTATGAATTTATATGATATGTGTTATATGGCAATGATTTATGTATTATAGGAATTAGATGAGTTATATGAACCTGATATATAAATTATAGGAGCATGAACTATGTAAAATAGCAATGATTTATATGATAACAAGAGAAAGGATATAAATTACATGAGTTAGATATATATATATATATATATACATATATATATAGGAATTTGTATAACCAACTTATGAGATTAGATGAAAAGTGAGATAAGTTAAATAACATTGATTTATAGGACAATATAAGAATAATATATAAATGAGGAGACATTGACAGAAGTGATTATATGAACATATAAAATAAGTTATATGGAGAGGATATATGAGCTGAAATGAACATATAATACATGAGTCATATGGTAAAGATTTATGAATCTATAGGAAAATGTTATGGGAACTATGTGATGATAAGTTATGAGAAAATATTTATATAGGTAACAAGCTATGTGAAATTGAATTAAGTAATATATGAAACTAGAATATAATTAATGTGAAATAAGTGATTAGGTAAAACTGTGAGAAGTTATAGGGCATTGTTATTCGAAGTATATGAAAGTATGTATATGGATACCTGTGTAAGTTTATATGTTATACTATGTGCTATGTGATATACTTGATGTATGAGAATCATATGAGAATAAGAGATGACAATGAGTTACATGCCATATGAACACAAGAGAAGTGTTATAAGCTACGTGACAGATGATTATGAAATCATATGAAAAGTGAAATGTACATGTGAATATGTGAAGTGATATGAATATAATGCCCATGTTATATGATACGAGAGCTATAGGTATAGTTGGCATGCCAAGAGTCGAGGGTTTTACCTATGTCTTTCGAGACATATGGACAGTATACCTATGTTCTAAGGAACATATGGACAATTTACCTAGGTTCTTTGAGACCTATGGACAGTTGCCGAGGTTCTTTATGACCTCTGGATAGTTACCGGGGTCTTTGTGACCTCTGGATAGGCCCTTCGGGACATTGATCGAGCTGTGGTGACAGCATATGTGTGCACAACCTCAATATACTCACATACCTCAAGTTCTCACTAGTGTACATAGGCTAATAAAGAGATTAAACAAACATACTGAATGTGATATGTATACGATGAGTTTATAGATGGTTATCAAAGGTAAATGGTTTGAAATGTGTTACATGAACCATATGATGTTATGTGTGTTTCTTAATGAGAATGATAGAGATTATGATAATGATGGTATATGTTTATGTATGCTTTATGTTATATGAAATATTATATGTTTTATATGCCTCACTAAGTCAATGACTTAGCGTGTGATTGTTTTACACGTAGGTTACAGAAGTGAGAAGAGTAAAGAGCAACGTGGAGCAAGACATGTCAGTTCTTCTTACCAAAAGTCAGATCAGAAGAAAGATAAATAATATGTATTTGAATACATAAAGTTCTAGTTGGCATGTATTCAAGATAATATATTGTATAAGCTCTGAATAGTTCGATAAAGGTTTTGAATAAGTTAAATGTTATAAAAGTTTTTAAATTACTCACTATTTTATACGAATAAATGTTTGAAAAGTCAATGTGACACTTCGGACTCGTATCCGGGTCGGATACGGGTTGGGGTGTTACATCTCATGTGCTACAAATTAGTCTCAAAGAAATAGATACAATCAGAACATTTTTCAAGTAAATGGAAAATAAACACTTACAGCACCAAGCTGACTACTAAAGCCTAAAGGGACATAACTGAGCTAATAACAAAAACAAATTGAGAAGAACAGAAACTTTTATACCTTTTCCACTTCTCAATATCTTATTGGACATCTGTAAGAAGAATAATGTTTTAATGTCCTTCCCAACAAATATATAAAAAAGAGTTGCAAGTTTCAAAAATCTAATTACAAGGCACACAAGAAAGAGAAACTTATCCAAAACAACAAATATTCTCTAAAAATGGCATACCATATCCAACAGATATTCCACTCACTGGCATTAAAGTTTAAAAGCTCCACAACTGCGATCGTATTCTTACCACTTTTCAATTTGACTATAAACAAGAATTGCAATACTGAATTAGACTATTTTGATCTTATATACTAGATATGGAGTTTAACTCCACAAGCAGATTATATGCTTGATACTAATATAACAGCTTAAACAGAGAAGTGACAAGCATATAAACTCACTTCTGCCGATTCTAAATTCCATCATGCATAACAGTTCATCAAATCTTTATGTTCACATAGTTAATAATATATTTACACGTAGCAAGCCTAAAAATTCCAAAATTTAACATAATGCAGCCACAACTAAACCTAAAATTTTTAGCATCGATTTAAAAATAAAAATTCGTAAACAAAACCGGTGACTTACGGAAGAAACTGAAATCATTTTGGAAGCGGGAAATCTCTGCATTAAGATTCTCTTAAACGGGGTCCACTCCTTCGTTTGAACTTGTACAGAATCTTTGTTTCCAAATCGTTTTCATCGACGATTTCTACCGATGCATTAGAATTAGGTGCTCTTAGCGGATCAAAGAACTCCTCGGTGATTCTATTTCCCGCGTTATCATCAACCTACAGTCATAAATTCATAAAATATTATCAAATAATTAAACAATAGAGGGGGAGAGAGTATAATAAAAAGAGATATACAAAAAAACCAAAAAAGCCAAAAAAAAAAGGTGAGAATTCGAACCTGGCGAAGGATAGGCTGAGGAGAAGGGGAAGAGAGAGTGTGGACATCGGCGCGTGAACAACGAGGAAGCGCGTGGGACTGTTCTTCTACGATGTATTTTCGAGGTCTGAACTCCATTGAAAAGCATTCCCCCTCTCAGCAGAGCTAAGTTACGCTAAACTTAGATCAATTTTGGCTTTCGCAGTTTCGACTTCCGAACACCGATCGACTTAGAAAGACACTGTGTTATGTCCTTCTTATTGAAAATATTTGGGTAAATATATATTTTGGTACCTGATCTGGATTTCAAAGTGCAATTTGGTCGCTAAACTTATTTTGGTTTGATTAGGTACCCAAATTTAGCTTTAAGTTTCAATTTAATGCCTTCGTCCAATTAAGTACCTAAACTTGGATTTTAGGTTCAAATTGATACCTAAACTTAACTTCGTAATTAAAACTGATTTAAATAAGTCATTTATTATAATATCATTTGAACCAGAAAATAAAACCTGAGTATCAATTTAATCAATTTATGACAATAAATTAAATTCAAGTAATTAATTAAACTAAAATATCTTTAAATATCAAATTAAAATTTAAAACTAAACTCAAATACTAATTGGATGAAAAATAATGTAAATATCAAATTACATCATAAGCCAAAATTAAGTATCAAAATATATATTTACCCAAAATTGTTTGCTCGCTTTTGAATGTGTTTGGGCTTCTAGGCTTTCTATTCAACCCCATGACTCATTCTAGCCTTTCATTTTGTAAACAAGTTTGAAGGTTTTTATTCGTTGTTGAACATGTTGATGTAGTAGTACTTAAGTGGTTAAATTTTATTATTTTTTAATTATTAAAAATTTAACAAAAATAATAAAATTATAAATAGATATTTTTAATTTTAAATATTGAAAAATAATTATATAAATTATAACCATTATAAAAAATTCTTTAAAATGAGTAATTAATTCTAAAAATTATAAAATAAAAGTATGATTATTTTTGTTATAACGTTAATTAATTAAAATTATTTTTATATAATTATTAGTAATTAATTCTTTAATTGAATATCTATATCAAATATTGTAGAGACTCATTACAAGAATAATTATCTAAAATCACTTTGTTCTATTCACAATATATAAAAATGTAAGACTTAAATATTATTTTATAAAATAATTATAATTCATTTTAATCACAAATTAACATAAATATTATTTTTGTTAAATAAATAATAAATATTTATTTTGATGTAATAATTAAATATTAATCTTTTTTTATAGGGTCCCAAGTTTGAGCACCAAGAATGTTAGAGGTGTAAGTGTTCAATGTCAAATGGTTAAGAGTTATCTTTGAACATATATTGCATTATAATTACCCATAATAATAATAATAATAATATAATATATAATTTTAATTGAATCATAAAGTAATGACACATTATTTGTAACACCTAAACCCGATTAGGCATAAAGTGCCACATTGGACTACCGAGACAACCCCTGATTTGCAAAACCTGTTCATTTTCTTTTCAAATATGTTAAATGGTATCATAATTAAAAACATAGACAACTGTTATAAAAATAATTTATAAAACTGGAGCTCCGGGACACATAAATTAAAATCAAAATAATACAAACTCTGAGTTTAATAAACTGAATACATAAGTAAGGTTCTATGAATACATATGCCCACTAAGCTACGGTACAGTACGCTGAAGGAGATACTGGAAGTCCTATTGCGACGGTGCTCCATGAACTGCTCGTGCTACTAATCTGCCAACGAAAAAACATCTGAAGGCTGAGTTACAAAGCCTAGCAGTATAATCGCTAATCTAGAGCAGTATAAAAATTTCATAAACACAAGGATGTTGAAGATATGGTACTGAGTAGTAGATACATGCATGATCTGGATCAAATGCTACATACTTAAGGTTTAGTTGTCCTACCTCTGAAGTAGAGGTCTCATGCTTCCCTAAATCCTCTATTAAGGTTTTAGCCACGAGTACACCACTAAAGAGTATCTAACCCTAATGTTTGTATATGATGTATATTGTCTAAATGTAAGTTATTTGCTTTTCAGAATAATCATTGTACTTGAAATCATTTCTTATTAGTCTTATTGTGTCTATGCATGTAGTCTGAGCCTTATTTGGTTTAAATTTACTTTATTTTGCATTCGGATCGAGTTTAAAAATTTTAACCACACATATGTAACCATATTCAACCATGCATTTACCAATACCAACATGTTCCATACATCATGCATAAGGTAGTAATGTATTACCTCATTTTTCGTACTCTACCTATCAAACATTTAAACTCCACTCGATCGCTCTCGAACTTGAATCCAACACCCAATAATATCTCGGATACATATCAAAGAAATTACATCAGAAACAGAGTTTAATTGTGAAAATAGATTGAATTGAGAGGTTAATCGGTGAAAAATAGCTTATCGAGCTCGAATTTGGCGAAACGGACTCAGGACGTTGAAAAAATCAAGATAGGTGTTACTGAAAAAAGTCAACGGCAATCAACGGTCAACGAATGGATCAACGGTCAACGGTTCAGCTTAGACAGATCTACCGGTTCAGCCGGTCACACTCTCCCCTGGTCGACAGCCAACTCACACGCATAGGGAGCGACGCGTGCTGCGACTTCAGTCGTCGAATCGACATGAAATTTTCCAGATCCGTAGATTGACACATCAGGTGTAACACTCCCAACCCGTACCCGACCCGGATACGAGTCTGAGGTGTCACATTGACTTTTCAAAACATTTACTTTTACAAAAGAATGAAAAGTTCTAACTTTTATCAAATCAAAGTGCATAATTTATACAATTTCAATCAAAAGGTTTCCAAAACTTATCAGAGCGTATACAATTCAAATCTTTAATTACATGCCAACTATATTCTATACAACAAAATACATATTATTCAAATACTTTTCTGATCTGATCTTTGGAAAGAAGAAGCTGATCTGACTTGCCTATTCATGCTCCTCTTCTTGCTCACTGAACCTATGTGTGAAACACTCACACGCTAAGTCTATGACTTAGTGATGCATAAAACACATATAATAGAACTCTAGATACTTAACAATGCATGGACATTTCACATTTCATATAATAGTATATTACAAACATCATATAACAGTTCATATAACCAACTATATAAATGCACACATATCATCATTATCTTAATCACATCATTGTCATTATCATTAATCCATTTAGAACATATTATCTGGTAGTTAACCTTTGTAGCACTTCATATCATACATTTCACAAACAGAGCATATAACATCACACAAGGTTTCTTTATGCTATCTCTTTTATTAGCCCATGTACACTTTTGAGAACTAAAGATATGTGAGTACATTGAGGTTGTGCACATATGTTGCCATCACAGCTCGTATAAATTCCCACTATGGGGACATAGAATTTGTCCCGAAAGACCACATATATGTCCCGAATGACCCATAGATGTCCCGAAGAACCACTCCTTAAGGATCACATATATATTCCAAAGGATCAAATATGTGTTCCGAAGAACCGCATATATGTTCCAAAGGATTACATATATATCCCGAAGGACCACATAGAACCCTCGACTCTTGTCATGCCAAATATACCCCTAGCTCTCATATCACATAACATGGGCATTATCTTTTATGTCATTTCACATATTCAAATAGGCATGTAGTTCACTTACAGGTAGAACATTTCCATATAATTCACATATCACATGGTTTATATCTTGTTCTTATGTCTTCTTATAGACATATATTCACATGGCTCATCACATATACATAACTTATATCATATTCTCATGTATCACATATATCACATATATCTTGTCACATGACTTATATCTTATGATCATATAATCACACTATATTATATTCTCATACTATCACATAATCATGTATTTATATAAATCATACAAGACATACAAGAACATATCAACATATATACTTATGCGTACATAAAAATCATGTCAATCACATGTTTGTATTCATGATTTCATGCACTATAATTATGGGAAATAGACTTATCACAAGTTCAATTTCCATATAATCCTATATCAAATAAGATGTACTCACCTTAGTCTCACTAGTCCAAGTCATACGCTTATCTCATTCTTGCTCGATCTTATCTCGTTGACTCATCAGATACTCGTTTTCGATCGATATCTACACGAATATACAATCCAATAAATATCGGGATTTGAATTACTCGTAAATATTCTTACTGATATAAACAAAACAAAACATTAATTTCTTAATACCAACTTAAGTAGTATCGGTACTACAGTTACAGTACTGATACCTCCATGCTTGTAGTATCGATACCATCCCACGGTATCGATACCTATTCAGGATTATGTAATTTCATCACAAGAATGGTACATATACTTCCACATTGGTATCGATACCCATGGTACCGATACTATCACTTTAGTATCGATACCCCATGAAGATTTATCCCACTTATGCCTTATGGTATCGATATTGTTCATGCAATATCGATACCTACACCAAATTTTCACTTGTTTTTGCCTTGTAGTATCAGTACTTACTCATCCAGTATCAATACTACTAACCCATATTACACTTCTTTTAACCTGAAAATTACCAAAACTTTGCTATCTTTTCCATTTTACTCTTCCACAAAGCCTTTAAACTCAACTATACACTCCCAGACTAACTTACTTCACTTTAACACACTTTAACATCCAATATTCTCATAGAACACTTGGAACCAAAAATCATACCAATTATTCAACATGTTTTTAATCCACTTCTACTACTTCTATATTCTTAATTATACCCTTAACAAGTCAAATATGATTTCAAAAATCACTTACAAACTTTCACCCAATAATTCACTTAAAAACCCCTTATATTAAATCCTCATAATTTGCCATTCTTTTAAGTTTCTATCACTCTTTAAGCTTCCATACATTTTCTAACACCCCCAAGAATCAAAACCAAACATAATTTACAAGAAATAACCAACTGAATATTCCTTACCTCAAGCTATGGAGTCACGGTGGAGAGGAGAAGAAGAAAGATGAAGAGAATTCTCTAGATTTCTTTTTACCATCTTTTCTCTTCCATGTGTAAATATAATACACAAGGGAATAAATTAAAATTTCATTTCCTGCCAAATGACCATTATGCCCTTTAATATTTTCATATTTACCAATCAATCCTCCTAAATAAATTCTCAATTAAGTCCTTGAACTTTTAAATTTTCCTAAATTGATCACCAAATTTCAAAACTTCCATTTTAGTCACTAACCCAATTTTTGGGATGTTACATCGGGAGTCTCGTGTATGCGTTATTTTTCGACGAAATACGACGGAGTTTGGAATTTTAAAATGTTTAAACTTTTCCAACGGTGACCGACTAGTGACAACGGTGGAACATCAGCGACACGACGATTTCGGTCGAGTTTTGAGCGCACAGCGAGTCTAACCACGCCGGTGGTGAGGCAAACTGATGAGCGATATGATCGGAATCAAAGAAAACCCCACGTGCTACAAGGGGTTTTGACAAATTTCTTTGGTTTAATTTACGACAATCGATGGCGCTACTCGGCAAGGGGATAGAGGGGTTTTGGTCGCACGTGGCTGGCACCTCGCTTACTGCTAGCGGTGTAAGCCACCGTCGGCCGATGACTGGTGAACGACGGTGAGTGGCTTTGGGTAAAACCAATTTGGTTTTGCTATGGTGTTTCACCGGGGGGGAGTTGAGTATGGGAAAATAGGATTTCATTTAGTTTAAAAGATATTTTATTTATTTCACATAAACTATAGTAGCCTAGCCTAAATGACTAAAGCTTAGATTTGGTTCCCATGATAAAAAAAAACATGGGTTCAAATCCCACAAATTACATTTATTTTATTTATTTTGCCCTGAAAAGGGATGGACAATTTCAAACTTTGGGTCCCTGAACTCCCAAAAAAAAATCAAAAACTACCATAACATCTTCAAGATCTTATAAATTGATCCCCAAATTTGATTAAATAAATTTAATTTAAAATAAGAGAAAATTGGGGTGTTACAATAACTATGTAATTCACTCTTTTTCACTTAGGTGAAGAACTGTTAATTTTAATAACATGAATTTTACGAAGGCTTACCACTTTCATTCTTGTAATGATTCAATATTTCATTTATGCAGTAATGGCTTCCATTAGTATGCGATTTGTACATTTGTAATCATCTAGATTTCATTATGATTATAATTGTTGTGTTTATGTATGTCAGGTTTTCACTTTTACTTCTTTTAAATTGAACATTAAACTACTTTCTCAGAGGTATTTTAGTTTTAGGCGTGTGACCTACAACGAATATTGATTACAATTAGTATTGACGTACAACGGATGAGGTGGTAGTTTATGATGGTAAATACAGTGGGAAATGAAACAATATTATTTTTTTAATGGTTTATGATGATTACAAGTGATATATATTTAGAAATTTTCTTAGCTTATTGACATTACACACATTTTAAAGACATAATTGTTTGAACATGAATCTTTTATAAAAAAATAATATTCTTTCTTACCACTAAGACCTCTCAATAGATGAATATTTTTGAAGAAGGAATCACTTTACCTATTTCAAAATGTATAAAAATTAGTTTGTTTATTTTCATTTAAGAAATCTAAATTCAATCCGAGAAATAATAAATGGATTGTTTCATGAGTTATTAATTCAATGAAATTTAATTAATGATCATCACTCGTCTCAAGGCATAAATTTTAAGATTACACATGAATTTTCGTTTTATATATCAAATTTTAATTTGATTTACTTTTTCACAAGCAACTAATACTATTGTCAACACAACACCATTAGATGTTTACTAATATAAAAATGAATATATATATATATATATATATATATATAATCAAAGTTAAATTTTATGTGTATATTTGAACTAATACTAAAATCTATGTATTAAATTGTATATTTAAATAAAATTCGTGTGTAAATTCAACACCTAGCCCATCGATTCTCATCAAATCAAGACTCGATTACCTCAAACTGGATTTTCGAAGTTAAGATGAATGGAAGCAGACACTTTGTGTTTAGATACCATGGAATAATTGTGTAATTGTATTATTTTCTTTACATGTTTGATTGACAAAATATCATTTTATTTTAATTTTTTATATTATATTTTAATAGTAAGAATTATAATTACACAATTATATAAATATAAATTTTAAAATAATATTTATTATCATAAAAAATATTAATATATAAATTCTAAAATTGATTATTATAGTTTTGAATGATTCATGCCATTGGCACTATCCTATGCAATCTCTCTTATAATATAAATTTCTATTACTTTTTACACAATAAACACCAAATCTTGAATTGCTTGCTAACATACATTTATATTTTATATAAGCTTTGTGCTCAAGTATTGGTTTCTCCAATGAACTTGACTTTGCTTAGCCAAACGGCATGGCTAAATTTGCCGAGGGCAGTCCATATTAAGAGCCCCTTTCCATGGCTAAATCATTGATGACTTTCTAGGGTTCCATGTGATTGTTGCACTGGCACATGCCTCAAGCTTAATGTTACAACAAAACAATTAATTAAATAATTTATAAGATTCATACAAATTCAATTCATCCCAAGAAATGTTCATACTTAGGGCTGCAAAAACATAAATATATTATGCTCTGTTCAAAGAATAAAAGATCAATTTTTAGAGATAATAGTGTAGAAAGAGACGATTATAAATGCCCTCGTCAATTCAATTAGAATGCTACTAAATTTAGATTAGGAGGTAATGGTAGTACACATTCGAAGAGAGGTAATTAAACTCAGTAACTGACATACTTACAACTATGTAGCCGCAATTGCTTGAACCAATGACCTCAAGGAGAATAGCACTTCTTTAACCATTGATGTCACTCAATTAATAAAAACTTGAGATGAATGCAACAATAATATCGACTAGCTTAAGAACTAATAAAATCTACATTTTCTTATCTAATTTATTTCATGTCTTTCTTTCTTTTTTTTTAAAATCAATATGGTATAAATACGATGCAATATATGTTCTAAGATAACTCGCAACCTCTTAATATTGAACGCTCAGATCCCTATCGTTCTCGGTACTCAAAGGCGGGTCTCAACAAACTATAACCGTTTATTTCATTTCTTAAATAGTAATTAATTAATTAATTAAGCTTAAGAATTCAACCATACTCATTGCTTTAGTTTTCCATATCCATCATGCACCTTGCCAGTTTTTTCCCTTTTTTAGGTCAGCCCCTCTCTTTATAAACCCAAATCCCCTCCATTTCCATCACCAAAAGTCTCTCAACTACTCTCCAGTTCTTCATAAACAAGAGAACAAGATCAAAAAAAAAAAAAAAAACCAACCTTCAAGAATCGAAGACTAAAACACACGAAGAAACAAGATGGAACTAACCAAAATCTTCCTCACCGTAGCCATGATGATCACTTTAGCAACGAAAACCATCGGCGGCGGCGTTGAAACGAACCCTGCTCTGATTTCATCAACCGCACCACCGAAGGCCGGACCACTGATGCCGAAGAGGGTAAGTCGTTTCCTCCAGCAAGAAGTTAGGAACCCTAGAGCCGCCGACCATTGCCACAAAGACGAAGAGGTTTGCTACGTTCAAGACGGCTCCACCTCCATTTGCTGCAACAACAAGTGCGTCTACTTGGCGACGGACGCCCACAACTGCGGCGCGTGCAAGAGGAAGTGCAAGTTCACACAGGTTTGCTGCCGGGAGAGTGCGTCGAGATTGCTTTGACAAGAGGCATTGCGGGGCTTGCAACCACCGGTGCCGTCCCGGCGAATATTGCGTTTATGGAATGTGCAGCTACGCGTAAATTTTAAAAGAATTCTTTCTGAGAGATGGAATTTATTTATATGCACAATAAAAAATCACACTTTGAAGTGTTTCTTAAAGGATATATTTATATAATCATTAAAATTTGTAATGTGATGTTCTTTTTGATACTGTATAATGTAATGGTATACAAAAAAAAAATTAAGAAAATAATATATATGAATGCCTCATGTTGCTATAGCCTTATGCAATTTTTGGAGAGGATTTTTAATTGTATACTTCCACCATTGTTGTACAAAACAATAAAAAAAATATTACTATGTTTCTTTTATATATAATTATGTTAAATGTTGCGATCAACTTTCGGTTGTTCGAAATGTGCTGAGTATTTGAAGAGTTAAGTATGACCGAACACCATTAAAATTTAGTATAATTTTATACCAGGATCATGATTAGGTTTAGGAGCCGATTACGCGTGAAGAATGTTGAAGCACTACAATAACACCCAAAATTAATACATAAATGGATTATGTTGTTGTCGCAACCGTCTTTCGGTTGGTTCCCGGAATTGGACTTCGACTTAGAAAAATGTGGATTGGAGTCGCCACCGATCATTTATTTAAAAATAAATGGGTTGATCGGATACCCTATTTATTACCTGATCTGCGTTTTACCAGAGATATGTCGGATTCGGGAGTCGGTTACAGTCAATGAAGGGTTAGCACCCTTGAACTGCCCTTTCGGTACTATATAATTTCCAGTTGTCTTTAATTAAGAAAATTGAAAGTTTAACCTAAAAGGTAAAATAATGATCCCAAAATTACTTACCTTAGATTGATTGAAAGTACCTTAAAGGAAAAGAAATGTTAAGGAAAAAAAAGAAATGGAAGTGAATCGAAAAATAAAGATAATAAGAAATTAATAAGATAAAACAAACGAATAAATAAAATAAATAAATAAATAAAGTAAAAAATGTATGTAAATAAATAAATAAATAAATAACAACTAGACAAGAGAAAAAATAAATAAATAAAATTAAGTGAATAAGAGAAATGAAATGAATAAAAGAATATGTACAAAGACGATAATAATAAAGAGAAAATTAAATAATATTTATATATACACGTTAATGATACTATTAATAATAAATAAACAGTATACATAAAAAGGGTATAACAAGATAATCAAAAGTATAATAAGTACTAAAAAAACAGAAAGAATAGAAATAATAAATGAAAAAATATATATATATATATATAAAAATAAAATAAATAATAATAATAATAATACACGAATGTACATAGAAAAAAAAAACTAAAATAGAGACAAAGAAACTAATAAAATAATATTAAGGAGTATATATATATATTATAATATAATATATAATAACAATAGAAAAGCAGAATTAAAATTTTTAAAAGAAAGGACTAACTTGTAAAAAGGAAAATTGAATGACAAATTAGAGGAGAATCAGATTCAAAAATTAGGATTCAGGGTCAAAGAACAAGGATTAAATCTATGAGGGACTAAAAATGGGATTAACCCATATTTATTTAAAAACGCACGAGTCAGAAACTTGGGTCGGGTCGCGTATATATGCCAATAATTTTCTTAAAACCCTCACTTTTCCTATTTAAAAACTAAGCCCCTCCCCTCTTTTTATTTGAATTGCTCTCGCCTGTTCTTCATTTCTGAAGAACAGACCCCCAAAATCCAGTTTCTGGCCACCATGGCCATTCCGCGCCACCTCGCCGCCGTCGTTGAACGGCGACGGTCGTCATTCATCGGCGGCAAAACCTTATAATTTTTTTTTGCCATTCGAAAGCTCGTTTTACCCTCGTTTCGAGAATCAAAGCCCTTTTTTTTTAAAACGGGCCTCGGGGAACCGTGGATCTAAGGGAGAAGATCTCGGTTTACCCCCATGTTCATCGGCCAAAACGTTTCCTCTGGTGGTTTTCCGAATCAAAACGAACGCATGCAAGTGCCAAAACGAAAAAATGGTATAAGCTTTACCTTTTGTTCTTCTCAAAAAAAAAGTTTCGGTTTTGCTCTAACTTTTGCTTGGAATTTCTGCTTTTATTTCATGTAATCCGAATTTCCCCTAATGGTGTTGCTTTACACTTATTTATAATAAAAGAAAAGCATGTTTTTAGATTACATTTTTAATCCTAATAGAAGTCTAATGTTGGGTTGTTGGTGATGAACATGAGTCTCGGTTGCCGGACATTTCTAGGATTGTTGGAGAGGCGTGCACGGCAGGGAGTCCTCGGCTGGGATGGGTGATGCGATGCGGCTGAATGAGATAGGAGATTAGGGTTTCCAACAACCCTACGTGAAACCGGTTCTGTATGGGCTTGGCGTGTTAATCCATTGTTGGGCCAACATGTAGGCCTTGAAATTCATGTGTCTACAGCTGCCCCTCTTTGCTCATTAGCGTGTAACGAAAATAGAGCAAAGATTAAAAGACACGAATTTCAATCACATCGAATATCCTCTATTGTAGAGTTGAAATCCGGTGTTAAGACTGATTTGTGGATTTGGATTGAATCCTGAAATAACTCCCTCGTCGTGAGGTTGAGTCGAACTGGAAGATTCTGAGTGCGGTATCCTTCGGTGCGAAGCTGAAACCTAGCTCAAAGTTAAGTCGTCTTCTGGCTCAAGATGTTTCGTCGTGAAGATGGAACTTGACCTGAGGACTTTGGTGTCGCTGTTTTACAGATGACTCCTTCGTCGTGAAGTCGGGTCAATCTGTTTGTGAAGTTGGAATTTATATATGGTCCCTTCGCCATGAAGTTGAACCTGAGAATTGGATATCCTTCGTAGTGAAGTTTAAATCCAAGTAAGTAGTATTGTTCTGAGTCCAATATCCTCTGCTGTGAAGTTGAGATTGGTTCTGGAACCGGGAAATTGTTTATTGACAGTCAGCCGCCCCTTCGCTGCGAAGTTGAGCTTGTGCTGTCTTGGGTCCAATATCCTTCGCTATGAAGTTGAAACTGGCCCTGGAACTGGGAAATTGTTGTTGACAACCAACCGTCCCTTCGTTGTGAAGTTGAACTTGTGTTGTCTCGATTCCAATATCCTTCGTTGTGAAGTTGAGATTGGCTCCGAAATTGTTTGTTGATAGTCAGCCGCCCTTTCGCTGTGAAGTTGAGCTTGTGCTGTCTTGGGTCCAATATCCTCCGCTGTGAAGTTGAAATTGGTCCTGAAGCTGGGAATTGTTGTTGACAACCAGTCGTCCCTTCGTTGTGAAGTTGAACTTGTGTTGTCTTGGGTAGCACGATATCCTCCGTCGTGGAGTTGAAATCAGCTTTGAAATTGGAAAGTTGTTCGTTGACAACCAGCCGTCCCTTCGTTGTGAAGTTGAACTTGTGTTGTCTTGAGCGGCACGATATCCTCCATCGTGGAGTTGAAATCGTGGATGTTTGGCTTCGTGCTAGATATCCTTCGTTGCGAAGTTGATTTTGACTCTAGCTAAGGCCTGTCTAGAAATCTTGATTATGGAGTCATGAGGTTTCAATCCATGATCTTGGATTCTTCAAATGTTCCAATCTGATGTTCGTTTTTTTATCCTTGATCTGGGAAATACTTCTCGACCATCTCACTTAAATGCATGAGCCTTGATCGGCTTCCGAGTACCTATACTTTTCAATGAACCTTTGTACAGTAATATCTTTTGCACAAATAAATAAATCACTAAGTTTAAGCTCAATCCAAGATGCTCAAAAGGAATTGGTGTAGAGAAAAGAATTGTCTTTTATTCACAAGGGAAAAAGAACAAATAATACATGACAAACATTTTGGAGGGTGAAGACATAATGAGGTATAAACGAGTGTCTTAGATTTTAATAATGTGGGCACTTCTGAGCTGAAAAGCCGTTGGGTGACCTTGAATACAGCCTTTGCCAAAGGATCTGTAAAAAATGTGACGACCTTCAGGAGAGTGCAACCCTTCTCCGACTCGTTGAGTCTGCAGAAAATTCAGATGCCGGGAAGTTTCAACTGCCTGGATTTCTTTGAATTATCCAAATTGCCCTTTCGGGTTTTCAATTTGGACCCATCCTTGGTTGCAAGACACCCTTTGCGGGTTTTCATCTTAAACCCACCTTTTTGTTCTTTTTCTTTTTCTCCTTTTTTTTTAATTTAGGGCGCCCTTTCGGGTTTTCACCCTAAACGTTTTTCATTTTTTTTACTTAGGACGCCCCTTCGGGTTTTCATCCTAAGCGAAGTATTTCTTGACTGCATCCGAATTGATGGGATGTGGTAGGTCAGGTCCGTCCATTTCGGCCAGGACAAGGGCTCCTCCAGAAAAGGCCTTTTTCACAACATAGGGTCCTTCCCAATTTGGCGTCCATTTTCCTCGTAAATCTTTCTGAACTGGCAAAATTCTCTTTAGCACCAGATCTCCTTCTCGGAATGTTCTCGGGCGTACCTTCTTGTCATGTTCTCGATTCATTCGTTTCTGATAGATTTGGCCATGGCGAATGGCCTTCAGTCTCTTCTCATCTATCAGATTTAGCTGATCATATCTGGATTGAGCCCATTCCGCGTCATCCAGTTTGACTTCTGTCAGGACCCGTAATGATGGGATTTCTACTTCAATGGGCAGCATTGCTTCCATTCCATATGTTAGCGAAAACGGAGTTGCCCCAGTCGAGGTTCGTACCGAGGTTCGGTAAGCAAACAAAGCGAAGGGCAGCTTCTCGTGCCAGTCTTTGTAGGTCTCAGTCGTTTTCTCCACTATCTTTTTAATGTTCTTGTTTGCTGTTTCTACTGCACCATTCATCTTTGGTCTGTAGGTAGTAGAATTGTGATGCTTTATGTTGAATTGCTCACAAGCAGCCTTCATCATGTTGTTGTTCAAGTTTGTAGCATTATCGGTAATGATTCTTTCAGGTAAACCATACCGACATATAATCTCTTTTTTCAAAAACTTACAGATAACAGATTGAGTGACACTGACATAGGAAGCAGCTTCTACCCACTTGGTGAAATAATCGATGGCTACAAGGATGAAACGATGACCATTCGAAGCCTTCGGATGGATTTGCCCAATAACATCCATGCCCCACATGGAGAAAGGCCATGGTGATGTCATGACTTGAAGCGGATGAGGTGGAACATTTATTTTATCTCCGTAAATCTGACATTTATGACATTTTCTAGCATAGTTGATACAATCACCTTCCAGTGTGGACCAAAACTATCCGCATCTCATTACTTGTCTCGACATCATCTGTCCATTTGCATGTGCTCCACAAACTCCGTCATGTACTTCTTCCATTATCATTTTCGCCTCTTCAGCATCGACGCATCTTAACAGAACTTGAGTATGGCTTTTCTTGTATAAGACCTCCCCCTCAAGAATGTACCCAGCGGCCATCCTTCTAATGGTTCTTTTGTCGATTTCAGTGGCTTCCTCCGGATAACTTCGATGCTTGATATACTGCAAAATGTCGTAGTACCAAGGCTTAGTGTCTTTTGTTTCTTCAATCTGGTAGCAATGAGCCGGGTACTCATATGACTGCATGTCGATTGGCATCATTTCAGATTCCCTGCCAAGTTTGAATGCGGCCGCCAGGGTAGCCAAAGCATCAGCCATTTGATTTTCTTCTCTTGGCACATAGTGGAAAGTGACTTCATCGAATTCTTCGAGCAAATCCAACATTAGCTTTCGGTATTCTATCAATTTTGTATATTTGGTTTCCCATTCTCCACGGAGTTGATAGATTACTAATGCTGAATCTCCGTATACTCGCAAGGTCCTTATACTTTGCCCCAGCGCAGCTCGAATTCCTAAGACACAAGCTTCGTATTCTTCCATGTTGTTAGTACAATCGAAGTTCAATCTGCTGGTAAACGGGTAGTGACCCCCTTCCGGAGAGATCAATATTGCCCCAATACAATGTCCTAATGCATTGGATGCCCCATCGAAATACATTCTCCAGAAATTGTCTGTTGAAGTAACTGCTTCCTCTAAAGATAAAGCCATCAAGTCCTCATCTGGGAAATCAAAATCTAGTGGCTCATAATTCTGGTCGGTTCTACTTGCTAAGAAATCCGATATGGCACTCAATGTCGAATTCAGACAATAACATCTGCCATCGGGCTAACCTTCCGGACAGAGCAGGTACACCCATCATGTATTTTAAAGGATCTAACTTGGAAATCAACCAAGTGGTGTGATACAACATGTATTGTCTGAGTCTTTTTGTAGCCCAAACTAAAGCACAACAAACTTTCTCGATAGGCGGATATCTGACCTCGCAATCTGTGAACTTCTTACTCAGATAGTAGATGGCTCTTTCTTTTCTTCTAGACTCGTCATGTTGACCCAAGAAACAACCCATTGAGTTCTCGAATATGGAAAGGTATAGGAATAAAGGTTTGCCTGGGATGGGGGACATTAAAACAGGAGTATGAGATAAGTATTCTTTCACTTTCTCGAATGCGATCTGACAGTTTTCATTCCATGTCCCAGGATTGTTCTTTCGGAGAAGTCGGAAGATTGGATCACACTTATCGGTTAACTGAGATATAAACCGTGCTATGTAATTCAATCTGCCCAGAAAACCTCGAACTTCCTTTTGTGTTCGAGGTGGAGGTAGATTTTGTATAGCCTTAATTTTGTCAGGATCAACCTCAATGCCTTCTTTTCTGACCACGAAACCTAACAGTTTCCTGGATGTTACCCCAAAAGTACACTTGTTAGGGTTCAGTCGAAGCTGGAACTTCCTTAGTCTCTGGAAGAGCTTTCTCAAATGCTCGACATGTTCGTTTTCGGTTTGTGCCTTGATAATCATGTCGTCGACATAAACCTCGATTTCTTTGTGCATCATGTCATGGAACAGGGTTACCATGGCTCTCTGATATGTTGCCCCAGCATTCTTTAATCCAAAAGGCATCACTTTGTAACAGAAAGTTCCCCACATTGTGACAAAAGTGGTCTTCTCCATGTCCTCAGGGTGCATCTTGATCTGATTGTATCCCGAAAATCCATCCATGAATGAAAAGTAGTTATTCCCGGCTGTATTGTCCACAAGAGTGTCTATATGTGGCAGAGGAAAGTTGTCTTTGGGACTTGCCTTGTTAAGGTCCCGGTAATCGACACACATGCGTACCTTCCCGTCCTTCTTCGGTACAGGCACTATGTTGGCCACCCACTCCGGATATTTGGCCACTTGAAGAAATCCGGCATCGAATTGTTTCTTGACTTCTTCCTTGATCTTGAGGAGCATTTCTGGCCGCATCCTTCTCATTTTCTGATGCACTGGTTTGCATTCTGGTTTAATTGGAAGTTTGTGGACTACCATATCTGTGTCTAGTCCAGGCATGTCTTGATATGACCAGGCGAGCACCTCTTTGTACTCCTGAAGTAAATTTATCAGGTTTTGTCTTGCTTCAGTCGAAAGAGTTGTACCGATTTTAACCTCCTTTCGATCTTCCTCAGTACCCAGATTCAAGATTTCGATTGTCTCTTTATGGGGCAGTATCTGTTCATCTTCTCTTTCTACCATTCTCAACAATTCAGTAGGCAAGTTGCACTCCTCTTCAGTGCTGTGTTCATCAAATTCCCTGAAACAAATGGCCGATTCAAAATCCACCTCCGGATCAGGATCATTAGTGCCTACATTATCGTTATCTGGGGATCTGAAAGATGGGAAAATGTGCATGTGTGAGAGGAGAATATCCCACACGAAATAATCAAGTTTTTTTTAGGGAAAGTGGAAACGAAGTATTGAAATAAACAGGATAGATAATGAATTCAAAATGAAATAAAGGAAAATTTGTTTGCCATGAAAAGAGGAAAAAAATGCATCTTTTATTGAACTTAAACCTAATATTTATTCACCCTTACAAAAGATCACCTATTGCCCCAGGTATAGGCAAATAGGGATAGTTCGAATATTACTCTGAAAAATTCTTGTAAAACACAGGTAGTTCTTCGACCGTCCAACTGCTAGGCATGAATCCAGGTGGCAAAGGGCATATCCCAGATCTAACGATGCCGTCAGCATTTCCAGTGGTTACGACATTGATACTCAGTTCTTCCAAATCCGTCTCTAAATCTGCCGGGGTGGTTTCAAAGACATATCCACCCGTCTTGAATGTGTGGCAAAGAGGCGGGAATGTCATGGGCTCCCATTGAAGTTCACGTCCAGTCAACCTGGCTAGTCTTATTTCTCGGTTCTTCTGAACTTCTTTCCTCCTTTCATGGTAACTGGGTTGAAAGCCGAGCCCAAACCGGTCTGGTTTTGAAATGGGAAGAACTGGATCAATCCTCCATTGCAGAAATTTCCCAAAACCTCTTCCAGTCTTGGCACCTTGTCCCAATGTTTGTATGATCTCCATTCTGGTACACTTGGAAAGTCAGGGTTTAGGAATCGTTCTTCCTTCTGCCACAAAGGTGGCACTCATAAATTCCAAGGAGCGGAATGAACACTCCACCGCTTCCTCATCCACCTCGATGTATGGGGCCTCCGTGGTCACATTTGCCACAATATCTTCCTCAGCATTAATAATTACTAAGGCCCCGTCAATAACAAATTTAACCTTCTGGTGCAGTGTAGATGGTACTGCACCAGCTTGATGAATCCAGGGTCTTCCCAAAAGACAGTTGTAAGAAGGCATAATATCCATCACCAGAAACTCAATGTTGTAGGTGGCTGGTCCGATAGTCAGCGGCACCTCGATCTTGCCAATTACCTCTCTCTTGGTTCCGTCAAATGCTCGGACCACGTTTTGGCATGCCCTCATATGAGAGGTATCTATTGGCAGCCTTTTCAAAGTGGCTAAAGGCATTACGTTCAGAGCTGAGTCGTTGTCAATCAACACACTTGGCAGAGCATGCCCCTTGCAGTAGGTAGTGATGTGCAATGCCTTTGTTCGGCCTCTTCCTCCGGATGGAATCTCATCATCTGAAAATGAGATGAGATTATCAGCTTGAATATTATTCACCAGTCGATCCATCTTACTGACTGGTATGTCCTGTGGCACGAATGTTTGATTCAGGACTTTCAACAGTGCCTCCCGATGTGCTTCCGAGCTTAATAACAATGCCAACATTGAAGTGCGTGTCGGCAAGTTGTGAAGCTGTTCTACAACACTGTACTCACTATGCTTTAGAAATTTGAGGAACTCTTTAGCTTCTTCCTCCTTGATAGGTTCATTGATAGTCAATACATCTTCCTTGAAGGGCTCTAGTTGTCTTTGCCCCACATTGTTGTCACATCCTTCGGAAGTACTCACCTGGCATCCGTACTTCCATGGCACTTGCCGATTGTCTTTGTACTGAAAAGGTCGAGGGGCCGTAATCACCACCTTTGCTTGTGGAACTACTGTTGATATCTTTGCCTTAGGGGTAATGATCAAAGGACTACCCCTACCGAATCTCTTGTCTGATGCTCCTTCAGTAGCACAAATGTCTGCTTCCGGGGAATCCTGAACTTCTTCGTAGAACTCCAGCTCCTTATGGTCCATCATGAGCTGGACTAATGTCCGGAACTCGGAACATCCTTGCACTCTATGCCCCTCTTTGTCGTGGTAGCAACAATAATTACCACCTTTATTCCTTGTTGGACATGACTGCGGTATAAGAAACCCTGCCTTTATCATTTGGTTCCATACCCAGGCCAAAGAAGTTTTGACTTCTGAAACATTGGTTTTGACTCTTCTGCCGTCCCTGGTGGTGATTGCATTAATTCCAGTCTCTGGGTGATTAGGCAAAGGATTCTGGGCAACGTTCGGTGTTTCAGAGTTAAAAGTGATCCAATTTTTGTTCCGCATTCGTTGTACAAGCCTCTTGAATGCGAGGCAACCTTCGATCGAATGCCCTTGCACACCTCCATGGTATTCACAGTTCGCATTTTCGTCATACCATCTCGGATATGGGGGTTTCATTGGATCCATTGGGTAAGGCGACACTGCATGAGTATCAAAGAGTTGTTGATATAACTCTTTATATGACATGGGAATGGGATCGAACTGCTCTCTTTCCCTTTCTTTCCTTGGTTCTCTCTGAGCTTGATTAGAAGTACCAGATGGTGCAGCTGCAGTGGTCTTCGAGCTTGAGACCGTAACACCTTTGTTGACGTTATAGGTGTTGACATTGTTGACCTCCCGGTCTTTGTTCTTCGTGGGAGGCTTTTTACTAGAGTCTCCTCCCTCGATTTTCCCTTGTTTAATGGCCAACTCAATCATTTCGCCAGCCATAACTAGATCTGAAAAACCCCTTGATGTAATTGCCACCAGGTGTCCGAAGTAAGGTGTCTTCAGAGTTTGTACAAACAACTTTCTAGTCTCTTTTTCATCCAAGGGTGGATGAACCTGCACAGACAAATCCTTCCACCGCTGTGCATATTGTCGGAAACTCTCGTTGTGCTTCTTCTCCAGTCCTTGTAGCATAACTCGGTCTGGTCTCATATCATTGATGTACTTGTACTGCTCCAGGAAAGACTTAGCTAAGTCTCTCCATGTCTTGATATAAGTTTGGCTGAGCTGGTTGTACCACCGGACAGCCGAACCAGACAAGCTCTCCTGAAAACAGTGAATCAGGAGTTGGTCATTCCCTCCATACCCTGTCATTTTCCGACAGAACATAGTGATATGGGCCGATGGGCAACTGTTCCCATCGAATTTCTCAAACTCAGGAATTTTAAACTTTGGCGGAAGCACCAAATCTGGAACTAGGCTCAGCTCTCTTGCGTCCACTCCATAAAAGTCATAGTCCCCCTGGACCAACTTCACTCGATCTTCTAACATCCTGATCTTTTCTTCTATCTTCTTCGCTTTGTCATCTTTATCGAAATCCGGGATACCGTAATCATCTGGACGATTATCAGGATTAGTTGTGGAAGTTTGCACCTTTTCAGCAGATGGTACTTTTCTTTTGACAGCAGAAGAGTTCTCTTGTAGTGTTGGTATGATCTCGGGTGAGATAACCACCTGTGGGGCTGGTGATATGATTACCCCTCCGGAGGAATCTCCCTCTACTACATTAGATTGATATAATCCAGATAACTTGGCCACAATTTGATCGACCAATGACTCCTGGTTCTTCTTGATGGACTCCAGGGTACTTTGACTATTTTGAGCCATCCTGTCTTCCAATTCTTTTTGCAGTCTCGTCATGTTCTCCTCGAGTTTTTCCATTTTGGCCTCCATTTGTCTCTTCTTTGCTCGGGTATTATGTGGATGATGCGTATTTAATGCCTGTAGTGGTAGACTTGGTGTTTTCTCTTTCGCTTTCTGAGACATGTTCTGTTTGTTAATACGAATGTAAAAACATGGAAAATATAGAAATAAACATGAAATATAGAATGCAAAATATGCAATGCATGATGTATGCAGCTTAGAGGCACTGATCCAAAAAAAATGTTCATTATTATAAATAATCTTTATTCAGACAAAAATATCTTATCTTATAAGAGATATAAAAACAATCAAAGGTATACTCGGACTAAATCCTCTAAACCCCGAATAGCTTCTAGTAGATTGACAAGTCTTCTGCCTTCATCCGTCACTGGTTGAATACCTTGTCGAACCACTCCGGCTTCCCTTGCTAGGCCATGAAGATGACGAGCTGCCTTCTGTACTTGATCTAGGAAGTCTCGGATGATTGCGTCTCTGGCCTTCACCCTTTGTTGTGCTTGCTCCCAACGGAAACGCCATTGCAGACCTCCATCAAAGGGCACTATCTGAAGCTCGGCTGCTTGCTTTTTGAATCCATCTACGATATCTTCTAACTTACCTATTGTTTTGCCATCTCTCTCATGTTGTTTCTCCAGATCAGCCATCTGGATTCTCAAGCGTTGGTTTTGATGCTGACTGTCTGCTAAGCGCCTCTGAGCAATCTTCATCTTTTCCTTCCAGGTTCTCTCCTCAGGCCCCTCAAACTTTCTTTTCAAGCTATGAGCTTCGTCTTTCCAGTACTCAGAGGACACTTTCAACTTGGAGTTATCCTTGATAGCATCTTGATACCCCTTTCTTAAGTCTTCGAGCTCGAAACGGACTCTTTTATGTTCCTTTTCCAGTTTGTCTACTTTATATTTCTGAGAGTCAGCATCCAGCTTCCACTGATAGCGCTCAGCTTCAAATTCTTTTATTCTCTGCCTCAGCTCATTATTCACAGCTTCAAACTCTGTCTTGGCTATCTCAAGTTCAGAAGGGACAGGCCTGAGATGTTCTTCCAAAGTTCGGGTGTCCTCACAGTCTGGCACCGAAATATTGTCATTTTTCCTCAATCTTCGCCATTCCACATAATCTGGGGTAAGCATGTTCTTGGCAGCTACGATGTCCATCCGGAATATTTTCTTCCAAGAATCGGCTGCTTCCTTGTTCATCTTCTTATAGTTGTTACCGTAATACCCAAACTCTGATCCAGATAGTCCGCATGTTGCTGGGACAAACTGACGTGCCCCATACTGTCTTAGTGCTAACAATGGAGCATACCCAACTGCACCCCAAAGTCCTAGTAAGGTCATCGTGTCAGAGCCCTCACACCGAAAAAGAATATCACTGAGGAACAACCAGGGGGCTCTCCAAGCAATATCTCGGTCCTGAAGATGAGTGAAGACTTTCATCCACTTCTCTTTTGAAGCACCCTCATGCCATTTCATAGTGATGAACTCTCCCAAAGGTGAATAGGTAGTGCTAAATCGACGATAGGCAACCCCGTTGGTCTTCCAAAAGTGGCTGTGAATCCATACTTGAAGGAGCTGAACACACCCAACGAATCTTCCTCCACCAACTCTTCTACAATGATTAAGAGAACGAAAGATTTCTGCTAAGATGGCTGGTGCTGGGTTGACTTGTTTCGGTAGTTGTTCAAATAATTCCACCACGGCTGCGTCAATACACCCCAAAGCCTTCGGAAAAATAATCAAACCGTACAGACCCAGTGCGAAAAGGTCTATAGTCTTCCACTCATCAGGGTGGTTCTTCATTAATTGCCTTATGTGGTTCCATTCAATTCCTTCCCCACTACCTTTGTGCCGGAGTCGATCAGTCACCCACTTTTCATCAACTCCTGCAATCTTGGCCAGTCTGTTCTTGAAGGGCTGACTCTTGATATATTTAATATATGCCCTCTCTAGTTTGATGCTTTCGCAGTGCAGTAGAGTAGTATACTCTTCGATAGTAGGCACCATGTCTTCCTGGTTAAAGGTGAAGCAACTATATCCCGGGTTCCAGAATTGAATTAATGCTTGGAGTAAGGGCTCATCAGTCTTGACATGGAGCAAGAGGGCGATATCACCATATCGTTGGCTGAACTTCTGCTTTCTGTCATTCTTCCAACTGTCCCAAATGTTTCGCAGCTCTTGGACATTATTCTGTTTCAGGCTGACAGCGGCATAACTAACCAGTTCTGACACATAGTTTCCCTGAAGACTGTCTCCCTTCTCTTTCTGAGTCTTCTCGGACCATAGTCGTGCCTCAGCGTTTTCAATCTCTTGTATTACAACACCTTTGTCCATTAATTCAGATTATTTTGTGTGTAACAAACGCTTTTTAAGGATCAATAGCCTCTTGTTATAATGCAAATGCTTAAAAAACAAACACAAAGGCAAAAAATGTTAGTAAAGTAAATAAATAAATAAATAAATAAATAACGAAAAAAAAACAAGAAGACATGGTTAAGGTAAAAATATCCTAGGTTTCGGAAATGCGGTTTCGGGGTAGGTTCTAATTCTCCATGGTTTCCCGGTTTAGGTTCTAAAAACGGTACCCGAGTTCTCCTTGCTGGTGCCCCCTTGGGCTTGCCAGACCCTTAGTCCTAAACCCATCACAGGCTTGTATGGACTAAGTTAAACTCGAGGGACACATTCCCTTATGCCCGCACGGTGAATAAATTCACACGAAGACATAAGGTATATGAATCCCGAAGGCTACTTGCTAGGCCCGCACGGTGAATAAATTCACACGAAGGCGTCGCTTTCACCCCCACTTAAAGCAGGGTTTGGAGCTCGGGTTTAGAGCCTTAGATGAAAAAATTTTTAAGGGCTGAAATCATTAAAAAACGGTCAGTACAACTATTTACTTGAAAATATAATCAAAAGTAAGTAATAAGGATCGAAATGTTACCTTAAAATTTAAACTTACCCTTTTCATTAAAAAGACAACTGGAAATTACCTTAGCCTGACTCACTTACCTGTGTCCCCAGCAGAGTCGCCAAGCTGTCGCAACCGTCTTTCGGTTGGTTCCCGGAATTGGACTTCGACTTAGAAAAATGTGGATTGGAGTCGCCACCGATCATTTATTTAAAAATAAATGGGTTGATCGGATACCCTATTTATTACCTGATCTGCGTTTTACCAGAGATATGTCGGATTCGGGAGTCGGTTACAGTCAAGGAAGGGTTAGCACCCTTGAACTGCCCTTTCGGTACTATATAATTTCCAGTTGTCTTTAATTAAGAAAATTGAAAGTTTAACCTAAAAGGTAAAATAATGATCCCAAAATTACTTACCTTAGATTGATTGAAAGTACCTTAAAGGAAAAAAATGTTAAGGAAAAAAAAAGAAATGGAAGTGAATCGAAAAATAAAGATAATAAGAAATTAATAAGATAAAACAAACGAATAAATAAAATAAATAAATAAATAAAGTAAAAAATGTATGTAAATAATTAAATAAATAAATAACAACTAGACAAGAGAAAAAAAATAAATAAATAAAATTAAGTGAATAAGAGAAATGAAATGAATAAAAGAATATGTACAAAGACGATAATAATAAAGAGAAAATTAAATAATATTTATATATATACACGTTAATGATACTAATTAATAATAAATAAACAGTATATACATAAAAAAGGGTATAACAAGATAATCAAAAGTATAATAAGTACTAAAAAAACAGAAATAATAGAAATAATAATAAATGAAAAAAATATATACATATATATATAAAAAAATAAAATAAATAAATAATAATAATAATACACGAATGTACATAGAAAAAAAAACTAAAATAGAGACAAAAGAAAACTAATAAAATAATATTAAGGAGTAATATAATATATATATTATAATATAATATAATATAATAACAATAGAAAAGCAGAATTAAAATTTTTAAAAGAAAGGACTAACTTGTAAAAAAGGAAAATTGAATGACAAATTAGAGGAGAATCAGATTCAAAAATTAGGATTCAGGGTCAAAGAACAAGGATTAAATCTATGAGGGACTAAAAATGGGATTAACCCATATTTATTTAAAAACGCACGGGTCAGAAACTTGGGTCGGGTCGCGTATATATGCCAATAATTTTCTTAAAACCCTCACTTTTCCTATTTAAAAACTAAGCCCCTCCCCTCTTTTTATTTGAATTGCTCTCGCCTGTTCTTCATTTCTGAAGAACAGGCCCCCAAAATCCAGTTTCTGGCCACCATGGCCATTCCGCGCCACCTCGCCGCCGTCGTTGAACGGCGACGGTCGTCGTTCATCGGCGGCAAAACCTTATAATTTTTGTTTGCCATTCGAAAGCTCGTTTTACCCTCGTTTCGAGAATCAAAGCCCTTTTTTTTTAAAACGGGCCTCGGGGAACCGTGGATCTAAGGGAGAAGATCTCGGTTTACCCCATGTTCATCGGCCAAAACGTTTCCTCTGGTGGTTTTCCGAATCAAAACGAACGCATGCAAGTGCCAAAACGAAAAAATGGTATAAGCTTTACCTTTTGTTCTTCTAAAAAAAAAAGTTTCGGTTTTGCTCTGACTTTTGCTTGGAATTTCTGCTTTTATTTCATGTAATCCGAATGTCCCCTAATGGTGTTGCTTTACACTTATTTATAATAAAAGAAAAGCATGTTTTTAGATTACATTTTGAATCCTAATAGAAGTCTAATGTTGGGTTGTTGGTGATGAACATGAGTCTCGGTTGCCGGACATTTCTAGGATTGTTGGAGAGGCGTGCACGGCAGGGAGTCCTCGGCTGGGATGGGTGATGCGATGCGGCTGAATGAGATAGGAGATTAGGGTTTCCAACAACCCTACGTGGAACCGGTTCTGTATGGGCTTGGCGTGTTAATCCATTGTTGGGCCAACATGTAGGCCTTGAAATTCATGTGTCTACAGTTGTCTCGGAAAGAAATTACCACAATGACGGAATTAATAAAAAGATGAATATGAAAACGATTTACATGTTTGAAATTGAGCTTAGATCCTTTTTAAAAAAAACTTGGGTTAAGACTAGTAGTAGTATGATTACTAGTTAAAAAGGGTTAGGTATAAAATTAAGGGTAAATTATATAAGAAATTATTGAATTTTTAGGGTGCTTGCATTTTTAGTCATCGAATTTTTAAAACTTGTAATACAATCATTAATATTTTTATTTACTTCGCCTATGTTTATTGTCGTCACTCGTCAATTGTCGTTAAAAATGATAATATGACACATTAAAGTCATTTTTTTCTCTAAAATCTAAGTTGACAATTATTGATTTTTAACACGTACAATTTCACTGTTCGATGTTCTTTTGATCATTGTCATCACTAAACACGTCGCCCACCATACCCAAAATATAATCTTCTTATGATTGTTGATCATTCATCACTATTCAAGTTCCAAACATCATAACTACAAGCCACACCCACCATCCACGATCAACTAAACTTGAGCTACAATCACCAATCTTATTTGATGATCCTCTACAACCACAACTACCAATAGTAGCAGACAATAAACAACAAAAATAATAAAGAAAATAATATTGACTCAAACTCTATTTGATAATGAAATAAAGATTCTTGGTGATCAAGTATTTGACGCTATAAATAGAGGATAATAAGTCTTAACTTTTAGAATTATGAGAGAAAATTATTTTGGAAAAATGCAATCCTATTGTAATCTTTATAACTTTTGGTGTTTACGTTACAAAGATGAATTTTGTAAGGATAATGAAAAAATATTTTAGAATACACCGGATTTTGATATATCAAAATTCAATATATAGATGTCTCTAACAAAATACAAATCAATGCATCTAATAACTTAATATCTAGTTCTTCCGAATTGTAAACAAATATCCTTGTCGGTATATGAAACTACCCATCCTGGTCTGAGCGAGTTTTTGGCGAACGAAGTAATCGTTAAATTTAGAATGTGAAAAGACTTAATGCTGTTAGAAAATTAACACAATTCGATTTTAAGTTTATCTGTTGGTTGAGAATGATGGATCAAAAAGTTTTAGATTTTAATTTTGATTGAGATTTGTGGAGATTAAAAGATTTTTCGACGAGTTCGAACAAAAAAAGAAAATAAAAAGAAAAGTAATTCGATAATCTTTTCAATCCAAGAAAATAATGACTTATGATTTCTTATTTAAGATGCTTTAAGTTATTTTGGGGGAGATGATTAGTAATTAAAAAAGGGTTAGATACAAAATTAATGAACCTTCATCTCTGTACTAATAAATGACTAAATATTCATTATTTTGCTTTTATGGGATCTCTCGGATATTTTTTAAAGAAAAACAATTAATTAAAAAATTAAAATAAAAGGTGAAGTTTGCACTAATTACTAATATGAACCAATATTAATGGTTAAGAAAATTGTTGTTATCTTTAGAGGTTTATTGTCTTCAACTGTGATTGAATGTTTATTGTCAAATGATTGAGATTTTTCGAACATATATTGTTTTATAATCATCCTATATCAATAAAAAAATATACGAGTCCGGAGCGAACGACACAAAACGAAACACACTATTAATGTGACACACCGATATCACCACTAAATAATTTATCATATTTAAATAAATATTAAAAATCTTAATGACCTATTAACAATTAATCTTTACTAAAATTCAATTTCAATTATAATAAGAATATAATTAAATCATGATTTTTTATTAAACATTATAATTAATTTAAAATTTTATTTATTTAAGATTCAAACACTTAATTATATATAAGGTTACATATTCATTCCTCCAAAAAAGAAGTTTACAGATTAATCACTGACAACAATATCAGAAATCAACCGTCGGCTACCACTACTCATCACCGAAAAACCATTTTCATTATCGCTTTTGTCAACGCTAATGGCTTTTGTATAGAGGTGTTTAAACTTCAGTTAAAATCGATTTAATCGATCGAACTGAAATTTTTTTCAGTTAATCAATTGATTAATTTTATGTTCCATTAGTTAACTATTAGTGATTTTTTTTTAAACTTCAGTTATCAGTTAATTCGGTTCGAAATATATCAGTTAGCATAATTAATCAAAATTATTAGAAATTTAATATATTATATATATTATTTTTATATTAAAGTGTTTAAACTTCAATTTTAACCAAATTAACCGATCAAATTAGCTGAAAATGTAAAATATATAATATATATTATTTTTAAATTTCAGTCAATTCGATTAACCGAACTTTGTTCGGTCTAATTAATTATTTTCGAAAAAATTCTATTTAATTAACGATTAAAAAACATGATTAATGAAATTTTAAAAATTCGATTCAATTGGTTAACCAAAACGATGAACACCCTTTTTCTATAGGTCCGTATTACGAGGTACCATAATATTGTAGGTCCGTTTTTATCCTTCCAAACCGATTTGGTTTTCCTCTCTCTATATATGTACTCATCTTTACTCAAAACTTTGCACCAAAATAAGCAAAAAGAGGTAGAGAGCAAACAAAAATAGCACCCATGGGAGACAATACTATTGTTTCTAACATAAACCTCGAAAGCTTCTCAGCATGGAAGGAGGCGAAGGCGAAGGCAGCTATGCCAATAATTCCCAAGCTCAGGTTCTTTTTCTTTCTTTACATTTTCCCAGTTTTTTTATGATTATAGCAACATTTATATGAAATTTATTTTGTTTTTCAATGATCCATGCGGGCTTTACATGCTCGTTCAATGCTTCACCTCCTTGAAGAAGCCCTAGACACGGTTCAAGTACGTTCCCCCGATGTACCCTTTGCGGTCGTCGATTTGGGGTGTTGCTGTCGTCGACGTTATCGTCAAGCACATGGTGAAGCGCTACTAGTCGTCCGGTTACGAGCCACCGGAATTCTCTGCTTTTTTCACTGACCTGCCTAGCAATGATTTCAACACCCTTTTCCAACTCCTACCTCCGTTGGAAAATAACGGGGATAGTAGCATGGAAGAGCGTATTGCTTCGAACGGACATCGATCCTATTTTGCTTCCGGAGTACCCGGATCGTTTCACCAGCGCCTTTTTCTGGCTAAACCCATCGATGTCTTCCATTCGGCATTTTCATTGCACTGACTATCGCAGGCTAGTTATTATTATTCTCTCGTTTCGTCTTCTCTGAAGTGTACAGGTTATTGGTCATGCACTCGTGCTGTGCTCCTGTATGATACAAAATCTCTAAGCTATTAAATATATCTTTGTAGGTTCAATATTAACCCCGGACATTTATTGTTGTGGTACCTAACATGGCACCTACTGCAACCAGATCCCTGAAATTGTGTTGGAGAAAAGATCAACGACTTACAACAAAGGGAGGGTGTTCATCCACGGTGCAAACGAGAGCACAGTCAATGCATACAAGAAGCAGTTCCAGACAGACCTGGCAGAGTTCCTGAGAGCAAGATCCATAGAGATGAAGAGGGGTGGTTCCTTGTTCCTTGTCCGTTTAGGCCGAACTTCGGCGGACCCCACCGACCAAGGTGGTGCCGTCCTCCTCTTCGGGATCCACTTTCAGTATGCTTGGGATGATCTTCTCCAAGAGGTATACCTTTAATTAATTACGATTAGTCACTAATCACCCATGTTTACTTAAAGGTCTTCATGTTTACATGTGGTTAATGAGTCAACAGTGTTCCCCTAAATCATAACTCACATCATTAGATTCTTTATATCTCATTCATTTCATGATTTATGTAATTAAAATGATGTGAATGTGTTATGAAAGGGTCTTATAAGTTGCGAGAAACGGGACAATTTCAACATTCCGGTGTATGCACCAAGCCTACAAGACTTCAAGGAAGTGGTCGAAGCTGATGGTTCATTCACCATAAACAAGCTTGAGGTATTCAAAGGAGGCAGCCCTCTAGTCGTTAGCCGGCCTGACGATGCATCGGAGGTAGGTCGAGCGCTAGCCAACAGCTGCCGAAGCATCTCCGGGGTACTAGTCAATGCTCACATCGACGACAAGCTCAGTGATGAGCTGTTTTTACGAGTAGCAAACCAAGCCACCATTCATGCTAAATAGCTGCTAGAGCTGTTGCAGTTCTTTCACATAGTTGCATCCCTTTCTTTTGCTGAGTAAAAAGGTGTTAGCGGGAGGGGAGGCTTATGAGAAAAGAAAAATGAAAAGTTTTTTATATATATTTTCCCTTTTTGTGTGTTAATTCTCGGTATTAATTATTTAACACACAAAACAGAGAGGGAAAAGGGGTTTTTTTTTTAACTTTTTATGTGTGATTATAGTGGAGTCAATTCAAGATTATATTATTGTACCCCCAACAAATCAAATGGGATCAATTCTAATATTTCCTATGAAAAAATTTAGACTCCACAATCATAGACTCCTAGAAAATCCAGAGGCTCTATATTTGCTAAAGCCGAAATACTCAACGACCTTGAACCTTTGAACAACATAAGGATCACAACTTCAACATTACAGGTCTGAAACTTGTAGGACATCATTGCTCTTTACAGCATAGAAAGGCTTTCAATGCTAATGGTCAACACATTCAAGTCAGCTAAACACTCAACTTCTTCCACCAACCATTCATAACCAGACCCCACCATTTCCAATACTTTCAACTTTGAAAGCTTGGATATCAGTTGTGGTGGGATTGTTTTCAAATCCTATGTGTGCTCTATATTCAAATATTGCAGATTTTCGAGGACCTTCAGCTCAACGGGAAGTGTTTTTAGTCCTGTGAAGGACAGATTGAGATGCTCTAGTGAAACCAACTTTGCAATTCCAACAGGCAGTTCATCCAAGTTGATGTTGAAGGACAAATCCAAAACCTTTAGCTTAGGCCTGAAGTTAAAGAAATCGTTGATGATCACCTTCAAGTCGTTCTTCCCTAGGAATAAAGTTAGGAGATTGGGGCATACTATCTGAATTAGACTTTCGATTTGATTTCCCATTAGGGACACTCTTTTTAGGTCTTCCCAAATTTCAACTACAGGCTGTTCCTTTAATTGCATACCTGCTTTTACGCAGAATTTATCCATCTCGGATTCACTAGTTATCCACAAAGCCACATCACGGATCACATCGTGCATCTTTACGATGTCGCTTCTTACGTCCTCTAATAAGCATGCGTCAATAAGAGAACCTAAGATGTACTCTCCCTGGTTTCGGACACTGCTCAAGTTGGTATGCTGGTCCAACAATCCTTCCCCGATCCAACAATGTATTAGCTCAATTTTTCTAATGGGAAAACCTGATGGGAATAAACAACAATATAAGAAACAAGATCTCACCCTTTCATCAGGTAAACAATCGTAACTGAATTTTAACTGAGGAAACATCCTTTTTCCTATCCCTGGGAAGACAGAGGCAGCTGATTGCCTTAAGGCCTTCATGGCATATTTCAATTCTCCAGGGGTCTTCTTGGATGACATGGCTTGCCCTATTGTAATCAGTGCAAGCGGTAGTCCGCCACACTCCTCTGTCATTGTTTCGGCTAACTTGCGAATATTTGGATGTCTATCAAGTATTTCTGCTCCAACCTTGTTGAAAAATAGTTTCAACGCCTCTGCTTGCTGTAAACACTCCACTTTGATCTTTTTATGTGCTTCCATTTGAAAACACACCTCTATAAGGCGAGTGGTGAAGATGATTTTCAAGCTGTTCCTTTGTGTCGGGAGAGGTACTCCGATTCTCATTAGATCAAACCATTCCCAAATATCATCCAACAATAGTGCAAACTTTTTTTTTACATAATATGTTGAAGATGTCTGAAGGTTTCTCATCAATCATCTTGTGCTTCCAAGCCCCATCCAAAAATCCTATCGTTTTGCCAATCTCGTCTTGGACTTTCTCGATTTGCAGATCTTGTGACACAACTACCCCAATTACTTGATTGAAGTCATTTGGCGTATCGAGGAATCTGTTAATGATTTGGTTTAGGAGGTTCGTCTTGCCAACACCTCCAAGGCCACATAGGCCAATAATTCCCACTTGTTCCTCTTGAAGACTGCTCCAAACATAAAAAAAATTAGCTGACCCTATTCCCATATGTAATAGGGTAAGAGGAGGTAGGGTAGTAGGTTGCCCCCAACGCCAGGTTGAGAGCAGCTTTCGTGGAAGACCTCCGGCAGTCAGAATTATTAATTGCCCTCCGTGAGACTCAATCCCACGACCACAAGGTTAAGAGCCTTGCGCTCTACCAACTGAGCTGGACGGACAATTCACTGCTCCAAACATAGTGGACACTAAACCCACAGTCGGCACAGTAGGCCGTTTAGTAGCCAAAGGAAGAGGTGCCTTGTCAGCCACGGTAATGAAATCTCCTTTGCTCTGCTGCTTCTTCACCTCTTGGTACATTTCTGCAATTTGCTTCCCGAATTTGAGACTTGACTCGGGAATCAAGGAACAACAACCTCCCATACATGATTGTTTAATATGCTGAGGACTTTCGGAAATCAGTAGATCAGCCTCGTTTATCATGGTCAAGGCCCTCGAAAGCCAACCCTCAACTTGGTCGAGCCACTTAAGTTGGTGAAGTTCTTCGGAGATTATGACCTTGGTCATCACATCATTCCTGAGATGGTTCAATTCGACTACTGCAGTTTTCAAAGCATCAAGGTTTTGTTCAAGCATGCATATAAAAACTGACTGTCCCACTGCACAATCCCAGCGACGAGTAATCATGGTATCGCATGAAAGTTGGATGGAGAAGGAGTTACCTATAGATGGCTTTGTTTTACAGAAGAGAAGAGTTGAACAATGAATGAACAAAAAACACATTGGTTTGTTAGGAAAAAAAGGAGAAAGAAAGAAAAATTCAAATCTTAAAAATGACAGCTACCATTAGTTGGGTTATTTTAAAGAACCTGGAGCCACCTGGTATCCTATTTTTTCTATTCTACAAATCTTGAAAATGACTCGACAGCTCCTTCATAATTGTATATAAATCTTGAAAATGACTCCACACTTATACAAATTTGCCTATAAGTCAATATGTTTAGCAGCATCGAGGTCCAGGGCTCGTAGGGAACGTGTTGCAAGTAACCCTACAACTTCGTTTCTTTTGCATGAGCCAATGACCTTCAGCCGAATATTACTCAGATGAGTCCATTGTTGCAGCACTAACATCATCATTTTGATCTTCAGCCGGTGAATAATTCGCAGCATGATGTTGTTCTTGGCCTACATTTGATGCTGCCGACATGCTTAGGCCTTCTTACTACAAAATTCAGGTGAGGTCAAATTCTGGGTCAGAAAGAAATTGGGTTGTAAAATGTAAATGAATTGTACTTAAACGGATAAGGTTGTGTTCATGTTCGTTTGTTTATTTTTGAAGGTGTTTATATTCGGTTCATGTTCTTTTAAATTTTTAATAACACGTTCGTTCGTTTATTTTTTAATGTGTTTGTGTTTGGTTCATTTAACGTTCGAACCGTTCTAATTGGGTTAAACATTACTTATTACACATCCGTTAACTAAATGGTTCAGAAGCACAAAACAAGCCCAACGTGAGAGCTCATGTTTGATATACCAGCTTTCTAAGAAAATGTACAATATGTAATTGAAATGCTTTTACCATGACAATGAACGATGCAACATTTAAGCTAATTTCCCCAGCTTTTCTTTGCAGCCTTGTGAAAGATGGAGATTGCCAAAAGGAAATGAATTATATAAACTGAATCTCTTGCTGTATCTTGAGGCTGATTAATTTTGCATTCTTCTATTTATGGGGAGTTGAGGTTTCAAGAATTTGCTTAGCTTTAATAAGGGTCTTCTTAAATCTCTCTAAATTGATCTTTAGATCTTGGCCATCTACATACACAGACCTGTGTGCATAGTATCCCTTAGAGATCACTGATTCTGGATCACTAATCACAGGGTGATCTTTTCCGTAAGTGTCGAACAACGAACTTTCCTCTGGTTCGATCTTGTATTCCAAGTATTGAAGCCCCATTGCCTTTGCCGGTTCACCAAAGTATTTGGTTGCCGCCCATTCAAGTGTCAATGGCACCACTTGAACCATCACTGCACCTGTGGGCAAAAATATCTCATTTGTTAGACCGGCACCATGGGCTCCAACCATGACACTACATGAGTTCACCACCTCAGCGAACTCGTCCAAGTTCGACATCCTCTCAGGTTCTGCCCTTGTGACTTGAAAGCCTAGCTCCTCCATCATCTCCATCATTTCTTCTTCATTCAGAAACCGCCTTGTTTTGCTTCGCGATATAAGCATCAGCACCGGTTTTTTAATCCCGGACACATGGTCTATTTTCAGATTGTATGATTCTTTCAAGAAGTGCTTGAAATCAAACATGGAATAACCTCCTGGAATATCAGTAATGTTGAGGGCTAGATTGTTATGGTATTTAAGCCCTATGACAGCCCCTGGAAAACAATGAACACTCCCATCATCAGGATTTATAACATCGTAACCAGACAAGTGAGACAGAACCCTGTTGTACTTTTGTGCCCACTGAAGCTGGTAATCTGTGATTACAAACTTTAGTCGGGACCGAAAATGGCGAGTTGTAATGAACAAAGGGATGATAATCTCATTGAACTCATGAAAAACATTTCCTGTGAAGCCTTTTGAAGAGAAGACAACAGCTGTGACATTGTGGGTGTTATTGCAGCCTGGTGGCGGATTACTTGTGCTGTTCCCATGAACAATCTGAACCGGCGAGACTAGTTTCATGGCAGTTTCGTCTTCTTTCCTTGCATATGGCTTAACAGTTCTCGTGACTTGTGGTTGATGATCATATGGCACATAAACTGTCAACCCTTTGTTGAAGATCCTTACTGGTTTATTTGCTATGAATACCTCTGAATGAACATCAGTGTGGCATGAAAATCCACTGGACTCGAACTGAACTCGATCATCTCCTGTTTCATTAATCAACACAATATATACATTTTATGATTGTGAATTGGCATGAATTGAATTTTAAGAAGTGAAAGAGATGAACCTCTAACAAGCCTTCTTAGCAGAAATTCTTTAGGATCAACTGCATCAGCAATGATCCTTGAATCTGATAATCTGTATCCCCCTTCATTTCCATGGAGTTTCAAGTCAGCCAAGTTTATGGTGTCATTAGATTGAAAAAGTGTAGAATAAACCAGAACAATTAACACCAAACAGGTAGCTAAAGTTGCACAATTCACCAGCCTTTTCGATTCCTTCTCCATCTCCTTTCAACCTGCAAAGAAAAAGAGAGAGAGACCCTATTTGATTGTAATACTAATTAATGTCTTTAAAAAAACCCAGATTAAACTGAGTTGAGAAGAAAAGAATAAGTTAGGACAAGGTACCGCATTCTTCACATTCAAATACAAACCAATCGTGACATCAGAGACGCGTAGGAAAGATGCTTCAATAAAGTAGCAGATTCAAGGTGCTTTTCTTTCATTTTGTTTGTTGGATTTTGACTACCGTGGAATGTCGCTAGCTGAAACAATGGAAACCAAAGATATCTCTGAACTGAAAAAGTCAAATTTTCCCAAAAGTAAAACTAGGTGCAGTCTGAGAATGAATATCATGTAAATTAGCCTATTGATAAAGCACGCACATACTATAGACATAACTGCTCAAATCCGAGACTTCTAAGGAGAACAACACTCTCTTTTACCACTTAAATCACTCAATGAGTTCTTGTACTATTGAAGTTGGAATACATATAATCAACAAATTGAAAGCACTCATAATTTAAAGTCCATCTACGAATAGAATGGGAAGCTATAAATTTTTAGTTCAATTAAGAATAAAGTTGTATAGCCAAATATTAATGATGCAACACCGAAGCCAATTTCCCTAGCTTCTATTTGCAGCCTTGTGAAAGTTGAAGACTGCCAAAATTAAATGAATTGTATAAGCTGAATCCCTAGCAGTATTGATTAGGGCTTAAATTGTGCATTATTTTGTGATTAATTACTCCTTGATTAGTTATTTTAAGTTGCTAATTTGGTACTTTTTGTTTCTTTTCCATGCATGACAGTAGATTTCAGAAATGTTACTCAAACTGATGAAAATGCACAATTTTTTATTTTCTGGAGTTATGACTGGATTAGTGGGCATGACTTGAGGCATGATTTTGCTGATGTGGCATCCGATCAGCAACTTAGTGGGAGCAGGAGACTCATCCTCATTTTTCAAATTCAAATTAGAATTTATTTTTATTTTTATTTTTTAGAAATTATCTTTTTAATTTAAATGTTACCTTTTAAGGTTTTTGAGGACTATAAATACCCATTGGGTAAGCCTCAAAGCATCAATCAATTCACTCTTTAACTCTCTTATCTCTTCTTTCTTTAGTATTATAAAAGTTTTCCTTTTCCTTTTTGCTTTATTTTCTTTTCAAGTTTTTACTTCATTATCTTTCAAAAATGCTAATTATGATTTCTACCATATTTAGTTAAGTTTTTCATAGCCAAAGGCTAAAGTGATGACTCGATTCTGAATCGTGAGAATCGAAAAACACATCATACCCTTAAGGGTTACATTTTCAGTTTTTGGAAATCAATGATCGGTAATCGACCATCCTTTTACAATCAAAGCGATTTCATTTCAAAAAGTGCACGATGAAATTGAATTTCAGTTTTAATTAACAGTTGGGAGGAAGGATCAACATGTGGCACATTCGACTTCCTGTGATCAAACTTAGTGGTGGTCCGCTAAGGGAAACTAAAATCGGGTTAGATTCTCAATTGAGACGGTACAATCCGAGTCGGGTTTTTCCAGAATTTAAAGGTGTTAAGTTGGTAAGCGATTGTCACTATAAACTCACAAAGGGGTTGAGATCTAAAAATTGATTTTAGATACTCGATTCATTCAAGAGAAAAACAAGTTACAGGGGTTGGGCCCTATAGACTGTAACCGGCATGAGTCCGAAGGTAAAAATCCTATTCAATGATCGATTTAAATTGAGGCAGAAGCTTTAGCCCAAGGCTGATTTTATCAATTGAATTTTCATTTTAATTTACTTAGTTTACTTTCTTTATTTTCTTTCAAATCTTAATTTTACTTCAACTCTCCAAAACCCCCTTTATTCACTCTTATCTTCAAATCACGCCTCAATCAAGATCAAAAGCAAGAAATTCATCAACTTCCTAGTCCCTGTGGATCGACCCTTACTCTCTCTATGTTATCTTTCATTTTCTTTTATTGAGATTAAGGCTAAATATTATTTGACAGTGAAAATAACACGAAACTAAATTAGCACGATTATAGGAGAGTACTGCAAAGCACTGATTTAATTTTCTTGTTTTTGATTTATGACCAGGTAGAATCCGAGCACGTTAGAAGAATTTGATCCGAAAATCGAAGCACGAGCCAGACAAATTCATAGTCGAACACTTCAGGAAAAAAGAAAGAAACGACAAGAGCAAGCAAATTCCGAAGACTCAATTGATGCCACATACGAAGAATCAACGGACTCCACGCAAAATCCAACAATAGGCGAATCGACTTCCACAACAATTATTGATCCAACGGATGATGCACCAATAGGCGATCAAATTATCCATGAACTAGTTACGGCCCCTATAGTAAAACAACCACTCTGCATCACCTTTCCTCAAGGCGAAACATCGTTTCAACTCAAGACGAGGTTTATACATTTACTTCATACCTTCTACAACCTTGCTAGCGAAAGTCCGCATAAGCATTTGGCATAATTTCATTTGGTCTGTTTGAGCATGAAACATCAAGGAGAATCCGAAGACCAAATTAAATTAAGAGCATTTCCATTTTCTTTATCTGGCATTGCAAAAGAATGATTATTTTATTTGCCTCAAAACTCGATAAATGCTTGGGCTGATTTAAATCATATTTTTCTTGACAGGTTTTTCCCAACAGTGAAGGCAAGCGAACTAAGGCGAAACATTCTAGTAATTAAACAAAAGCAAGAGGAATTGCTTTACAAATACTGGGAGCGATTCAAGAAGCTATGTGCGAGCTATTCGCAACACAGATTAACTGAGCATACATTTATTCAATATTTCTACGAAGGTTTGCTTCCCATGGAAATGAAAATGATCGACACTTCCAGCGAAGAAGATCTCTTCAATATGACCCCAAACCAAGTGAGGGAATTAATTTCAACTACTAACTTTCAACAGTTTGGCGCCACGAGTAAACCTAGATGACGGGTTCACGAGGTAAGCACCGTTTCACTTGAAAATAAAATCAACAAATTAACTAATATCGTTAATTATCTTGTTACAGGAAAGAACGTATCAGCCAGAGAATAATGGATATGTACAATGCTAGACCACCCACCCGATTGTTTCCCGACACTACAAGAAGTAGGCGCACAAGTCAATATCATGGGGAATTTTTTGGGACCTCCTCAAAGGCCCTATAAACCCCATAGAAACACATACAATCCGGGATGGTGAGGTCTTCCGAATTTCAGCTATGCGTAAAATCAGAGGCCAAATCCAACCTATCAATAAAGGCCACCTCCACTACAGTCGTACCAGCAGCCAAAGAGTTCACTTGAGTATCTCATGGAACGATTGGCGTAATCCTAAGAGAAATTTTAGAATCGCACGGAGTCACACTTGTAAGAAATAGACAAGCAAATCAATCAGCTAGCACAAGCTGTGGGCCGCTTAGAATCACAAGGCAAACTTCACTCTCAAACTTAAGTGAACCCACGAGATAGTGTAAGCGCCATCACCCTCAAAAGTGGAATAATTGTCTAACAACCAGTCTGAGAGGAGATTGACGCAATATTCCAGAAGAGCAACAAAGAAAAAATTGATTTGAAATCCAATAAAGATGAGGAAGCAAGTGACGTCAACTCCCAGGAAAAAGAAGATGACACCACAATCAAAAAAGAGAAAAAAAATCCAGTATCCAAATTGACACCATCTCCATACACCGTGCCACCTCATTTTCTCTCAAGATTCATAAATAAAGACAAGCAAGCTGAGGACAAAGAGATCCTAGACATATTCTAGAAAGTTGAAATCAACATTCCACTCTAAGAAGTAATCTAGAAGGTTCCCATATATGCTTGTTTCCTTAAAGAGCTTTGCACTACTAAAAAAAGACTTACCGAACATGAAAAGGTAAACCTTGGAGAGCACATTTCTGTTGTTTTTCAATGACAACTTCCATAAAATTTGAAGGACCAAGTCATGTTTTTCATACGTTGCAAAATTGACAAAGTGGTTATAAACATGCGATGTGCAATTTATGAGCCTCAATAAACGTGATACCTTTATCCGTTTACAATACTTTTTCAAGAAAACCTTTGAAGGATGTGAAAGTTACTATTCAATTAAAGGATCGCTCAGTTATTTACCCAGAATGACTTTTAGAGAACGTCTAAGTAAAGGTAGATGAATTAATCTCTCTGGTCGATTTTAAAGTTATTGACATGGAAAATGACCGCTCAAATACTTCATCTGAGATTCTCCTTGGGCGACCTTTCCTTTGCACTGTCAATACAAAAGTCGATATAAGAAGCGGCATCCTTACAATGAAATTTGACGGTGAGATCGTTAAATTTAATGTTTATAAAGCGATGTAGTATCATGAAAATATTCAAAGTACAAATTTTGTTGATGTAATTGAGCTTGCGATTGATGAATTTATTGAGACTAATTTTGTTGATAAATTTTACAGGGAATTAGACAATTTTGATGGTGAATTTAGGGAGTTTTAACAAAAAATTTCGGTTACTTCAATTAATTTTGACAAAAATTTTACACCTTCGAAATCTAAACTTCTACCTTCTGTTCTGCAGGCTCCTCATATCGAATTAAAAGAATTACCGGATCACTTGAAATACGTATTTCTAGGTGACAATAATACTCTATCGGTGATTGTTTCGAACAAATTAACCAAGAAAGAGGAAGAGGACCTTGTGACGGTACTGCATCACACAAAGGAGCTTTTGAATGGACCATTATCGATATTAAGGGATTAAGCCCCTCAACTTGTATGCATAAAATTAAGATCGAAGAATAAGCTAAATCATCACGAGAATGACAACTTTTACTAAATCCACCGATAATGAAAGTGGTAAAAAAAGAAATTCATAAGCTTTTTGACGCAAACGTTATCTATCTGATCTCGGATAGTAGTTGGACAAGTGTGATACATGTTGTTCCTAAGAAGACCGGTGTTACGGTAATAAAAAATCTGGAAGGTGAGTTAGTTTCGACTAGAGTACAAAATTGATGGTAAGTCTGCATTAATTGCAGGAAGTTAATCTCTTTAACTCGAAAAGATCATTTCACTTTACCTTTTATAGATCAAATGATAGAAAGAATAGTCGGTAAAACTCACTATTGTTGTCTTGGTGGATTTTCATGTTTCTTCCAAATACCGCCTGGTACCTAAAGAACAAGAAAAGATGACTTTCACATGCCCCTTTGAAACGTTCGTTTATAGGTGAATGCCCTTCGGACTTCATCGAGAAAGGTATAAAGGTATTCATGGACGACTTCACGGTTTATGGTAACACCTTTAATTAATGCCTTTATAAATTATCTAATGCGGTACCTAGAATTCAACCTTGTTTTAAACTACGAAAAATGTCATTTTATGGCAGATAAAGGGTTGATTCTATGACACATAGTTTCTTCTAACGGTATTGCGGTCGATAAAGCCTAGACTGATATTATTCTCTCACTCCCTTACCCTACCACGGTAAGGGAAGTACATTCTTTTCTTGGTCATGCAGGATTCTATCAACGATTTATCAAGGACTTTTCAAAGATAGCGCAACCATTATGCAATCTTCTCAAGAAAGATCAAGTCTTTGACTTCAATCTAGAGTACAAAAAAATCGTTCAGCACATTGAAGGAAAAGCTAATCACGGCTTCGATTATGTAACCATCAAATTGGAATTATCCATTTGAGCTGATGTGTGGCGTCTCCGACACTAGCGTTAGTGCGGTTCTCGGTCAAAAAATTAACAAAGAGTTGCATGTTATTGTTTATGCATCTCGCACCTTAAACTCGACGTAGAGAAATTACTATACAACTGAAAAATAACTTTTTACCATAGTATCTGCTTTAGAAAAAATTTGATCATATTTAATTGGTACTAACATAGTTGTTTTCTCTGATCATGCATCATTACGGTACCTGATGAGCAAAAAAGAAGCAAAGTCGAGACTAATTCGTTGAATTCTACTTCTGCAAGAATTCAACTTGGAAATTAAAAAATAAAAAATGGAGAGAAAATTTGGTGGTCGATCACTTTATTCGAATTCTCATCACCTCAATCGACCCACCAATCAAAGAGGAGTTTCTCGAAGAACACTTAATGTTGGCGCAGAAAAGAAATTCACCATGGTTTGCCGACATGGTAAACTACCTAGCCACAAGTAAAATTTTGGTATATCTACCAAGAGAAGTGATTTATCGAATTAAGAGGGAATCTCGGTTTTACATTTGGGATGACCCTTATCTTTGCAAACACTGCTCTGATCAGGTAATCCAGTGTTGTGTCACCGAAGAAGAGGTAAATTCGATCCCTAATTTATGTCATTCATATTCGTATAGTGGTCATTTTAGACCAAAACAAACTGCTCACAAGATCTTAAAATGTAGTTTATTTTGGTCAAATATATTTAGAGATGATTATTTTTATTGTAAATCATGTGAAAAGTGTCAACGAGCAGGTAATCTTAGTAGTAGAAATGAAATGTCTTTAAATATGATCCATATTTGTGAACTTTTTTATGTATGGATTGAGTTGAAAGCAACCCGTAATAATGATGCGAGAACAACTATGAATTTTCTGAATTTTTTTAAATTTTTTCTAGGTTTGGCACACCAAAGACGATTATGAGCGATAAAGGAACCCATTTCATCAATCACATTATCGAGGCACTCATGAAGAAGTTTGGTGTGACAAAAAGAATCGCCACGGCTTACCATCCGCAAACAAATGGGCAAGCGAAAGTGTCGAAACGTGAAATCAAAACAATTCTAGAGAAAATTGTCAAGCCAGATCAGAAAGATTGGAGCCTCAAATTACCCGATGCACTGTGGGCGTATCAGACTGCTTATAAAGGGTCGATTGGAATGTCACCATACCAGCTAGTGTTTGGTAAATCATGTCATTTACCAATTGAGCTTGAACATCGAGCTTATTAAGTGGTTAAGCAGTGTAACATGGAAATGGAAGCGATCGGAGAAGCACATAAACTAAACATTCAAGAGTTCAAAGAAATCCGACGAAACACTTACGATAGTTCTCAAATTTTTAAAGAGGAAACGAGAGAGTTTCACGATCGAAGGATATCCTTTAAAGCTTTTAATGATAATCAAAAGGATTTGTTATTCAATACTAAACTTAAGCTTTTTTTAGGTACATTTCGATCAAAGTGGCTCAGACTATTTACGGTGACTCAAAATTTTCCTCATAGCACAATGGAGATAGAAGAAAATTCGGGAGCTCTATTTAAAGTGAACGGCCAAAGATTGAAGTCGTATTATGAAAACATCCATTCGGATTAGTGGAGGAGACCGAATTGGAAGAAAACACATTTTAAAAATCAGTTCGTCGAGCTAACGACGTTAAACAATAGCTTTTTATATGAGGCAATCTATTTCGTTTTCATCGTCGCCGCCTCACCTTTTTGTCTTTAGCCTTATGCCGTTGTGAGCTCACCATTTTCAGTATCGCTGAACGTGTCTTCACTGTTGCTATTTATTTTCTTCTTTAATCAAGAGTCATTGTGAGAACAAGAAATCAATCGAGCAATCCATCTCACCCACTGGTTAATCTCGGCGATGGTCGGCGTCATTTCACCGTACCCCTGATGATCGATGTTCTGAGCAGCTCTGACTCGCTGCCACAGCCCACTCCTATTCCTCAACCTACCACTCAATGTGGGGGGAGACGTGCGCAGCAGCCGCGCACTTGCTCAACTACACCTAAATCGATGGCATTCGCTTCTATCAATTTCTCATCATCCAATTTTATGGAGCCACCACAAGGTTTTGTCGGTTCATCTAGACCAAGACAGAACTAACAATCCTCCTCGGCCACTCTGACATTTTATTCGATTTCATTCGTGTTGAAATCTCAATCGATGTCAGATGTCGCTCATTCAGTACAATCGACGGTACCCGAGCAACCCGATTTAAATTCTACTCTTGTCGATATCGAGCCATTACTAAAGTGGAATCTTATTTTTGGCTTTTCAGATGACTTTTCTTCCGGATTTCATAATCCTCCACAACAACCAAACCCCAAGCTGATGTATTCCTCTCACTAAACCCGTAACCAACAACCCCATTCACCATCTTTTACCACGAGTTACGAGGAAACGTCTACCCACGATGAGCATGTACCCGATCACGACCATTATCACGAGCTACGTCGAAGAGGGTGCAACTTTTTCGTACCGGTTGAGGAAATACTTCAAGGTTATCTCTACTTTAACGACGAATAGGCTTCGAGATTCGAAAGTATCTGGCACTGTAAATTCAAGTTTGTAAGTATATTCTCGATTGCACTCTTGATTCTTTACATTTGCATGATTTTGTATGAATTATTTTGATGTGATTGGTTGACGTTCTTATTCTGAAATAATATATGCTACTAATTATGAATTGGTATTTGAATTTTATATGACTTTTACATTTTTTCCAAACCGTATTATGTCTAATGTAACGCCAGGTGTGATTTTCTTTAGATTACTTGGACAACATTTTATTCAGTCCCTAGCGGATTTTAATTTTTCTATGTAGTTTATGACGGATGTAACAACCCCAACCCGTATCCGTCCCGAATACGAATCTGAGGTGCCACATTAACTTTCCAAATCCTTGACTTTTAACAAATAGTTGAAAATTTTAATTTCAATGCAAGATAAAGATTTAAACTTTCAAATTACGTGAAAAATACATATATAATTCATCAAATTTACATTTACAAAAAGAAACTAATTAGAGCATTTCCATTTCACCCAGGGATACATGCCAACAAAATTTACAAAACATATCAAAACCTACTATATCAAATGCTTCTGATTTAATCTTCTCGTCTTATGTTGTCCTCTCCAAATCTTCACCTTCAGCTCTCTTTGAACCTACGTGTGAAACATTCACACGCTAAGTATTCAACTTAGTGAGGCAATAAGGATTAAAATAAAACATTTCAAAAACATTTTTCACTGATCCATATAAATCTAATCATACTTGAAGTAAAATATAATTTCGAATAATTTGCATCAATTCACTCATTAGTCAACTTACACTCTTTTTTATTCTTTTAGCCCAATGTATAACACTTAGAATTCATGATATTTGAGTACACTGAGGTTGTGCATAAATGTTGTCACCATAGCTCATATAATTTGCACCGAAGTGCCACGTATAATTTGTCTCGATGGACCGCGTAGAATTTGTCCCTAAGGACCACATAGAATTATCCCGAAAGATCACATAGATTATCCCGAAGGACCGCGTAGAACCCTCGACTCTTGGCATGCCAACTATACCCCTAATTCTCACATATACACCTTGGGCTTTAACTTATAATTATTTTAGGTTTCACCATTTAAAGTGTATCTTATTTGCATATGTCACATTCTCATAGATCACTTACACATAGGACATTTAGTATTCACATGTCACATGTTCACATTCAAACACAATTAACAATAGAACTTACTTTTAAAATATGCTTGAATAAAACATCATAAAATATTGAATAAAAGAATTGAAAATAGTTTTCGATCGAAAACTTTAAAGTTGGCTTATCACAAGCCGTCTTCAAATCCAATATAAAACAATTTAGTTGAACTCACCTTTGTCTCATAGAAGTCCTTAACACTTTTGATCGAACTTAAAATATCGAGTTGACCGAAAGTTGATTTTGTTCAATGTTTGTCTACACAAAACAATTGAATATAAATATTGAAATTCGAATCACTTATATCCAATCCTAATATCTTAAACTGAAAGAAGCACTTAATTTCTCATTTCATGCTTAGTAGTATTGGTACTCCCACTACAGTACCGATACTTCCCTTCTACGGTATCGATACCCCCCTCTGGTACTGATACAATTTCGACATACTGGACTCTCAGCTTAAAAAGGTATCGATACCTTACTCTGGGTATCGATACTTTCCTATCAGTATCGGTACCCCATCAATCAGTACCGATAATGATCCTTGATTTTTAATTGATTTAGCCTTAAAGTATCGATATTGTTCTTATGATACCGATACCCTTGCCCAGATTTCATCTCGTCTATTTCCAATTTTTAACCCATAATCACCTATTTTCTTTTCTCTTAGCTTTAATAAACTTCTCAAACTCATTCATACTCATACTAGACACTTATATCCACTACTACTCTTATAACATCCAGTTTCTCAATAGAATTCATAAAACTAAAATTCATATCATTTAGTCAAACATGTTCTAATTCATTCAGGACACTTCAACTCTCTTAACTATGACTTTAACAAGTCAATTCTACCTTTAGAATCTATTTATCAACCATTTTACAAGCTTCTACTACAAAACCCATATTATTCATTCTTAATATCTCCTTATTAACTTAGTTTTTTCTTCATTTTCAAGCTTCCTTAATATTCTCTACCTCCTAGAGCTTTAATACCATCTATAATTTAAGAAAATCATCAACTTAAAAAAAACTCACCTTAAACCAAGAAGGCACGAACCAAGAGAAGAAGAAGGAAATAAGCTAAGTATCCAGATAATTCTCTTCCTTATCCACTTAAAATATCTTAATATAAAATGGATATAAAATCCATATACTGAAAAATACCATCTTGCCCTTCCTCTCTTCCTTCTTTTCAATTAAATCCTAACACGAAATATCTAACCATTAGTTCTTGAACTTATCACTTATTCCAACTAACCTACTAAATTTAAAGTTCTTACATTTTGATCATTGACCCTATGTTTGGGGTATTACAACGGATGTCACGGACCATGATTTTCTAACCACTTTACGTGAGATTCCACATGAATTCAATGTAGATATTGCTTATGAAGGACTTACTGGTTCACTTGGTGCTACCTACAACGAGTGTACCACCAAGGGATGGTACATTCACGACTCCGCTATCCGTTACATACATCGGTTCCTTGTATACAACTATTTCGGACGTAATGACACTACATCTTCGCTAAGTAAGGTTGAATTATTTTTCCTTTGATGTATGCAAATAGGTGTGAAGGTAAACTTGGGTTTTTGGTTCGCGCACGCTTTCAAGCGTGTTGTGCGTTCCGGTCGCCCATTAATTCTCGGTCGTTACATTACTTGCCTTGCATCTCATTTATTTCCATTAATGTTTGATTCTAATCAATCTATTTATGTTTTTGCGATGGATCTGTTGGACGCTAGATGTTTGGATTCGATGGGACTTCTCGCTAGAACTCTCGATGCACCGTACATTGTCCCTCCCGACACAATTACTCAGTGTAATGAGCATCTATATCTTCAAAGAACTACTCAACCCACGACACCGAAGGAGCACCCACCTTCGGACATGCATAGTGAAATCCATGAGGTGCATGGCTGGCTTGACTCCATCGAGACCAACATATCTGAGATATTTTCCTACCTTCGCTCGGGACCTTCACGACGTTGTCGCGGCCGCGACCGACATTAATCGATGAGTATTGTCACCATCTCACTTTTGCATATTAACTTTTTTCATATTGGGGAAATATGATTTTAAGTGAGGGTGGAATCCTTTATGATTGAAATTGAGTCATTTCTTGGATTAGAATTGTTGATAATCTTGGTTGTTGATCTCTAATTTAATTTAATTTATTATTTTTCTTTGTGAATTTAATCTTGTTCTTGTTGAGTTTAGGATGTAAGATAGCATGGCATGACTAGTTGAGGTAAATTTTTTGTGGTAATTTCATGAATTTGTTGATTTAATTGGATGCATGACTTAGTTTAATAAACCTTTCATGTGATGTTTTAGCTTAGTGAGCATATCTTTTATTCTTGCTGTTTGTTTCAATTGAATGTACCGAACTAATTTATTGCATTTTAGAGCTTGTAAATCGATGCTTGTTGAGACTACACTTTTTGATTGTGATGCTTTAATGTGATAGAGTCATTAGGATTAAACTCATTTCTCTTCCCAAACAAAATAGCCTACCCTTTTATTTTTCCCCTTAGTGAACCATTTTGAGCCTTATCTTTTTCTTTGTTCACCATATATTTAAACCCGAGCCTATTTTATTTTACTTTACCTCTTTTTGTTACCCTATTTTAAGATAAAAAATACCATTCCAAAAAGGAAAAAAATCATTCGAAATAGCGCAGAATTGAATAAAACACTCCAAAAATTACACTGTTAGAATGGCAAAATTGTGTGCAGTTTGGTTCAAACAGTGCAGAAATAAAGTGTCAAAAATTCAGACAGTGTAATTTTTGTTTGAATGAGCAAAAAATTCAATGCAAGGAAAAAAAGAGATTCAAACAGCAGGAAAAAAAAGGAAAAATAGAAAGTTTCGAAAAGAAAAAGAAAAAAAATAGTGAATAAAGCTTTGTTGAATTTCTTGTTTCTCGTTTCTTTAATTTTTCTTCCCTTTGAATAAATCTTCGAAATAGTCCATACTTTGTCTTGAATTTTTGAAAGCCCGTTTTCGACCTTTATTCTACCTGAACCTTAGCTATGTTACAATCCATTTTAAAGACCTTTGATTATTGCATCATTTTTATATTAAGTAGTGGATATAAGATTTAGTTACAAGCGTATGGTAATGTGTTGATTGGCTTAGGCTTGAGTGATTCTTTCACCCGAAACACTTGAACGAAATGAGTGAACCCAAGTGAGAAACTAAGTCTTGTATTCTTTGAAATTAATGAATGATTGAAATGTCATGGTTGATTTACACTTAATTGATTGTGCCTTGCTTGATTGATCTTGAATTCAACATTTACTTGATTGAGTTAGCTTAGAAACCTTGGAAAATCTATGAAATTGGAATTGACAACTTGAGATATTTGGCATGATAATTAAGAAATGCTTGAGGACAAGCATTGAATAAGTGAAGGGAATTTGATTAATGGTTAAATTGGGCAATGCATTATTTTGTGATTAGTTACTCATTGATTAGCTATTTTAAGTTGCTAACTTGGCCCTTCTCGTTCATTTTCAATGCAGGACAGTAGATTCCAAAAATGTTGCTAAAACTGATGAAATTGTGTAATTTTTTATTTTCTGACTTTACTGACATGGCGTTCAGTCAACAGCTTGGTGGGAGCAGGTGTAACACCCTAGACCAGTACGACACACATTCGACCGATGTAGGATGCCACACGGAACCACCAAAGTGGCTAACCAACTTATTCTTACTTTCTTTTACTTTAAAATGAATCTTTACATCTGAGAGCCCTCAAAATATATAGATACGTACATACTAACTCTTAACTAACTTTACAACTCAATACAACTAAATTCATGAATATACATGCCATTTAAGAAACTTGTGACATACTCTGCTCTACACTGGATCTGGAGCTTGGTCTCTTTAAAGCTTCTCAACTGTTGGATCTATTAACCTGCCCACCGAAATATCTGAAGGCTGAGCTAACTAGCTCGGTGCCACACTAATGGCTAAAACATACTAATTGTACATCACTAAAATCCTCAAGCTATCAAATCTACTGCTATCTGGCCTATTGAGTTGTTATGTTCTGTTTTTCTTTAGTGAGTATACTCGTATGCTCACTCTCTACTCTATGGTAGACATCATGATGCGACTAAAGGTTATACATCTCAGAGATCACACACCCCTCTAGTCTACCCTGGATATGGCCCCCAAAATTCTCTGTATCGAAAACCATACCCCAGACTAACCCAGCCTTTCTTCTAAAGAGTGTTAAGGCCTCGACAAACATAGTTAGTTAGAAGGGCCTCGCGCCCTAACTAATGATATATCCGGACTGAATCTATACTTTCAACTCTGTTATCTTTTATAAAGAAACTCAAGTGTCCTATCGTTTTCCCGAGCATTCAAAAAGGCTAATCTTATTTCAACATATTTTATTCTCACTTCTACGTTTGAATTAAACATTAATAAAAGTTCTCACTTGTAGTCTTATTTGAGACAAAATAATAAGCTTTTGGGAAACCTCACTTACCTCTATACTTTCTCTTGACTTAAATCCCATTTCTCAACCTTGATATCGATATTGGCCTTACAATATCAATACCATCGCTTGCCTCTACACTTACTCGTACTTTAAAGCTCAAACCATACTTTGGTATCGATATTGGCCTTATAGTATCAATACCCTCTTTGCAATATCGATACCTTTCCTAAGGTATCAATACCCCTGTAACTATTTCATCCATTTTAACCCAACTTTAAACACCTTCTATATCACTTATTCTATTGTTTTACACCTATTCAATCCCATTTATGGTCATACTATGGGTTTAAGGCCTCTAGGGTAACATTTTGACCAAAACAGACTGAAAGTATCGATACTAGCCTAAGAGTATCGGTACTCTTGAAAAAGTTTCGATACTTTATATAAATATCGATACTTTTAAACATTCTGATCTACCTAGTTTCGAAACTTTCTGGAAGTTTCGAAACTATGACCCAAATTTTTTATACTCTTCCAAGAGTATCGATACTCTTTCCCAGAAACTCATGAATATGCCCAAAACAAAGAACAAGAATCGATATTATCCCTATAGTATCGATATTGTACCTGAAAAAGTCATAAAACATATACGGAAATGTTATATTTCAAACCCAAATACCCCCAGTGAGGTCCCCAAACATTCTTTAAAGTCTTATGTGATTACCAGGAGCATAAATAAAGCTTTATATCATGTTTATAACATAAATCATGTAATCTACCATTAAACTATACTCAACAAGCTTCAACCATAATTCTCAAGCTAAAATCTTAACTTTCTAGCTAAAGCTCATTTCTAATGATCTACAACTGATATGAGGAAGCTGTAAGTGTGTTACATGGCCTTCTTGGTTATTAAACTCCTCTTGAATCAACTACGATTCACCTTACCTTCATCGTTTGCTTTAAACTCTTTTTCACCTCTTTAACTAAACCAAGAAAGGAAATGGATTACCACTCAACTAGAGGATAGATTAAGCATAAATACAACCCCTACAACTCAAATCTACCTAAAAACAAGCTTAAAACACTTGATTTCTCTCAACTCCAAAAACATTTTTCTAAAATCTTACCCAAAACTAAAGATTAAGGGCTTGAAATGAAGCTTAAGGGATGAAGAATATGGTTCTTACCTTGGTTTATTCAAACTAGGTTTGGGATTCAAGAAACTTCTATCCTTTTTTTTCTCTTGGGAAGAAAGAAGAAAAGAGAATAGGAAATATGGGATATATTTTTGGTGGAAGGTTCCCATGAAATCTAGCTAAATAAGGAGGTTTATAACCTTTAAAACCAACTATGGGTAAACTACATTTTTTGTCCCTCTCCTTTTTACCTCTACTTAAAATCATCACTTACCCTTAACTCTTGGGCTTTACTTAAGCCCAATACCTATATAACTTGGTCCAACAATCTTGGGAAGTCTAATTGGCTTGACTTAAAGGTCTCGAGTTGACCCAAACTACTGACCTGGGTTTCGGGCATTACAGCATGAGACTCAATCGCATTTTTCAAATTCAAATTAGGATTTATTTTTATTTTTTAAGAATTATATTTTTAGGGTTTTTTAGGACCATAAATACCCCACTGGGGTAAGACTCAAAGCATCAACCAATTCACTCTTGAACTCTCTTGTCTCTTTTTTCTTTAGTATTATAAAAGTTTTCCTTTTTCTTTTCGCTTTATTTTCTTTTCAAGTTTTTTACTTCATTATCTTTCAAAACTGCTAAGTATGGTTTCTATCATACTTAGCTAAGTTTTCCATAGCCAAAGGCTAAAACAATGACTCGATTCTGAATCGTGAGAATCGAAAAGCACATCATATCCTTAAGGGTTACATTTTCAGTTTTCGGAAATCAATGATTAGTAATCGACCATCATTTTACAATCAAAGTGATTTTATTTCAAGAAGTGCACGCTGGAATTGAATTTCGGTTTCAATTAACAGTTGGGAGGAATGATCGACCTATGGCATATTCGACTTCCTGTAAACACACTTAGCGACAGTCCAATAAGGGAAATTGAAATCGAGTTAAATTCTCGTTTGAGATGGTACAATCCGAATCGGGTTTTTCCAGAATTTAAAGGTGTTGAGCGGGTAAGCGATTATCGTTATAAACTCACAAAGGGGTTGAGATCTAAAAATTGATTTTAGATACTCGATTCATTTGAGAGAGAAACAAGTTGCAGGGGTTGGGCCCTGTAGACTGTATCCGATGTGAGTCTGAAGGTAAAACCCTATTCAATGATCGATTTAAATCGAGGTAGAAGCTAGTTTTATCAATTGAATTTTCACTTTAATTTACTTAGTTTACTTTCTTTATTTTCTTTCAAAACTTATTTTTATTTCAACTCTCCAAAACCCCCTTTATTCACTCTTCTCTTCAAATCACGCTTGAATCAAGATCAAAAGCGAGAAATTCATCAACTTCCTCTTCCCTATGGATCGACCCTTACTCTCTCTATACTATCTTTCATATCCTTTTATTGAGATTAAGGCTAAATATTATTTGACAGTGAAAACGACGCACAATCAAGTATCTTGAAGATGAATAAATTTACATTAATCTATCAAAAGGGAGTTGAAGTTTCAAGAATTTGCTTAGCTTCAATAAGGGTCTTCTTATATCTCTCTAAATTAATCTTTAGACCTTGGCCATCTACATACACAGACTTGTATGCATAATATCCCTTAGAGATCACAGATTCCGGATCAGTAATCACGGGGTGATCTTTCCCGTTTGTGTCGAAAAACGAACTTTCCTCCGGTTCAATCTTGTACTCCAAGTACTGAACCCCCATCGACTTTTCCGGTTCACCAAAGTAGTTGGTTGACACCCATTCATGTGCCAATGGCACCACTTGAACCGTCACTGCACCAGTGGGCAAGAATATCTCATTTGTTAGCCCTGCACCATGGACTCCAACCATGACACTACATGAGTTCACCACCTCGGCGAACTTGTCCAAGTTCGACACCCTCTCAGGTTCCGTCCTCGAAAGCCTAATCCCTCCAACATCTCCACCATTTCATCTTCGTTCAAAAACCGTCTTGAATTATGGCGCGGTATAAGCATTAGCACCGGTTTTTTAATCTCAGACACATGGTTTATTTTCAGATTGTATGATTCTTTCAAGAAGTGCTTGAACCTGGGATATCAGAACTGTTGAGGGCTAAATTGTTATGATATTTAAGCCCTATAACAGCCCCTGGAAAACAATGAACACTCCCATCATCAGGATTTATAACATCATAACCAGACAGTGAGACAGAACCCTGTTGTACTTTTGAACCCACCAAAACTCGAAATCTGTGATCACAAACTTGAGTCTCCATCGAAAATGGATGGTAGTGATGAACAAAGGGATGATAATCTCATTGAACTCATGGAAAACATTGCCTGTGAAGCCTTTGGAAGAGAAGACAACAGCAGTGACATTATGGGTGAAATTACAGGCTGCTGCTGGTGGTTTAATGGTGCTGTTCCCATGAAGAATCTGTACCGGTGAGTCGAGTTTCATGGCGGTTTCGTCTTCCTGCCTTGCGTATGGCTTAACAATTCTCTTGACTCGAGATTCGTGATGATGATCATACGGCACATAAACTGTTAACCCTTTGTTGTAAATCCTTACAGATTTATTTGCAACGCATACATCTGAATGAGAATCAGTGTGACATGAAAATCCATTCGACTCGAACCGAACTTGATCATCTCCTGTTCATTCGCCGCAATATATAAGAATCAACACGCATTAAATCCCAAAAAGAATGGATAAAGAGACGAACCTCTAACAAGCCTTCTCAGCAAAAATTCTTGAGATTCAACTGCATCAATATTAATCCTTTCACTGCTTGAACTTGATAACCTGTATCCTCCTTCATTTTCCAGAGAGTTTCAAGTCAACCAAGTTTTTTATATGAACAAAACTAGGAAAAAAAACGTTTGAATTGCTAAGAAAGATGATTACATGAATCAATTAAGGTGTCCTTGGATTGAAAAAACGTAGCATAAACCAGAACAATTAGCACTAAACAGATGGGTAAAGTTGCATAATTCATCAGCCTTCTTGGTTCCTTCTCCATCTTCTTTCAACCTGCAAAAACAATGTCTTTGAAAAACCAACTAAGAAATGACAATTTTTTCAAACTGTTAAGCTCCTGTCATCATATAATACTATTTTGATGGGTTTTTGTAAGGCATGCTTTAGCCATTGACAGGGAAGCTTGACCTGCATTGCTGAATTACGTTGTTTAAGAGCAGCTTGTTGTATAACTATGTTTATATTTTTATTATATGGTGGTTGGTGCTTCATTTTTATATTTTTTTTATGATGATTTGACTATGATTTTTTAAGTATAGGTTATATTCCCCCCTTCTTACTAGCTTTCATTTCGCGGATTCCACTCTTTAGAACAAATAGTTGTCATATAATAATGGAAGAGAAATAATATGCACGTTGTAATAGGGATGGTAAACGGGCGGGTCGGGTGCGGATACCCCCTCCCCATCCATACCCACATAATATTTTTCAATCCACCACCCGTCCACCACCCATGATGGGTACAAATTTTCAAATCCACACCCGCCCACGCGGGTACATTCTCAAATCTATCCTCATACCCACTACCTACTAGCGACGTACCCGTCTAGACCCGGCTGACAGCAAACTTAAGTTATACATAAGCAACAAACATAAAAAAAACATGTCCATTAAGAAACATAATAAAATAATCCAAGAATTATCTAAGTTAAGTGTTAATATAGATCTTAAAATACATAAAACACCATAATAAATGACATAATTAAAGTCTAGAAACATAAATGACAAACACATAATATTTTTGTTCTTTGGCACAACATTCTAAAATTTCAGGCAATATTTGTGACTATAATACTCAGTATTACAATCATCATTCTCTATTTCCTCCAACTGAGAGCGCTCCAATTTAAATTCACTACTACCTAAATATATAATAGAAAGTAAAACTAATATAAGTTAGTAACTAAACTTTAATAAGATAATTAAGCACAATTTGACAACTAATATAAACTAAATAATAATATTACCTTTAATATCGGCCCAAACTCAATTTTGAGCATACATTAATGCTTCAATCGTCTCCAGAAGTAGTCGACTAAGATAAGGACCAATTACTCTTCCACCTATACTGAATGCAGATTTTGATGGGACAGTGGAGACAGGAATGCCCAAAATATCCTTTGCTATTTGTTGGAGAGTTGGATAAATTACATGTTATATCTTATACAATATTAGAATTTATAAATAGTCTCTAAAATTACACCTAAATTCATAATGGTCCAAATTTAATGGATATTTAGTTGGGCGGGCGGATGTGGGGCGGGCGGATACGGGGCGGGTAAGTCTCAAACCCATTACCCGCCCACTACCCGCGACAGATACCACTTTCTAAATCCACACCCGCCCACTACCCGCTAAAATTATACACATCCCTGCCCCAATTGGAGCGGATGCGGTGCGGAATCCACGAAACTGTACCGTTTGCCATCCCTAGTTATAAACGGTCGCCTATAATTGGATGTTTATTTTAGAAATATAATTTAGAAAAATCTCTTATTCTTTTTTGGTTGTTAAGAGAATCCCAAACTTAATATTATTTTATTTTAATAAAAATTATATATTTATTTACTAAGGCATGTTGTAATTTGAAAATAATGAAGGCGTTTTATAAAAATAAAATAATTGATGGGCCTTGAGTCCAGCAGAACATGAAGCAGATGAGTACAACTCTAATGTGGCCTTTTTCGGGGACAAGTTTAAATAAAAAAATATTACTTGAATAAATTCGTTATATGAGTATGACTATTGTTCTATATTATAGTATTTATCGTAGATTTCAAATTAATTTTAGAAATAACTTAGTGTGATAGTTTTTTTGCCCGTATGGTCTATTGGGCCAGTTTTTGCCACAAGTACATTGCAAGGATTAAGGCAAGATTATCTCTTTAATTATCTTAGCACGTTGGGAGCTTATTAGGAAAATTGATGCTTATCGAAGAAAGAAGTTTTATTTACATTAATGTAAAATTATATCAATTATATAATTTTTTATTATCTTGTATAGAATTAAGTTTTTTGATAATCTAAATTACTTTTATAATTAAGGATTTAAATTTATATTTGTGTTTAGAAAAAACCTAGTTTTCTTTTATTGGTGTGTCGATCATCTCTTTTTTTTTGTCTTTGTTGATGAGTGGAGGCATCAACTTTAATGTTGGTTGTCGACGCGTATTTTTTATTTTATTTTTCTTTTCTTATATTGTATTTCTATTTTTTTTTTTTTGCTTTCTGATTTTCAATAAGTTTGCATGTATGACATATTTTTTTCCTTTTAGCATGTTTTTCTATCGTTACCTTTTTTAGTTTATCTTCTTCTAATGATTGATTTAACATCGTCGCGACTGATTAAGATGACACTTATATGATATCTTGTTGATCTTCCTGCTTTGGACTCTCATATTGGATTTGGATACATAACTTGTGTCCGTGGATAGCTTTTCAAGTTGCTTGAGTCTAATTTACAGTTTGTCGGTGGTCTTTCAATAGTTTGATCACCTTTCGTGGTTCGTTTGTCGATACGATCAGATTTGTTTGTATTATTTTTGTTTGAGTTTCTTGGATAGTTTTTAAATTTCTTTGTATGGTTCTTATGTGATCTTAAGTTGCTAGTTTTGTTTCAATTATTATAAGAAATTTTACTAATTGTACTTAATTTATGATTATAATTGTAAATTTTATCGTAATTTAGAATATTTCCTATTTTGAATAAAATTAATTTCTTCTATAAAAAAATTTAAAAAATTTAATGTTTTATATCAATCAAGAACATACTCAATTTATTTAAAAATAATATCAAAGGGAACCTAAAAGAAAGAAAGAAAAGATAAGGATCCACATTAGCAGCCATGGCTAGGACCTCCCGCAACAAAAGTGGAGCTTTTGTAACAATGACATGCCCTTATTCCCACCACACAAATCAAAAAATAAAGAATGAAGATTCCAACATTTTTAAGAATCAAAATTTGGAAACATCTAAAATCTTAAAACCTGTCATCAAAAGCTTGTTCAATCCACAATCAATAGGTGGTGTTTGGTTGGCATGAATCCCTTGGAATTGGTGGGAATTGGAATCCAATTCACCACTTTCCCATGTTTGGTTCAAGTTTTCCAAGGGAATTGGAATCCCTCATGGCTTCAACTTTCCATTAAATGAGGAAAAGTGAATTCATCCAAGAATGAATGGAATTCAATTTCCTTGCGGGAGGGAATTGAAATTTGACCATACTACCCTCATCAATCTTTTGGTAGCTTATTCATATATTGAATAAAAATATTTTTTTATTATTTCGGGTCAGATTTCTAATTCATATATTCGGGTCGGGTCGGGTCGGGTGAAACTTTATTTTGGTCGGGTCGATTTTTTTAAATGTGATATTCGGGTCGGGTCGGGTCGAGTTCGGGTTTAGGGTGAAAAATACCCGACCCGAAAGTATGTATAATTTTATCTTATAAATTTAGGAATAATTACAATAATACCCCTCTATATATAATTTTTTCAATTAAGTCATTGTTTTTATTGAATAAAAATATTTTTTATTATTTCGGGTCGGGTCGGTCGGACTTCTAATTCATATATTTCGGGTCGGGTGAAACTTTATTTTGTTCGGGTCGGGTTTTTTAAGTGTGATATTCGGGTCGGTTCGGGTTTAGGGTAAAAAACCATACCCGACCCGAAAAATATATATAATTTTACCTTATATATTCAGGAATAATTACAATAATACCCCTATATATATTTTTTTTCAATTAAGTCAATGTTTTTATTGAATAAAAATAATTTTTTTTATTTTGTGCCGTGTCGGGTTTCTAATTCATATATTGAATAAAAATATATATATTTTGGTAACTAATTAACATACTCCGATTGGAATGTATCGAAATATTGCTCTATCTTTTGGTAACTTATTAACATATTTTTTCGTGATGATTTTAACATATGATGTTTATTAGCATTATTTTTATAATTTATTGAAATGAATAATCAATCAATAAAATGGAAATTTAATATTTTTTAATTTTTTATAATATATTACTATATGTAAGTTGTAAAACAAACTCAAATAAAGCAAAAAAACAAGAAGGGCAGTTCTATCATTTTACATTACTGAAATCAAATTCATCTGCCATGTCTGCGAACCAAACAGAATTCCTGCCAAGCAAACATAATATGGAATTGGATTCCAATTTCTGATAGATTCTAATTCTTCACAGATTTCAATTCCCTCTGAAACATTCCATGTACCAAACGCCACCTTAGTGAGATAAGACATTAGATTTAATAATGGGTACAAAATTTATTATGAATAAGCACGTCCATCTAGAAATCCAAACTTTTTTATATTAGTTGTTCATTTTATTGATAATGTCTATCCTGAAATTTTATTTGTGTCTACTCGATACAATTTTTTTATTAATATATATACATGTCCACCCTAAAAAAATTATTAATATGTCATTGACTAGATTCTTTAAACAAAGTTAGAGTTCAAATTACGACGTTATGAATGGATCAAATATCAGTTGTAAAAAAAAGGTTGTAGCAAGCTTGTTATGTTAAATATATTAAACATTAGTTTCACTTGTTTCAATCCAACATGTATGGTATATTAGAAGAAATACTTTATGTACAGCCCTTGGCTATCTGTCTTTTTTATTTCACGGAACTTCAAGGTAAAATATGGTGCGAAGTGCCTGAAAAAGACTAACAACAAACCTGCTTGGCAAGCAGGAAAATGAGAGAGAGAAAAGAAGCATGCATTATCTATATAGTGAAGATACTTGTAACAACCTAATTTATGATATAATGAAGATTTGAAGAGAAATACACTTCAAAATGCCTTTCGATGAAATCCCTGGCTCTTGTTCCACGACTCTCCCCTCTGCATATTCAACTGCTGGTAAAAGTTAACAATGAAAGTCTCGGATTTGGCAAACAACTCAGGCCCACTAAGCACTCCGACATCTTCTTCTTCCTCCTCGAGGTCTTGTCGGTTAACACCTTCGGGTTGGGTTTCTCCATTTCCTATAAAGAAAAGGCTCACTCTCTCCGCCTTGATCGACCCGACATTGATCTTCTTCTCGGACACGTATTTGTCGACGATTTTCTTACCTTTCTTTTCACTACCTGCTGTAGGAGAAACCTGTTTTGGATCATCTTTGCTTTCGACGATGCGTTTAGCTTCTTGTGTCGTCGTCACCGGCTTTGCTGTAGCGTAAGAAGACCTAGTGAACACCGATCCTAAGCCGGCTTCGGCTCCGAGCGACAGGATGATAAAGTTGAGGAAGAAGTATAAATAAGTAGGCCTCGAGGATGAAGATAAAAGTGGTGCGATTAACAAAAGTGCTGCTACAACTGATAGTATCAGAATCTGAGATTTCTTCAACTTGTTCATGGCTACGTCTTAGACAATCTGGTGTTTGAGTTACTGCGAGTAGGGACGAAGAAGAAGCTTTCGAAGATATATATAGAACAAAGCAAATTAAGACAAGAGAATATGCAGGATGCAATACGTTCGAACGCAATTGGCCCAACAGTCGATAAGGTCGGTGCCAAAAGTATTGTTCATTACATCACTTACAATACCTACATGAGGCTTATGGCCTCAATTACAATAATATGGCCTCAATTACAATAATATGGCCCAACCTTTGCGGCCTGTGTCCTTATTTAAGTGTTTTTTTTATTCTACTCTCGATTTTAAGGTTTTATCTTGATTAATTTGGATCGACCCACTTCGCACACCTGACTTTAGTGTGTGAGTCTCCCAACAGATATTTTCTACATACACAAGGATTCGAACTCGAAACTTTACTCGAGCGATATCAAACTGCTTACCAATATGATATAAACAATGTTGAATATGATTTGTTTTTATAAATATTGTAAACATATTATTAAATTAACTATATTTTTAAAATACTTAATTGTACATAGATTTAGGGTTTTTTTATTTCACTGAGAATATTTTTCGGAAAATGTTTTCCGCAAAACAAATTACATTTTGTGAAAAATATTTTACGGTGTTCGGAAGAGGTCGTGTAAACCATTTTCCACTAGTTGATGAATTTTTTAAAAAAATATTTATTACAAATATTAAATATAATAAATAATATTATTTATTATAAAATTTAATATTATTTATTTATTTATTTATTATTTTGATAGAAAGACGCTAGTTTTATTAAAAATAGAAAATATCCAGAATTACAATGAAGATTTACTAGCATAACCGTAAATGGTAAACTAAATTATAATTAAGACATTTTCCTGTAATCATTAACATAAAAACTAGCTACGTATATCACACAAGGACCACAAAAAGAAAATGTTAAAAGACATAAGCAATGCTCGAATAAAATAAAGATACGAACAAATCGACGGGCAACAAGCATCAAAATCGGTGCCACCACCAGTTAAACAAAATTAAAGAAAAAAGTTGGATTGATCAATAAAATTAACACAATTGTAAAGAGAAAAAAGGGGAGAGAGGTGGAGGAAGAAAGCGGCTGACAATAAAAAAAATTATTTATTTATTATTAAAATATTATTTCTATAATTTTATTAATAAAAATATTAAAATTAATACATTTTATTGAAATAAAAATATTATAACTTATATTAATTATTTATTAAAGTAATAATTTATATCATATTTTAGAAAGTATTTATTAATATATTTTAAATATCTTTATTAAAATATTATTAGATTATTAGATTAATAGTAAATATATAAATAATATTATTCATTATTAATAATTTAATAATATTTTTTCTATGAAATTAATAAATAATATAAATTTTATTAATAACTTATTATATATTATTAAAATAAAAAATAATATATTATATTATTATAATATAATTGAGTATTTTATTATAATATTAAAAAATAATATTATATTATTAATAAATATTAATAAATATATTTTAAATATTTTTATTAAAATGATATTAAAATATTTTATTAATATTAAGTTCATAAAATTAAATTATTTTGAGTATTTATTTTTTGAAGTGAAAAGTTTGGAAAATGACTTACGGAAAATCAGATTGTAAGTCATTTTCGAGAAAATACAAAGAAAATTTTGTTGACCACGAAAATATTTTACGTTAACCAACCAGTTTTCCTCCAACCAAACACTGAAAAATGAGGAAAACGTTTTTTTAAAAAATATTTTTACTTGAAACAAATAGACCCTTAGATATAATTGAATTAGAATTTAATTTTATGGTCCCTTGAGAATATTTTTACCCACTTGAATTGGTGCCTTTGTGGTCCTTTATTGCATCTTTAAAACCTTAAGATACCCAAAATGTTTTGACTTCTTACAAGGGGGAAAAACAAAACAGCCCAATCAAATATAAGCCAAGTGTCGGCTGTGGAGGCCAATACTAATGAGGTCTCAGTTAGCTTTTAAAGTTGAGATACTAAAAATTTTAGATTTTAGATTTTAGATTTAGATTTTTCAAAATGTAAATATATTTAAATTAATTTTAAATAATTTTATAATTATACATGTAACTTTAAAAATTACATTTAAAAGGTAACTAAATATCAAATTCACGACTATGAATGATATAAGTAGTACCTTATCATGTTGTTGTATTCGGCCTATAAATTCTAAAGTCATTTCACCATTTTGGATCCTCAATATCAAATTTTCTCTATGATTTCCCTATTTTTCAAAGTTTATCGATTCCTTTTGAGTTACGTTGAAGAGAAGAGCAATATCACTATCCTCCTATTTAAACTTCAAATATGCGATTTTTTGAGATAGTATTAACCTTGAATGGCATCGTCCTGTGCAATGATTATACGAAACAAGGTAAATTTGCTTCTAAGGTAGTCAGGGATGGACATAGGATTTTAGATTTGGAGGCGGACTTGAATTTATAAAATTTCAAGATGACGAACTTGAACATATGAAATTCTAGGGGACAAAAATAAATTTTCAATAGAAAATACATAAAAAAATTCTAAAATATATAATAATTTTAAATTTCTAGGAGACGATCGCCCTCACCCGTCTCATCTAGATCCATCCCGAAGGTAGTGGTTCACCAATCACCTCGACAAAATAATTTATTATTTTATTTATCCGGCCGGTGCGAACACTATATTTTAAAGTAATTCTATCAGCATTCACGTCATGTGCGTGCATAAGTCGGCATATAATGGGCACACATGCATAGAGCAACCATATAAAATGATACAAGCGTGCTTGTTAATTAGTTTTACATGCATGTTCTCTTCTCTCTTTAATTTATCCTTCCATATTGCTTTAGAGTGTCTAGAAAAAAACTAAGTGTTAAGAGAACAGTGCGAAACCCTCCGACTCCTCAACTAGGCTCTAAGGTGTGCCGAAACACCTGTGCTTCATATTTAAATTTTTTATGAAGGAACAATAGTCTGGTCAATCTCATCGATCAATCCTCGACTTGAACCCTATCCCTCAAATGCTCGTCGATCCATTTTTGACTCAAACCCTATCCCTTAAAAGGTCAGCCTCTTTAGAACCTCTATTTTGTCTTCGAGGGCTACATGTTGCAAGTATTTGTACTAGAATCGAGGGCTTCAGGGACAGACGCAAGATTTTTTCTTAGAGGGCAAACCAAAATTCTAGAGGACGAACTAAAATTTTAGGGGACGAAATAGATTTTCAACAAAAAATACATAGAAAAAATTTAAAATATATGATAATTTTAAATTTTTAGAGGGGGCGTCTGTCCCCCGATCCATCCTTATAGGGATCCATAAATAGGGTTGTAAACAAATCGAGTCGGGCTCGGGTATTATTGAGCTCAACTCGATTCGAAAACTCTAAAATGGAACTCGAAAACTCGCGAGCCTAAAATTTTCAAACTCAACTCGATTAATATCTCAAACTCGAACTCGAACTTGAATCTTAAATACATGAAAATAACACATAAATATTAATATTATTAATGTTTATTTTAAAAAAATAAAAACTTAATATATTATATTTTTGAGTTGGCGAGCTTTTCAAATTGAGTATCAAATAACTCGTTAAGAACTCGAGTAGAGCTCGAACTCGAGTCAAATATTTATTAAATTTTAAATTAATCGATCTCAAATAACTCACGATCTATCACATCTCATTTTTAGTTATATACGTAAAACCAACATTAACATGAATGTTTGGAAAACACATCTTTGTGGCAACTCCCAATGATTCTATTGGGCCTTAATACATGCAACATGGTCCAACCAAGGACTAGGTTGATAAATAGAGATCAACTTTAAAATGGATAAAAGTTAATAATAAATAAATCCTTAAATTTATCTAACAAATTATAAAATTTAGGGAATTGATAACAATTAGGATCATTAACTTGTTTTATGTCCCTGAAAGGCTGACATAGCCACACATTTATAGTGACAAAACTATTTTGTATCACTCATTCATTTTCTCCAAATTTTATAAAATTTTAAATAAACATATTTCTCTGATCCTTAAAAAAATTATTTTCCTAATAAAGTTGTTGGTTAAATATTTTATACCCAAATAATAATAATAATTTAAAATAATTTATATATTATTAGTGGGAATATTTCTTAAATTTTGTATCTTTAATTAATATTTAAATAAATAATTAAAATGATACATTTAAGTTATCTATGAAAAATAAATAAACTCAACCATTAATTTGTTAAATATTAAACTATTTATTTTGTATCATGTGGTACAGCTAGAAGTAAATGGGAAGAAATTTCCCAATGTCATAGTCATGGTGTAAAGTCTACACGAATTTGGAAGTTGTCCAAAATATCTCATTCAAGATGATAAGCTATAGTTTTTTAATCTATTCCGTAAGGAAAAAGCTATATGGGCAAAATTTTTCTTACGGGGTGTTAAAAAATTATTGGTTCTTATGACCTTTTGTTAGATTTTTTTTTATATAGGACGAATGTTATTGTGTTAGAAAAAACGTCGGGAACGCAATGTATCTTCTTCATTGTTCATCAAATTAGAGTGTCAAAACTTTCAAAAATGAAAAGACAAAGAACCAACTATAATCGTCGTGTCTTCTCGAAGATGTATGGTGTTAATACTTTGACATTCATCTTATCTCTAGAAATAATTTTAACAAAAACCGACAGAAACCAATAAATTTTTTCAACACCCCCATAAAAAAAATTGCCAGTTGTGTCGTAACCAGTTTTCGTCCGGGCACGAATTTTTACTTGGCGGGAAAAGTGATATGAATAAATGGTTTTAAAAAATAAAATAATTTGGGAGTCGCCATCGGCCTTTTGGGTCAGGTAGGTCGAATACCTAAAAATTATCTTTTAAAAGAGTTTTAAGAAAACATCATTTAAAAGATGAACTGATCTGCGTTTATAACCAAAAATTCGTTCTTTTTAATAAAAATGAGATTCGTGGTCGGTTACGTTTAGGGAAGGATTAGCATCCCTACAACGCCCAAAATTGGTACTTTATTAATTAAAAATTGTCTCTATTATTAGAAATTTAAAAATTCAAAATATATTTAATTTATAATCCTATTTAATTCAAATATATTTTTTAGAAAATATATTAAACATAAATAAGATATTTACTTATTTAGAAATATCAGAAAAGAACTTCTAGGTGCCTTAAGACAGCTCTTTTCTTCGATATTAATAAAATTAAAATATAATTTTTATCATAATATTTAATTTTAAAATACCAGAATAGGACATCCAGTTGTATTAAGACTGTCATTTTCTTTGATATTGAAAAATAAAATATATATTAAAATATGATAAAAACATAATTTATGTAAAATCAAATTAAGATTTAATATAAATTATTATTTATTATATATATTTATATGACTATATAATAAAATAATATTTAAATATAAACAAGTACAATTAAAACATAAATAATCAATAATAAAAATAAAATTAGAACTTTATATTTAAAAGCAGTAAAACTTTATGAAAATATTTAAAATTAGTGACTAAATTATAATCTAATAAAATTAAATACCTAATTCGTAATTATTTAAAATTTTAGGGATTAAACATGCTATTTTCCTTATTTATTAATTTGTTGACTAAAATAAAACTATATAAAATTTGAATATCATATTAAAATAAATTAAAAATATATATACTCGGGATTAAAATATTAATTATTAAAATTAAAGGACTAAATATGATATTTATCTTAAATATATTATTTTAATATAAAGGACTAAAATAAATAAAACTAAAATTAAAGAACCGAATTAAAAGGATTATAAATTGATTTAGTGACTAAAATGTAAAGTTTACAAATTAGGATGGCTGCGGAAATGATTTAACTTTTATTTAATTACAAACAAACCCCTCCCCAAAACGGCGTCGTTTGGGGGGGCTATTTAAACCCATAACCGGCTGGCCCGAAGGGCCAGCTCTCATTTCTCTCATTTACTCTCTCTCTCTTCTCTGAGAGAATTCAGAATTCTCTCGCTTCTCTCTAAAACAGAGAGAAGCACACCGGCCGGCAGCCGTTCGCTGGCGTTGACCTCGCCGCCGGCCACCACATCCGGTGGCCGGGAAAATTTTTTACACCTAAAGATAGATCGGACCATCCTATTGATGGTTCCGATGACCGTTTCCCTTAAAACATTCCCTATCAGAGCAAATCTACAAAAATACCTTCGGTTTTCGAAGGTTTCCGATGACGTGAGGGCTTCGGTGATGTTGCAGTAAGTATCTCTCCGTCTTTTCCTTGCTTATTTTTGGGTTTGTGGTTGCTGGTTATTGTGAGTTGGTCTCTATTTTTGTATCTTTGCTCTCGGGTTTGTTTCTCTGTGGCTGTTGTGGTTGCTCTTTTTTTTTGTTCTCCGTTCTTCCTCTCTCCTTTTTTTGTTGGCAGGGGGCTCGGTGGCTTTTATAGCCACCACCGGTGATGGCTTCGGACCGGTCCAAAAGGGTTCTTCGGTGAGTCACCGGACTTTCAGTGGTGACTCACCATTTGGGGGAGACGTGTGCGGCTGGAGTGGCTCTTCTGGAAGCCTTCGACGAGACGTGGCAGCGGTGGAGATGGTGGGAGTAGCTGCGGCGGCCGCGTGGTCCCTAGGGTATCATCACCCTAGGGTTTGTGCTTGATGTGTGGGGGCCGTTGGATCTCTCAGATCCAACGACTGTGATGCTGAGGCGACTGGATGATGATATGGAAACTCTAAATTGGTTTTAGGGTTTCCTGATGGGTTTGGGCCAGTTGGGTCCTTTGTAACTGGGCCGGTCCAGTCTGATTTGGGCCTGTAATAATATTTATTAATAATAAAATAATAATAATAATAATAATATAAATAATATTTAAATGAAAAAAATGAGTATCTTCAGCTGCCCCTCTTTGCTTATTCTTGTGTTAACAAGAATAGAGCAAAGACAAAAAGATAATAAGTTTTTTTTTCATTTGACTTCACTTGATTAATATGGAGATGTTGAATAAATTCTTCTCTTTCTTCAGATGAGTTCTTCTCATTATGAACTTTCCGCTAGGGATGATGTTGACTTATTTCCTTCTGTGATAGAGTCATTCAAAAGGTTGAATAAGCTCTTCTTATTATGAACTTCTTCATTCTTCTTCAGATGAGTTCTTCTCATTATGAACTTTCTCTGGAAAGGTTGATGCTAATCTATCTACTTCTGTGATAGAATTATGCAAAAGGTTGAATAAGCTCTTCTCATTGTGAACTTTTTCTTCTTCAGATGAGTTCTTCTCATTATGAACTTCTCTAAAAAAACTGATCCATCAAGTGATGGATTTGAGCAAAAAGTTGAACAAATTCTTCTCATTATGAACTTCGTCTTCCTTCTTCAGATGAGTTCTTCTCATTATGAACTCTACCTGGCAATGTTAATCCATCAAATAATGAATTTAAACAAAAGGTTGAACAAATTCTTCTCATTATGAACTTCTTCTTCCTTCTTCAGATGAGTTCTTCTTATTATGAACTCGAACTGGTAATGCTGGTCCATTGAATGATGAATTCAAGCAAAAAGTTGAACAAGTTCTTCTCATTATGAACTTCTTCTTCCTTCTTTAGATGATGAGTTCTTCTCATTATGAACTCTACTGGCAATGTTAATCCATCAAATAATGAATTTAAACAAAAGGTTGAACAAATTCTTCTCATTATGAACTTCTTCTTCCTTCTTCATATGAGTTCTTCTCATTATGAACTCGAACTGGAAAAGCTGATCCATCAAATGATGGATTTGAATCTTTGCTAAAATCTTTAAAATTCCTGTCAAAATTAAACATGGATGAGAATGAATGAAAATGCACCTATTTTTGTAAATGCTTAAATATGATGCATGAATGTTAAGTTATTTGATTTCAGATTGGTGAACTGAGTATTTCTTCAGTTGTAGAAACCCAATAAATCTTTCTTCTTCAAATCAGAGAATCTATCATCTTTGATAAATGTAGATGTAGATATGCCTGAATTTTTGCACAATGTCATCAAACCACTTGAGAATAAAACTAATTAGTATAGGTTCTTGAAAAGCTCACACTCATGCAACATGTTGATTCTGATAATAACTCATCTGATTATGAAGTGATCTTTCAAGATGATTTCGCAGATATCGATAGTTCTTTTAATACCGAGAAAATCTTGAATTCTGATTCTGATGAGGAGAGTAAACTGTTATACTTGAAAAGAAATGGGATTCTCAGAGGCTGAGGCTTCAATAGCCATGAAGAGATGTGGTTCAGATTCATCAATTACAAAATTGACAGATTTTATATGTGCTGCTCAAATGGCTAAGGCTGCTGACGCACTTCTTCCGGTAAAAGGTAGGAAGCCATTATGCAATGATCCTAATTACAAGAAAAGGCGAAACTTAGGCTATGATTTTTGGGAAAGAAATAAGTAGAAGAAGCTTCTTAATGAAGACGATCATGAGTTCATCTTTTAATTCCAATGATTGGTTCTGTGGTTCCTACCAAACCAGATCAGATAACTCAAAGAACACTTCCAGAAGATGCTATTGGGTCTTTTTATTTGTACTATGAGCACATTCATCTTTCAAATCCAATGATTGGTTCTGTAGTTTCATACCAAACCAGATCAGATAACTCAAAGAACACTTCCAGAAGATGCTATGAGCACATTCATCTTTCAAGTCCAATGATGGGGTTTTGGGGTTCATACCAAACCAGATCAGATAACTCAAAGAACACTTCCAGAAGATGCTATGAGCATATTCATCTTTCAAGTCCAATGATGGGGTTTTGGGGTTCATACCAAACCAGATCAGATAACTCAAAGAACACTTCCAGAAGATGCTATGAGCACACTCATCTTTCAAGTCCAATGATGGGGTTTTGGGGTTCATACCAAACCAGATCAAATAACTCAAAGAACACTTCCAGAAGATGCTATGAGCACACTCATCTTTCAAGTCTAATGATGGGGTTTTAGGGTTCATACCAAACCAGATCAGATAACTCAAAGAACACTTCCAGAAGATGCTATGAGCACATTCATCTTTCAAGTCCAATGATGGGGTTTTGGGGTTCATACCAAACCAGATCAGATAACTCAAAGAACATTTCCAGAAGATGCTATGAGCACATTCATCTTTCAAGTCTAATGATGGGGTTTTGGGGTTTATACCAAACCAGATCAGATAACTCAAAGAACACTTCCAGAAGATGCTATGAGTACATTCATCTTTCAAGTCCAATGATGGGGTTTTAGGTTTATACCAAACCAGATCAGATAACTCAAAGAACACTTCCAGAAGATGCTATGAGCACATTCATCTTTCAAGTCCAATGATGGGGTTTGTATAGAGACATATTCCATGGTGGTATCAAAGTCCTGTCTCTTTTCTCTGGGATTAATAATGCAGAGGTTGCCTTTTACTGTCTTGGCATACTTTTGAAAATAGATGTGCAAGAACTGAATGATGATCGGTTGGAGCAATTGGTGAGTAGTTTTAACGGACTCGACCTTGTTATCGGTGGCATCCAGCATAACAACCTTATTGGAAAAAATAAACATCATTCATGGGCTTAAAGATTTTTGTTGGTGCATTTACTTGCAATGATTGCTACAACAAACTGTCTCTTCTGCTGCTCCAATATATCCCACTCTTTTCGAATCATGGAACGATTTAGTTGACAGTAAACTTGTTATCTTCAACTTTTGGAATACTGTAACCAATGTTACCCTATATAACCAGAGTGCAGATAATGACTTGTTCATGGCTTTATGATGGTGATAATTTGCTTACTTTGTATTCTATGCTTTTAAAAGTATTAACATAAAGTGATATTCAGAAATCTTTAACTTATTTCAAAATTATGTTAATCCATTTACAAAATAAAAGAATAAATTGAATTTTCGAAAATAAATTGAATCTCAAATAGATAGAATTGTATTCAAAGTTATGGTAAGCATAAGAAAGATAAAAATTCAAATGACTCAACAAATTATTAGCATAAGTATTTCTAAATTAATCAAATTGACACAATTTAGAGTAATGATGTAAGCTTTTGTCTGGAAGATCTCAAACGTTGTCAAAATGCTTATAGATGTGAAATTTCTCCCAAACTGTCAAAATCTTAAGAGGGTTCAATTTCCAGATGCCTAATATCAATATGCATTTGAGCCGCCCATTCAGGTTTTCAACTCAAATCCTTCCTTTGGTTACAAGATGCCCTTTGCGGGTTTTCATCTTGACCCCCTTTTTTCTTTTTCTTTTTTCTTTTTTTTTTTTTTGTTCTTCTCTTTTTTTTCTTTTCTTTTTCTTTTTTGTTTCTTTTTTGTTATTTTCTCTTCAAGCATAATATTTCTTGACAGAATCCGAGTTTATTGGATTTTTCAGAATTTTTCCATCCATTTCTGCCAAGATCAACGCTCCTCCGAAAAGGCCTTTTTTACAACGTATGGCCCTTCCCAATTAGGCATCCATTTCCCACGGAAATCTTTATGTATAGGCAAGATATTTTTTAGGACTAGATCACCCTCTTGGAATTCTCTTGGATGTACTTTCTTGTCATGAGACTTCATCATCCGTTTCTGATACATCTGTCCATGGCAAATAGCTTTCAATCTTTTCTCCTCAATAAGGTTCAATTGATCAAATCTAGCTTGGATCCATTCGGATTCATCCAATTTTGTTTCTCTCAATATTCGAAGCGATGGAATCTCAACTTCAATTGGTAAGACTGCTTCCATCCCGTAGACTAAAGAAAAAGGTATTGCCCCAGTAGATGTTCGAACAGTAGTTCGGTATGCATATAAAGCAAAAGGTAACTTCTCATGCCAATCTTTGTAAGTTTCAGTGGTCTTTGTAATGATTCTCTTGATGTTCTTATTTGCTGCTTCAACTGCCCCATTTATCTTTGGACGATATACCACTGAGTTTGCATGTTTGATCTTAAACTGTGCACAAAGTTCGGTCATCATTTTGTTGTTCAGGTTCAGAGCATTATCTGTAATGATCCTTTCTGGTAGGCCATACCGGCAAACTATCTCTTTCTTTATGAATTTGCAAACTGTGGACCTCTTAATATTGGCATATGAAGCAGCTTCAACCCATTTGGTAAAATAATCAATTGCCACAAGGATGAAATAATGTCCATTCGATGCTTTTGGTGTGATTGCACCAATGACATCTATTCCCCACATAGAAAATGGCCAGGGTGATGTCATTACGTGTAAAGGAGATGGGGTACATGAATCTTGTCTGCATATATTTGGCATTTATGACATTTCCTTGCATAATCAATGCAATCTGTGTGCATGGTAGCCCAATAGTATCCATATCTCATTATTTTTCTGGCCATGGAAAGACCATTTGCATGTGTTCCACATATTCCACTGTGTACTTCTTCAATGATGCTTCTGGCTTCACTGGTATTTAAACATCTCAATAGCATTTGATCATTGCTTCTTCTATACATAATCTCGCCATCAAGAAAATATCCAGCAGTCATTCTTCTCAAGGTTCTTTTATCAATTTCAGATGCATTTTGTGGATAACTTTGATTTTTGATATATTGCAAGATATCATGATACCATGGTTTACCATCTACCTCTTCTTCCACACTATAACAATGTGCAGGAATTTCATATACTTGCATTTTGATTGGCATCATATCAACTTTCTTAGTTGCCTGAAACATAGCAGCTAATGTAGCCAAAGCATCTGCCATTTGATTTTCTTCTCGAGGGAGATAATTGAAGGTGACTTTCTCAAATTCTTTCACTAATTTGAGGGTAAAATTTCGGTATTCCAACAATTTGGGATCTTTTGTTTCCCATTCTCCTCGTAATTGATACACCACTAACGATGAATCTCCATATATCTTGAGACATTTGATTTTTCTTTCTATAGCTGCTTTCAATCCCATGACACAAGCTTCGTATTCCGCCATGTTATTGGTGCAAAAGAACTCCAGTCTACTTGTAAAGGGATAATAAATATTTTCTAGAGAAATTAACACTGTCCCAATTCCTCGTCCCAAGGCGTTAGATGCTCCGTCAAAGTAAAGCTTCCAAGATGCAGATGCATCATTTGTTCTGACTTCTTCATTCATGGATATGCACAACAAATCTTCATCTAGAAAATTAAAACTCAAAGGCTGATAATCATTCGATGCACGACTGGCCAGAAAATCAGCTATGACACTTCCTTTTATTGCTTTTTGGTTGACATATACAATATCAAACTCGGATAATAACATCTGCCATCTAGCCATTCTGCCTGTCAAAGCTGGTGATTCCATTAAGAATTTCAAAGGATCAAGTTTTGATATCAACCAAGTAGTATGGTATAACATATATTGTCTGAGTCTTCGAGTAGTCCACACCAAGGCACAACATAATTTTTGTATTGGTGGATATCGAATTTCACAATCAGTAAATTTCTTGCTCAGATAATAAATAGCTTTTTCTTTTCTTCCAGATTCATCATGTTGTCCTAGTACATATCCCATCGAATTTTCAAAGACCGTCAAGTAGAGAATTAACGGTCTATCAGGCATTGGTGATACTAAAATGGGGGCATTGGATAAATATTTCTTAATAATATCCAAAGTTTCTTGACATTCATCATTCCAGACTTCAGGATTGTTCTTTCGAAGTAATTTGAACACTGGATCACATTTGTCAGTTAATTGAGAAATGAACCGAGATATATAATTTAATCTTCCCAAAAAGCCTCGAACTTCTTTTTTTGTATTGGGTGGTGGAAGATCTTGAATTGCTTTTACTTTATCTGGATCAATCTCGATTCCTTTTTTGCTGACCACAAATCCCAAAAGTTTCCCAGAAGTTACCCCAAAAGTGCATTTAGCGGGGTTGAGCTTTAATTGATACTTCCTCAATCTCTGGAAAAGCTTTCTCAAATTTTGAATATGTTCTTCTTCAGTTCGGGATTTGGCAATCATGTCATCTACATATACTTCGATCTCTTTATGCATCATGTCATGAAACAAAGTTACCATGGCTCTTTGATACGTTGCCCCTGCATTTTTCAATCCAAATGGCATCACTTTATAGCAGAATGTGCCCCACATGGTTACAAATGTTATTTTTTCTGTCTTCAGGATTCATTTTTATCTGATTATATCCTGAAAAGCCATCAATGAATGAAAACCATGTGTGTCCTGCAGTATTGTCTACCAAGGTGTCTATGTGGGGTAATGGAAAGCTATCTTTCGGACTAGCTTTGTTGAGATCTCTGTAATCCACACACATTCGAACTTTCCCATTTTTCTTTGGTACGGGAACAATGTTGGCTACCCATTCTGGGTATTTGGCTGCCTGTAGGAAACCTGCATTAATCTGTTTCATCACTTCCTCTTTGATCTGTAACAACATTTCTGGCCTCATTCGCCTGAGCTTTTGTTGGACCGGTTTATATTCTGGATTGATTGGAAGTTTGTGCATTACTATATCTGTACTCAAACCAGACATATCTTGATAAGACCAGGCGAAGATATCTTTGAACTCTTGAAGAAGATTTATCAATTCTTGTTTTATATGGATTGTCAGAGTAGTACCAATTTTCACCTCTTTCATTTCTTCATCTGTTCCCAGATTCACAGTCTCAATTTCTTCTTTGTGAGGTAGAATTTGTTTATCTTCTTTTTCTACCAGTCTTAATAATTCAGTAGGAACATCACATTCCAGTTCATCCTCACACCCATTGATTTCTTCCAGACATATGGGATGCTCTAAATTTATCTCTTGATTAAATTTAGGAATAAACATGCTATTAACATGGTGACACCTGCAAATTTAAGTCGGACATATTTCCGAAAGAATATAGTAAATTTATTAAATAAATAAATGTAAAAATGTAAGAAAATGTAAAGAATGATTGCCATCTGAAAATTTTAAAGAAAATTTCTTATATTTAATATTAAGTTAACATAATTTCCTTTACAAGATAACAAAAAGTTTTCATACTTTTGAGCTAAACATAAAGATTAGTTCTGAATATTACTCTGCGTTAATATTAAAAACTATAGGAAGATCTTCAGTGGTCCAATTGTTGAGTGTTTCTCCAGGAAAACATGGGCGAATCCTATCCAAGTATTTTACAGTCTTGTTGTCATTCATGATCATGTTGATAAATAATCCATTCATAGCTTCTTCAACTATGCTTTGATCTTACGTCAACTTTTCTTCTTTAAAGGCCTCAACAAGCTGTTGTTCTACATTAATTGTTCCCCCTGATCTGAATGTGGTCTTCAATTGTGGGAAAGATATGTGTTCCTAAAGGATTTCTTTCCCTTTCAACCTTGCCTTTCTGTCTTCACATCTTCTTTTCATCTCTTTGTTCTTTTGCTGAAAATTGGGCTTAAATCCAAGCCCAAAACGATCTTTCTTCATCTTTATACTTACAGGAACTGAAATCCCTTGAAGATTCTTTCCTAAACCTTTCCCAGCTTTAGCTCCGATGCCTAAAGTTTGTCGTACCGTCATCTTGGTACAATCAGATAATCTGGGATATGAAATTTTGCTTCCTTCTGCAATAAAGGTTGCATTGACAAATTCAAGAGCTCGAAAAGAGCATTCAAGAGCATCATCATTGGTTTCAATATATGGAACATCACTTGTTATGGACGCAATGATTTCTTCTTCAGCTCCTACGCATATTAGTTGTCCATCAACAACAAATTTCAATTTCTGATGTAATGAAGAAGGAACGGCTCCTGGTGAATGAATCCATGGCCTCCCTAATAAACAATTATATGTAGGGTGGATGTCCATCACCACAAAGTCAATATTGTACACGACTGGTCCGATTAACAATAGTATTTTCATTTTCCCAAGCACCTCTTTTTGAGTACCATCAGAGGCTCGTACTACATTCTGATAACTCTTCATGTGTGATCTATCCACAGGCATTCTTTGAAGTGTGACTAGAGGCATCAAGTTGAGAGCAGATCCATTGTCAATCAATACTCCTGGCAAAACATGACCATGACAATGTGTAGTGATATTCAAAGCTTTTACTGACCCCATTCCGCCTTCAAGTATTTCATCATCCGTGAACGTTATGTAATTATCAGCGGCTATATGTCCCATTCTGTCAAGTTTATTGAGGGATATGTCTTCAGGGATAAATGTTTGATTAAGCATTCTCATCAAAGCATTTCTATGTGCTTCTGAATTCATCAATAGATCAAGAATAGAAATTCTCACTTGTTGTTTATGTAGTTGTTCAACCACACTATACTCACTATGTTTCAGGAATTTCAAAAATTCTTGCACTTATTTTTCTGTTACAGGCTCATTGAATGCTGGAGGGGATTCATCATCAAATACCTTTTGGGGTACTACCATGGCTTTTCCTTTTACTTTCACTTGTTCTGAAGCATTGGATGTTTCGGGATAGTAACATCTCCCACTTCTTGTAAAGAATCCGACTTCACTCACTGCTTCAGATGTCGAACCCAGACTCTGTATTTTCTCTTCTATTTTTTCTAGAGAAACAGATCCTCCTACCATTGAAACATTGGTAGTATAATTCCAAGGTACCCTGCGGGTATCCTTGTATGGAAATGGCAAATGAGTTGTGATAACTACTTTCGGCTTTGTTGGTGCAGGAATTACTGTAGATGATTTCACATTAATGATCACAGGATCATTTTTTCTTTGACTAGGTTTAGAATCCTCTGATGAGCAAACATCATCTTCTTTTTTCCCTGGTTCTTCTTCAAAAAATTATATCTCTCTGCTATTCATCATTTTTTGCACCAAATCCCTAAACTCAGGACATAGTTGAATTTCATGCCCCTTATCTTGATGATATTCACAATAATTCTTGCCTTCATTATGCTTTGGCCTGAATTGTTATGGAATTATACCGGCTAAAGAGAGTTGTTGAAATACCCAAACAAAAGGAGATTTAATTTCAGAAATGTCAGTTTTTGCTTTCTTTCTGTTCTCTTCCTGAATTGCATTCACGTTTTTATCTCCATGATTTGGCAATGGATGATTTGATGTAGATGGTGAATTGAATTCCAACTTTTCAGTGTTGATCAAATTTTGAACCACCCTTTTGAATGCCAAACAGTTTTCAATAGAATGACCCGTAATTCCTTCATAGTAAACACAGTGTGCCTTTACATCATACCATGGAGGGAATGGTGGTTGCATGGGAACCAAAGGATAGGGCCGTATGACATCTGCTTTTATCAGCGAATCATAAATCTCTGCATAGGGTACTGGTAAAGGTGTAAAAGACAACCTTTCATTTTCCTTTCGAGATCCTCTGGACTCTGCTCGGTTAGTGTTTGTTTCCTCTTTCTTAACCCTTGGCTGGGTTATTGTAACACTTTTCGATGAATCCTTGTTGTAAGAGTTTGCATTGTTGATTTCATTCTCTTTTTTCCGGTACATAGGTCTTTTGGAACTAGACCCTTCATTCGATTCAATTTTGCCACATTTCAAGATATTTTCAATAAGTTCTCCAGAAATGACCAAATCTGCAAAATTTCTGGTAGCATTCCCCATTAGATGATTTAAATAAGGAGCTTTCAATGTATGGACAAATATTATTGTGGCCTCTTTTTCTGACAAAGGTGGTTGAACCTGGGCTGCCGTGTCACGCCATCTCTGAGCATACTGTTGAACGTTTCGTTATTCTTTTTCTCCAAATTTTGGAGAGTCCATATATCAGGGACCATGTCTGTTACGTGGCGATATTGCTCTAGGAATGCTTTAGCCAGATCTTTCCAAGATCTAATGTTGGCTTTGGTCAATTGAGTATACCATTTTAAGGCTGGTCCTGTTAAACTATCTTGAAAGCAATGAATTAACAATTTCTCGTCTTTCACATATCCTGCCATTCTACGACAAAACATAGTAATGTGGGATTAAGGGCATGTGGTACCGTCATATCTATCAAATTTCGGAGCTTTGAACTTGATGGGGAGGATTAGGTCTGGAACCAAACTCAACTCACTAGCGTCAAATCCATAGAATGATTCAGTTATTTCCACGGTTTTCATTCGTTCTTCTAAACTCTTGATTTGTCTGGTCAATTCTTCATTTACTTTTTCTTTTTCATTCAGCTCATTCAAATCTGGGATTAAATGCTCAATATTAAAATCCCCTATTTTCACTTCTGATATAAGTGGATTTTTGCTTGAAGATGCAGGATCCACTTGTCGATTTTCATGTGGTTTGGCTTCTTGAAATGCTGATGTGCGAGCATTGATTTGTATAGGTGTAGTACCAGAGTGATAAATTGGTTCTGGTGGAAAACCTAGAGGATACATAGGTTCTTGGTCGAAAGATACAGGATTTTCATGCATTTTTCCAATGATAGCATGCCTTTTAAACATGTCTTCTATTTTCTGTATCATGCTGTCTTGTGAATTTGCAATACTGGCTTCAATTTTCTCCAGCTTCATTCTCATTTCTGCTTGTTCTTTATTATGTTGTTCCTCAATACGTTGTATTTTATCCTCCATAATTCTCTTAGTAGCTTGTCTAGTACCGTAGTGATGTGGTATTTCTCTTTTGGCCAGAATAACTGCGATTGAAAAATCTTTTGATATTATTTTTTCCAAATTTTAATTAATTTTTTATCTTAATAATAAAAAATTATACATAAAGAAAATCATGAAATGAATAATGAATGTATGCAAAATGTATGTATGCAAAAAGGTATTGATCCCAAAAAGTTAACTGTCATAGAACAACTTTCATCGGCATACAAAAGTTTCTTTATAATAGTTCATAACTACAGATAAGGCGTAGCTTTCCTATTAAGCTCTATAATTTCTTTCATTAACCATGACACCTTCTTTCCGAACTTAGAAACTGGATCTACGTGATGCTCAATTATTTTAGCTTCAACAGCTAGTTCCCTAACATATCTAGCAACTTCGCTCATTTGTACCATGGCCTCGAATACCATATTACTTCTTTCTTCACTTCTTTCTACATAGAAATCAGTTGACTTTTGCCATTGTTCATTAGTTCCTTCAAGAGTTTGCTCTAACTCAGTGATTCTGACTTGACAATTGTATAGATTTTTTTCAAGATCTCTAATGCGTCTTCGCAGTGAAGCACTTTCCTCGTTACTTTCTTTGAGATCATTAGGTCCTAGACAAACCTTTTCTTGAAATAATGACTCTTCAAGTTGCAAAATGTAAGCATTAAACTCTGCATTTTTGTTTCTAGACTGATCCAGATCTTCTTCAAGTTTTGTTCGTGCTTCTTGCGTTCTTTGATTAAGCTTCTGGATTTGAACATTCTTATTTCTGCATCTTTGCATCCAATTGCTAGCCACTTCTTGCTCTACCTCAAGTTTGGTGTTGAAATTCTTTCTTTCCAGCTCCCATTTTTCTTTTTCAATATTGGACTCTTCAATCATTTGGCCTCTGACTTCAAGTTCGGCAATCAGCTGGTTCATTTCAGATTCAAATCCCTTGAACATGATATTTTTCTCACCCTCAAATTTATCAAAGATGTCATTATTCATCGTTTCTAAATCTTTGGCTCGATCCCTTTCTCTTTGCATTTCATTCATGATTTCGCGGTGTTCAGCTTTGTGTTTTATAATTCGCTCTCTTCTGTCAACCTCAAAATCTTCCATTTTTTGCTTTCCTTTCTCAAGGCTTTTGAGTAGACGGCTATTCTTTCCTTTCAGATCTTCAACTCGACTTTTCTCGATGTTCAATTCTCTGGTCATCTGTACTGTTGATTGGCTTGGTCCTGATGTTTTCCGGGATTTATATAACTCCTGGTAATTTTTCTTTAATGCTCTAAATTCACCATCAACTTTTTCTTTGTTTTCTCTCAACATTGTACATTGTGATGAATGAAAGTCAATGTCAACACCCAACATAGCTTTATCTCGTCTCATTTGCTCTAATTCTCTCGACCAGCCTTCTTTTCTGCTTCAAACTCAGCTCTCAGGATTTCAATCTCTGATGGAACCCCCTTAATGCGATCTTCCATAGAGATATCCTCATTTTGATCTGGTAGAGGAATATTTTCATTTTTCCTGACAGATCTCCATTGCTCATAATCAGGAGTTAGCATTTCTTTTGCTGCTTTAGCTCGGATACAAAAAGTTGTTTTCCAAGCTATAAAGGCTTCCATGATATTTCTTTTATAATTTTTGTTGTGGAATGCGAACTTAGATGAATGTAATCCAGCAGTGACAGGTACAAATTGACGACCTTCATACTGTCTTATGACCAGAAGTGGTGCATATCCAATTCCTCCCCACAATCCGAGCAGCATTATCCAATTGTAATCACCACATTTGTAAAAGAATTCTCTTTGGATTTGCCATGGGGCTCGCCAAACAATGTCATTGCTTTGTAGATTTCGAAAGGCATTAATCCACATATCTTTCTTAATTTCTTTCGGCCATTCTTGCTCCAGAAATTCTTTTAATGGTGAGTAATCCGTATTAAAGCGCCGGTATGAAACCTTTTCTGTCCTCCAGAAATGGCTACGGATCCAAACATATAACAATTGGGTACACCCTGAGAATCGTCCACCTCCTAGCTTTCTACAAGCATTTAACGATCTGAAAGTCTCTGCTAGAATTGCAGAAACAGGATTAATCTTTTTTGGTAGCTGCTCAAACAAATCTACTACTGCAGCTTCAATATATCCCAATACTTTTGGGAAGATGACCATACCATACATACCCAGAGCAAATAGATCGAATCGTACTTTAGTATCTGGATGACTCTGAATAAGTTCTTTAATGTTAGTCCAAGCAATGCCTTCGCTTTCGCCCTTGTGTTTTGTACGGGATGCCACCCATTCTTCTCGTACCCCGGCAATCTTTGCTAATTTAACTCGAAAGGGTTGAGTTTTAATTGACTTTGAATAAATTCGATTCTCCAAAGCCCCTTCTATATGTAGCAAAGTTGTATACTCTTCAATAGTAGGGACCAAGTCCTCCTTATTGAGAGTGAAGCAATTGTACCCTGGATTCCAGAATTGAATTAGGGCTCGAAGTAAGTCATCATCAATTTCGACATAGAGCAAATATGGGATGTCTCCGTAAGTCTGATAAAACTGCAATTTTTTTATTTGAGTCCCAACTTTCCCAAATGCTTCGCAAATCTTGCATATCATTTCTTTTTAGCGAAACTGGAGCATAACTGGCCAAGTCCGATACATAATCATCTTGCAGACTGTCTCCTCCTTGTCTTTGTAAGTCCTCAGCCCACTGTCTTACTTCTGAGTTTAGAAGTATTTGATTTGAACACTTTTTATCCATGGATGAAGGCTTTCCAATGAGACAATTAACACGAGGATCAATGCCTTTTATCCTGTATGATGCTATGCAAACAGAAAAAATAAAGAACACACAAAAAGAAATGAATTAGTTTACATAATAAAGAAATTTAATAATAATATCTACCTAAATATCTTTATTTAAACATAATAATTTAAATTTACATGTAATTTAATCAGTAAGAAAATAAATAAATAAATTAAAAGGAAAGTTAGAATTCATTTCTCCTGTGTGTACACCTATTTTGGACAAGATTTTGGCATGGCTTCAGATCGAAAGGATTTCTAGGGTTTATTATATGCAAGGTTTCAGATCTAAGAATAAAGGTACCCGAATTGTCCTTGTTAGTGCCCCCTTGGGCTGTTAACCCTCAATCCTAGTCCATCACTGACTAAAGTAGATCGAGTTCAATTCGAGGGGATACATTTCTCTATGCCTGACACGGAGAATAAATTCTCACGAAGACATAGAGCATATGAACCCCGAAAGTTACTTGCTAGGTCTGACACGGAGAATAAATTCTCACGAAGACGTCGCTTTCACTCCCACTTAAAAGGGACAAACTCAATTATAGAGCTTTATGTTATGCCATGCAAGTGTTGTGTGTGAGGAGAAATGTTCAAACCTCTGACAGAAAAAAATAAATAATGAAATAAAATACTTGCAAATAAAAATGAAATATTAATAAGAAAATATATAAATACTATGAAAATATATAAAAAATTTGAAAAGAAAGAATTATAAATTAAATATATGAATTTTTAATTTATAATTAATAGAGACAATTTATAATTGATTTTAAAAGTTTGACCAGTCCCCAGCGGAGTCGCCAAGCTATCGTAACCAGTTTTCGTCCGGGCAAGAATTTTTACTTGGCAGGAAAAGTGATATGAATAAATGGTTTTAAAAAATAAAATAATTTGGGAGTCGCCATCGGCCTTTTGGGTCAGGTAGGTCGAATACCTAAAAATTATCTTTTAAAAGAGTTTTAAGAAAACATCAGTTAAAAGATGAACTGATCTGCGTTTATAACCAAAAATTTGTTCTTTTTAATAAAAAAGGGATTCGTGGTCGGTTACGTTTAGGGAAGGATTAGCACCCCTACAACGCCCAAAATTGGTACTTTATTAATTAAAAATTGTCTCTATTATTAGAAATTTAAAAATTCAAAATATATTTAATTTATAATCCTATTTAATTCAAATATATATTTTAGAAAATATATTAAACATAAATAAGATATTTACTTATTTAGAAATATCAGAAAAGGACTTCTAGGTTCCTTAAGACAGCTCTTTTCTTCGATATTAATAAAATTAAAATATAATTTTTTATCATAATATTTAATTTTAAAATACCAGAATAGGACATCCAGTTGTATTAAGACTGCCCTTTTCTTTGATATTGAAAAATAAATATATATTAAAATATGATAAAAACATAATTTATGTAAAATCAAATTAAGATTTAATATAAATTATTATTTATTATATATATTTATATGACTATATAATAAAATAATATTTAAATATAAACAAGTACAATTAAAACATAAATAATCAATGATAAAAATAAAATTAGAATTATATATTTAAAAGCAGTAAAACTTTATGAAAATATTTAAAATTAGTGACTAAATTATAATCTAATAAAATTAAATACCTAATTCGTAATTATTTAAAATTTTAGGGATTAAACATGCTATTTTCCTTATTTATTAATTTGGTGACTAAAATAAAACTATATAAAATTCGAATATCATATTAAAATAAATTAAAAATATATACTCGGGATTAAAATATTAATTATTAAAATTAAAGGACTAAATATGATATTTATCCTAAATATATTATTTTAATATAAAGGACTAAAATAAATAAAACTAAAATTAAAGAACCGAATTAAAAGGATTATAAATTGATTTAGTGACTAAAATGTAAAGTTTACAAATTAGGATGGCTGCGGAAAGGATTTAACTTTTATTTAATTACAAACAAACCCCTCCCCAAAACGGCGTCATTTGGGGAGGGCTATTTAAACCCATAACCGGCTGGCCCGAAGGGCCAGCTCTCATTTCTCTCATTTACTCTCTCTCTCTTCTCTGAGAGAATTCAGAATTCTCTCGCTTCTCTCTAAAACAGAGAGAAGCACACCGGCCGTTCGCCGGCGTTGATCTCGCCGCCGGCCACCGCATCCGGTGGCCGGGAAAAATTTTTTTACACCTAAAGATAGATCGGACCATCCTATTGATGGTCCCGATGACCGTTTCCCTTAAAACATTCCCGATCAGAGCAAATCTATAAAAATACCTTCGGTTTTCGAAGGTTTCCGATGACATGTGAGGGCTTCGGTGATGTTGCAGTAAGTATCTCTCCGTCTTCTCCTTGCTTATTTTTGGGTTTATGGTTGCTGGTTGTTGTGAGTTGGTCTCTATTTTTGTATCTTTGCTCTCGGGTTTGTTTATCTGTGGCTGTTGTGGTTGCTCTTTTTTTTTGTTCTCCGTTCTTCCTCCCTCCTTTTTTTGTTGGCAGGGGGCTCGGTGGCTTTTATAGCCACCACCAGTGATGGCTTCGGACCGGTCCAAAAGGGGTTCTTCGGTGAGTCACCGGACTTCCAGTGGTGACTCACCATTTGGGGGAGACGTGTGCGGCTGGAGTGGCTCTTCTGGAAGCCTTCGACGAGACGTGGCAGCGGTGGAGATGGTGGGAGCAGCTGCGGCGACCGCGTGGTCCCTAGGGTATCATCACCCTAGGGTTTGTGCTGGATGTGTGGGGGCCGTTGGATCTCTCAGATCCAACGGCTATGATGCTGAGGCGGCTGGATGATGATATTAAAACCCTAAATTGGTTTTAGGGTTTCCTGATGGGTTTGGGCCAGTTGGGTCCTTTGTAACTGGGCCGGTCCAGTCTGATTTAGGCCAGTAATAATATTTATTAATAATAAAATAATAATAATAATAATAATAATAATATAAATAATATTTAAATGAAAAAAATGAGTATCTTCTCGATTGTTCATCAAATTAGAGTGTCAAAACTTTCAAAATGAAAAGACAAAGAACCAACTATAATCGTCGTGTCTTCTCGAAGATGTATGGTGTTCGTGACGACCTCCTATGGATACTTTGACATTCATCTTATCTCTAGAAATAATTTTAACAAAACCCGACAGAAACCAATAATTTTTTTCAACACCCCCATAAAAAAATTGCCAATTGTATGTCATCTTCCCGAAATGCACGAAATAAGTGTTTGTTATAGTTATTTTTCTTGTCCTCTACTATGAATAATTAAAATAATAATTGTGACTTCTCATTCACCCGCCATCTTTGACACGAGCTAAAGTGGTTTCTCATAAAAAAAACATAAACATTTTTCTTATGATATAAACTAATCATAGTTAATTACATATCCATTGCAATGTTAACCTACGCTAAAACTCACACATAACATAAATATTTAAAATAAATAATAAGATGAAACATGAGTACCAAATTTGATATATATGGATTAGAATATCATGTGGTAATGAGTAAAGACAAGTTTTGGGAGGGACCAAACAATTGAATAGATTCTTGAAAGAATGAATGTTGGGTATTTGTGTCATTGAGCCATGTGAAAGAAATTTCCTAAATTGTAGTTTTGTTGATGACATATTGACTCTTATAAGCTAACAAGATAAACAAATTCAGTAGCATATTGTGACTAATTTGAAAAAAAGTTACTAAGAGACTAATGAAATGAGATATTTATGCGGACGTCTTGAGGGTAGGGCTGTAAAACAAGTTAATTAGAACTCAACTCGATTCGAAAAAGCTTAAAATTGAGTTGGGCTCGACTCAAAAACTCGTGAACTTAAAATTGTCAAGTTCGATTCGATCTTGAATTAAAAATTATGACTCGACTTGTCTCGAAAGCTCCTTAGTTTAAAATTTTCAAGCTAGTCTGGAAATAAGAAAATTGAAGCTCGACTCGAACTCGAAACATTTTCAGACTTAGCTCGATTGAAGCTCAAACTCGAGTTTGAACATGAACCTTAAGTACATGAAAGTCTTATATTGTATTAGAAAAACATGTAAATGTTAATATTATTAATAATTTAATTTTGAAAATTTTAAAACTTTAATATATTATTTGTTTTGGGTTGCTTGTGAGTTTTTCGAATCAAATATTAAATAGCTCACTTCGATTCGTTAAGAATTCGAATTGAGTTTAAGCTCAAGCTCGAGTCGAATTTATTCAATTTGAGTGTTGACTGAGTTTTGACTGAATCAACCTCAAGTAGCTCGCAATATATCTTATCTCATTTACATCCCTAGCTGGGAGAGAGGGAATCTATAGGTTGCATAGATCATGGATCGACCTACGGGAGAGCGGGTGAGGGTGGTTGCCCCCTAAAAATCTAAAATCGCCATATATTTTAGATTTTTTCTATTGAAAAAATGTTTTCGACCCCTAAAATTTTATAAATTCAAGTTCGTCCCCATGAAATTTTATAACTTCAAGTTTGCACCCCTAACTTAAAATCCTAAATCCATCCCTGCATAGAGGTCTCCGAAAATATAACAAAATTATAAAATTTTAAGATATTAAAACTAAATTTATATTATTATATTGATGTAAATTTTATTATTTTTAAAATGACTAAGAAATAAATTTTATTACATTTATAATTTGAATGATAAAAAATAATTTATATGAAAAGACTTAATTTATTAAAATTCATTATAGAACGAAGAAATAATAAATTTTCAATTGGGATGCAAATTTAAACGTTGATAAATATACTAGTTATTATATTAAAAAATTATTGATATAATTTATGTTTTTATATTTCTTTAATACTAAACCTGTCACTCAACCAATTATTGATATAGTTTTGTCTTATTGATGGAAAATTTCCGTCTTATATCCGATTATTTTACCAAATTTTACCAATTAATAGTGTTTTTTTACAAATTTCGTATCGAAAATTGGCATACATAAAAATCCTTCTTCCGAGGTAAACTAAAAAATATATACAATTTTTTCAAAATTACACTTTATATCCTTAAACTTTTCTAATTTTATACTTTAGTCACCAACTTTCAAATTTTACATTTTAGTCACTTATTGAAATTGTTGGCGTGTTATAGGGTCGGTTTAGATTAGTCAAGGTGGATGCACTAAGCCCTCGTAGGGATCAAGTGTATCCTATTATTTTGAAAAAAATAGTTAAGTTTAATTTAATATGTTGAGGGAAAAAATAAAAAAGTAAAATATTTTGTATTCACATTATTTAAAAAAATTAAAATTTTGGGCCTCATTCTTAAGTTTTTGGATCTACCACTAGGTAGTATCTATTTCAAATACTTTATCGTTTAACAATAAAAACTCAAATACTATTTCAAATATTTTATCGTTTAACAATAAAAACTCAAATACATTACAGTCGTTGATATTCGAAATTGAGAAATATATTTGGTTCTTGCTTATAAAAAAAAGCTACAATAAAATATAATATAAACACTAAATTTTAACTTAAATTTAATAAAACACATCAAATATATAATTAATTTAAATTAAGTAACTTCATTGATAAAAAAAATGTTGTTATCTTTAAAAGACCTGAGTCTGAATATCTAAATCTGCAAGATATATGTAAATAATAATAAATTAAATTTTTTTAAAACAAATATTATATTGTAATTGGTTTAAACTATTCAAAAGATACTAATTCAATTTAAATTAGATTATTTAAGAAATAAATCATTAATGTAATATAACACCCAACATAACATGATTTTTTTTAAATTTCTAGATAATAATAACTTAGTATATCCTAAGTATGAGGAAAAAGTAGTAATTTGTTGATCCTAACACGGAATATTGATTCAATTAATATCAAATTAATATATTATAATTTGTTGGTGGGGGGAGTAGCATCCAAATTTGACCAACCCCGTTTCCGACGCCAGTGTTTTTTTTCTTCTTGTTTTTAATTTCAGACGTCAGTGGATTGAGATAATATTATTATAATTAGCCCTTCACTTTCCCAACATATTTGGATTCGCTTTGAATCTTTTCTTTAATTCCTTTTACATCACCCTTCTTTTTTTTTAAATTAACCATTTTAATTAAACAAAACTAATCCAATTTCAATTCTGGCAGGGGCCAACCAGACCGGAGCCATCATAGCCTACATCCTTCCCTTCCGTACGGCCGGACTTGGGTTCCGACTCCCGGAGCTCACCATCTCCGGCAAACTCCTTATCACCCATCTGAGCCTCGTATCGTACGGATGAATTAGAAAAAAAGAAAAATAACGGGAAACATTTCCACTCTCTCTTCCTTTCGTTTTCGTGTTCATGTGTCGAGTAATTGTCTTTATCCCAAAAAAAAAAAAAAGGCTAACTCTGAAGAAGGCACGAGGGCCACCAGCTCTGTTTACTTTATTGTATAGTTCCAACTTCTCACAACTGTATACCTTCAATCCTTCCAAAAGAAAACCTACCCCCACCCGCCTTCTCCTTCACTCCCCTCTTATCTATATATCGCCTTTTCTTCTTCTGCTTCCCTTCACCAAGAATATCAGGAAAAAAAATGTTTTTGAGCTTTGGGGTTTTTCTTTATGTTTCTCTTTAGCAAACCTGGTCATTTTCCCCCTTCTTTTTTAAAGCTAAAGAGGTTGGGTGTTTGATAAAATTAGTTTACAGGTGTTTTTGAATTGTGGATTTTTCGTTTTTGGGGGGTAATACCCTGGGTTGACAAATTGTCGACATCACGGCTATACACAGAGTTCACCGGCCTCTTAGTCATGCCCGAACTGTACGACGTAAGAGTTGTGTGATAGAGAGCAACCCTTCGCCGCACGGTGGGCGCGGAGCTTTGCCTTCTGAAGGCGGTAGTCCTTCCGATCTCCTTTTCCTTGCTGGTGGTGGTCTTTTCTTTTAGAGTTTCAGTAGTTACTATAACTAGCTTCTAGTATACTTAGAAGGAAAAAAAAAGTGAAAAAAAATTATCAGAAAAGCTTATTTAGATCGCTCGTAAGGAATAAATTGCGCGTAAAAAATAAGAATTAGCAAGATGATGCTCAGGATTAAGAGGGTTCCCACTGTTGTTTCGAATTACCAAAAGGATGAGACGGAAGAGACTGCTCGCCGTAGTGGCGGGTGTGGAAAGAATTGCCTTAGGAGCTGCTGCATTACAGGTATTCGTTAAATTTAGTATTTAAACCTTGTTTGTTTGAAGAATTCAGGTTTTAACTTGAACTGGGTTTTGGTTTATAGGAGCAAAGCTTCCGTTATATGCTTTCAAGAAGCTGAATAAGATTGATGCTGAAAACGACGTGCTTGCAATTGAGGAGAAAGAACCCCCTGTTGCTTTTCTTGACTCACTCATTCTTGGGGAGGTAACTTTTGCTATTAGCAATAAGATCATTGTGATAATTGATAATCGTTTTATCATACAAATAGTGAGGTTGAAATGTACTTTGTGGTTTTATGATAGTGGGAAGATCGCATGCAAAGAGGACTCTTTCGTTATGATGTTACTGCCTGCGAAACCAAGGTCGAATTTGGGCTCCTTTCCTATTTCCTTGCTTCAATTGTTTACCTGCAAATAAGCTGAAATTTTATGGTTAACTGAGTTGTTTAGGTGATTCCTGGTGAATATGGCTTCATTGCTCAGCTGAATGAGGGCCGCCACCTTAAGAAGAGGCCGACTGAATTCCGTGTTGATAAGGTTCTCCAGCCCTTTGATGGGAACAAGTTCAATTTCACCAAGGTCGGGCAAGAAGAGGTTCTCTTCCAGTTTGAAGCGAGTGAAAATGGTGAAGTTCAGTTCTACCCAAGTGCTCACATTGATGTTGAGAATGCTCCGAGTGTTGTTGCCATAAATGTATTTTAAGTCTACATATTCAAACTATAGAATAACTAGCTTAGCAAGAGTCTTAGCCTCGTAGGATTAACATTGTTCCCTTTCAATTTGACAGGTCAGTCCTATTGAATATGGACATGTTCTGTTGATCCCTCGAATCCTGGAATGCTTGCCTCAGAGGATCGATCGTGAGAGCTTCTTGCTTGCACTGTATATGGCAGTTGAAGTCAGGAATCCGTATTTCAGATTGGGTTACAACAGTTTGGGTGCGTTTGCTACAATCAATCACCTTCACTTCCAGGTACTAGCATCCTAGTTTGTTCCATCAGGATATATCTATCTGTTGGGTATGGTTATGGTTTAGGTGACTTATCTATTCCGATCGTTGCAGGCTTACTACTTGGCTGTGCCTTTCCCCATCGAGAAAGCTCCCACCAAGAAGATAGCCACTTCAAATGATGAAGTGATCATCTCAGAGCTTTTAAACTATCCGGTCAGGGGTCTTGTCTTTGAGGGTGGCGACACTCTTCAGGACTTGTCCAACACTGTCTCCGATGCCTGCATTTGCCTTCAAGAGAACAACATACCATATAATGTCCTCATCTCTGATTGTGGAAAGCGGATCTTTCTCCTTCCACAGGTAAGAAATAAACTAAGTTAATCGATACTTCTTAATTACCTACATGATGCTGCTAGTTCTTACCATTGAATTTCCAATCTGCCTATTGACCCAACAGTGCTATGCTGAGAAACAAGCTCTTGGGGAAGTGAGTCAGGAGCTTCTGGACACCCAGGTGAACCCGGCTGTATGGGAAATTAGCGGCCACATGGTGTTAAAAAGGAGGAAGGACTATGATGAGGCATCCGATGAAAATGCTTGGAGGCTTCTCGCTGAGGTGTCTCTCTCTGATGAGAGGTTCTGTGAAGTGAAGGAACTTATCTTCGAAGCCATTGCCAATGGCGAAGATAGCATCGAAAACACTGCTGATACTATGCTTAAGGATCCTATTGAAGAAAAGAACACCATCCCCAAACGCTCCCACCGCACCATGGTGGCCGGGACGCAAGAATGTGTTGTTCAGCAGTAAGAGCCGGCATTCCACAAATAGAACCCTGTCCCTTCCACTTCCGGTTTCGACTATGTACGTTTGGTGTATACGACTGTGTATGTATTGTATGGCACTGGTTAGCCTAAATAAGCAAACATAGTTTGCAGTGGCAAGGTTATTGGACATTGTGAAAACTGCAATCTGCTTGTTGATTTGGTGTTGTATTTTGACTGGAGCATGTAAAATACCGTTAATGTTGTGTATTAGGAGCTAATAAATAAGAGTGCATGTGATTGTTGTGTGCTGTTATATTTCTGTTTTCTGGCTTACTTTATAAGTAGGTAACTGGCTTTGTTATTAACACAAAATATGGTTGAACCACTTCACCTGCCTCACTTTTTGGTACCTGAATTAGTTAACTTTTTTCATGTTAGTACTTAAATTCTATTTTTGGTCTACATTAATACATAAATTTGTATTCTATCACACTTTGGCCTCCTTTTTGGTAACGGTGTTAAGGTGTAATGACATGGCACTATGATATTTTTTCAGCGGTGTTCATTTTTTGTTTTAACCGAATTAACCAACCGAATCGAATTAGTTCAATCGGGGAACGGTTAATATTTTTTTTAATATTCAATTAACGGTTAATTCGGTTCGAATTAATTAATTAACCAAATTAACTGAAATTATTAAATATATTATATATATTAAATACATATTTTAAGCCCAAACTCATTAAAAATTAAATCTCAATTATTTTTTAACCATACAAGACTCATTGAATTATCAATACCTAATTAAATTTTAACCCAAATAAAAAAATATTCTATTATACTCAAATTAATCTAATTAAAAAAATTATCAAAAAATTTCGGTTAATTCGATTAACCGGACGAAATAACCAATCTTTATTTGGTTCGGTTAATATTTTCAAAAAAAAATCAGTTCGAATAAAGGTTAAAGAAAAAAAGGTTCAGTTAGTGAAAATTTAGTTCGGTTGGTGACCGAATTAACCATTTGAACACCCCGTATTTTTCCACATTATCACCTGAAAATTAAAAATTATATAAAACCTAAAATGTATATAATATATAAAACAAAAAAAATTCTAAATTCTAAATATAAAAAATATAAATTATTTAGAAATTTACAACTTTTAAAATTTCTGATAATTTTCATCACTTTTAATTTTTATAATTTATAATATTTTACAATATTCATAATTTTCTATATTTTATTTTTTAATAATTCTATATATATATATATTTTTTATAATTGGACCTCTCTAAGGCCTTAACTTCATTAAGCGAAACCCAAAATTATCTCTTTCTTTTCTTTTCTTTTCTTTTTTAAATCTCGTCCCAAACAAAAAACGCTTGCTCCTTCCTCTTTCGACTGCCATTCACTCTGCATTTTCCACCGCCCGATTCATGCCTCCTGTTATGGATGCGAGATCATTTGAGCTGCCAAGTCAACATGTTCAGCGAGGTCAAAGGTCGGTCGGCAGCTAAACGCAGTTGAAGTTAATAAAACGGTAGCGTAAAAGGAGAGCCAAACGTGTTGGGTGACTACGCTTGCTGCAGTGATTTAATTTTGTAATAGACTCATGAAATTGGTTATCAAAATACTTTTCTCCTAATCTTCTCCTTCTCTCTTGTTCCTTTCCCTTTCTTATCTTCTTCTTCAATACCCTTCATTCTCAATCAGCAGGATTTAGTTAATTTGCTTCCTGACACCTCCCCGGCGTTTCCATCATTCATTTGCAGGAGATTCCATCGGCAGGTACAGTTCCTTGTTTTTCTTTTATGTATATGAATATGCTTAATTTATCTATTTGTATATATGTTATATGTATATATCATGCATAATAGATGATGGCTTATATAATGTTTCAGCTAAATGGTGTTTGTGTTACCATAGGCTTAATTTGCCCTCTGACTGCTTTATTTTCAATGTGAAAACATATTTATGCACTTATATGATAGGATTGAGATATGAATTACATACTAAAGTGATTATATGTTTATATTTGACATGTTTATATGCTTAAATAAACGGGATATGATTAAATCATACATATGAAAAAAAAATAAAGTTATTTGATCACAAGAACGATTGAATATGCTTGTCTTGCCTTACGACCTAAATGACATGAGTGTAACTATATGAAATATTATATTACTATTATGTCTAAATGTATATATAAAGTAACAAAATAGAATGTCGATCTGTGTAGAAGATTTAAATTCGAATAGTTGCGTTAAGGTATATGTACATTATTAATAGATTAAAAAATATTTTAAATAGACAGTACCTTATAAAAAAAACATCATTTCTTTCATTGTCTAGTTAAATTTCCTAAAATGGGGCATATGGTCTATTCATATAATATTTCAAAAATTAATGAATAAAATAAGAGTAAACTGCACATTTAGCATCTAAATATTACTTTTGTTCTATTTTGGTACTCAAACTTTATTTTGTTTAAAAATCATATCTAATGTTTAGTTTAGGTCTCATTTGTGTATCCCACTCTTAAAAAATTAATAGAATTGTTGACATGACATGTTATTCTTTTTCAATGATAATGTGGTATCACCTTATGATGACATGGAAACATCTTCGTTAAATTCTTAACGACAAGGTACCAAAATGAAATATAAATTAAACGTTAAATATGATTTTGAAACAAAATAAAGTTTGGGTACCAAAATGAAACTGAAGTAATAGTTTAGGTACTAAACATATGGTTTACCCTAAAAAGAACACCCAAATGGCGTGGCTTTGTTCACTTGCTCTACTTTCTTCCGACCATTATTAATAACAAAACATTAATGGTAGGTCTCCGAATCTTTGGATGTACCAAACTAACATTGGAGATTGTATATCATATCAAAAGGAGATTTAGATTCAGACAAAACTCAAGGATGTCTCTGAATCTGTGGGGGGGGGGGGAACAATTCAATCTTTTCCTGTGTATACAACATTTGAGAAATCGAGTTTTGGGGGGACTTTAACTAGAAGCAATCGAAGGACTGTTGAAGACTCCATCATCTTCTAAGCCATGCAATTTGGCCAAAACCCCAACAAGGCTTGCTGTATTATAGGTGCAAGCCTCGGTTTGCATGAAACTCTCCTATCATCACTGAATTCATCCTTCTCATTGGGCCCTCCGATAAGTGCCCCCACAACAACATTGGGGTTCGGTCCTTTTCTGTGAAACCAATTATCATACCCTTGAGTGCACCCTATGAATCCCTTGTTCTCTCCATGGGATTCAATTGATCCTCCTCTATGGTGAATCCTTTGAGGGTACCTTGAACCGTATCTGACCAAGTAACTCGTGGCCTTCGGATTTGCTCCCAAGATGTAATCGACTTGGGATATCGTAAACGCGAGGACTTCTTCTGGTCCTAACTCGCCACAGTCGCATAACAGTCGTCGATTTGATGCTCGGAGATGATCGGTGTATACTGTTAGAAGAAATGATGAGTTCGATACGTATTGCATGTTGTTCCATTGCCGGACGTACAACAGACCTCCCGGGGTGCGTCTCACGTTACTCGCGTTGCTCTTTTTAAGGCAAGCACACAAATAGTACAAGGCCTTTGAACCATATTGTTCCAATACAAGCTTGGATGCCGGTTCGTATGCTTTTCTTCCACCACCAACTGCATACACATAATGAAATGTTACCGAAATCGACCGGAAACTAAACTTTCGTATCATCAACACAACGCTCACGATAATCGAATGAACCGAACATGAACTTAAAAATATGGAACTTTATGTTACCATTGAAGCAATGATCTGGAGACCAGAAAATTTGACATCCCAACTGAACTCGTTCATGGACCAAGTGATCCCACCAAATTCATTTGCCTTGTCTAAAGCATAACTCAAATAAGCCTCATTGTCGGTGGCTTTGTATAGCCACAAAGCTGCCCACAACAGCTCATCTTTGAACCCACTCACCGACGGATAGTACCCTTTCACCACCCTTACACTTTCATCATACTTCCCTATACACTTGTCCCCTAACTCAAACAACTGCCCACAAAATTTAATTCAAAAAATTAGTTAATTACTTGTGTTTTTGGTGATCAAAACGGAATCAAAATGTAATGTTAGTTATGATTTAAAAAAATAGTTAGGTGACCAAAGTGGAACCATGAGAATAGGTATGTGACTAAATACATAGTTTATCCAAAACAAACAGTATATTAATAAGCATAAAATTAGTTAATTGTTTGTGTTTTGGTGAACAGTATCACATACTAAATGCAAAATGTACATGTAAAAAAAGATGGCAACCTCATTAAACTAGGTTTACCTGTTGTGCATGATGGAGTAGTAGGTGGGAGTAATGTGATTTTTTTAGGCATTTATTTTACAATTCATACCTTTTAAAAAAAAGAATATTGAAATATCAAGTTAAATTGAATAATCAAATACATTTACAATTAAATTGTAAACTAGCCGAGTTGAGTTTGAGTATTGTTAAGCTCGACTCAACTTGAAAATTCTAAAATAGAGTTCGACTCGACTCGAAAATTCGTGAGCCTGAAATTTTTAAGCTAGACTCGAAAACTTGAGAGGCTAAAATTTTTAAGCTAGACTAAAACTCAAAACCATGAACTGAAGCTCAAAAAAGCTTGAAATGAAAAAAAATCTTAAACTTAATTGGATTTAACCCTCAAATTCAAACTCAAACTTTAACCTTAAATACATGAAAACCTTATATTACATTTAAAAAAAACAACATATAAATGTTAATGTTATTAATAAATTTGTTTAAAAAAATAAAATCTTAATATATTATATTTTTGAGCTGCTCACGAGCTTTTCAAGTCGAGATCAAGTAGCTCGTTTCGAGACGTCAAGAATCAAGTTGAGCCAGAGCTCGAATTGAGTACATTTGAGTCGAGTATTTATCGAACTTTGACCGAATCGATCTCGAATAGCTCACGATCTATCTCATTTACAGTTACTTGATCTCTTAGACATTTGATCATAATTTCGTTCTCGAACTTTCTTCCTAACTCCGTCTCTATATGTACATATCAGAAAATTATTACACAGAGAGATTGAACCTTGAACATAGATCCAAACCTAGACATCAGGGATGGACCTAGTAGGAGCAGATGGGGGCAGTCGCCCCCTAAAAATCTAAAGAGAAAATAATTTTAGTGACCGAAAATATTTTATAATATACGATTTTAACCAACTTTTTTTGGATTTGCCAAAATAACCAACAAATTCGCAACGCGAACATGGATATTTTCGTAACGCGAATTTCGCAACGCTAAGTACCGATATAGGTAAACACAACTATTCGCAACGCGAATTTCGTTTTCGCAAATCGAATTCACCAATTTCGCAACTTAATTACCGATATAGGTAAACACGGTAGAAAAAATCTGGTAAAAAATCTGAATTCAACAATTTGAAAACTGAGTTGCGAATTTGACAAATTCGTGTTGCGAAATGTAAAATCTTACCTCTTAAAGAAAAAATTAAAGGACAAAATGCACTGGAGTGGTTTTCAACCTGGGACATCCCAGTTGCTAAGTCCACGTATGAATCACTCAGCTAAACATACGCCTGTAAATGAATTGAACAAACACAAACGAGGGTATGTTCATGTTTGTTCGTTCGTTTAACTTTAACCAAACAAACGAACTGTCGAAATGATTTTTTTCTTTAAGAGGCGAGATTTTACATTTCGCAACACGAATTTGCCAAATTCGCAACTCAGTTTCAAATTGGCAAATTCAGATTTTTGACCAGATTTTTCTACCTTGTTTACCTATATCGGTAATTGAGTTGCGAAATTGGCGAATTCGATTTGCGAAAATGAAATTCGCGTTGCGAATAGTTGTGTTTACTTATATCGGTAATTAGCGTTGCGAGATTCACGTTGCGAAAATTTTCATGTTCGCGTTGCGAATTTGGAAACTGTGTTGCGAAACAGGAGTTCGCATTGCGAATTTGTTGGTTATTTTTGCAAATCCAAAACAGTTGGTTAAAATCGTATATTATAAAGCATTTTCGATCACTGAAGTTACTTTCTGAAATCTAAAATAACCATATAATTTTAAGATTTTTTTTATGTATTTTATATTAAAAATTTGTTTTTATCCCCTAAAATTTTATAAATTCAAGTTTGCCCCAACTTAAAATCTCACGTCCGTCCGCTAGACATCAAGGCAATATAACTTGACTCACACAAGTTATTATCATCAGATTAGTTGGTTCTTGACAATATAATATTTTTATCTAAAACAAAGGGTTTTTTTTTTGGTTGAGTCGACTATAATTCAGTATAAGCATGGTTTTCATCTAAACTGCTCCAGTAGAAATATTAATTATATTCAAGGACCACCAATAGTACGCATGTCAAATAAAAATCATTTAGCTGAAACATATGTCAACAAATACTACTTATGTCAATTAATATGTTAACATCGTAGTTGGTCTTTTAAGTTGTAGCACATTATTTAAAGAAATACTTGTCATTTTTTTCTCACCAGATTCGATGTTAATCATCCAACGTCCCAAAATATGTTACTAGACAGATATTTCAGAATAGCAAAATAATTTGGAAATTCAAATTTACTATTTTTTTCTACTATTAAATAATAATAATAATATATGACTTGACTCGGGTCATACACCTGCATTTGGTGAGTGAATCTCCCAACGGGGATTTTCTGCATATACAAAGACTCTTAAACGATATCAAGCTGCTTATCCATTGAATCAATTCCGTTCCGTTTATATTTATTAAATCATTTTAACTCTTGACATTGGATTTTGGGTCAAAATAATCGTTTTTATATGAAAATCATTCATGGACAAACGATCGTCTCGCCTTATTAATTAAGTAGATCCACGTAGAGTAAAATATCAACGTGATATATCCATAATAAAATAATATTGGCATCTGCTCCATAATCGAAGCAGAGTTGTGGGGGTACTCTTGGGACAGAATGCTATCCTCAACTACGAAATCAGCATCTAATAAAATACGGTTGCGACGATTTCATAAGCACCAAATCACAGCCCCAAAGAAGAGATCTCAACCCTCATTTTCCAAGGGAAAATAATCCACCTGAGTAACATTCGTCATAATCCAATCTTGCAACGATAGAGAATTAAATTCCAGGATGCTATTTGGTTTAATCACTTCGGCCTAAACCGTGCGAGCCGTAATAAAATCCCTAAAAATGTGCATATTGGATTCAACGTTCGCTTCACATATTCCACACGTTGTATCCATCGTTATATATCGACGCCACTTCTCCTCATTCGAGAGCAATTTATCTTTAAATACGGAGCCAAAGCAGTAGCTTCGCTCGCGGTTGACCCTTGTAGGCGGACAAAGGATGTCATCACAGTCGGATCAGTCCCCCTACACCACCGAACTTATGCACTTTGGACCGAAAGGATCCCCGCTTGTCCCATTTCCAAATTGGCACATCATTGCCATCGCCAATTTCAGGTCTCCGGTTCGAATCCTTATGTATGCAGCAAATTTCCATTTGGAGACTCACCCACAAAAACCAGATGTGTGACTCGGATCGGTCCAGATTAGTCGGGACTAAACCTTAGAAGTTGAGGCCAACCAAAAAATAGAGTTAACTTTGAATAGCAAAAAATGCCATTTCCCAATCACAATAATATTCATCCCATTGAAGCTAGCCCATGTTTAAGTATTTGTAGGAATTTACTTCAATAAGAAAACTGAACAAAAATTAGTTGTCACCTCAATAAATATGACTGATCATGATCTTCATTTCACAATTGTATCGATCAATGAGTTTTTTTAGATATTTTTTGTTATATTTTCATCTATTATTATTGAATATAATCAGCTTGACGCCATTTTTGCCGCCTTGTCGGCCCTTAAATTTGATGACATGAAGGTTGTGGTGACGGAGACAGGGTGACCTTTGGCCGGGGACGTGGCTGAAACCGGTGCAAGCTGGGGCGGATGTATGCGGTCTTTATGGGGTTTAATTGCATACCCATTATTTTGAAAAATACTACTAAATTTAGTTAATATATTAAGAACAATGAAAAAAAAATAAGGAAATTTGCATACCCAAAATTTTAGAAAATAGAATATTAAAATTTTAAACTCATTTTTTAATTTCTAGATCCGCCACTAGGTGTAAGCCAAGATAATGCGGCGACGTATAATGGTAACTTAGTACGAAGAGTATTGACCGGAGAGGGTACCCCTTTGAGACCAAAGGATCCACTTAACGTCTACATATTCGCCTTGTTTAACGACAATCAAAAGCCAGGTCCCACATCAGAAAGAAACTATGGGTTGTTTTACCCTAATATGCAAAGGGTGTATAACACACGATTATTATCAAAACAAGGGTTAAATGTTGTTAATTCCCCTCCACCAATGAACGTCGGAAAACTGGAAACCGACCACCATCAGCGAATTACGGAAATCCAGCGGCGGAGTGACAGAGAGCAGGGCAGACGTGATGCTTGGCCAACCCTAAAGCCGACCCGTAGGGACTGCAGGCGGCGTTGGACTATGCTTGTGGTGAGGGAGGAGCCGATTGCGGTCCAATTCAACCGGACGGTTCATGTTTTATTCCTGATTCTCTCGAAGCACATGCCTTGTAACACCCATAACCCGTATAATTATACCTATACAAATTATAGATGTTATCCGAATTTTTAAAAATCATTATACGATTCAAAAGCGATTTAAAATTTATTTTCTTAAAATAGTAAATAATATTATAAAAATACCATGTCATATAAATCATGTTTCGTTGTAACTAATTTAATTCAAAAGATTTAGAGCAAAATCCGTGTAAATATGACATCTCTCGCCATACAAATAATGACGCCAAATCTTTAGAGCAAAAACAACTGCTGCTAACTCAAGATCATGAGTAGGATAATTCCGTTCATGAGTCTTTAATTGTCGAGAAGCATAGGCTACCACCTTACCATCTTGCATAAGTACACAACCCAAACCATTATGAGATGCATCACTATACACCACATACTCTTTACCTGATTCTGGTTGTACCAACACTGGTGCTTCCGTTAAAATCTTTTTTAGAGCTTCAAAATTCTCTTGACATTTCTCAGTCCAAAAAAAATGAAACATCCTTTCTCAAGAGCTTGGTCAAAGGAGAAGCAATCATCGAAAAGTTTTTCACAAACCTTCGATAATAACCAGCAAGTCCCAAAAAACTTCAGACCTCTGTAACATTCTTTGGAGGTTTCCACTCCAATATTGCTTGAACTTTCTTAGGATCAACTCTTATGCCTTCAGCCGAGACAACATGACCAAGAAAAGAAACTTCAGATAACCAAAACTCACACTTTGACAGTTTGGCATATAACTTTTTATTATTAAATATTTCGAGTACAGTACGAAGATGAACATCATGTTCTATCTTTGTCTTTGAGTATACCAGAATATCATCAATAAAGACTACCATAAATTGATCTAAATAAGGTTGAAATACTCTATTCATCAAATCCATGAATGTTGATGGAGCATTTGTCAACCCAAACGGCATTACTATGAACTCGTAGTGTCCATACCGTGTTCTAAAAGCTGTCTTTGGAACATCTTCCTCTTTAATTTTTAACTGATGATATCCCGATCGAAGATCAATCTTAGAGAAAATAGATGCTCCCTTAAGTTGATCAAACAAATCATCAATCCTCGGAAGAGGATACTTGTTCTTTATGGTCACCTTGTTCAACTGTTGATAATCTATGCATAAACGCATTGATCCATCTTTCTTTTTCACGAACAACACCGGTGCACCCCAAGGTGAAATACTTGGTCTTATAAATCCTCGATCCAATAGCTCTTGCAATTGGGCCTTTAATTATCTTAACTCTGTTGGGGCCATTCGATAAGGAGCCATCGAAATAGGTGATGTACCTGGAAATACATCAATCCCAAACTCCACCTCTCTATCTGGAGGTAATCCAGGTAGCTCGTCCGGAAACACCACTGAATATTCTCGTACAGTTGGAATACTTTCCAACTTAACTTCTGCAGTTCTGGTATCCAACACATTTGTTAAAATTGCCGGACATCCCCGAGATAATAATTTCTTAGCAGTAAAAGCTGAAATCACATTGGATAAGGGATTTAACCTTTCTCCAACAAATATTACCTCTGAACCCGTTGTATCCTTTAAAACAATCTCTTCAAATGACAATCTACCCATCCATAATAGGAAGATAGCCAATCCATGCCTAAGATTATCCCAAATTCCTCAAAAGGCATTTCTAACAGGTTTGCAGGAAATTCCACTCCCTGAATCTTTATCGGACATTTATTACTAACCCGACAAATTTTTGCACTATGGCCCAATGGATTGATTGCCACTATATCCCTAGAAATAGGTTCTAAAAAGATTCCCCTATCTCTTACCAGTTTTGCACTTATATACGAGTATGTAGAACCAGGATCAATCAATACGAAAACAGGTTCATCAAAGAGATAAAAGGTACCTGCTACAATCTCAGGAGCATCTCTGTCATCATCAGTCTTGATGTGATAAACTCTTGCAGTAGTTCTACCTTCTTGATTAGATGCAGTCTCAGATGTACCAGGTTTACCCATTTTGCCACCTCTACCCCTCTGAGGTCCCGATACTGTCTGATCTGGATTTAACTCTGGACAATTCCTTTTATAATGACCCGCTTGTCCACAGTTATAACATTTTCCTTCAGCAAACCAACATTGACCAGAATGTTTCTTTCTGCAAAACTTATATTCTGCAGCCGGACGAAACCCCAAACTTTGAGTACCCACCGAAGTTGTCGGTGTCTGTTTGGACTTTCCTCCAGAAAATCTCTTCCTTTCCATGGATACTGAGGAAGCATAATTTTTCTGCTGCTGGCCCTTGTTACGTTTGGATAATGGTGCAGGTGCAGGTGCAGAGTATGAGCTTCCAAACCTTTTGTTTATCTGAGCCCTCTTCTCCTCTATATCTTCAAGATCAACTTTTTCCATAGCTTTAGCCTTATTTACCGCTTCTTGGAAAGCAGGAAAATGATGAGAAACCAAAATTCTCTTATACTGAGAATCCAATCCAGAAATAAATCTATCAATTCTAGATTTCTCAGTCGGAATAAACTCCGAAGCAAATCGACTCACCTTGTGAAACTCACATTCGTACTCGTAAACTGTTCTGCCTTATTGCTTTAAGTTTAGGAGCTGTTGCATCATCTCATTGACAAACACGTCCCCAATATATTTTTCCTTGAATTCATTCAGAAAGAATTCCCAAGTAATCTGCTCAGTGGGAACTCGTGCAACGACAGTATTCCACCACACACTTGCTTGTTCCATCAGTAGAGACACAACCCCATCCAACTTTCCTTGATCACCACAAGGAATCCTGTTGAGCATGTTCTTAACATCATTCAACCAGAAATCAGTAGCCATCGGATTAGCATCCGAATCACCTCGAAATTCAGGTGCTCTCATCTTCCTTAGTTCTTTCGGAACTGACACTGGGGTTCGACGGTTAATAATGGTGTCTAGAGCTTGTAGGAAAAATCCCCGATCCTGAATAGGCATATCCTGTTGATTCAGATTAGACGGTTCTACATTTGGCTGAGCATTGGGTGGATTCTGATTCACCTCGTTACTCCCACTCTGAACAGGAGTAACATGCTCGCCTTCCTTACTCGATTCTTGATGATCTGACATCTGAACACAGTCAAAATCATCGTCCATTAGTAAAGAGTAACTTTACTCCTAATAAGCATCATCACAGTATATATACAATTATCAGTAACTTTTGACATCATAGTGGCATGTATATACTTTTTAATTCAAAAACAACCTCGGTTTAGTCCTAGAATCGGCTAAACTTGTAGCTCTGATGCCAATATATATAACACCCATAACCCGTATAATTATACCTATACAAATTATAGATGTTATCCGAATTTCTAAAAACCATTATACGATTCAAAAGCGATTTAAAATTTATTTTCTTAAAATAGTAAATAATATTATAAAAATACCATGTCATATAAATCATGTTTCGTTGTAACTAATTTAATTCAAAAGATTTATTTTATATGAATAGTGAATAGTGCCGTGAACAATAACAGTGAATAGTGGGGGAATCGATTCCCTGTAGCAGGGGAATCGGTTCCCCTCTTGTAATCTGGAAATTTGCTAAACGTGGTTATTGTAGGTAACTGCTACAGTAACTGCGAAAATACTTATAAGTTCATAAAATTCCATTTTTCTTGTTTCCAATTTTGTTTAACAAAGCAAATAAAACATAATAATTACATGCCACTAATTAAGTCTACATTACATTTTAGGATGTCTTACTGATAAAGAAATATACTTCTTGATGTTTGATGTTGCCTTGAACTCTCTATTCTTCTACGGGCTTTTTACCTACGCGTGAAAATCATCACACGCTAAGTATATACTTAGTGAGGCAATTAAAACAATAAATAGTGCAATACAATTCATGCATAATTTCATTATAAAAACCAAATACCTTAAAATCGTATTATCAGCATACCCAATATTTTACCATGATCAAAATACTGTAATTGAATATAAAATTCCTTACCAATATACTTGCCATTATTTCCTTAAGCTCGTAAGCTAAATTTTATGCTCACCATTTATTAACCTATAATCTATAAAACCATAGACAATAGCCCATATACAACCTTGAGGACCCTGGGTATTCGAGTAATATTTGCACCGTAGTGCTACACATAAGGTCGTGCCCACCATATACACCGAAGTGTATTACACATAAGGTCGTGCCCACCATATACACCGTAATATATTATAAACCTGCAGCTGCTATACTCTATGGCATGCCAACTATACCCTGTCCCTCAATGACTTACTTTGGGCATATAGTCTATTTTATTCGATCCATCCATGGCAAAGTATATCATCAATATTTAACATTGGGCAGTTCATACCCGAAAACATTCATGGTAAAATATCACATTTTTCATGATCAATGCATTTTAGTTTCATACTCTGACATATCAATGTCAATTTATAAAAATGATATAAAATCATGCCGATATAAACAAGGTCGACTTATCGCAAGTCTTCCTTATGATGTATAAAACATCCATGTATAATTTCATGCATGTATTGCACTCACCTTGACACTTTATAATTTTCCAAAATAAGCCTCACTATTGTCCATAATAACCCTTTTCTTTTATACTTGAATCGTTTTGAACACTTAGTAAATCATAATCTGTACAACATATAGATTCATACTTATATATGTTAGTATTGTACTAACATAAATGTATATCCAAAATATATTCCACAATCATGCTTCAAACTATTCACCACAAAATACTTTAACATTTATTAATTCTTTTTAGTATTGGAACCAACTTTTCCAATTTACTTAAAATGATCCTTCACCATTTTATCACCTAAATCATTAATACCAAAAATTCCAGTATAGCACATCAATTATATAACACTTACACAACAATCCCTCAATTTTTCTGGAATTTACAAATTGATCTCCAACTTTTCAAAACTTACGAAATAATCCCCAATTTTTCTAAGGCTTGTATAATACTTCCTTCATCATTTCCAACTCATATATAATTTTTCCATAATTTTTCTCACTCAAACAAATCCATGATCAAAACTCATAGAACAAATTCTCAAAAGATCAAACATGTTCTAATCATCACACATGCTTGAATATGAATCTACTACCTCACAAACATCAAAATCCATCATCAATTTCATGATCCTTTTTTATGAACACAAACCCTTAAATTTAGGATCTTTGAACACCAACAAGATTACCATGCCATATTGGTACCAAAAGATAGAGTTTTTCTCATACAACCATTTTCTATTTACAACTTACACAAAATATTGAATCAAATTGCTTGAAAATGGAGTTGGAATTTTCTCTTACCTTTGGAGAAACCCGCGGCTGATTTTGGGAGAAGAAGATGAACAATTGAAATGATATGTTGGGTGCATATCATAATATTTTACATTATAATTCCACTTAGATGAATATAATATTCACTTAATTGGGATAAGACCAATTTACCCTTAATGAATCTTCTTATTTTCCATAAAACCATGACAACTCATCCTTATCATAATTCAAAGTCGAAGATGAATATTTTGACTTTAAATTTCCGAATTTTCCCATTAACTTTCAAAACTTGCATTTTAGTCACTAAATTCCACTGTTTCGATTAAATCTGAAAATTTCCATATTTTCAGACCAAATTTATCTGATCCAAAATATTAAAATAACATTCCCAACTATTTTATAACATCCTTCAAATTTTTGTAAGATTTCAATTAAATCTGAAACTACGTATTCCTTACCTGTTTTAACCATTTCTAATTTTTCTTTACCAAATTCCAACTTCAAAATATAATTCCATAAAACCCCACTCTCAATAGTAAACTATCTTTTTAGGAAATAAAATTCTTTTCAAGAACTTTACCACTTAATTTCCTAAAATTTCTTCCAAGTTTTATACTTTAACTATCAAGCTTTCAAAAGTTACATTTTGGTCACTAACTAAAATTTGGGGTATTACAATTCTCTACTCCTTAAATAAAATTCGTCCTCGAATTTTTAATACGTTTATGAAGAAAACATATGAGGATATTTCTTCCTCATATCCTCCTCTCTTTCCCACGTAGCTTCCTCGACTTTATGATTTCGCCAAAGTACTTTAACAAGGGGAATTGTCTTGCTACGCAGTTCTTTGATTCCTCGAGCTAAGATCTGAGCTGGTTCTTCTTCATAAGTCAAATCTGGTTGGATCTTAATTTTCTCTGGTGCAATGATATGTGAAGAACCTGATCGGTACTTCCTAAGCATCGACACATGAAACACATTATGAACCTTATCCAATTCTGGAGGTAACGCTAACTGATACGCCACCGGTCCAACTCTCTTTAATATTTCATAAGGTCCAATGAATCTTGGACTTAATTTTCCTTTGCGCCCAAATCGAAATATCTTTTTCCAAGGTGATACCTTAAGAAAAGCTTTATCGCCTTCATGGAATTCAATCTCTTTTCGCTTCAAATCTGCATAAGACTTCTGACGGTCAGCTGCAATCTTGAGATTATCTTGGATTATTCTCACTTTATCTTCAACCTCCTTCAATAAATCAGGACCAACAAGATTTCTATCTTTCAACTCGAACAAATTTAATGGTGTCCGACACTTTCTTCCGTATAAAGCTTCGTAATGAGCCATCTTAATGCTCGATTGATAGCTGTTATTGTAAGCAAATTCTGCTAAAGGCAAATACTTTTCCCAAGATCCCTCGAACTCAATCATACATACCCTCAACATATCCTCCAAAATATGGATAGTTCGCTCAGACTGACCATCCGTCTGTGGATGAAATGCCGTACTGAAATTCAATCGAGTACCCAAAGCTTTATGTAAAGAATTCCAAAATCTAGAATTAAACCTTGGATTTCTGTCAGATATGATTGATACTGGCACTCCATGTAGCCGAACTATTTCCTTGATATACAATTCTGCATATTTATCCAAGGCATAATCCATTCGCACCGGAATAAAATGTGCCGATTTAGTTAACCGGTCAACTATCACCCAAATGGAATCCTTCTTATTTGATGTCAATGGTAGCCCTGCGACAAAATCCATAGTAACTCTCTCCCACTTCCATTCTGGAATAGAAATTGGTTGTAACAAACCCGAAGGCACCTGATGTTCAGCTTTCACTCGTTGACACGTCAGACATGTCACAACAAACTCAGAAATGGCTCTTTTCATACCCGGCCACCAAAATCGACTCTTTACATCTTGATACATTTTGCTCCCACCTGGATGCATAGTTAGTGGACTATAATGTGCCTCAGAAAGAATATCTTTCTTTAACTTATCATCATTCGGAATATAGATTCTTCCTCAGTAATACAGACATCCATCTGACTTGACTTCAAAGTCTTTAGTCTAACCTTTTTCCACTAGTGAAATCTTTTCCAAGCATCTGCCATCTTTCCCTTGTAGCTCTATTATCCGATCTAAAAGTATTGACTTTATTTTTAATTCAGCCAATAGTGCGTCATTTTCTTTCAACAATAGTCGCACATCCATAGCTCGCAAAGCTGCAAAAGTTTTCTGACTAAGTGCATCTGCTACAACATTTTCTTTGCCTGGATGATAATCAATGATCAATTCATAATCCTTTAAAAGTTCTATCCATCTTCTCTGTCTCAAATTCAGCTCTTTTTGAGTCAACAGATATTTCAAGCTCTTATGATCCGTGTAAATATGACATCTCTCGCCATACAAATAATGACGCCAAATCTTTAGAGCAAAAGCAACTGCTGCTAACTCAAGATCATGAGTAGGATAATTCCTTTCATGAGTCTTTAATTGTCGAGAAGTATAGGCTACCACCTTACCATCTTGCATAAGTACACAACCCAAACCATTATGAGATGCATCACTATACACCACATACTCTTTACCCGATTCTGGTTATACCAACACTGGTGCTTCCGTTAAAATCTTTTTTAGAGCTTCAAAATTCTCTTGACATTTCTTAGTCCAAAAAAAATGAAACATCCTTTCTCAAGAGCTTGGTCAAAGGAGAAGCAATCATCGAAAAGTTTTTCACAAACCTTCGATAATAACCAGCAAGTCCCAAAAAACTTCGGACCTCTGTAACATTCTTTGGAGGTTTCCACTCCAATATTGCTTGAACTTTCTTAGGATCAACTCTTATGCCTTCAGCCGAGACAACATGACCAAGAAAAGAAACTTCAGATAACCAAAACTCTCACTTTGACAGTTTGGCATATAACTTTTTATCATTAAGTATTTCGAGTACAGTACGAAGATGAACATCATGTTCTATCTTTGTCTTTGAGTATACCAGAATATCATCAATAAAGACTACCATAAATTGATCTAAATAAGGTTGAAATACTCTATTCATCAAATCCATGAATGCTGCTGGAGCATTTGTCAACCCAAACGGCATTACTATGAACTCGTAGTGTCCATACCGTGTTCTGAAAGCTGTCTTTGGAACATCTTCCACTTTAATTTTTAACTGATGATATCTCGATCGAAGATCAATCTTAGAGAAAATAGATGCTCCCTTAAGTTGATTAAACAAATCATCAATCCTCGGAAGAGGATACTTGTTCTTTATGGTCACCTTGTTCAATTGTCAATAATCTATGCATAAACGCATTGATCCATCTTTCTTTTTCACGAACAACACCGGTACACCCCAAGGTGTAATACTTGGTCTTATAAATCCTCGATCCAGTAGCTCTTGCAATTGGGCCTTTAATTCTCTTAACTCTATTGGGGCCATTCGATAAGGAGCCATCGAAATAGGTGATGTACCTGGAAATACATCAATCCCAAACTCCACCTCTCTATCTGGAGGTAATCCAGGTAGCTCGTCCGGAAACACCACTGAATATTCTCGTACAGTTGGAATACTTTCCAACTTAACTTCTGCAGTTCTGGTATCCAACACATTTTCTAAAATTGCCGGACATCCCCGAGATAATAATTTCTTAGCAGTAAAAGCTGAAATCACATTGGATAAGGGATTTAACCTTTCTCCAACAAATATTACCTCTGAACCCATTGTATCCTTTAAAAACAATCTCTTCAAACGACAATCTACCCATCCATAATAGGAAGATAGCCAATCCATGCCTAAGATTATCCCAAATTCCTCAAAAGGCAATTCTAACAGGTTTGCAGGAAATTCCACTCCCTGAATCTTTATCGGACATTTATTACTAACCCGACAAATTTTTGCACTATGGCCCAATGGATTGATTGCCACTATATCCCTAGAAATAGGTTCTAAAAAGATTCCCCTATCTCTTACCAGTTTTGCACTTATATACGAGTATGTAGAACCAGGATCAATCAATACGAAAACAGGTTCATCAAAGAGATAAAAGGTACCTACTATAATCTCAGGAGCATCTCTGTCATCATCAGTCTTGATGTGATAAACTCTTGCAGTAGTTCTACCTTCTTGATTAGATGCAGTCTCAGATGTACCAGGTTTACCCATTTTGCCACCTCTACCCCTCTGAGGTCCCGATACTGTCTGATCTGGATTTAACTCTGGACAATTCCTTTTATAATGACCCGCTTGTCCACAGTTATAACATTTTCCTTCAGCAAACCAACATTGACCAGAATGTTTCTTTCCGCAAAACTTATATTCTGCAGCCGGACGAAACCCCAAACTTTGAGTACCCACCAAAGTTGTCGGTGTCTGTTTGGACTTTCCTCCAGAAAATCTCTTCCTTCCCATGGATACTGAGGAAGTATAATTTTTCTGCTGCTGGCCCTTGTTACGTTTGGATAATGGTGCAGGTGCAGAGTATGAGCTTCCAAACCTTTTGTTTGTCTGAGCCCTCTTCTCCTCTATATCTTCAAGATCAACTTTTTCCATAGCTTTAGCCTTATTTACCGCTTCTTGGAAAGCAGTAAAATGATGAGAAACCAAAATTCTCTTATACTGAGAATCCAATCCAGAAATAAATCTATCAATTCTAGATTTCTCAGTCGGAATAAACTCCGAAGCAAATCGACTCATCTTGTGAAACACACATTCGTACTCGTAAACTGTTCTGCGTGATTGCTTTAAGTTTAGGAACTGTTGCATCATCTCATTGACAAACACGTCCCTAATATACTTTTCCTTGAATTCATTCAGAAAGAATTCCCAAGTAATCTGCTCAGTGGGAACTCGTGCAACGACAGTATTCCACCACACACTTGCTTGTTCCATCAGTAGAGACACAACCCCATCCAACTTTCCTTGATCACCACAAGGAATCCTGTTGAGCATGTTCTTAACATCATTCAACCAGAAATCAGCATCCATTGGATTAGCATCCGAATCACCTCAAAATTCAGGTGCTCTCATATTCCTTAATTCTTTCGGAACTGACACTGGGGTTCGAATGTTAATAATGGTGTCTAGAGCTTGTAGGAAAAATCCCCGATCCTGAACAGGCATATCCTGTTGATTCAGATTAGACGGTTCTACATTTGGCTGAGCATTGGGTGGATTCTGATTCACCTCGTTACTCCCACTCTGAACAGGAGTAACATGCTCACCTGCCCTACTCGATTCTTGATGATCTGACATCTAAACACAGTCAAAATCATCGTCCATTAGTAAAGAGTAACTTTACTCCTAATAAGCATCATCACAGTATATATACAATTATCAGTAACTTTTGACATCCTAGTGGCATGTATATACTTTTTAATTCAAAAACAACCTCGGTTTAGTCCTAGAATCGGCTAAACTTGTAGCTCTGATGCCAATAAATGTAACACCCATAACCCTTATAATTATACCTATACAAATTATAGATGTTATCCGAATTTCTAAAAACCATTATACGATTCAAAAGCGATTTAAAATTTATTTTCTTAAAATAGTAAATAATATTATAAAAATACCATGTCATATAAATCATGTTTCGTTGTAACTAATTTAATTCAAAAGATTTATTTTATATGAATAGTGAATAGTACCGTGAACAGTAACAGTGAATAGTGGGGGAATCGATTCCCTGTAGCAGGGGAATCGGTTCCCCTCTTGTAATCTGGAAATTTGCTAAACGTGGTTACTGTAGGTAACTGCTACAGTAACTGAGAAAATAATTATAAGTTCATAAAATTCCATTTTTCTTGTTTCCAATTTTGTTTAACAAAGCAAATAAAACATAATAATTACATGCCTCTAATTAAGTCTACATTACATTTTAGGATGTCTTACTGATAAAGAAATATACTTCTTGATGCTTGATGTTGCCTTGAACTCTCTATTCTTCTACGGGCTTTTTACCTATGCGTGAAAATCATCACACGCTAAGTATATACTTAGTGAGGCAATTAAAACAATAAATAGTGCAATACAATTCATGCATAATTTCATTATAAAAACCAAATACCTTAAATCGTATTATCAGCATACCCAATATTTTACCATGATCAAAATACTGTAATTGAGTATAAAATTCCTTACCAATATACTTGCCATTATTTCCTTAAGCTCGTAAGCTAAATTTTATGCTCACCATTTATTAACCAATAATCTATAAAACCATAGACAATAGCCCAATATACAACCCTGAGGACCCTGGGTATTCGAGTAATATTTGCACCGTAGTGCTACACATAAGGTCGTGCCCACCATATACACCGAAGTGTATTACACATAAGGTCGTGCCCACCATATACACCGTAATATATTATAAACCTGCAGCTGCTATACTCTATGGCATGCCAACTATACCCTGTCCCTCAATGACTTACTTTGGGCATATAGTCTATTTTATTCGATCCATCCATGGCAAAGTATATCATCAATATTTAACATTGGGCAGTTCATACCCGAAAACATTCATGGTAAAATATCACATTTTTCATGATCAATGCATTTTAATTTCATACTCTGGCATATCAATGTCAATTTATAAAAATGATATAAAATCATGCCGATATAAACAAGGTCGACTTATCGCAAGTCTTCTTTATGATGTATAAAACATCCATGTATAATTTCATGCATGTATTGCACTCACCTTGACACTTTATAATTTTCCAAAATAAGCCTCACTATTGTCCATAATAACCCTTTTCTTTTATACTTGAATCGTTTTGAACACTGAGGAAATCATAATCTGTACAACATATAGATTCATACTTATATATGTTAGTATTGTACTAACATAAATATATCCAAATATATTCCACAATCATGCTTCAACTATTCACCACAAAATACTTTAACATTTATTAATTCTTTTAGTATTGGAACCAACTTTTCCAATTTACTCAAAATGGTCCTTCACCATTTTATCACCTAAATCATTAATACCAAAAATTCCAGTATAGCACATCAATTATATAACACTTACACAATAATCCCTCAATTTTTCTGGAATTTACAAATTGATCTCCAACTTTTCAAAACTTACGAAATGATCCCCAATTTTTCTAAGGCTTGTATAATACTTCCTTCATCATTTCCAACTCATATATAATTTTTCCATAATTTTTCTCACTCAAACAAATCCATGATCAAAACTCATAGAACAAATTCTCAAAAGATCAAACATGTTCTAATCATCACACATGCTTGAATATGAATCTACTACCTCACAAACATCAAAATCCATCATCAATTTCATGATCCTTTTTATGAACACAAACCCTTAAATTTAGGATCTTTGAACACCAACAAAGATTACCATGCCATATTGGTACCAAAAGATAGAGTTTTTCTCATACAACCATTTTCTATTTACAACTTACACAAAATATTGAATCAAATTGCTTGAAAATGGAGTTGGAATTTTCTCTTACCTTTGGAGAAACCCACGGCTGATTTTGGGAGAAGAAGATGAACAATTGAAATGATATGTTGGGTGCATATCATAATATTTTACATTATAATTCCACTTAAATGAATATAATATTCACTTAAATGGGATAAGACCAATTTACCCTTAATGAATCTTCTTATTTTCCATAAAACCATGACAACTCATCCTTATCATAATTCAAAGTCAAAGATGAATATTTTGACTTTAAATTTCTGAATTTTCCCATTAACTTTCAAAACTTGCATTTTAGTCACTAAATTCCACTGTTTCGATTAAATATGAAAATTTCCATATTTTCAGACCAAATTTATCTGATCCAAAATATTAAAATAACATTCCCAACTATTTTATAACATCCTTCAAATTTTTGTAAGATTTCAATTAAATCTGAAACTACGGATTCCTTACCGGTTTTAACCATTTCTAATTTTTCTTTACCAAATTCCAACTTCAAAATATAATTCCATAAAACCCCACTCTCAATAGTAAACTATCTTTTTAGGAAATAAAAATTCTTTTCAAGAACTTTACCACTTAATTTCCTAAAATTTCTTCCAAGTTTTATACTTTAACTATCAAGCTTTCAAAAGTTACATTTTGGTCACTAACCAAAATTTGGGGTATTACATGCCTCGTATGCCTTCAATAGTTACTATCAAAAGAAGGCACCTGTGAGTGGCTCGTGCGATTTCGACGGTGCGGCTTATGTGTCCATGCAACGTCCACGCAAGTTCATTATAACGTCTAAATTTAGAGTAATTTTTTGAACACATATTACATAAATTAAACTTCATATAATTAATTTAAATTGTTAAACTATTAAACTTAAAATCTTATATATAATATATTATATTAAAATAAATAAATTTAGAGTAATTATCAAATGATAATAGATTGATAGTAAAGGTTTATGCATAAAACTTTTTAATCATACGTTTAAATCTTACATAAAGTGTTTTAATAGTTTTAGTTAATATTTATAAAATTATATAGTGAACACTTTTTAATCCAAACATAATATTTAAATTTCCAAAGTACAACTAAAGATTGTAGTCCATGAAATAATTTTCTATAATCAACATATCTCAAAGGGTTTTTTTGGTTGCCCTTCCGGTTTCAAGGTTTTGTCTTGACTAATTCGAACCAACTTGCATCGCACATTTGGTTTTGGTGAGTGAGTCTTCTAACAGGGATTTTTTGTATACACAATAATTCGAACTAAATATCATGCTTTAAACAATATCAAATTGCTTGCCACTTGAACCTACCGATGTTGATTAAGCATCATCTCAGGTTATATACTCATAAAAATTACTTTTTATATGTGATGTTTAAAATATTAATTATCTCATAAATTATAATTTTTAATTGTTATGAACTTGTATTTCTACGTAAAATAATTAGAATATGTAATTTTACATGGCATGTAAAACTACATCGGTTTAGAGGGCTTGATATTTGATATAATTTTTATTTTTTTTTTAATAATATTTAATTTTTTATCCAATTGACTAATTAATAATAGAAACTGATTTAGCTTGGAAAAAAATTAAGCAGCATAGAAGAGAATATCATAAATTAGATGATAGATGGCATGGGCTGTTTGATTATATTGAGAAGCTCTATAATGGGTCAATAACGAGGGATGATCATTTAGATTAAAGCCCAAAATCTAAATAATGGATTAAGGTAAACTATTGAGTTCATCATCTAATTTTAGGTTTTTTTTTGGCAAAAATCCTTGTATTTTTTTAAAAGAAAATTTTCATTTTAATCTGTCAAATTTTAAATCTAAAAAAAAATTAATATTATAGGGTAACTACAAGAATTTGTTCTGGATCTTTCTTAATTGTTGATAATGCATTCACATCATATAGCTATTTGAATATTAATCTTTTACAAATACAAAATTCACTTTTATTATTGAGGTCACTCAATAAATTCATAAAAGCTTAAATATACAAAAGATACCCAACGTATGTCTTTAGTTCCATTTTAATGTCTAACGTTTATTTCGTTTCAGTTTGGTGATTAACGTTTTATTCTATAACACAAATTGCGTCAGACCGTGACGGGTCGTTAAGTTTGGTCGTTAAGTGACACATGTCACAACCTGATAATTTTAAAATTTTATTTAAAATTAAAAATTAAAACTATATATATATATATATTAAAAAAGAAAACAAAATTTTAAAATAAATCCAAAACTTTGAAACCTTCATTTCAACCCCTAAATCCACGCTGGCCACCACCTTTTGCCGTCGATGAAGCTCTACCAGACCTCCCCTCCCATCGCGACCAAAACCACCATGAAATCGTGATCGATCAACAGTTGATCGATAACGAATCAACGTTTTATACCCCGCGAACCCTAGAATGAAAATCACGACCCCACTCGATTTCGACGATCGATCGATCATCCATCGATCACAATTTCGTAGGGGTTTGGTCGCCGGGGGGAGGGGAGGTTGAGTAGAGCTTCATCAATGGTAAAGGCGGTGGCTCACGTAGGTTTAGGGGTTAAAATAAAGGTTTTCGAAGTTTTGGGTTTAAAATTTATGTTTTCTTTTTAATATATATTTATATATATTTTAATTTTAAATAAAATTTTTAAAATTATCAGGTTGTGACTAGGGTGTTCAAAATAACAGGCCCGTTGCCCGACGACCCGAAATAAAAAAATCGGTAATTATCTGGAAAAACTACTCGATCGGGTCGGGTACCCGACGTGACCTTTCTTGGGTCAGACCTAGGTCCCAAAATTACATTTTTCCGATTACTCGAGTACCCGATTATATTTATTTTTATATATAATAATATTACCTATATAATTATTAATAATTTTATATATTAAATTAGACAAAAAAAATTAAAAAAAAACCCACCCGATGTAAGTTTAATAATTAATATAATTTTTTTAATAATATAAGTTTTATGTTTTTTAATTAATAATTTGAAAATGATAAAAAAATCGGGTACTCGATTACCCAAATTATTGGTACCCGAAAAATTCGGGTAGCCGATAACATCTGGGTCGGGACGGGTCGGCCAATCAACTACCTGAAGACCCGGGTACCCGTATTTGAACAACCCTAGTTGTGACACATATCACTTAACAGGAAAATTAATGTCGTTGAAGGCCCAGACACCTAAATGAGTAACGAAATAAAACGTTAGACACTAAACTAAACCAAAATAAACATTAAGCACCAAACTATAACCAAAGACATACGTTGCGCACCTTTTGTATATTTAAGGTATTCATAATTCACACAATTTTATTTTATTAGGTTAAAGTGAATTTTATTTAATTAAAGGATATTTCAACCTCTATTAGAGTCATATACAACGATTTGATATGTTTGTTATTTTTCCGTCTTCTGATGTAATTTAATGAAAAATTAAAAGTTAAAAATACATAATAAACAAAATTAAAATATAATTAGAAAAAGCCAATTGAACTTTTTAAGTATATAATTTTTTCATATTTAAAAAATGAATTCAATTATATATTTCGTAGCAATTTTAGAGTTTTTTTTTTAAGTTTTAGAGTTTTAGAAGAAGGTTAATTACCTAACTAATATACATATATTTTACGGAAGCATAAAGAGAGTTATACGAGTCACTAGGCCTGTAAATGAACTGAACGTTCAGCGAACCGTTCATGAACTGTGCGGCGGGAAGTTCGTTTATGTGCGTTTATTTATTAAATGAACGAACATGAACAAGATTTTGTGTTCGTTTAATTAAATGAACGAACATGAACATAGGTCTCGTTCGTTCATTTACGTTCGTGAACGTTCGGTTATGTTCGTTTATATGCGTTTAGTTATGTTCGTTTATGTGCGTTCATTTATGTTTAACCTAATATTCTTAAATCAATTTTGGTGACCAATTTGTATGTATCTTAAAAATATTAATTAATATGATATTTTGATGACCAATTTCATAATTAACCCAATTTTACAGCCTGATTAAGCGGTAATACAAAAAACCCTAAATCTAAAAACAATATTTTCTCAACTCTTCTCCAACCCGTCATTCAGCTGTTCTTGATTCTCAACTCTCCCCATCCTCCACAATTTTCATTTCTGCAATGATTCGACGGAGCTTCAAGTCTTCAACTGCAACGATTCGACAGAGCTTCATATCTTTCCCTTCTTGAACGTGATTTCATAAGGTAAATAATTTGAATTTTTTTTGGTCTGTTAATTTTGGGGTGTGAATTTAGGGATTTTTTGTGGCATCTTGAACGATGTGGAACCCCTTGTACGCCGCTATGAACGGTGCATTCGACTAGTCGGTCTTCTCCAGCCCACCCCTCGTTGCCCAATCATCCGCGTTAGAGTTTCCCTTAGGGAGTCTCAGTCAGATTTGCGCTTATATCCTCTAGTGGGGGAAGAAAGTGGCGTGGTCAGTGGAGCGCTGCTGGATATGGCTGCAATGTTGCGGAGGAATGGAAGGAAGTGAGTCGAGGTATTTGAATTGAAACGAGTCAGACTCGGGCATAAGGAAGATGAGGGACTCGCATGGTAGGAAGGTTCGGGGCTTGGGAAAGATGAAGACTGTGGATTGGGATGGTGGAAGAGAACATATTAAATTTAACATTTTGTCAAAAATGGCTGCTGACATATTGGTAATTCCGATCACTACTGTTGCTTCTGAATCTGCTTTCAGTGCTGGGAGGGTTATTGATCCGCATCGATCCTCTTTAGGAACTAAGATGGTAGATATGCTTGTTTGTGGAGCTGATTGGTATCGTCAATACTATGGGTTGAAGAAAAATAAAACAAGGTATTTTTATGTTTTAAGTTTTATTGAATTTGGTTTTACAATGACTAAATATTTTTGGTTTTTTGATTTGTTGTAGCAAAACGAAGATATCATACATGTTGAGATTCCTTGAAAATGAGGATGAATGAATTGGTATAACCTCGCTAATTTAGTATTTTTCATCTTTTGTTATAACTCCTTTAATTTAATATAATTTTATTTGTTTGATTTTGATCATGATGGATGATGAATTAACGACTGATTATGAATGCAAGTTGAATATGTTACGAATATTATTGAAGTTGTTTAGATTTCAAGAAGATTGTTTTGTTGAACAAATTAACTTTAAGACTTTATTATATTCATATAGCTTACTTATGATTTATGTACGTTTTTGTCGTGTTCGAACAAATTAACTCTAAAGTTGTGTGAATCATTTAATATCTTTAAAAGATTGATCGAAATATATGATATCTTCAAACATTTCATCACTGCTAATCAGCTCTTACGCTATTATCACTGTAGATTTGGTTGATTTGCATTGTCGACTATTTTTCATGAAAGAACAATGGAAGGTAGGGTCTCCAACGTTTATGTTCGTTTATGTTCGTGTTCATTTATGTTCGTGTTCGTTTATGTTTGTGTTCGTTTATGTTCGTTTATTTATTAAATGAACGAACATGAACAAGCTATATTCCTTAATGAACGAACATGAACAAAAAAAATTTTGTTCGTTTATGTTCGTGTTCGTTTATGTTCGCTTATTTATTAAATGAACGAACATGAACATACATCCGTTCGTGTGCGTTCGGTTCGTTTACAGGCCTACGAGTCACCAACCCTAATAAGTTTTACCAACGCAATATTGTTTTCGATTTAGAGTAAAAATATATAAACCTTTTACTTGATTTTACCTAAAATGAAAAACAAATAGAAATACCCAAAATTTTCATTTATCCAATAAAAGTGCTATTTATTATTAATTATATAGTTTGAAGCGGCAGAGGTATTTATTATTTATTTACTGTTTCGTATCCTACAGGTAAAGAATAATTACTGCGTGTAGCATTAGAACATGTTGTACGTGCTTTACGAAACATATTCTCCTTTTTCTTGTATTTTTGGGGTAAACTGTCTTTCATATGGGTAAATTACAATATTCACAACTCTTTTCTCTTCACACTAGGACATTAAAATTTAAAATTTTCTATTTACTCATTAAACTTTCCATTTATTTTCATTCAGTCACTTTATCGTTAAATATTGATTGAAATTTATGACATGAACCCAAATTTTTCTTCATTTTGTGAGAAAAAGCTCTAGATTCAAATTCAATTAGATTTCACGATGATAAAACATCTTCTTCTAAGTTCCAACGATGGAGAGGTAAAGAATAAGGTAACAAGCTATCTCGATTCCACATTAATCGAATGATGAATATTATAGATTATAGTGGGTTTAAGATTTTACGAGTTTAAGATTTGTGGGTTGACTTTTATGAATTTTAAAGTGATTTAAGTAAAATCTTAAGTTGATTTAAGTAAAATTAACGGTGATATAGATATGTCATAATAAGGTAATAACACATTATCATAGAAAACTTTTAAAAATACTTATAAATAATTTTGTATAATTTTTAACGATATGTGATCAAAACATAATGTTAAATATGATTTTGAGAAAAAATAATTTGATGATCAAAACGAAACTAAAGTAATAATCAGGTGACTAAATACGAAGCTTACCCTTAAATTTAAACATAAATAGCTTAACTCGAATTTTATAAAATCAACTTTACAACTAAAAAATAAATATGTAGACACCTCATTTTTCCACCATGCTCCACTACAAGCATTATCTCCACCACCCCTAATTAAATATCATCTTTTATTATTCCCACCATGTACCCATGCTTTCCTCCACGCCAAATACCACCAATGTGCTAATGCAACCTCCACTCATCTGCAAATTAGCACCAAATCAGCACCAATTCAGCCACCCACTAAAATAATAAAAAATAAAGAACCTAATCCTCCATTACTCGACAATCAGTGGAAAATACACTACACAGTAACCATAAAAGCATGGAACCCATTCGAACAGAAGGGGAGGGCTCTCGATTTTTCGATAGAAAGAACAGCAGGGGGCTTGGTCAGAAGAAAAATAGTTTGGGGGAATTTTCATTTTCTCAGAGGCTTATATATGTAACAGGGAAAAAATCACCAACACAGAAGCAATCGGGGGTTCAGTTTTTCTGTATTTTTAAGAAGAGAAAACAAAGCAATAAAAGATCAAAGTTAAAGGTATTTTTGTAGTTTTATTTGTTTATATTTTTACTGTAAATTTCTAAAGAAAATAAATAAAAAAAATATTCAAAAAACGATAGAAAAAATTAAGAAAAAAAAACTCATCTCGGATTTAAGGCTCTCACCAACGACCAAGCTTCGTCGGAGCGTTCGAGATACATTCTTTATTATTAGGTTGCGGTTTGGAGGGGTTTGGAAGGTTTAAAAGTTTGATTTAGAGAAAATAAAGTTTTAGGGTCGATATTTTGATTGTTTCGAAGGAGAACGAACCCTCGTTGGGGTAGCATAGGGTGGTGGCCATGGTTGTTCATGGCCACCGGTTGGATTTACATGGAAATAAAGAAACAAAAAAAAAATTGAAATGGGGAAGAAGGAGAGGCTGCCGCATATTATAGAAAGAATGGGGAATTAGGTTTAGTGTTATAATAGTATATATATAGATATATGGGATCCCCAAAACTACGTAGTTTTTAGGAGTTAGTGTTTCATCCTTATGGGTGTATGGGTAAATAGCTCAAGAAAAGTCTTTGTTCTTGGACTTTTTATATATTAGTCCTTGATTAAAACTGTTATGCTTTTAACTTTTGTCCTCTATTTTTTCGCGTGCTCGTTATAGTCAACGTGAGCCATTTACTTTTGTTTATTTTAATTTTGACATGTGATTCTGAATGCTTCCATTTTAGTCCCCATATTTTTTATTATCTTATCTCAATTCCGTGTTATTTCCTTTAATATATTTTTACTTGCCCTTTTATTTTCGGTTGATTTTAATTTTGTTTAAATGCATATTTTTTTACTTGCTTTCCTTTTTGGTTTATTTGCATTTTTGGTAAATTATTGTATTTGATAATATTCATGAACATTTTAATTTTCCTTAATTTTAGTTATAGATAATGTTTTACCACTTTTTGACCAAGGCTTTTCCTTTTTATTAGCTTTCATTACCGTGCTTAATTATTTGAATTTAAGCATTTGGTGAGAATATTCTTTATTGTGTTCATATTACTTGATTCTTAATTTGATTACATTACTGCCGTAAATGTTTAAAATTTTTATATCATAAATTTTATATGCTATATATTATATGTATATATTGTAGTATAGTTTACCTTATTTTGATATGTTACTTATTATATTATAAATATCTTGTAATATATATATATATACACACACATATATGTATGTGTATTTTGAATTTTCTAGATGTAATATAATTATTTTTTTATCCTAAGTTGATAATATATATTTATAAATAGATATGAAAATATAGAAAGTTTCTTATATTACTATTTATGAATTTTCAATTTATACCTATATGATATATTGTTAATCCTTGCTTACTAAGCGTAATATACTATATTAAATATTTTGTATGTTATTATTTTTATGCATGCTATGTATGTAAATATGTAATTTGGGTGCATATCGGTGTAGGTTCTATTTTAATTTTTGCATGTTGTTTGCATTTTAGTTCATTTTAGTCTTAATTAATCTCGCATGGTATCCTCATAAGAATTGCTTGACTCGAATTGAAATAAATTGACTAAGGGTAATATTCGATCATTTTAAAATTATTAAGAGAAACTTTCTAATACGTGAATATTTTAATATATTTTAATATATAACATTAAGTATTAATACTAGAACTTACATTTTAGATTTGAGCCCCTATGTTCCTTAATTTTCATAATTTGACATTTTAAGTTAGAAAAAGGCCTTGATTTACTTTTAGTTAATTAGGACAAATAAAATTTTATTTGATTGCGTTGTTTTTACAAATCTAAGCCACTATTCACTTATTAAGGAATTAATAGTATATCCTCCGCGATCGTGCTCAGGGGGTGACTACTGGTAATTTCCCAAATAAGTCGACATCTTTTTTTTTAAAACCACATCATATTTTCTAAAAATGAGGCAATGTTCGGTTATTAGACAAAATAGCTGATCTCCCGCATTTACGCTCGGGGGTGAATGCTATCGGTCTCAATAAACGAATACCCTTTTCAAACTCTGCATCCTTAATGATTTTTAAATTAAATAAAGATCGAACTCAAAATTTCCGATTTTAAATATAGGGTAATCAACTAGGTACCAATTTTTGGGCGCTTGTGGGGGTGCTAATCCTTCCCCACGCGTAACCGACTCCCGAACCTGATTTCTGGATTTTCGCAGACCTCAAAAACTCAGTATTTTATTAAAATAAAAATATTTTATTAAAATCACTCGGTTTTTATGGTGTTCCAATCTCACCTTAAATGATTGGTGGCGACTCCTCACCTTTCGAAACGATTTTCAAAGAGAAAACCCGTCGGTAACGGTCTTTCCCCACCCGGGCGAAAAAACAGTTACGACAGCTTGGCGACTCCGCTGGGGACTTTTTTTTTATAAACAAATTGAGAGTCGAGCCACGAGTTAGTTACCCTATATTTATTATTTGGAAATTACGAGTTCGATCTTGTTTAATTTACGGTTCATTATGTTATTTCAAAAAAAAAAATTCTCTGATTAATGCTTACATTTCTGTGAAATATTTAGAATTGTTGCATATCATAGCTCTAAACCCGAGCTTAATCCCAGTTTACCTAAGTAGGGAGAAACGTCACACCTCACGAGGAGCATTGGGCTTTCTTGTGTGGGTCTGACAAAGTATCTCTGGAAAACACCCTAAGTTGCCTATCCGGATATCAGTTCCGAGGTACGCTTTTAGTGGTGTGATCCCCTGAGCTGAACCCGATTTGCAAGTCTATAATGGGCCAGAATTGGGGTCAACCTTATCAGGTTGTAAAAATAGCTTGGGAACATTTGCTAGAACCCAGCCTCATATAGAGAATTTAGTAAGTCTACCTCGTTAGAGCCATGTGGATTATCTAGGAGAACTAGAACACATGCGGTTAGGACCATAATTTCCTTTGTATGCTTTATTTTTTAGTCTCAAGTTTAAGTAATATTTAAGATATATATATATATATATATATATTTTACTAATCATTTCAACTAACTTGATTTTTGTTGTCTTGTTTCTACTAACATTGATTTTCTTTTGTATGCTCTTATTGCATTTTTGCATGTATCATTGTCATATCACGTCATTTTATAAACGGTATTGATTCCCAGATTACCTAGTTATTATAAAAAGAGCTTAAGGCAACAATGTCTTCCGATAGGACTGAGAATGCAATCAGTGTTCAGACCTGGTTCGAGTATGGGAAGACGTAGTTCAGAGACATCCTTGTCACTACCAAAGAATCAGTTTTTCCAGAGAAGGTAATTATACGAGCCTGGTAGTACGCTCAGAGACTGAGAGATCAAAGAGATGAGGCTAACAAGGAATTAGCACAAAGGCAAGCACAGATTAAGAAATTCGAAGCACATCTGTTTGGATAAGACTTTTCAGAACCCTTACAACAGCAATGAGTTCCTTCTTCAAAAAGAAAATGAGATATTAAAGAAAAAGATAGCGGAGCTAGGAGTAGGGTTGATCCACCCATTCACACAAGAGGCTCATGACATCATTCAAAGACAACATGAATCAATGGAGAGAGCAATGAATCTGGCCCGCAATGTAGATCGCCAAGTCTACGAATTATCTGAAAAAATAGTAACTTTAAGAGTTTTCGTGATTCTAGAAACAGAGGAAGAACGACGCATCATGGGATTGATGATAGAGCTCGAGAGATTAGTGAATGAGGAAAGATTCTACGCTTAATGTATTCTCTTTGCCTAAGTGCTTAGACATTGTGTTGTTGAGTACTTTCTATATAAACTAAGTTATTTTGGAATCAATATCGGGTTGTATTTGCATTTGCATCTTCATGTCATCCATAGGTGTTAATTCACAAGTGATTGACTAATAAGAAGGCTGGTCATAATGAGACAATAAATTCTTAATCATAAAGTCAAAACCGGGAAATCCAAAGATGTTCAAACGATCCATGAAGAAGGACATCTGATGAATCAAGAAATTTGAAGCTGATTGAAGACTTCCTTTAAAGGAGAAAAGGCCAAGATGTTTCCTCCGAAGATAGATATAGTCATACCAAGGACGAGAAGACCCTTCATAAAGCCATGAACCATTTTACATTGGAAGTAAGAATGAAGATCTCAAGATTCAAGGACATCCGACGTCATCAAAGGTGATAAAATATGCCGATAACTTTGGGATGCAATGTTAGATTCCATGAAGAGTACAATTCAAGGAAATGAAGAAATGAAGAATCACAAATGTATTTTGACTACATGGTGTAATGAATTCTTGTTGTCTAAATGAAGGTTGTTCTATAGTGGTTACTTTTGGAATTAGCACCTTGTGCATTTGCATTTGCATTCTTATTTTGCATAAACTTATTAATTTATTTATTTTGCTATTTTTACTTTTTGTCATCTTATATGCACTAACTAGTTTATATGTTGTTTTTCCTTTTTGCTTGCATCGCATGTTCATGACATAATCAAGGTGTTGATTTGTGAGTGGTCATCACATTAAAAGGTTTTCATTATGGACAAAGGGTTTCATGATCAAGCAAGCTATAACACAGTCAAGAAGTGGCATCCTGAGAAAGATTCGAGAATGATGGATAATTGTTCACACAAAGGTCACATGTCTGACGAAGAGCAAAGAGAGATAAAAGAGCAGATGTCCAGGATGATGGATAGAATAAATGCTTTGGCCAAAGGAAGTGAGACTTATACAACAGAAAAGAAAGAGCTCGATCTTGAGGTGTCGAATACGCAAGAGACTATTTTAGAACCTGTTGATTCTAGCCAGTATGAAAAGCTACGCACTATCATTGTTCGTATCAACAAGCTATTTGGAAATGCCAAGGAAATAGTGAAAATTATAGAAGTTCAGAAGGATGAAATGAAGCCATGCGATCAGAACTTGTTGGTGGTTAATAGTCTACTCCCAACATCAGGGGCAGTAAAACTGGAAACTCCAGCCCAACCCAAGTTGAGAGGTGGCTCTCGTTGTGATTTCATCCCAATGTCATATAAGGAGTTGTATGATACACTAATAGAAGTCCGAGAAGTGGCTCCACATTATGTGAAACCTCTGCAGCCTCCATATCCAAGTTGGTATGACATCAACGTTCGTTGTGAATATCATGCTGGAGTTCAAGGACATTCTATTGAGAATTGTTCTACCTTCAAACGGCGAGTCCAACTTCTTCTAGATCATGGAGTATTGGAGTTTGAATCGAAAATACAACTCGGTTTGGTAACGGATTATCCTGTTGAGTTTGAACCAGAAGTGACCAAAGGTAAGGGTATCAGTGACGGCATTCAGGAAGAGGATTGTTTTCCAAAATACGAAGCTCAAATTCGTCATTTAAAGAGCGAAAATAATAAATTGAGCAGCGAGATGGAAGCCATGCGAGATGTTTTTCGAAGGATCAGTCAAGCATTTAAATTTGCTGGTATAGGAAATGTCCCAAATGAGTGGATAACAGGGGTCACTAAACTGAAAAATGCCGTTGAACAATGGAGAAAGAATTGCAAAGTGCACGAAGGTCAAGCCGAGAAGTTTTCTCATGATTTACAGATTGCAGAAAGAAGGCGCAATATAGTTGTTGATAATTTGGGAAAATATCAAGCCGAAAATCAAACGTTGAATTTGTCCATAGCCAACATGGAAATTTCATATCAACGCCACAAACGAGATAATGAAGCTGAGCTAGAAGCCACTAAAGCCAAGAACAAAAAGTTGATGAAGATTATGGATGATTGTAGCGATCATATGCAAGAGCTTCATAACCACAATGAATTTCTTACGAGGAAAAATGAACAACTTCATTTACAGCTCCAAGAATTGACACGTAAGATAGAGAAAAGGGGCAAAGTCATGAAAGAAGTTATGACCCAAGCAAGCGATGTGGCTCACAAATTGGTTGATTTAGCTAGCTTTGCAAGAGAATTGAATCAGATTGACAACTCAACCCCCGAGCATGAGTGGAAGTTACTTTGGCTTTTGAGAGAGATAGAAGTTAGGAGTTAAAGCTATTCCTTATGTGTAAAGTTGTTTGAAGTATCAAAACCTTTGTGTTCAATAGATGACCACTCTGGAATAACACCTTTTACATACATGCATTTGCATTGCATTTGTTTATTCAAGCATTTTGCATAATTACTCATAAACATGTAATTAATCTGTGGAGGATTCGATGAAGTGGTCCTAAACACGTGATACCACATGGAAGCAAGAAGCTAAAATCAGTACATTGGGAACTTGTTTAGTTGGTTTTAGGATTGAGCCTTTCAGAATGATCTGAGAAAAGAGTCCACATATCCTAAGGGCTATGATGTTGATCTCGTGTACAATTACCACATAGAGAGCTCGTGATATTCCTCCAAGAACTATGAGGCACTGAAGCGCAAGATCCAGAACTTGATTGATTCAGGGGCATGGACAATTGAAGAAAATGGGGGCATTACATCTACCAGTAGCATTGGGAGCATTGTTTTGTTTGAATTTTTTTTTTTGTCTTTCATATTTGTTTAATCTTTTAAACGACTGAACTTATGTTACCTTCTAAGGTTGAGTAATTGAGAAAATTTTAATCTTTAGTTCTTTGAATATTGAATGAATTAAAGATTCTTTTAATTCTTCAAGAATTATAGATTTTTGACATATGACAAGATTAGACATTTCTTATCCTCTCAAAAAAATCCCTCGATTTTTACCCAGAATAATTCATGGAGATACAAAGAGTCATATCGATACATTTGAGTCAATAAAGTCACACCATTATCTTTTTAGACGCAACACTGACATCTGTATACCAATAAAACCTAAGGCATTGAGTTATTCACTTGAGCATGAACCTTCCTATCAGAAGACACAACGTGGGGCATCTCGCATCGACTTCCTGAAGATGAACCTAAACAATTGAGACATGCTGGGAGCAAGAAGCAGAAAGGAGAATTACTTCGAAATAATTCTATCATGCATTAATTACATTTTTTATGTGAATAGAATTAATCCTGAAAATCTATCCCCCTGTGGATACCTCTTTTCAAAGACTTCTGTGTATGAGATGATGAACGGCTTTGTTTCATTTATCCATATATATATATATATACATTGTTGTCCCCTTTTGAGCCTATAATTTTTTTTTTCTTCTGATTCAACCCTAACCAAGGATCACCCTCCACACTGAGTGGCAAGGTGAAATAAATTTGCTCACATGAATGAAGACATCAATCTAGAGGAGATGCCAAAAGGTGAACCAAATGCCAAGTGTGAAGATCCAATTAGAACAAAAAAAACACAGAGCAAAAAAAAATAAAAAAAATAAAAAAGAAATTAAAGAAAAGAAAAAAAGAGAAACAAAGAGAAAAAAAAGAAAAAAAAAGGGATGATAATCGAGTCAAATATTGCATCAAGCTTCAAACTACGAGATTGATCAAGCACAATTATTCCAGAATCACTTCACTCGAAGATCATAGAGCATCAAGAGAGAGACGTACGAGCAGATTCAAATTAAGCAAGCAAGGATTGAAAGCATCAGAAGGAATTGATCATTGGTTCAATACCCTTAAATACTTGTTTGGGCCTACTTATCCTTTTTTTCATAACCGTGAACCATGGCCTACATTACGTGCCTTAAAAGTCCCTTCTAATCATACATGGATTTCTGATCAGAAGAGACTATCTTCAGATTTCATCCCGCCCGTCAGGATTAATCTTTATTTGCAAAACATTTTCTAAAACTTTAATGCATGATAGAGAAAAATAACAAAGGGGGGTTCAGATGTAAATTTGAATGACGTCTTGAAACCAAAGAAGGATTTGAGTTGATAACCTGAAAAGGCGGCTCGAATAAAAATATGGTGCAACTAAGGCGATCGCACAAATTCCTTGATAAGGCATTGCACAATGCGTGACCATGAGAGCTGGGAGCCGGCGAACACTTCCAGTAGATGAGCATACAAGCTACCTCATCAGATCAGTGAACATCAAAGAAATAAGAAGGCCAAACCATTGACCAAACACAATAACCTGAGACTTTCTTATCGTTTCTTTAACCATTTCTCAAAGATAACTTTGATCTTGACACCTGTCAAATAGCTATAATTTATTGAAGGATTAACAATGTAATTAATTCTTTGACGTCCAATGAACTCTAGTTTTATGATTCGTCTCATTTATGAAACCGAGAAAGGGGTAATATTTTCAAAACTTTTTGATCAAACATTTTTCAAAACTCTTCGACTTGATGTTTTCAGATCTTGAAAATAAAAGAAGAAGAAAAACACTTTTCAAACAAGACAATCTCTCTAGAGTGGATTTTGGTATTTGATATGTGACTCTCAGACACAAAGCTCATATTTAGAATCAGTGCCGAAGCAAACAATGAGGAACAATGGGGCATCGTCAAAGATTCAACAATATATGTTGGGGGATATTTGGAGATTTAACATTGAATATTGGGGCATATTTGGGGATTCAACATCCTGATGCAAATGATCAGATCTTCTGAAGGCATTTCCTCCACATGTAGGAACAAGCGGACAAAGCACGAGGAGATAAAACTAATTCATGTTGCAGACATCTTAGACATACTTAAGATCATCACATTCATCATTTTTTATACATATTTTTTGCAGCTTTTAGAGTCAATTTCAACTTCACAATGAAGGATATTGGACTCAAAATAGCACAAGCTTGGATTTCAACTTCATGACGAAGGATATTCAAGTCAAGGCTCAACTTCACGACGAAGGTGCCATCCACGATTTCAACTCCACGACGGAGGATATCATACCAACGGATCCACGATTTCAACTCAACGATGGAGGATATCGTGCCTACACATTCACGGTTTCAACTTCACGACGAAGGGAATCGTACACACAAACAACATCTATCTTTAGATTGGATTTCAACTTCACAACGAAGGATATCCAACTCAAAGAAGGAGTGTCTGTCAATAAACTTTCCAGTTTCAGAGTCAATTTCAACTTCACGACGAAGGATATTGGACTCGAAACAACAAAAGCTTGGATTTCAACTTTACGACGAAGGATATTCAAGTCAAGGCTCAACTTCACGACGAAGGGGTCATCCACGATTTCAACTCCACGACAGAGGATATCGTACCAACGGATCCACGATTTCAACTCCACGACGGAGGATATCGTGCCCATACATCCACGGTTTCAACTTCACGATGAAGGAAATCGTACACACAAGCAGCATTCATCTCTAGATTAGATTTCAACTTCACGACGAAGGATATCCAACTCAAAGAATGAGTGTCTGTCAATAAACTTTCCAGTTTCAGAGCCAATTTTAACTTAATGGCGAAGGATATTGGACTCGAAACAGCACAAGCTTGGATTTCAACTTCACGATGAAGGATATTCAAGTCAAAGCTCAACTTCACGACGAAGGCACCATCCATAATTTTAACTCCACGACGGAGGATATCGTACCAATGGATCCATGATTTCAACTCTACGACGGAGGATATCGTGCTCATACATCCACGGTTTCAACTTCACGACGAAGGAAATCGTACCCACAAGCAGCATTTATCTCTAGATTGGATTTCAACTTCACGACGAAGGATATCCAACTCAAAGAAGGAGTGTCTGTCAATAAAATTTCCAGTTTCAGAGCCAATTTTAACTTCACGGCGAAGGATATTGGACTCGAAACAACACAAGCTTGGATTTCAACTTCACGACGAAGGATATTCAAGTCAAGGCCCAACTTCACGATGAAGGCGCCATCCATGATTCCAACTCCACGACAGAGGATATCGTGCCCACACATCCACGATTTCAACTTCACGATGAAGGGAATCATACACACAAGCAACATCCATCTCTAGATTGGATTTCAACTTCACGACGAAGGATATCCAACTCGAAGAAGGAGTGTCTGTCAATAAACTTTCCAGTTTCAGAGTCAATTTCAACTTAACGTCGAAGGATATTGGCCTCGAAACAACGCAACTTAACTTGGATTTCAACTTCACGACGAATGATATTCAATTCAAGGTTCAACTTCACGACGAAGGGAATCGTACCCATCAGCTACGTTCATTGGATTTCAACTTCACAACGAATGATATCCAATTCAAGGCTCGACTTCAAGACGAAGGAGCCATCCACGAAACAAAGTTTTGTCTCTCTTGAGACAGTTTCTCTTGAAACAAATTTCGTCTCTCTTGAGACATTTTTCTTGAAACAAATTTTGTCTCTCATGAGACAGTTTCCCTTGAAACAAATTTTATCTCTTTTGAGACAGTTTCTCTTGAAGCATCATTTGTGAGTCGGTTTCTCTTGGAACCAGTATCCCTAAGATGGTCTGTCATCCATCATATAGGAACCGTGTTATCCCCTGACCAGATCTCTTCATCACGTAGGAGCCGTGTCAACCTTAGATAACCAGTCGTCTTCATCACGTAGGAACCGTGTTATCATCCCTAAAGGTGGCATGCCGTCCTCATCACATAGGAACCGTGTCATCTCTCGACCAGATCTCCTCATCACGTAGGAGTCGTGTCAACCCTTAGACGATCCGAACTCTTTTAAGTTTCCAAAAAAAAAAAGAGAACTGGACAAAAACTAGTTGTATTTTTCGTCTTTACCCTATTCTTGTTAACACAAGAATGAGCAAAAAAGGGTAGCTGTAGATACCCGTTTTGTTCGGGATATAATATTATTATATTATTAATATTATTAATATTGTTTATTTTTATTTATTGTAGGCTTTACAAATCCAAGCTAAATTGGGCCCGAACTACAAGAAGAATTAGTTATAACCCGACCCAATTGGAGCTCAAGACCCGACTCGATTCAAGTCATCTCATGCCTACCACGATTCAATTTTCCCTGAGTGACAGCGGAATGGATCTATTCATCAAGATTTGATATTCCCTTCAGAAGACTGCGGAACAAGTCTACCCTGATTCAATCTTCCCTGAAGAACAGTGGAATGGATCGACATCCCCAGATCTGATATTTCCTGAGTGGTAGCGGAACATATTCCTTATCATATTTCAAACCATGAAGTTGACCAGGCGAAAAATGCATTGTCTCTTCGTCTTTGCCCTATTCTTGTTGACACAAGAATGAGCAAAGAGGGGCAGCTGTAGACACCTCATTTTTCCACCATGCTCCACTACAAGCATTATCTCCACCACCCCTAATTAAATATCATCTTTTATTATTCCCACCATGTACCCATGCTTTCCTCCACGCCAAATACCACCAATGTGCTAATGCAACCTCCACTCATCTGCAAATTAGCACCAAATCAGCACCAATTCAGCCACCCACTAAAATAATAAAAAATAAAGAACCTAATCCTCCATTACTCGACAATCAGTGGAAAATACACTACACAGTAACCATAAAAGCATGGAACCCATTCGAACAGAAGGGGAGGGCTCTCGATTTTTCGATAGAAAGAACAGCAGGGGGCTTGGTCAGAAGAAAAATAGTTTGGGGGAATTTTCATTTTCTCAGAGGCTTATATATGTAACAGGGAAAAAATCACCAACACAGAAGCAATCGGGGGTTCAGTTTTTCTGTATTTTTAAGAAGAGAAAACAAAGCAATAAAAGATCAAAGTTAAAGGTATTTTTGTAGTTTTATTTGTTTATATTTTTACTGTAAATTTCTAAAGAAAATAAATAAAAAAATATTCAAAAAACGATAGAAAAAATTAAGAAAAAAAAAACTCATCTCGGATTTAAGGCTCTCACCAACGACCAAGCTTCGTCGGAGCGTTCGAGATACATTCTTTATTATTAGGTTGCGGTTTGGAGGGGTTTGGAAGGTTTAAAAGTTTGATTTAGAGAAAATAAAGTTTTAGGGTCGATATTTTGATTGTTTCGAAGGAGAACGAACCCTCGTTGGGGTAGCATAGGGTGGTGGCCATGGTTGTTCATGGCCACCGGTTGGATTTACATGGAAATAAAGAAACAAAAAAAAAATTGAAATGGGGAAGAAGGAGAGGCTGCCGCATATTATAGAAAGAATGGGGAATTAGGTTTAGTGTTATAATAGTATATATATATAGATATATGGGATCCCCAAAACTACGTAGTTTTTAGGAGTTAGTGTTTCATCCTTATGGGTGTATGGGTAAATAGCTCAAGAAAAGTCTTTGTTCTTGGACTTTTTATATATAGTCCTTGATTAAACTGTTATGCTTTTAACTTTTGTCCTCTATTTTTTCGCGTGCTCGTTATAGTCAACGTGAGCCATTTACTTTTGTTTATTTTAATTTTGACATGTGATTCTGAATGCTTCCATTTTAGTCCCCATATTTTTTATTATCTTATCTCAATTCCGTGTTATTTCCTTTAATATATTTTTACTTGCCCTTTTATTTTCGGTTGATTTTAATTTTGTTTAAATGCATATTTTTTACTTGCTTTCCTTTTGGTTTATTTGCATTTTGGTAAATTATTGTATTTGATAATATTCATGAACATTTTAATTTTCCTTAATTTTAGTTATAGATAATGTTTTACCACTTTTTGACCAAGGCTTTTCCTTTTTATTAGCTTTCATTACCGTGCTTAATTATTGAATTTAAGCATTTGGTGAGAATATTCTTTATTGTGTTCATATTACTTGATTCTTAATTTGATTACATTACTGCCGTAAATGTTTAAAATTTTTATATCATAAATTTTATATGCTATATATTATGTATATATTGTAGTATAGTTACCTTATTTTGATATGTTACTTATTATATTATAAATATCTTGTAATATATATATATATACACACATATATGTATGTGTATTTTGAATTTTCTAGATGTAATATAATTATTTTTTTATCCTAGTTGATAATATATATTTATAATAGATATGAAAATATAGAAAGTTTCTTATATTACTATTATGAATTTTCAATTTATACCTATATGATATATTGTTAATCCTTGCTTACTAAGCGTAATATACTATATTAAATATTTTGTATGTTATTTTTATGCATGCTATGTATGTAAATATGTAATTTGGGTGCATATCGGTGTAGGTTCTATTTTAATTTTTGCATGTTGTTTGCATTTTAGTTCATTTTAGTCTTAATTAATCTCGCATGGTATCCTCATAAGAATTGCTTGACTCGAATTGAAATAAATTGACTAAGGGTAATATTCGATCATTTTAAAATTATTAAGAGAAACTTTCTAATACGTGAATATTTAATATATTTTAATATATAACATTAAGTATTAATACTAGAACTTACATTTAGATTTGAGCCCCTATGTTCCTTAATTTTCATAATTTGACATTTTAAGTTAGAAAAAGGCCTTGATTTACTTTTAGTTAATTAGGACAAATAAAATTTTATTTGATTGCGTTGTTTTTACAAATCTAAGCCACTATTCACTTATTAAGGAATTATAGTATATCCTCCGCGATCGTGCTCAGGGGGTGACTACTGGTAATTTCCCAAATAAGTCGACATCTTTTTTTTTAAAACCACATCATATTTTCTAAAAATGAGGCAATGTTCGGTTATTAGACAAAATAGCTGATCTCCCGCATTTACGCTCGGGGGTGAATGCTATCGGTCTCAATAAACGAATACCCTTTTCAAACTCTGCATCCTTAATGATTTTTAAATTAAATAAAGATCGAACTCAAAATTTCCGATTTTAAATATAGGGTAATCAACTAGGTACCAATTTTTGGGCGCTTGTGGGGGTGCTAACCTTCCCCACGCGTAACGACTCCCGAACCTGATTTCTGGATTTTCGCAGACCTCAAAAACTCAGTATTTATTAAAATAAAAATATTTTATTAAAATCACTCGGTTTTTATGGTGTTCCAATCTCACCTTAAATGATTGGTGGCGACTCCTCACCTTTCGAAACGATTTTCAAAGAGAAAACCCGTCGGTAACGGTCTTTCCCCACCCGGGCGAAAAAACAGTTACGACAAAATAAAATTTTAATTATAAAATATAACTCATCAACTTAAATATCTCAAATTTTTTTACTTCAATTGATTCACCCCTAATTAAGAGTTTAAAAATAATTGAAAGCATTGATATGGAAGTAGTTAAATATTTACTCTGCAATTAATAATAAATAGTTAGGGTCTGTTTGTTTGCCGTAATTAGTTTTCCTTGAATTTCCGTGTTTGCTTCACGTAATTGGTTTTCCGGAACGTAATTCATTTTCCTAGTAACAAAATTTCCTTTATGTTTTTTGAAAAATGACTTACAGATTCCTTTTCCGTAAGTCATTTTCTAAACTTTTCACTTCAAATAATAAATACTCAAAATAATTTTATTTTATGAATTTAATATTAATAAAATATTTTAATATCATTTTCATCAAAATATTATTTATTTATTTATTAATATTTATAATAATATAATATTATATTTTTAATATTATATAAAATAATCAATTATATTATAATAATATAAGATATTATATTTTTATTTAATAATATATAATATAATTTTATATATTTATAATGAATAATATATTTATATATTTAAAATATTTTAATAAAGATATTTAAAATATACTAATTAATATTTTTAAAATATAATATAATACTATACTTTAATAATAATTAATATAATTTATAATATATTATTTCACTAAAATATACAAAAATTAATATTTTTATTAATAAAATTATAAAAATACTATTTAATAATAAATAAATTATTTTTAATAATAAATAAGTTTTATGATAAATAATATTATTTATTGTATTTAATATTTGTAATAAATATTTTTAAAAACTCTTCACTAATGGGAAAATGTTTAAATAACATCTTTCAAACATCAAAATGTTTTACAGATGTTTTTCAAAAAAATGTAATTCATTTTACGAAAAACATTTTTCGGAAAACGTTTTCCAGAAATGTAATTCAAATTCTAGTAGTTCAAATTTCAGTAATTCATTTTCCGGAAAACCAATTACATCCAAACAAACAGACCTTTAGCACAAATTTTAATGGATAAATTTTATGCTTTAATATAAAACAGTTATTCCATTTTGTTTGAGAAAAAATTAGGTTAAAGTATACAAATAATCCCGATCATAGAATATTATTTTGTTAAGTCTCTTAATTAAAATTTACAAAATAACATTCAACTACAAGATATTATTTTGTTTATTCTCTCGATTATTAACGTTATAAAATGGTCTTCGATCATTCATAAATTCAAAACTCGTCATTTTCCGTTAAAAGCTAACAACTTTATGAATTGATGTTAATCAGCTTATTGTGATATAATAAAATTATATTTTCACGATGTCAATAATTATGAGATACTTTTTTATGATATAAGCACTAATTCAATGACATAATTTAAACATTACCTCGATTCACAAAAATCCAACTTAAATAATTATGAGATAATTTTGTATCTTATGTTAATAAAGATGTTAACATCAAACTCAGATGATCATAAATTTTTTAATAAAATAATGATGAGTTTAAAAAATATTAATAATTAAATAATTATTTTATAATTTTTAATAATTTGTAGTATCAATTGATTTGTTATTTTTTCATAAAAACATGAGTTTAAAAAATTGTTATAAATAAATAGGATAAGAGGATGCTGAAACGATGGTGACATGGCATAGCATTACTGGTCAACAAGTAAGCTTATCCTGACTCTTACCGGACTACCCACACCCCCCATCCATAAATTTGGGCCCCACTTACCTCACCTACGCACCCACCCACCCACCCACCCAACCAACCCGCCCTTTACTTTCCACAATTCCAAGAAATAATTTATTTTTAAAATTATAATTAAACAATATTTATTTAAAATAAAAATAAAACAGCACAACATTGAAAGGGCAAAACAGGGTTTTAATATTAAGGGTAAATTACATGTTTAGTACATAAAGTATTAATTTTATTCTATTTTAGTATCTAAAATTTCAATTTTTTTAAAATCATACCTAAAATTTACTTTTTGTTTCATTTCAATATCAGGCGTTTTCTTTTTGTTTCATTTTAGTACGTAAATCTTTAACATTTCCTCTAAGTGATAATTTAGATACTAAACATGTAGTTTATCTTAAGGGTGCGTTTGGTTCACGGAATATAAGATTACCAATGGAAATAAAAGATTACCAGTGGATAAGATTACTAGGAATGTTGTATTTTGTGTTTGGTTGGTTTAGCAGGAATGTAAGATTACCGTGTTTGGTTAAAGGAATAAAAGATTATTGGAATGTATATTTAACTAAATTGTCCTTATTATATATTTGTATAATATTACAATTTGGAAATATTTATATATTTTCTTTAAAAAATTTAAATTCATAAAATTTATATAATTTTTTTACAAAATTAAATATATAAAAAAGGTTTAATGAAAGGGTAAAATTTTATTTTAACCCCTAAACTTCATATAAAATTTTAATTATAGATTTTTTTGTAAATCTAAAATAGTTTAAAGATAAATTTGTAATTTAATTTTCGTAGAATTTTTATTATTTAATGACAGAAGAATGATATTTTTTAGAGAAAAAAATTTAAGGATATTTTATTTCAAAACGTTAGTAATACTACAATACCTAAGAAAAATGAGATAATGATACTCCCGGTAATATATCTAATAAATCTATTATTAATAATAAAATATTACCGAAAATATTATTTCCGACCAATCAAACGAGTGAATGTAGGAATATCACATTCCTCGGTTCAAAAACGGCCTAATACTAATCATAGGAAAAAGAGGAAGCAGAAAAGCTGTCCAATCGAAATATGTATTTAAATAAAACTTGTGAGTACACGTGTCAGCTTGCCATGGTTTGACGCGTCTAAAAGGAAAACACAGCTGTCGGTTAGCATGCTCTCGAGTTACGAGACGGATCAGAAGGACGGCCCATAGTTCCTGCATTCTTGTCTGTCCCATCGACCGGCTAAGACTCCCCCGCAACCGGTGGCTGTCGGTTAACCTCAAGAAAAAGAAAAAGAAAAAGAAAATTGAAAATAAGAGTCATCTTTTTTATACCTCATGGTTTTCTTATTACTCCTTTCGATTTTAATGCTGATAACTGAGTGATAAGTGATAACACAGTTTAAATTTTATTATTAATAAAATATTGATTATAATAAGATATTATATTTTAATAAAAAGTTTAAATTCGAATACAGTTAATTTCAAATCTTAAAAATAACTATTGATATAAAAAATAATTAATTTCCTGAAAAATATAAAATTATTGATACACTTCATAAATCATTTGATGAGTTCAATGTAACCATAATAAACGCACCCTTAAAATGTAATTATAGTTGTGCAAACTAAATTAATGGGGGTGTTTTTATAAAAAGAAGAAATTGAGGAGTTAAATTGTGGCGTTATTATATTAAAAACCTCCAATAATTATTTTTCTTGAAAATAACTCTCTTAGTAGATTTATTAGTAAAATTCCTTCTAAACTGTACACGTAAGATAATCTCAATCATTATAAAAAAGTGAAGCAAGACCTTGAGTTTTACGAAAAGTAAATTTTATGCATTTATTATTAATTTTATCTAAAATTAAATAATTTTATCTAAAAAGTTAATGAATTTTACACCCTATAAAATGCGAGGACACAAGATAATCTTACGTAGACAATTTAAAATTATTTTTTAACAAATCTATTAAGAAGGTAAGCTAAAAAAATTAATTTATGGGAGTTTTTTAATATAATAATGCCTAAATTTTGCTTATGTGGGTAAAGAAAAGGGGGGGGGGGGAATGAATTTACCCTCTGTTTTTGTTCTTTAGAGTACACGGCTTTTAATATGGAACAATACAGCTAGCTGACGTGGTTAATTGAATGGGCTCCATAGCCATTGATATATTGATGTTTGTATGATTTTTTAAAATTATTTGCGATTATTAAATAATATTGATGTAAAATAATATTTTTAAAAATATATCAAAATTAATTTTACATGTAAATACATTAGAAAATCACAAACATTAGAATATTGAATATTTGGATGATATTTCACCGGTTAGTAACATTTGGAAACAATAATCGAAAGAATTGATAATATATATTTTTTTAAATAGAAAAATAAAAAATTATTATCATGTTTCAATAATTTAACAATAAAAATTATTATCGTTATGTTAATGACTTAATAATTTTGTAAAGAAAAATAATTTGCTTTGTATTTTATTTTATTTTTTGTCAGAAAAAGTTTAGGTAAAGGGTATATTCTTCAGTCTAGAGTTAAAGTATATGTAAGATTCAATTATGATTTATATAGAAATTTATAATTACCAATAAAGATTGATAGTGATAGGATTCAAATTTAATCTTATAATCTCAAATTCATTAATCCTAACCACTTGTGCCAACGCTCTTCGACGTTATATTTTGCTTGTTACGCTAAATGGAGACATCGATTCTTATCACAACTTTAATCCTTAAATTAAACGATAATATATATAAAAACGTATTTGAATTCACACACTTTCAAATATTAATTAATGGGTAACCAACATTTTTTTAATTGATGAACAACTCTACTTAATAAAAAGCATCATTATATGATCCACTATATTTATATTTATAATTTTTTTAACCATCATTATATGATCCACTCATCGGCAATTTTAGATGAGTTTGTAAATGCCTAGTAGGGGTGACCCTCCACGATTTTTTCCAAAAATCACCCTGATCAATTTTATTTACTTATCAAACATCATTTTATCTTTATTTATCGATTTAACACCTATTGCAGAAAGACACGAACATTCACTTTGCCTTATGCCATGTGACACAAGGCGTGGCCCATGTCCCGCGCCATGTGAAACGTGTAAAAAATTGAGTGTTAATTTTGTAAATATTTTTAAAATAATATCTAATATGTAATTAATTTCTGTTAGGGTGATGTTTGTATAAAAACGTAAACTTTTTTTTTGTGTGATATTAATTTTTAACAATATTTAATAATGTTTATTGACTTTTAAAATTAATTGTTTAAAAATATTAAAATACTAAAATAAACTTTTAATTACATAAAAGAAATACTAGTTATAAAACTTTTATAAAATTATTCATATTTTAAAATACGTAGGGGTTGTTTGTTTACTTCAGAATGATTAAGCGCTGAATGATTCAAATGTTGAATTATTCAGCACTGTTTTGTTGAATCAATCAGCACTGAATCATTCAGAGATACGAAACAAACGCGCTGAATGCTGAACGATTCAACATTCAACGCTGAACGGTTCAACATTCAACGCTGAATGATTCTATTAAAAGGCAAACAAATAGCCCTTTACCCTCAAAGTTTTCTTATACTAGATTATACGTATTGTGTAATTTCATGCAAAAATGAAAATTTATCGAGTTATAAAATAATTTGTAAAATAATATTTAAAGATTTTAATGTAGATTTTTTTTCACACACAAAAAATAAATAAATAAAGTTGATGTTTTTACAAAAATATCATCCTAATATAACTTAATTACATATTATGCATAATTGTAAAAATATTTACAAAACTAAAACCCGGTTTTTTACACTTTTCACTGGGCGGGTGGATGAGCCGCGCCTTACCTCACGTGATGCCAGATCAACTTGCAAAAGAGGTTAGATCGATAAATAAATATGAAAATATATATGTTAGGTAAATAAAGTTGATCAGTGTGACTTTTGGGGAAAATCGTCTGACCCTCCCTAAAGTACAACTTACTCCATTTACAAAAGTTATTGATTAAACTTCAGATCATATTTAAGAAATTTAGTGTATCGTCTTAATAAACCAACTACTTATAATTTTAATTTCATTATGATAGTAATTTGGTTATAGGAAATGAAATATTTTTTCTTCTTGACATAAAATTCCCATTTTTACCCCCAACTTACTTTAAATCTATTCGTATTATCTTTCATAGGATTCCTATGTGGTTAAGGACATAAATAAGAATACTTAAAAGCTAAGAACACTGCTTGATTGTCATCAACTGTATTTTTAAAGTTTTGGTCAAATTTTTAATCGAATCCTTGTACAATTGTATTATTGTTATTTTATTATAGTAATTTAAAATTTATAAAATCTAATATCTTCTTCGAATTTAATTTTTGAGATTTCTAGCGTCTGTAATTAGGGGAAAAATATTCTGGATGAATATTGGCCTTAAATACCCCAATTATCATAAATAAAAAATTTAAAGAAGAAGAAGATCACAAACTTTAGCTAAGATGTTTAATAAACCATATGATGGATATTGGGACAGGTGGACAGTGCCACTAATCATGCCCATTACGGACGGTAATTATACTTGTACCAATAATATTATGCCCGGGCCAATAAATATCTAGGATTGTTATACTGTAATTATTAGTATTCGAACTTATAATATTTAAGAATAATAAAAATTTCTTTAATTGCTGAAATAAATTAATCTATGCTTATTAATTAACCTACCTTTTGAAGAATATCTAAAATTCTTATAAAAATATATTATTTCGAATTTAATTGATATTAAATATTAAATTCTATTTTAAATGTTTTTTTATAAAATTGGATTTTAGATTAGACCTTAATATTACCTGAAACTTAAGTAATATAATATATTTCGATATTAAATTTATTTTGAGAAAAAATGTTGTTAAGTGTATATGTGGTACGTATGGAGAAGAATGGCAATATCATAATTATTTATTCATTTTTTGACTTATAAAATTATTTATTAAAAGAAAAGGAAACCTGCCCAAAGCAAAAAGATTGATGGAGACCAGTCTATAAAAAGGATAGGGAGGAAAACTTTACCTGCGGACAAAATGATTAAAAGAGAAAGGACTCTCCTGTCATTTTATCTATAAGATTATTTATTTAAGGCTTAAATATACATAAGGTTAACACACGACATCATCCGTTTTAATTTAATGTCTTAACGTTTATTTTATTTTAATTTAGGGTTTAACGTTTTATTCTATTATTCATTTAAGTGTTTGGACTGCTAACATCGTTAATTTTTCTGTTAAGTGACACAAGTCATAATCTAATAATTTTAAATTTTTTATTTAAAATTAAAAAAAATAAATTATATATATATATATATTAAAAAGAAAACACAAAAATTTAAAATAAATCCAAAACTTTAAAAATCTTCATTTCAAACCCTAAACCCACATCGACCATCGCCTTTTGTTGTCGAAGAAGTTTTGTACGACCTCCCCTCCCCTCGGTGAACAAAATCCTCATAAAATTGTGACCGATTGATGACAAATCAACGTTTTATACCCCACGAATCCTAGAATGAAAATCGCAATCCAAAGTTTTGTTTTCTATATATATATATATATAAATTTAATTTTAAATAAAATTTTTAAAATAAACATGTTGTGAGACTTGTCTCTTAATGGCCAAAATTAATGTTCTGCCATGGTTTAAACGTTATAATGATATAAAAATAAAGGCGTCCTAAAAATTGGATGACCAACTGGATACTTTACCATTAATATCGTTAGAGATTTAACACTTGGATTGCCAAAAGTAATAGTAATTTTTTTTTCTAATGACAGTGATCAGAATTGAAAGGATTTATTTTGAGTGACAGAAATAAAAATACCGTAAAATTTAAGTGACCATTTAGGACTTGACCATTTACCGAATTCTTATAATTATTTAAATGTAGCACCGAAGGAATATTATAGTTTTTGTCCTACTGTTATAAATTTCGGAGATTTAGTATTTTTACTTTTAATTTTAAATATATTTTAAAAGTAAAAGGTTAACCGAGTGACATAAAATTTGTTATACTATATTCTTCTCTTTATGCGTGATATAATTCTTTTATCTATATTTGATCAAAAATAAAAAAAAGTGAAAATATACTTTACATATTATATTTTTTGAGGACTACTTTACATATTCAAATAATAATAAATGTATATATTAATAAAAACGTAAGAATACTTTTAACACGAGACAAATTAACTTACTTAAGTAGTTAAAAGAAATGTTATTGTTCTTAGGAATCATAGGTTCGAGCAACAGTGGTTGCAATAAGGTGATTGAACGTTCATTGTCAAATAGTTGGGAGTATTTAGAACAAATAGGCATGTAAACTAATTGAATGTTTAGCGAACCATTCGGCGAAAAGTTTGTTTTATGTTCGTTTAATTATTAAACGAACGAACATGAATAAAATTTTGTGATCGTTTAATTAAATTAACAAACACGAACAAATGGTTCGTTTGTTTATGTTTATTCATTTATGTTTAGTCAAATCTCTCCAGACTCATTTAAAATATAAGATCTAATATATTTTAATTAATACCCATTAATATTTTAAAATTTAATTAATTTTAAATACAAATAAAAAAAATCCCAAAACAATTAAAAACAAATTAATTATGCAATTACAACTTATACTAATGAATTTTATGTGATTATTTTTGTTTTGGTTTATGTTCGTTTATATCCGTTCATTTATGACCGTTCATTTGTATTCGTTTATCATTTAAATGAACGAACACAAACAAACTACATTCTTTAACGAATAAACACGAACAATTTTTTTTTTGTTCGTTTATGTTTTTGTTCTTTTATTTATTCGGTTAAAATTAAATGAACGAACATAAAATATACCCTTGTTCGTATTCGTTTAATTCGTTTACAGACTTAAGAACATATACTACTTTGTAATCACTTTATCGTGATATTATTGTCCAGCGATGTTATAATTTAGATAAACAATTTAATATTGTTTGTCAAATTAAAATAGAAGGTTAAATATTAAATTTAAGAATAGTATAAGGACTAGTACTACAATTAAACCTTAAAAGTAAAAAGAAAGCGAGTAGGCATGTGGGGCCAGTAGAGGGTAATTGAAATCGAGAAGAGAAGGAAACCATTTGAGCTAAAAAAAAAAATAGAAAAGAGAGGAGGCCTCTCTTCTGGTGCCATCCAGTTCTTAGCCTACCAATCTGCTTCTTCATCTTCTTCTTCTTCCTCTGTTTAGCTTTCCCTTTCATTTTCCCTTTTCTTCCCATTTTCATCTTCCTTCCTTATTCCTCTTCACTTTGTTTTCTCTCATTTTATCTTCAATCTCTCCTGGTTTCTGTTTTTAGATTGATAAATAGGTTGGTTTTAGGTGGGTTGATTTGGTCGATGTATTTTTTTAGTTAAATCTGTAATCTTTCCATGAATCCCTCTGGATTGTTTTAAATATTATTAATATTATTTCAATCTTTTTGAGTTTTAAATCTAATTTTGGATTGACCCTTTTGAAGGATTTGGGTGAATCTGAAAGTCCATTTTTTTTACAAATAATATATTTTCCGATGAGGAGAGATAGAGGTGCAGCCGCAGCAGCAGCAAACGCCGTAGCCACGAAACCGGCACTGCAACCTAGCGGATCTATTAAAGAACCGAGATACAGAGGTGTTAGAAAAAGACAATGGGGCAGATTTGCGGCGGAGATTCGAGACCCTTGCAAGAAGACCAGGGTGTGGTTAGGGACCTTCGACTCGGCCGAGGATGCTGCTCGGGCTTACGATGCGGCGGCGAGGTCACTTCGTGGACCCAAAGCTAAAACAAATTTCCCCTTAGATTCTTCAAATCTCCCGGCTTTTCCTTTCGAAACGAACCATCACCACCACACCGATGGGTTCGTCGACCAACACCGGTTATACACGATGGGCGATTTTCACGAGCACGGAGTGAATCCACAGAGACCGACGAGGAGTAGCATGAGCAGCACGGTCGAGTCGTTTAGCGGACCCCGACCAGCCCAACCACCGCAACAGAAATCGACGAATTTCGCGTTGGTTTCGTCTAAAAAGTACCGTCCGAGGATGCCGCAGGTAGTGCCGGAGGATTGCCATAGCGGTTGCGATTCATCGTCCTCGGTTGTCGACGACGGAGATATCGCGTCGTCTTCGTGTAGGAAAACTTTGCCTTTTGATCTCAATTTTCCGCCTCTGGATGAAGGCGATGATCTCCACTGTACTGCTCTCTCTCTTTGATGACGGTGATCGGCGAAGACGAAGATGGTCAATCATTGAATCTATTTTCTTTTTTAAGATTTTTAGCTTTTTCTAAGAAAAAAAGAGGAAAAATATGAGTCATGGTTAAGATGAAATGGTCTTAATCCCTATGAGTATGAAATTTGATCCCTTGGATTTTTATCAAATGATGGTAATCTAATACGATTATGATTACGATGAGGTTTAGTTAGGGTTTGTGATGTTTATTACGTCTCATTTCTGGGATTATTTAACCATTTGTATGAAATTTGATCCCTTGGATTTTTATCAAATGATGGTCATCGATTCATCATATCCGACAAAAGGATGAAGAAGAAGAAGATGATTGCTTGATGGAATTTTCCAATTGGTGGGCGTGTTTATTGATTTTAATATTTTTCTTCTTCGTGGTTTTGACTGATAATGGCCTAATTTCAGGGTCGGGATGTTTCAGGGATGCTTCCTATATGGACATATGCTTCTCATTTTAGTTGTTTTTGATTTTGCATTTCCAATAATTTGACCTTTCGTTGGTGGTTGATGCATTCATTAATCTTGTTTATGGCTTTGAACAAGAAGTTTTGATTAACATAATAGCATTATGTAAAGCTTGATAAACTTGAACAAAGCCCTAAAAGACCTTGATACAGGCAGGGACGAATGTATGAATTTGTTTGGGGTGCGAATGTAAGAAATTATACTAAAAATTGTAGGGATGTGAAATTTTAAAATTTCAGGGTGCGAAATTTGTTGATGAGTTGTATTTATTAACTTGAATTTGATTTAGAATTTTTATTTAAGAAATTCAAGTTGAGTTATTTGATCTTTTATAAAAAATTTAGAGAAAATAACCTCAGTGACCAAAAATCCCATATAATATACGATTTTAACCAACTTTTTCCGGATTTGCCAAAATGACCAACAAAATCGCAATGCGATCGCTAATTCGCAACGCGATCTCCATTATCGCAAAGACGCGTTGCATTTTCGCAATGCGATAGTTGAAAATCGCGTTGCGATGGTCTACAGTATCGTTGCGATTTTCCTAATTTACAATGCGAATAAGTAAATCGCAACGCGAATTGGGAAATTCGCAATGCGAATAAGTAAATCGCAACGCGAATTGAGAAAATCGCAATGCGATACTGACTATCGCAATGCGATAATAAAAAATCGCAACGAGATACTTACTTTCGCAACGCGATAATACATAATCGCAATGCGATTTTCAAAGCGCCATTAGTATCCTGGCCAAGTATTTTATTTTTAAATTCCAAACATGAATATAAAATATATTGGAACACTGAACTGTCCACAGTATATCCCGTAATCGCAACTCATAACCTAAAACCTAAAATCGCAACTCAGTCCCATCTCCATCTCTCACTCTCTCACCCATCTCCGACGAAATCCGTCCCTATCTCCGGCGAAATCCGTCTATCTAAATCTCTCAGAGCCACCCTAACAATCAGAAATGGAAAATCAACCAAATCAACCAACGAGGGTTAGTTTTTTTAATTATTTTCTTTTTGAAATTTTTGCATTATTATTAGGTTTTTCATATTGAAATTGATGATAGGTTTACTGGTAATTTCAATAATAGATTAACCATTTCACTTAGATTGCTTATTAAATCAACCAAGAATCGCAACGCGAAATGCAAATCGCAACGCGATTTTAGTTTCGCGTTGCGATTCTTTCGTTGCGATAGTCATTTTCGTGTTGCGATTTTCATTTTCAGAAACTATTCTTCTTCTGCAAATTGAAACTTGAATGAATTGCATTACTTCAACCAAAAAACAAAGACAAATACGAAATTCACAGTGTTGCATATTTAAGTTTGAAGAATAAACTACTACTATTTATGTTTATTATTGTTTTTGGTATATCTTCACAGTGTAGTTTTTGGTATATCTAATTTAGTATGTTTATTGTTTTTGTAGAACTTTTATTCGGCTCAATTGACCTTGAGAAATAAAGTCAGCCTGGCCAAAACAATTGCGTCGAAGCTTTCACCTGCACAAAGAAAAATGTTTGAGGATACATGCTTCGGGCCATGGCTGAAAGTACAACATCCCGATGGAGATGCGATGTTGACACACCTGTTTCTTCAAACCATGACTAGAGATCTACCAGAGACTATACAACGTCGTGATGAAGAGATATGGTTTGATTTTCCACCGGCGTATACGTGTTTTGGGCGGGAGGAGTTTTGCTTAATCACCGGTCTACGCTTCGGACACGATGATGTAGGTCGGTACACTAGACACATTACCCGCCCATCATGGCTATCCCGGGTTTTTCCTGAGCTGGAGAGGCCGAGTCTACACGTAGAAGACCTGACAAGATTTTTGAATAATAAAGATGGTTTTACTCGGATGGATGACGTCGACGTTGTCCGAGTATGCCTTCTAATTCTTTGCATGCCGGCTTTTTAGGCAGAGAGGCCAGACAACCTATTCCAAATGATCTAATCAAATTGGTAGAAGACCTAAATGCGTGGAACCTATTTCCGTGGGGCTCGTATTTATGGAAAGCTACATGGAATAAGTTATCGTCTGCCTTGGATGATCGAAAAAGTTTGCATGGCGATGGTTCCAAATACACTTTGACAGGCTTTATTTGGGCCTTTAAGGTAAGAATTTTTATATAATGTTTCCAAAATTATAAGTAATTATTTAACAATTACTAATGTTTGTTATTATATTGTTTGTAGATTTGGATATTTGAGGCCTTTCCCGCCATGAAGACATATGCAATAAAAACTTCAAATAATATTCCCAGGGCTATTTCCTGGAAGAGGAAACGAACCTTGCAATGGGAAGATTTACTACGGTATACGACAATAAATAATGTAAGTTAACATAAATACTACCATATGTTTATAAACAAGTTATTACTAGTACACATTTAACTTTGTTTAAGCTTTTATATTGTTAGGAGGCCAACACTCCTCTACAGAGGCTGACACCCACGGAAGCTGAGCTTGCCACTGATTGGTGGCAAGCTAGTAAGCGTTTTTTTGATGGAACGGTTGATGAGCAGCCTCCACTTCGGGAGCCATCACCTCGCCCAGAGCTATCACCTCACCTAGAGCCATCATCTGATCGACCCGGCTATACACCTCCACAACGACAGCCATCACCTATTCTTTCACATCATCGAGCCTCTTCTCCACCATCACCGCAAGATAGGCGACCGGCAAAGATGTCACGACGTTTATCTCCCTGTTCTCCACCTCCACCTCAACGGGATGAGTTAGGGGAGTTACGTGATGAGGTCAATGCCTTGCGTGAGGAGGTCGGTACTTTACGCAAAGACGATGGTATATGGCGTGTTGAGGTGTCTACATTACGCGGTGAGGTAGCCGCTCTACGTGAGATGGTAGCATCGTTGCAGAATGAGGTTCATACTCTACGCAACGAGGTAAGTTTAAGATTTTTCATACTCGTAATTCATTCGGTTGCTGCCAATCTGTTTTTGTTAGTATTTGTTTTTGGTTTTGTTTTTGTCTTTTGGTTGAAGTAATGCAATCCATTCAAGTTTCAATTTGCAGAAGAATAATAGTTTACTTTCGCAACACGAAAATGACTATCGCAACGCGGAAATGGCTATCGCAATGCGAAATGAAAATCGCAACGACAAAATCGCAACGCGAAATGAAATCGCAACGACAAAATCGCAACGCGAAATGAAAATCGCAATGCGATTGTGTTTCGCGTTGCGATTTTGTCGTTGCGATTTCATTTCGCGTTGCGATTTTGTCGTTGCGATTTCATTTCGCGTTGCGATTTTGTCGTTGCGATTTTCATTTCGCATTGCGATAGCCATTTCCGCGTTGCGATAGTCATTTCGCGTTGCGATTTTAAGTTTCGTGTTGCGAAAGTAAACTATTCTTCTTCTGGAATGTTTATATATGTTGTCCTTTTAAATGTTTATATAAGTGCTTACTTCTGGAATGTTATCTGAGCATTTTGTGAACTATGATAGAATAATGATTTAGGTGAATACAATGCTAGTTTGAAACATATTTGTCTTTGTTTAATATCATGTCTGTTTATTTACTGATTTATGTATTAATTTTTTTTAGCGGCCCGATAAGGTGGATGCTTTACGTCGGGTTTTCCTTGCACGACGGAGTTCACGCATCAGACGGCGTGGACGTGCTATTACGTCTCCGTTCACCCCAATGGTGCGAAGACTCCGCAAGAAGAAGCCCGACTCACCGGTCATCCCTCAAGAGTCCCCTCCAATCGTTCAAGAGGCCCCTATTCTCCCTCAAGATTCCCCCCCACCGTTCAAGAGGCCACTGTCATCGTTGAAGAGGTCCCTCCCACCATTCCAGAGCCCGATTCACATGGGGTAATATATCGAAGTATTGAGAAACCCCCACCGGTTCCGGACATGATGGATGAGAGTTGGCTCTCGTATGAGTTACCGGCTAGTACCCTTCCGGTATCTGAAGTGGAGAGGAGACAACTACCGGAAACAATTGTGGATAATACCCTTTGGGCTAAGACCGCAGTTGATTTTTATCTACATGAGCGGAGCCAAGGGTGTTACACTGACATCAACAAACTCAACGATGAAATGTTTTTGTTGCTTGATCGGTCTTGGTGGGGTGTGCTATTAGGGGTTGAAGACAGTGGCTATTTGGATGGGGAGGTAAGACTATATTTGTCTTATATATGATTTTGACTAATTTGTTTAAAAATTAATGTAATTCACTAATATATGTATTTTTTTTGTAAAATAGCATATCGATGCATGGGTGTTACGTCTACTAATAATAAGGAAGCTTAGGAAAATAAAAAAAATTCGCTATATACAATAATGCCGACGGCTTTTCACGCAGTTCACTTGAAGAATCAACGAGATGAATCATTTTTGTTGGGCAATGGACAAGCTAAACTTTATCCTGCATGGTGGGAGGTCGATACGGTTAGTGTTTATTTTTTAAATTTTTTAAAGGTGTTAATAAATAATAAGTGCGCAAATAAATGAATTATTACTTATGATCGCAGGTGTTTATCCCTGTTTTGGAACGTCGTCACTGGCTTCTCGTCCAACTTCAGCTCCCATCCCTGAAGATAATAGTGTATGACAGCATGATCAATTACATATCACTGTCTGATTTGAGAGATATTTTCAAGGGATGGAGCTCTCATTTGGCTAAATTCTTGGATGGGATTAAGTATTGGAGTCATTCTGGACACAAGAAGCCAAAGAAGTTCAATGTCACAGTTGTCAGAGACGAGACCGCGCCACAGCAATCGCCGGGAGCCAGAGGGGATTGTGGTCCTCTCGTATGCCTTTGCTTGGCGCGTTTGACGACGGGAAGCACAGAGTTTTTACCTCCCACCGATAGAGATAGAGCTGCAGTAGGCTTGTGGTTTCGGCATTATATGGCTAGAGCAATATATTCGAGACGCTGCCTACCTGCATCCGCGTTATGAAAGTGTCCATTGTTAATTGGTAAGTCAAATGCAAGTTTTGTTAACATATATACTCCTTTTGGTTTGAAAATGTTTGGTTAAGTACCTAGAATTCAATAATTTGCTGTTTGTAGGTTTTAGATGTGTAGGAAGTCTTGTTTGAGCAAATGTTTGGTTTCTGCAGGTTAATCCTTAAGTGAGCTGTGTGAAATGGATGTACGGGGTCACAAAGTTGTTGATTCATTGATTCAATAATTGATGAAGAAATAAGAATTATTATTATTTTTGATTGTTTAATTGATTTGTAAAAGATGATTTGTAAATGTTGATTTGTTTAATTGATGTGTACATAATTTGTGTTGAAATGTAATAGTTGATTTGTTGATTTTCAATCTGCTTTATGTTGAAGGCAAAACAGACTATCGCAACGCGAAATGGCTATCGCAACGAGAAAATCGCAATGCGATTTTCGTTTCGCATTGCGATTTTCTCGTTGCGATAACCATTTTCGCATTGCGATAGTCAAATGAATGTCTAATAGTGATGACAACTGAACAGATCATAGCAATGTTCAAACTCAAGTTACTAATACATGCCTAACTGAAAATGTTAAAAGTGCACACATAAAATACACATAATGCAAGTTTTGTTAACATATATACTCCTTTTGGTTTGAAAATATTTGGTTAAGTACCTAGAATTCAATAATAATTGTTAAAAGTTTATGCATGTTAATCCTCGTTGCCTTTTTCATTTCGCATTGCGATTCTATCGTTGCGATTTGCAGTTCACATTGCGATGGTCAAATGATGGCCTTTCGCAACGCGATTCTGACTTTCGCAACGAGATAATACAGAATCGCAATGCGAGTTTCAAAGTTCGCAACAGGTTTTAGTTTCGCAAGCCAAATTTTTTGTGTATGTATATATACGCAGCAGCAACAACTCATAACCTAAATCCCTAAATCGCAACTCATTCCATCTCCATCTATCACTCTCTCCGGCGATATCCGTTCCAATATCCAACGACATCCTTCCCCATCCGGCAACAGGTCTTAGTTTCGCATCTCGTTTGTTTAGTTACAACCATGAAATCATCTAATGTTGATCATGTTTGGATAGATTTGTGCTTTGGAGGGTCATGGGAGAATTTTCATGGTGTTTTACAATATATGCCTTTACCCATGAATCTTCAACTAAAACTGTCATTAAAGAAGTTAACTTATGAAACCCTAATGTTACGTGTTTCAAAAAAATTGAATTTAGAGCCCCTAAGTGTATTTAGGCTATCTTATCAGAGAAATGGTAAAGTTTATTGTTAACCGACAATGAAGATGTTGAACGATTCATTGCTTACATTAATGTTTCAAGTGATGATGTTACATTGTATGTTGTTGAACCTAGAAGTAGTATTGTTGGGTCAGTAGCGGGTAGTAATCAACTAAGTGGGTCTCAAAACCCACAGCCTTTCTCTAATCCAAATCCAAATCAACTTTCAGCACCAAATTCCGGTTTTCGTATTGACCAATTAGACGATGATGAGCCAAGAGAAAAAATTGTGAGTACTAGTCAGTATTCGAAATTTGATCTTGGTCAATACCCGGACTTTGATATTGGTCAATACACGAATTTTGATGATGTTTCAGAAGAAGAAACAGACCCTGCGTGTAATGATTTTGATATTGGTCAATACCCGAATTTTGATGATGAAACACCCGTTGTCGAGGAAGATGTTGTTGATGATAATGAGGAGGAAGTTACGACTGTGAATGAACATGTTGAACATCCATTCTGTAATTCATATAATCCTGAAGAAGAAAAAGAAGAAGAAAAGTCCCCGAAGAAAAGAAAATGCCACGGGAGTATAACTGGAATATGCCAGAATTACTTCAGTTACCGGAAGAAGAGTTGGCAAAGAAAGCAGTTGATTGTTACACAAAAGTTATTCGTATCAAGAAAGATGATTGTTTTGATACAAAGGAAGACTTGAAGATAGCTTTGTATACGAAATGTGTGGAAGATGGCTATCAACTAAAAGTTAACAAATCAAGCAAAGATCGTTTCGAAACAAGGTGTACGGTTGACAAAAACTGTACGTGGCGTATGATTGCAAAGAGGATAAAAGATTGCGCAATGTTTCAAGTTAGGACCTTTATTGATAAACATACATGTTCAAGAACCCAAGTTTTTCCTCACCATAGACAGGCAAACAAAAAAGTGTTGGGTGGTTTTCTGGCTGAGTTAATGTTTTTGAATGGCAGGGTATATCGGGGACATGAAATTATGACTGACATGAATGCTCGGTTCAAGATTAGTATATCATATTCTCAAGCTTGGAGAGCCAAATGTTATGCCTTGGAATTGTTGAGGGGGTCGCCAGAAGCATCGTTTGCCCAACTGCCGGCTTATTGTCATAATTTAAAGCTGAAAAATCCTGGGTCGGTAACTCATATCAAACAGATAGAGATGGACGCTTTGAGTTGCTGTTTATCGCCATTGGTGCTGCGGTTAGTAAATCAAATAATTCTGTTGACTCATTTCTGTTAGTTACATGCATTTAAAATTTAATGATTATATTTCTTGTGTATATTATTTTGTAGATTCGTTCGTTTATTACTTGCATGCGCCCAGTTATTATAGTTGACGGAGCACATTTGAAAGGTCGATACCTTGGAGTAAACTTATTAGCAGTATCCATGGATGCTAACAATGGGATATTGCCAATAGCTTACGGGGTTGGCAAATCTGAAACCTCCGATTCATGGACATGGTTTATGGGGCATCTTAGGGATTGCATAGGTCCTATTAGCAATCTGACAATCATATCTGATAGGGCAAACTCAATTGACAACGCTGTTAGAAGGTGTTTCCCAGATGCTTTTCATGGACTTTGTGGTGTTCATTTGTATAGAAATCTAAAATCAAGGTCTGCTGGTATAAAAAAGCACAAATGGACATACTGGAAGGCTGTAAAGGCTTATCGGGAAGTGGATTTCAATAAGCATATAAACTGTTTAAGACGTGTTTTGCCTCAGTGTGCTCAAACACTAGAAGATGTCGGGTTTGAAAGATGGTCAAGAGTACATCAACTTGGAGCAAGATATGGTTTCATGACGTCTAATAGTACAGAATCAATTAACGCTCTAAGTCGTCATTCCCGGAAATTACCCATTACTATGTTAATGGAGTTTTTTCGAGCCTCTATTCAACAGTGGTACTACAAGAAAAGAAACCATGCAGGTATTATTTCTTTGAATTACAGGAACATTGGGATATATTTTACTAAGTATTATTTATTTAAATTTACAGGAACATTGGAACATCGTGTTACACCATGGACTGAAAAAAAGATAACGAAACGTGTTGTGAAGTCAACGTCATGGTGAGTTGAACCATGTTCAAACACTTTGTTTGAAGTACTGGATAATAACTTAAATGGGCTTGTCGATCTAAATGCAAGGACGTGTAGTTGTATGAAATGGCAAACACTGGTTATCCATGCGGCCATGTTATAAAAGTTGCTCTTCATCTAAACCAAGATGATTCAAGCACATACGCTATGGATTGCTACACTACAGAAGTATATCGACAGACTTATGCCGAGATTGTCTACCCTATTTCACATCCTTCTGAGTGGGACATACCAGATGACTTACAAACAGTTTTGCCACCAACCATGGACAGAAGGCTACCTGGCCGACCAAAAAGTCACGATCGTATACCGTCTAAGGGTGAAGAGAAGAAGAGATCGACATGTAGTCGGTGCAAGAAGTGGTCATACAAGGTTGACATGTGGATCACCAGTGCCATCACAATCATCTTTTCCTCTACCAAAATATGGATCATCATCAAAATCCAAAGCTCATATGGTGTCAAGAAAAAGGCAATCAAAATCGCAATCATCTTTAAAATCCCAATCACAACTGGCTTCACCTTTGGGTCTGTTAACTTAGGTGATTTTTAAATGCAAACGTTGTATTATGTAGATTTTGTGTGAACTGTTAACATTTTCAGTTAGGCATGTATTAGTAACTTGAGTTTGAAAATTGCTATGATCTGTTCCAGTTGTTATCACTTAATAGGCAATCATCTTAATGTCCATCGCAACGCGGAAATTACTATCGCAATGCGAAATGAAAATCGCAACGAGAGAATCGCAATGCGAAATGAAAATCGCAACGAGGGAATCGCAATGCGAAATGAAAATCGCAACGCGAATTTAATTTCGCGTTGCGATTTCATTTTCGCGTTGCGATTCTCTCGTTGCGATTTTCATTTCGCATTGCGATAGTACTTTTTGCCTTCAACATAATGCATATTGAAATCAACAAAATCAACCATTACATTTCAATCAATTAAACAAGCACAAATAAGAATTATGTTAACATCAATTAAACAAATCAACTTTTACAAATCACCTTTTACAAATCAATTAAACAATCAAAAAAATAAGCAATAATTATTAGAGAAAATAACACTTCTACTATTGAATCAACTTTGCAGCCATACATCATTTTCACGCAGCTCACTTCTGAGATTAACCTGCATAAACCAAATATTTGCTCAAACAACACTTTCTACACATCTAAAACCTACAAACAGCAAATTATTGAATTCTAGGTACTTAACCAAACATTTTCAAACCACAAGCCTATAAACATACCAATTGTTTATGGACATTTTTATAACGCGGATGCAGGTAGGCAGCGTCTCGTATATATCGATCTAGCCATATAATGTCGAAACCACAAGCCTACTGCAGCTCTATCTATATCGGTGGGAGGTAGATACTTATACTTCCTGTGATCAAACGGTCCAACGCCAAGCATACGAGAGGACCACAATCCCCTCTGGGTCCTTTCGTTTGTTGTGGTGCGGTCTCGTCTCTGCTAACTGTAATATTGAGCTTCTTTGGCTTCTTGTTTCCAGAACGAGTCCAATAATTTATCGCATCCAAGTATTTAGCCAAATAAGAGCTCCATCCCTTAATAATATCTCTTAAATCAGCCAATGATATGTAATTTATCATGCTGTCATATACTATTGCCTTAAGGGATGGGATCTGAAGCTCGACGAGAAGCCAATGGTTACGTTCCAAAACAGGGATAAACACCTGCAATCATAAGTAATAATTCATTCATTTGCGCACTTATTTATGAATACCTTTAAACTCAATCTAAAATAAACACTAACCTTATCGACCTCCCACCATGCAGGATAAAGTTTAGCTTGTCCATTGCCCAACGCAAATGATTCATCTCGTTGATTCTTCAGTGAACTGCGTTAAAAGCCGTCGGCATTATTGTATACCGTGTATTTCTTTTATTTTCCTTAAGTTTCCTAATTATTAGTAGACGTGACACCCACGCATCGATATGCTGTTTTACAAAAAAATACATATATTAGTGAATTACATTAATTTTAAACAAATTATCAAATGAAAATATAAGAAAAATATAAGACTTACCCCTCCATCGAAATAGCCATTGTCTTCGACCCCTAATAATACGCCCACCAAGACCGATCAAGCAACAAATAGATATCATCATTGAGCTTGCATATGTCAGTGAAACACCCCTGGCTTCGCTCGTGTAGATAAAAATCAACTGCGGTCTTAGCCCAAAGGGTGTTATCCAGAATTGTGTCCGGTAGTTGTTTCCTCTCCTCTTCAGATACCGGTATGGTACTGGCCGGTAACTCATACGAGAGCCAACTTGAATCCATCATGTCCGGCACGTCAGAGGGTTTCTTAAGAATCCTACATATGACGCCATGTGAATCGGGCTCTTGAATGGTGGGAGGGACCTCTTCAACGATGACAGTGGCCTCTTGAAGGGTGGGAGGGGACTCTCGAGGAATGATAGGGGCCTCTTCAACGATAGGAGTGGACTCTTGATGGATGATAGGCGAGTCGGGCTTCTTCTTGCGGTGTCTTCGCACTATTAGGGTATACGGAGACTTAATAGCACGTGCACGCCGTCTGATGCGTGAACTGTCGTGCAAGAAAAACCCGACGTAAAGCATCCACCTTATCGGTCCGCTAAATAAAAATACAAATATCAGTAAATAAACAGACATGATATTTAAACAGTGAAAACAAAGATAAATATATTTCAAACTTTCAACCACAAGACAAAACAAAGACAAATACTAACTTCACAGTGTTAAAGTAAAAAGTTTAGCAGTTTGGCAGCAATCGAATAAATTTACCAAGCAATCTAAGTGAAATGGTTAATTTAAGTGAAATTACGAGTAAATTTATCATCAAGTTAATATGGAAAATCTTAAACTTACCTCGTTGCGTAGAGTATGAACCTCATTCTGCAACGATACTACCATCTCACGTAGAGCGGCAACCTCACCACGTAAAGTAGACACCTCCACACGCCATGCACCATCGTTATCGCGTAGAGTACCGATCTCCTCACGCAAGGCATTGACCTCATCACGTAACTCCCTTGACTCATCCCGTGGAGGTGGAGAACAGGGAGATAGAAGTCGTGACATCTTTGTCGGTCGCCTATCATGAGGTGATGGTGGAGAAGAGACTCGATGATGTGACGGGATAGGTGATGGCTCTCGTTGTAGAGGTGTATAGTCGGGTCGATCAGGTGATGGCTCTGGGTGAGGTGATGGCTCTCGAAGTGGAGGAAGTGGAGGCTGCTCATCATTCGTGCCATCAAAAAAACGCTGACTAGCTTACCACCAATCAGTGGCAAGCTCAGCCTCCGTGGGTGTCAGTCTCATTAATGGAGTGTTGGCCTCCTAATAATATAAAAACTAAAACAAAGTTAAACGTCTACTATTAATAACTTGTTTATATGATAGTATTTGTGTTAACTTACATTATTTATTGTCGCATATGGTATTAAGTCTTCCCAATCCAACATACGTTTCCTCTTCCAGGAAATAGCCCTAGGAATATCATCTGAGGATTTTAATGCATATGTCCGCATGCTGGGGAAGCCTCGAATATCCAAATCTACAAACAATATAATAACAAACATTAGTAATTGTTAAATAATTAATTATAATTTTGAAAACATTATATAGAAATTCTTACCTTAAAGGCCCAAACAAAGCCTGACAAAGTGTATTTCGACCCATCGCCCCGCAAACTTTTGCGGTCATCAAAGGCAGACGACAACTTAGTCCAGGTAGCTTTCCATATATACGAACCCCACGGAAACAGATTCCATGCATTTAGGTCCTCTACCAATAATATTAGCTCCTGAGGAATAGGTTGTCTGGCCTCTCTGCCTAGAAAGCCGGCATACAAAAGTAGTAGAAGGCATACTCGGACAACATCGACGTCATTCATCCGAGTAAAACCATCTTTCTTATTAAACAATTCTTCATGTCGTCGACGTGTAAGTTCGGCTTCTCTATTGACTCATCAGGAAAAACCCTGGATAACCATGATGGGCGGGTGATATGACGAGTGTACCGGCCTACATCATCGTGTCCGAATCGTAGACCAGTGATTAAGCAGAACTCCTTCCGCCCAAAACAAGTATACGCCGGTGGAAAATGAAACCATATCTCTTCCTCCCACGTTGTATACTGTCAGGTAGATTGCTAGTCATGGTCTGAAGCCACAAATGGGTCAAACTAGCATCTCCACCCGGATGCTGTACTCTCAGCCATGGCCCGAAGCAGGTTTCTTCAAACAATTTTCTTTGTGCAGGTGAAAGCTTCGAAGCATTGTAGTGGCTAGGCTAACTTTATTCCTTAATGTCAATGAAGCCGAAAAAAATTTCTACAAAAAAAACAATAAACATACCAAGTTAGATATACCAAAAATTACACTGTCAAGATATACCAAAAACAAAACAATAAACATAAATAGTAGTTTATTCTTGAAACTAAAATTTGCAACACTGTTTTGTCTTTTGGTTGAAATGAAAATCGCAACGAGATAATGAGAATTGCAACGCGGAAATGACTATCGCAATGAGAGAATCGCAACGCGAAATGACTATCGCGACGAGAATCGCAACGCGAAATGAAAATCGCAACGCGAAATGAAAATCGCAACGCGAAATGAAAATCGCAATGCGATTTTGGTTTCGCGTTGCGATTTTTATTTCGCGTTGCGATAGTTATTTACGCTTTGCGATTTTCATTCTCGAAACTATTCTTCTTCTGCATTACTTCAACCAAAAGACAAAACAAAGACAAATACTAACTTCACAGGCTAAACAGTTTAGCAGTATTGGCAGCAATCGAATGAATTTAATAAGAAATCTAAGTGAAATGGTTAATCTATTATTGAAATTACCAGTAAACTTATCATCAATCTCAATATGAAAAACCTAAAATAATGCAAAAATTTCAAAATAAAAATAAAAAACTAACCCTCGGAGGTTGATTTTCCATTTCTGAATGATTGTGAGGGATTTTTGACTGTGAATGGTTGTGAGGGATTTCGCCGGCGATGGGGACGGAAATCTTCGGAGATGGGGACGGATTTCGCCGTAGAGAGTGAAAGATGGAGATGGGACTGAGTGTTGTGTGTTTGGGTTTGAGGTTATGAGTTGCGTGCGATTACTGTGGACGGTTCATTTTCCGATTTATTAAGAAAAAATACGTGTTTGGAATTTGAAAAAAAAATACGCGTTAATACGAATGGCGCTAAGTAAATCGCGTTGCGAAAGTCAGTATCGCGTTGCGAAAGTAAGTATCTCGTTGCGATTTTTTATTATCGCATTGCGATAGTCAGTATCGCATTGCGATTTTCCCAATTCGCGTTGCGATTTACTTATTCGCATTGCGAATTTCCCAATTCGCGTTGCGATTTACTTATTCGCATTGCGAATTGGGAAAATCGCAACGATACTGTAGACCATCGCAACGCGATTTTCAACTATCGCATTGCGAAAATGCAACGCGTATTTGCGATAATGGAGATCGCGTTGCGAATTAGCGATCGCATTGCGATTTTGTTGGTCATTTTGGCAAATCCGGAAAAAGTTGGTTAAAATCGTATATTATATGGGATTTTTGGTCACTGAGGTTATTTTCTCAAAAATTTATTATAATGATTTATATTATTAGGGAGTATTTGGTTAAGGATTGTGGGATTCCAATGGGATGGGAATCTCACATTCTCATATTTGGTTGGTCGAGAATTTCATTCCCGGTAATGTTTTATTACCAATAATAGATTTTTTGGGGTATATTACCGGGAATGTCATTACCGCCCTTTCTTTAGGTATTGTAACATTACCGGCGTTTTGGACTAAAATGCATTTAAATTTTTATATTTTTTTCAAAAATATCCTGCTTCTGTCATTTAATAATAAAAATTCTACGAAAGTTAAATTACAAATTTATCCTTAAATTATTTTAGATTTACAAAAAAAATCTATAATTAAAAATTTTATATGAAGTTCAGGATTAAATTTTTTTTACCATTTCATTAAACTTTTTTTATATTTTTAATTTTGTAAAAAAATTATATAAATATTATGAATTTAATTTTTTAAAGAGAATATATAAATATTTTACAATTTGTAATATTATACAAATATATAATAAGGACAATTTGGTAAAATATACATTCCAATAATATTTTATTCCTTTAATCAAACATGGTAATCTTACATTCCTGCTAAACCAACCAAACACAAAATACAACATTGCTAGTAATCTTATTCCCTGGTAATCTTTTATTCCTACTGGTAATCTTACATTTCGTGAACCAAACGCACCCTTAAGGCAAAGATTTGTTTGAATATTTGATTTTCTTTAACTATATAAGATATATATATATATATATATATATATATATATATATATATTTATTTCATATTATGATATTATTTAATATATTAAATATAATTTTAAATTATAAAATATATTTATAATATTATATTTTAAAGAAAGTATTTTGAGAGTAAAATATTGATGATAGTATAAAGGAGTCAAAGAATTGATAAGAATAAAAAAATTATAAACAATTGTAGTAAAAAACCAAATTTAGTAAAATGCAAAATTAAGGAACTAAGAAAAGTACAATTTTAGTAAAAAAAATAAGAATTGAAGTTCCATAGGTACTTTATTATGGTGTAGAGCATGTGGCTCAAATTTGATCGAAATGGACTTAAAATAAAACATGAATTGAATAAATAAAGAAATTATGAAAGATTGAGGAAATAAGGAATTAAATTGAAAAATAGAAAAATTATTAAAAAAAGGAACTGAAGTTACATATGTATTCTACGATAGTTTAGGAGTATATGATTCAAATTTGGTAAAAAAGGACTAAAACTGAAGGAGAAATTGAAGAAATAATGAAATCAATGACTAAATTGTAAAAAATGTTAAACTACTTAGTCATATTTTTTATTTTTCGAATAACTGAAAATTTCAAAATTTCAAAATTTCAAATCGACTCGAACTCAAAAAATGAATTTATAATTCGAGTTGACGTAAATAACTCAAAATTAAAAAAATAATTTTTTGAATCTAGTTTTACTCACGCCTAACTACGTGTCCACATTCCCTCATTCATCATTGAAGAAAGAGCTGAAGTTGATGCAGGAGATTGGGACCAATAACATGTTTGCAGCTGAAGTTGAGAAGAGACGGAATTATGATTAAATATTATACGCGTAAAATATTTATTTAACTTTAAAAAAATGATTTATTTTATATTTAATCTAAAAATTTAGGAAGTAAAAGCCTATTTTACTTAAATTTAAATTGATAAGAACTAAAATGCTATTAAATCACCCTTCCACTCTCTATATATCTTCCGTCCTTATTCATGGTTTGAATTTTATTTTTGATCCATCTTAGTATTATATCTATTTATGTCATTTGACTTAACTCATATTTAAAGAGATTTTATTTGATCCGATTTTAAATAAAATTTTATATTCGAATCCAACACGAATATATATTATAATACTTTAAATTAGTTATATAAGTTCTAACCGCTATAATTTAATTACAAAAAAATAAAAAATACATTAATAATTATTTGCACTAACTTATTTATTATTGGATGAAATGCAGCAAATTAATTAACCCTTTTATACACTATATAATCCTTGAGATTATTTTTTAATTCTTAATCTATATAATCCAATTTTTTTATTATTATAATTCCCTCTATTTTTAATTAAATAATTTTTATATTAAGATAAAATATACTTATGTCACTCAACTATTAGTTGGATTATAAATATGTCATTCTTTTGTCATTTAATTTAATTATTTATTTGAAATATTGCTATAAATATGGTATTGACGGTTAAATATTAGATGGAATACTAACATTTATACACTATGGCCCTAATTTAAAACAATTTAATAAATTTTAACTTTTATATTTAATTTTTTTTATCAATTTAGTCTTTATTCTGCTCACAAATTACTTGTTATTCTCCAAAAGAAATTCTATTATATTCATGTTGTTTTTCTAATATAATAACAGTTTAGCAGTAACTTATTGCTACTTTATAATAAAATGTAGTTAATCCATTATTGCATTCATTTGCAGACTCGTTTAGTTTGATAGTATAATAAGAAAAGATTAAAATAATGGAGATTTTAAATATAAAATGTCAAATTTATTAAATTATTTTAAATTAAAACTAAATTTATATAATGTTTAAATATTAGACTAAAATTATTATTATACTAAAAGTTTATTTTTATTTTTAACGATACTTTTTAGAAAAAGATAACCCATAGTAATTGAACGACGAGAGATGTGTGTTACTCTTTATATAATGGGTTTAGGTTGGATTTTTTTTATATCGTTTGGGTTTGAAATAAGGTGTTACGCGTCTGGATTTGGTTGGATAACATTATTGGGTTTAAGTTTTAATACATATATATTTAATATTAAATCAAAGTCACTTTCATTGTTAAAATGAGTTTAAATTTGGCAGAAAGGCACAAGATTTCCTTGAAATTTTGGAAAAATTTAATGTCATCATTGTATTATTATTTTTCAATGTCACCCTCTAATAAAAAAAAAACTCAATGTGTCCATTATATTATTTTTTCTTAATATGACCTTCCAACTTAGAAAATAAAATTAATGTAATCATTTGACCAACGTTTTTCGTCATTGACTGTTTTGATGATGATATGACATTCGCAGTGCTGATTTGATGGTTTACGGTACTGACATGACGATCTATATGTCATGTTTAAGTTACCAATTTAACCCATATGTCATGTTATTTGCCATGCTATCAATCATCGTGGGCTGTCACGTCAGCAACGTAACGGTTAACGACGAAAAATGTTAGTTAAAGAACTACATTAAATTTATCTTATGAGTTAAAAAGTTAAATTGAGAGACAAAATAATACGAAGACCATGTTGATTTTTTTAAAAGTACATAGATCTGCCTTTAAATTTTAAAATTGAAATTAAGTGGATTTAATCCACACGTATGATCGAGTTAAAATCAAAATTAAAAAATCAAATAAAAATAATCCAAACTGGATGAACTCAATCAGTTTAGTTGGTTTTCACTTAAATTTACTCACCCTGATAAAATCATTTGAAATCAGTATGAAATTTCTTCTCCATTCTTCATTCTGAATTGCTTTAGTCCATTTGTTTCCACTCTCCAACCCGCTAATGCCTCTCAACGCTGAATGAATCGTCTCTAACCTTCACTATCAAAACTCTTTAGTTTTACATAAATTTAGGACAGTTGAATAAGTGTTAATAGATGGTTGAGATTGACTCTTTATTTTTTTCCAGTATGTATCTTCTCATTTTCTATCGTTAATCTCATCCATATATATATTTGTCGACACCGTTTTTCGCCCAGGTGGGGGAAAAATAATACAACTTAGAATGAATGAGTTTTTCTTTGAAATGATTTTATAAAATATTAGGAGTCGCGACCAACCATTTTAAGGTGCGATAGGAACACCAAAAATTGAGTAATTTTAATAAAATATTATTTTTATCAAAAATACCAAATCTGGGTCTGTGAAAACCAGAAAGTATGTTCGGGAGTCGGTTACGCATGGGGAAGTATTAACACCCCACAACGCCCAGAATTTGGCACCTAATCGATTACCCTATATTTAAAATTGAAAATTTTGAGTTCGAGATTTTATTTAATATAAAAATCATTATGGATGCAAAATTGAAAAGGATGATCGTTTATTGAGACTAATAACTTTCACCCTCAAGCATGTTGGCAAAAGCTCAATTATTGAATCCAATAAACGAATATTGTCCCGGAGTTTAAGAAATCATGACATGGGGTTTTGAAAAGGATGTCTATCTACTTCGGGAATTATCAGCGGTCACCCCTTGAGCATAAAACGGAAGATATGCTATTAACTCCTTGGTAAATCAACATTGCCTTGTATTTTAAAACCAAATGCAATCAAGCAACCTTTTACAGACCTAATTAAGGCAACCCCTAACTTAAAGTGTAAAATTATGAGACCTAATTAATGGAGTCTCTAATATTAATCCTAATTTATTTTAGCCAATTATTGATTCAAATAATTGATTTGAACCATCGGACATCTTAATGCTAAATCCAAATTGAATCATTCCCTAAATTAGAGGACTATCTAACTAGAAAGTTCAAGGACTAAAGTGTGAAAATTCCAAGGTTAAGGCTCTAATTATAGGCATCTAACTGTGAGAGCTAAACTGAATTTGGTGTCATCTACTTCGACGACGCTTCAAGTCCGACGAGATCCAAAAAGATAGGTAAAGGATTTCACTCTTCATTTTTTATTTTTTTACTCTTTTTGTATCCGAAATTTGCTGGTAAAATAAGGGGAAAAAGATCTTTACCTTCAAACTTTTTTGATGTGGAGAAAAATGAGGGGAAAATGTCTCTTTTACAACATTATTTTTGGGTTTTATACCAGTGTTCTTACAGAGATTTAAACGTGATTTTTACAATAAAAAACCTAATCCTACTTACTTTCTGCCATTTTCTCTGTTGCTCATGCATGGTGGTTGTAGAGCCCATACGAACGGCAGATGAAGGACATGAATCCCTTGCTCAGTAAGCGAGGCATTAAATGCATTAGAATTGATGAAATCCGGTTTGGTGGCTCCGGCTTGATGGCGGCTTTGAAGATCAGCACATCTAGATGTGTAATAGATTCGGTCAGTGACGCGAGTCGATAGCTAATGGCCTTGGTGTTGGCGTTGACGACTAACCCTAACATTAGGGGTAATGTCAAACAATTTTTGTTAAGGATATGGGCTTAGGGTCTTAATTTAGGCTCAACAAAAATGGGTTTGTAATTGGGTTCATTTTGGGCCATTTGTAATAATCGGGTCTTATAGTAGTAGTAATAATAATAATAATAATAATAATGGTCGGGTAAAAATATGGTGATTACAATTGCCCCTCTTTGCTCATTGATGTGAAATGGGAATGAAACAAAGATATTAAGCACCAATTTTTATCCGGCCTACACTATTGAGATTCTTGAGCTACAAGTTATTCTCATTATGAACTCTTCACTCTCCTGGGATGAGCTCTTCTAATTATGAACTCTTTTTTGGGAATGTTGACCCACCTCATTCTATGATGAAATCGGGCAAATGTGACGTTGATCCAACTCTGTATGTGATATATGAGCCGAGATTTGAACAAGTTCTTCTCATTATGAACTTCTTCTGTGGGAATACTAATCCACCTCCTTATCTGATGGACTCGAAAGGTTAAACAAGTTCTTCTCATTATGAACTTCTTCTCCCTCATCGGATGAGTTATTCTCATTATGAACTCTATACTGCAAATATTGATCTATCTCCTTCTGTGATGGAATTAACCTGTAAAAGAATTATCGTATGTCAATGAAATGTTTTTGAGGTTCCCAAAGGTTGTGACCCGAAGGTCCTTAATTCTTTGTTGAGATCCACTTCTTTCAAGGGTAAAAATGTAGATTGAAATCTTCGTTAACCTTTTGAATCCTGTCAAACATTTAAGACTTGGTAAAAGAATGAATGTGTATGCTCCTATTGTGCAAATACCTAAATATGCATGCATGATGTCATTTTAGTATTGTGAAACCCATTATCTTATAACCCTCTGCTTTGCTCTCTTTAGTGAACCTTTGTCTTTGCCTGAGTCTTCATCCTTCCTTTGTTTCTCAAATCGGGCTCGACCATTTTCTCACATTTCCTCCGAGTTTCTACCTTAAATGCCTTAGAGCAACCCTTTCATATGGGATTTACCCTTATATTATTTTTCTTATTTTCAGTGAAATTTCTTTTTTTCATTTCTGAGGAAATCTTGAAATGTGCTTGAGAGCGAACTTAATTGTCATCAATATATTATTCTCCTTGTATCACAAATATTTTGTCATCAATGATCATTAGCATTGATATAATGGCTCACTTTGGAGTCCCTGCACTTAAAAGTCTAACTCAAAGTAATATCAAGAAATTTTTTGCTTTCTTTTGGACTATGTTAGTGTACTTCTAACATGTTTATAAAAACAAATAAAGCAGAAGTTTGAAAAGATGAAATTGGAATTTGTTGATAAAACCTGGAAAATTTTACAAAGCAATGGCAATCATAGAATGAAAAGAAATCTAGAAATAAAAGACAGATGTCCCAATGATTACTAGCATGGTGTTTCTGAACCAATCGATTCGACATAATTTGGAGCACTGAGGTAAGCTTCTGTATGAAAGATCTCAGTGTTGCACAGATGTCTGCAGGTGTGAAGCTTCTATTGAGCTACCAGGCTTTCGAGATAGTTTAATTACCGGATGCCTAACATCAACAGAAACTAATTGATAATTTGGAATCCGAATTCAGAAAAGTATTATATCTCTTCTCTTCTCTTAGCACATGCGTGCCTATATTGCAAGTTTTCATCACACACTATTCTTTTATCATGCATCAATGCTTATACAGATATCTATTTATTATACAGGTTCAAAGATATCATCACCTACCACCAGGGGATTTTCCAAATGTGGAACATTTTGGGGAGGTTTTGAGTGGTTACAACTTCGACAAATTCGAGAAACTAAAACCTAAAATGACTCAAGCTGTTGATGACATGTTGGGTTATGACATCCCCGAACTTCTGAAAGACATTCAGAAATCCCTACGATTAGTTTACCGACACTAATTTTGTAACATCCTGAAATTCAGGGTCAGTGACTAAATTGCAAATTTTGAAAACTATGTGCTTGATTTAAAATAAATTAAAAGTTCATGGATTTAGTAGTAAAGCTGGAAAATAACAAGGGTGTTATGGTCTTTTCTAAGAGAAGATTTTTATTTTCCATTTTTAAGGAAACCACGTGGGAAAGGAGAGAATTATCCAGAGTCTTCTTCTCCAGCTTCTTCTTCTCCCCGTAAGCCTCATTTAAAGGTGAGTTTAATTTCAGCTGTTTAATTCTTGGATTTATAAGTTGATTTTGATTCTTGGAGTATTATATAAGCTTAAGGAAAGCTTATATAAGCTTTAAACATCAAGAATAGAGAATTAGAAAGGAAATGATATGAAGGGTGTAGAAATGAAATTTTGTTATAGAAAGGTTTTTGAAGTTCTAAAGATGGATTTGACTTGTCAAGGGTATAATTAAGAAGCTAGAAGCAATAGAATTGAATTTGGAACATGTTGAAAATTTAGTGTAATTCTTGAATTACATATGGAGAATAGGATTTTGATGTTAAGGAGGTGATTAATGAATAGGAATGAGTTTGAATATGAGTATGTAAGTTAAAAATAAGAAAGGGGATGATATATGAAGTATTAAGCTGAAAAGTGGATTTTCGGGCATAAAAGAGGATTCTGGGCAGAGTGCATCGATGCACATTCATAGTGCATCGATACATCAAGGTTAAAACCCAGAAATTGTTTGAAGGTGTATCGATGCATTGGTAATGCATCGATGCACTCTTTTAAAATAGAAACATCGAATTCAATTAGTGCATCGATGCATAAGTCATGCATCGATGCATCCCTATAATAATACAACATCGAATGCATTTTATGCACCGATGCATCAGTAGTGCATCGATGCATACCTTCATTAAAAGATGAAATTGGCTTTTCTCTGAGCCTAAGGAGTGATAGTTTCGAATATATCAATCAGTATACTGATAAGTATTAATGTATTATTATGTAGATATAGAATGAAAGCTTGTTTCGGAACAAACTAAGGATTAGGATTGATTCAAAACAACGAGGCCCAGGTGAGTGCAATTTAAATTGTACTTATGTACCAAATAAACATTGGCTAGCGATGAGCCAGTGATGGAGTCACTATGGTAAGAAGGGACTCCTAAAAATGTTATTTGAATTGTGATTCTTATGTTTGCATGAGTGCATGAAAATGGGTACATATGTTATATGTATTGCATATGTTACATGAATTGAATGAATATATGTTAGTGTGATAAGCTATGTGAACTGGTTTAAATAGTATATGTGATTATATAAGTTTATAATATAAATATGTGATATAAGACATAAGTAAAGAACTATATGATATTAGATAAGATAAACATATGCTATTATAATTGACTATAGGATCGCGAACTATGTAAAAATAGCAAGGACTTATGTGATAGCAAGAGAAAATGATATAAAATAGATGATATAGATATAAATGATAAGTTAAACGACATAGACATATGTGATTATATGAAAAAGAATATAAGTTATGTGATTATGAACATGTGGATATAGGTCTAGTTGAGGATATAATAACAAGAGATATAAATTACACGAGTTAAATATATGAGAATTAGTATAACCAACTTATGAGATGAAATGAAAAGTGAGACAAGTTAAATAACATTGACCTATAGGACAATATGAAAATAATATATAAATTAGGAGACATTGACAGAAGTGATTATATGAACATGTAAGATAAGCTATATGTGAAGAGTTATGGGCTTAAATGAACATATAATATATGAGTCATATAGTAAAGATCTATGAAGCTATAGGAAGATGTTATGGGAGTTATGTGATGATAAGTTATAAGAATATATATATAGGTAATAAGTTATGTGAAATTGAATTAAGTAAATATATGAAACTAGGATATAAATAATGTGAGATAAGTTATAGGGCATTGATATACGAACTATATGAAAGTATGTACATGAATATATGTATAAGTTTATATGTTATTCTAGGTGATATATGATGTATATATGGCCATATGTGAATAAGATATGACATGTGTGTTTACATGAAAAATGATAAATGATATAATCCATATGAAATGATCTACGTGATTACATGTAATACGTGATTACATGCACTTGAGATAAAGGTTATATGATATGAGATGTATGTTCACACATACATATGGTATGTGACAGAAGAAAAGGAACAAGTGATATGAAGCATAAGAATAATGCCCATAGTATATGATATGAGAGCTATAGGTATAGTTGGCATGCCAAGAGTCAAGGGTTCTACGTGGTCCTTCGGGACATGTATGTAATTATGTGGAACCTATATGTAGTACTTCGGTACAGTTATTGGAGCCATTGTATTATGTATGTGGTTCTTAAGGAGTAGTCCTTCGGGACATAGTGGTCCTACGGGACATATACAGTGGTCCTTCGGGACATAGTGGTCCTACGGGACGAATACTGAACTAAGGTTCGGTGCCCCATGAGGGAATTGATACGAGCTGTGGTGACATCATTAGTGCACAACCTCAATGTACTCACATACCTCTATTCTCAATAATATACATGGGCAATTGAAATACAAACTTTAAAGTGAAAGTGGTACAAGAAGGTAAGTTTCGTATGTGCATGATATGATTATATATGTTATCGTGTAATAGATACATGCATATTGAAATGTCATGATCAAATGTTTAGAATACATATTCATCGAATGAAATGGGTATTGATTGGAAAAATGTATGATATTATATGATAGATATGTTAATGATAATGATAGTATTTGTACAGGTATGTGTTTTGTTATATGAAATGTTCGATGGTTTTTATTATATGTTTATATGCCTCACTAAGTCAACGACTTAGCGTGTGATTGTTTCACACGTAGGTTTCGAGAAGAGTAAAGAGCAATATGGAGCAAGACAGGTCAGTTACTTCTTACCGAAGATCAGATCAGAAAAGATATTTTGAATTAGATGTATTCTGTACATTGAAAATGGTTGGCATGTAAATAAATGTCTGAATTGTATATGCACTGAACGGTTTTGCAAAAACATTTAAGCTCTGAATAGTTCTGGAAATCTTTTGAATAAGCTATATGTATAAAAGTTTTAAATTACTCACTATTTTATACAAGTAAATGTTTTGAAAAAGTCAATGTGACACCTCAGACTCGAATCCAGGTCGGGTACGGGTGGGGGTGTTACGTTTAATGGTATCAGAGCTAAGGTTTAGCCAATTCTAGGCTTAAACCGAAGTCAAAGGAGGTTTGAAAATGTGTACATGCCAACTAAAGGTGAAAATTTCTGATCTGATAGTGTAAGGAGTATACTGTCTTGCTAATAGAATAAGATTTGTATGAGATAGTAAGAATTGATTATAGAAATTGTCAAAGTAAAGTAAATCGATAACTGACAAATCTGATGGTGATAGCAATTCACCTGCCCTGGCCAGGCAGGATGAAGAGCAGAAACCTCAAAAAGTGTCTTATAAGATTAAAGGTTGATTTCAGAAAGTTGAAATCATATTAGAATAGTGATAGAAGATCTTTATTGTGTTGAATCGGAAAAGTTATATGAATTAGTTTTGTTAGTATGTGGATAAGATAGAATATGGTGAACAAATGTCACCATAAGAGCGTTAAAAAGATCAAATGATGTAGTAAGATTTGGTAGAAGAGTTCGAGAATAAGTATGTTAGTGACAAGCGTATAAGATGTATAAGTCAGAGCTTATGAGTTCGAAATGAAGGGATAACATTGTGTATAAGCCAGAGTGTTTATATGATAAGGGTTTGCAGTTAAGACAGAAAAAGTTAGCGTTGGCTAACAAGAATATATGATGGGAATGTACGAGAAGTATAAGAATGTAAGATATTGTCGGGATATGATAATCAAATATGGAATGAATCTGGATACAATTGTATATTTGAGTAAAACTGAGAATTGATAAGAAGAGTTTGAGAATGTGTATATCGATAATTAGTTTATAAGACAAAGAAAGTCATAATGTTGAGTTTGAACAACGGAAATTTCGGGATGTATATGATTGGATGATTAGGACTTGTGCCCTAGATTGAACAAATGTTATTGAATAGTTGTCATAGTAAAGGTGATAGAGTTATAAGATTGAAGGAAAAGATAAAGTTGAGTTAATTGATTATGATGTGAATTGAATATAGTTGTATATTCTGAGCAGATAGCTATGATGTAGAAACAGAGATAAGTATTTGCATGGAACCTTCAGGAAGGAAAATACAAGTATAAGAAATGATAAAGAATGAAGTTATGTATAAGAAATGGGTTATTAGAGTAATGAGGATGCAATGAAGATTGGTACATAAAGATGAGTATAAGTGATAAGACAAGAGTATGTGAACATGAAAGGAAATATATGATTTATGTATAAGGAATAAGGAATAAAGAAATGAAAGGGATTGATTTAAAGGATCAAATACGATAAATATGGAAGTACAGATGACAATTTTGATATACAAATAAGACAAGTGTGCAAGGTGATGTGAAAAGATTCTTTAAAGTGTATGTTCAATCGTATTTAAGAAGATTTAAGGCCGTATTCTTGGTTAAATGATGATGGAAAATGAATTTGGTTATTATAAAGTATTTAGAGATGAATTTATGATGTTAAGTGATGAAAATTGATGTTACCGTCTATGTGATTAGTGACATTATATGAAATTTCAGAAATGGTCAAAGGAAAATGCATAAAGGAAGGAGAGAGAAGACATAAATGGATTAAAGTTGCTAGTTACTGTTTATATGATAAGTGTCAGTATATGAATGTATAAAGGAAAAGACAACTGAAGAAATAAAGGAAGGAAAGATTAAGTGAAAGATGTAGTATGAGAACATTAGAAGATATGTTCTTATTGATATGTTCAGTGAAAATTCGAGGACAAATTTTCTTTAAAGGAGGGGAGATTTGTAACATCTTGAAATTCAGGGTCAGTGACTAAATTGCAAATTTTGAAAACTATGCGCTTGATTTCGAAATAAATTAAAAGTTCATGGATTTAGTAGTAAAGCTGGAAAATAACAAGGGTGTTATGGTCTTTTCTAAGAGAAGATTTTTATTTTCCCTTTTTAAGGAAACCACGTGGGAAAGGAGAGAATTATCCAGAGTCTTCTTCTCCAGCTTCTTCTTCTCCCCGTAAGCCTCATTTAAAGGTGAGTTTAATTTCAGCTGTTTAATTCTTGGATTTATAAGTTGATTTTGATTCTTGGAGTATTATATAAGCTTAAGGAAAGCTATATAAGCTTTAAACATCAAGAATAGAGAATTAGAAAGGAAATGATATGAAGGGTGTAGAAATGAAATTTTGTTATAGAAAGGTTTTTGAAGTTCTAAAGATGAATTTGACTTGTCAAGGGTATAATTAAGAAGCTAGAAGCAATAGAATTGAATTTGGAACATGTTGAAAATTTAGTGTAATTCTTGAATTATATATGGAGAATAGGATTTTGATGTTAAGGAGGTGATTAATGATTAGGAATGAGTTTGAATATGAGTATGTAAGTTAAAAATAAGAAAGGGGATGATATATGAAGTATTAAGTTGAAAAGAGTGGATTTTCGGGCATAAAAGAGGATTCTGGGCAGAGTGCATCGATGCACATTCATAGTGCATCGATGCATCAAGGTTAAAACCCAGAAATTGTTTGAAGGTGTATCGATGCATTGGTAATGCATCGATGCACTCTTTTAAAATAGAAACATCGAATGCAATTAGTGCATCGATGCATAAGTCATGCATCGATGCATAAGTCATGCATCGATGCATCTCTATAATAATAAAACATCGAATGCATTTTATGCACCGATGCATCAGTAGTGCATCGATGCATACCTTCATTAAAAGATGAAATTGGCTTTTCTCTGAGCCTAAGGAGTGATAGTTTCGAATATATCAATCAGTATACTAATAAGTATTAATGTATTATTATGTAGATATAGAATGAAAGCTTGTCCCGGAACAAACTAAGGATTAGGATTGATTCAAAACAACGAGGCCCAGGTGAGTGCAATTTAAATTGTACTTATGTACCAAATAAACATTGGCTAGCGATGAGCTAGTGATGGAGTCACTATGGTAAGAAGGGACTCCTAAAAATGTTATTTGAATTGTGATTCTTATGTTTGCATGAGTGCATGAAAATGGGTACATATGTTATATGTATTGCATATGTTACATGAATTGAATGAATATATGTTAGTGTGATAAGCTATGTGAACTGGTTTAAATAGTATATGTGATATAAGTTTTAATATAAATATGTGATATAAGACATAAGTAAAGAACTATATGATATTAGATAAGATAAACATATGCTATTATAATTGACTATAGGATCGCGAACTATGTAAAATAGCAAGGACTTATGTGATAGCAAGAGAAAATGATATAAAATAGATGATATAGATATAAATGATAAGTTAAACGACATAGACATATGTGATTATATGAAAGAATATAAGTTATGTGATTATGAACATGTGGATATAGGTCTAGTTGAGGATATAATAACAAGATATAAATTACACGAGTTAAATATATGAGAATTAGTATAACCAACTTATGAGATGAAATGAAAGTGAGACAAGTTAAATAACATTGACCTATAGGACAATATGAAAATATATAAATTAGGAGACATTGACAGAAGTGATTATATGAACATGTAAGATAAGCTATATGGGAAGAGTTATGGGCTTAAATGAACATATAATATATGAGTCATATAGTAAAGATCTATGAAGCTATAGGAAGATGTTATGGGAGTTATGTGATGATAAGTTATAAGAATATATATAGGTACAAGTTATGTGAAATTGAATTAAGTAAATATATGAAACTAGGATATAATAATGAGATAAGTTATAGGGCATTGATATACGAACTATATGAAAGTATGTACATGAATATATGTATAAGTTTATATGTTATTCTAGGTGATATGATGTATATATGACCATATGTGAATAAGATATGACATGTGTGTTACATGAAAATGAGAAATGATATAATCCATATGAATGATCTACGTGATTACATGTAATACGTGATTACATGCACTTGAGATAAAGGTTATATGATATGAGATGTATGTTCACACATACATATGGTATGTGACAGAAGAAAAGGAACAAGTGATATGAAACATAAGAATAATGCCCATAGTATGATATGAGAGCTATAGGTATAGTTGGCATGCCAAGAGTCAAGGGTTCTACGTGGTCCTTCGGGACATGTATGTATTATGTGGAACCTATATGTAGTACTTCGGTACAGTTATTGGAGCCATTGTATTATGTATGTGGTTCTTAAGGAGTAGTCCTTCGGGATATAGTGGTCCTACGGGACATATACAGTGGTCCTTCGGGACATAGTGGTCCTACGGGACGAATACTGAACTAAGGTTCGGTGCCCTATGAGGGAATTGATACGAGCTGTGGTGACAGCATTAGTGCACAACCTCAATGTACTCACATACCTCTATTCTCAATAATATACATGGGCAATTGAAATACAAACTTTAAAGTGAAAGTGGTACAAGAAGGTAAGTTTCGTATGTGCATGATATGATTATATATGTTATCGTGTAATAGATACATGCATATTGAAATGTCATGATCAAATGTTTAGAATACATATTCATCGGATGAAATGGGTATTGATTGGAAAAATGTATGATATTATATGATAGATATGTTAATGATAATGATAGTATTTGTACAGGTATGTGTTTTGTTATATGAAATGTTCGATGGTTTTTATTATATGTTTATATGCCTCACTAAGTCAACGACTTAGCGTGTGATTGTTTCACACGTAGGTTTCGAGAAGAGTAAAGAGCAATATGGAACAAGACAGGTCAGTTACTTCTTACCGCAGATCAGATCAGAAAAGATGTTTTGAATTAGATGTATTCTGTACATTGAAAATGGTTGGCATGTAAATAAATGTCTGAATTGTATATGCACTGAACGGTTTTGCAAAAACATTTAAGCTCTGAATAGTTCTGGAAATCTTTTGAATAAGCTATATGTATAAAAGTTTTAAATTACTCACTATTTTATATACAAGTAAATGTTTTGAAAAAGTCAATGTGACACCTCAGACTCGAATCCAAGTCGGGTACGGGTGGGGGTGTTACAAATTTATCGGTAAACAGAACATGATCAAAATTTGTTTTGCCCAACAAGAACATCAATTCTACATTAAGCAATCTTGAGCCAGATTCGTCGTAAGATTGCATCTGTATTAGCTCCTAGAGCTGTTCTTTAGTTGGTGACTTTTCATAAATGTTCTAAACCACAATGTTCCGTATTGAGTTGATAGATCAAAGGTTTTGTGGGTTTGATACTCAGACCTTGAAACTATCGATACAAAATGCTACAAATAAAATTATTGTTGTAATCATTATAATAATAGTATGTCGAGTTCAGCATCAATGAACAAGTGTTTCTTGTTTTATGCTTTTTTAGTAATTATTGGAACACGGCAAGGGTAGTTTTGACGACATGATCGGCCATAATGAAATTCGTCTTCTCCGTTGGGTGAAATGAGTCCCAGAATATGTATTTATTGGCATCCGAACATGTAAATAGGTTCATTCTATCACACAGGTAACTCATCTCGAAGTATCCCGTCCCACAGCATGCTGTTTCTGCATTTTCAAATCCTGTCATGTTGTAGAAATTTCATTAAGAGAAAATATGTTAAAACACACGACTTAATGCATGTGCGCTGACACTGCGTCTCATGCTGGTCGAAAACAGTAGCGAAAGCTCGACGCGGGGACCTAAAATGACTTGTTTTCATTCATTCTTGACTATGCTCGGTGCATACTTTCATGGTTATATGTATGGATGTTGTAACTGGATAAAGAGTATGCGTATGACAGTAATGGAAGTGGTCCTTTGCAATTTGAAGTATGGTTGTGTAATTTATGTTGGCCTTATGTCTTTGCCACTTTTATGCATGAAGTTCAATAACTGGATATTAATATCCTTATCTTGCGACTAATTAAAACTGTAAACTCTTGTTGAAGACTTACCGAAAGACCCGGGTTTTGGATCATTTCTAAGAGCTTGTCGTAGGGGTTCGGCATCACGATTTGAATTCCACGTAGTTCCCGGTTCAGCTCAGCGACGTTAGCCTGTAACTTTACATTGAAATCTTTAGCCACATTGTTATATTCTTCTATACATGCGCTTCCATGCATGATATTCGTCGTTCTTTCCAGCGGTAAACATCCCATCGGAGGAAGGCCACCTATTGCTATCTTCCGAGCTCCCAACTTGTAAAGCTCCATGATGAAATCGCTGGCTATTCCTATCAGGAAATCCTCGTATTGATCGACCCGATACTGCGAAGATCGTGTTGGAAATGTGTAGTAGTTCTCTAGGAAATCATTGGTTCCTATGCTTAAAAGGTGCAATGATTCACTCAAAAGCTGATTAGCTTTATCATTGCCCAAGTACCCTCTAAGCTTGCTCTGATATTCTTTGTAGTACTCCATTTCCTTCCAAAATGGTATCACTGACTGCAAAATCAAGAGGGAAAAATAAAAACGAGACTTAAATCTTCGGTAAGACCGTATAAACATTGGCCAGGCATGGCTCGACTTACCAGGACATCGGAGGTTGCATTGTCATAACCGGTCCCAGCTGAAGCAAATGAGACACCGGAAGCAAAATCTCTTATGTCAAACTTGGGATCCAAATACGCAGGTATGGTCGGCTTGATCCCGAAGGCTTCCGAAATGAAGTCCGTGGCAATCCGACCATTGGAAAAACGTCCCGTCGGCTGACCACTGAAGTAATCCCGACCGTACGGAGCAAAATTGCTCTTCAAAACAGTAGATATCTGATTGTTGTTCCCCGGGTCGACCGTCGAATCTCCAAACACGATAACTGCAGGCACCATTGCACTTACTCCTGGGGTTTCCACAAGTAGATAAACGAAGATCAACAACGTGACAGCCTTAATTGCCATAATAAAGTTTTCATTCCAAAATCTGCTGCTTTTGTACATGAATAACAAAGCAAGTAGTGGGTGAAAGGTGGTGTGATTGTTAATGAAGTGAAGAATGGGGGAGAGTTAATGAGACAGATGAGGTTTGTTGAGACTTCAAATTTAGGTGGCAGAAAGCATTATATTTAAGACAATTTTTTTGCAATTTGCAGGGATCAACTAATTTTTATGGCAAATCCCCACATAATATTTATATCAATGATGATGGATCATATCTGTATGGGCCATTTACTCGTATTTAATCGAATTCGAATAACATAATTTATAAAAAAAATGATGTATGAACATCTAAATGAGAAGCTGAGCAAATGTATCAAGGATCAATTGCTTTCAAACACCTTTAAAAGTTACTTTTCCATGCAGTTGTAACGCTTACAAGAAACCCAGAAAAATCTCTTCTTTTTCTGTTGTAGCCTTTTAGGCAGTTTCCGTGGCAAGAAAGTAAGCATGCAACATGAACCTTGAGTCACAAGTCAAATGTGACACAAGATGTCATTACTTCAACCTTTTTCCCCTTTCTTTTTGACAAATACATGACCGATTTTAATTTGAAAGATAATTTTATTTGAAATCAATGTGTTTCAATTTTGGAAGGTTAGATATCTTTTTAAAATTTAGATTCTGATAGGATTAGATCAGATTTTGTAAATGATGAAGTTAGGTCAGATTCGAGTTTATGGTGAAAAATATTCGACACGATTCGAGATGATAGTACAATTTTCCTCTATATATTTATAGACAATTACTATATTATCCCTCTTTATTTTTTAATTAGATCCATATTTTATCGAATAAAAATAATTTTTTTTTTACATTTGAGTCATGTCATATCTGAATTTTTATCTTAAAATTTGGGTCAAGGTTTGAATTGAGTAAAATTTCCCTAAACCAACAAGAGTGTCCGGTGAGAGGTATAACATTTAGCTCGGATTTAGGTTGACTAAAAATTTGATTTGACTCGACCAAACTCGTAACCATCAATAATTTTAACATTTATCTTAATTAAATTTCACAATTTAAGGACTCAATTAAATGTGAAAGGTCATGAGAAATTTATTTGATTTTTTCGGAAGAATTTGAGGACTATAAAACCTTTTACATAAGTAAAAGGTCTATTTTTATCACCAAAATTATCTAATTATATTTTAGTCTTTTAATATATTTAAATTATAAAAAATCCATGTAACTATAAATTTAAAAAATAATAAACACTTAAATACATCCAAAACCATATTGTGATGTGTAGGTTGTAGTTATGGGAGAGGCAGGGCCTTGTCCCCTTGATTTAAGGGTGCGTTTGGTTTACGGAATGTAAGATTACCAGTAGGAATGTAAGATTACCAGTGGGAATGTAAGATTACCCAGGAATAAGATTACTAGGAATGTTGTATTTTGTGTTTTGTTAGTTTAGCAGGAATGTAAGATTTTCGTGTTTGGTTAAATGAATAAAAGATTATTGGAATGTATATTTGATCAAATTGTCCTTATTATATATTTTTTTAACAAGTTGGCTTTAAAATATTTAAATTCATAAAATTTATATATATATATATTTTACAAAATTGAAAATATAAAAAAGATTTAATGAAAGGGTAAAATTTTATTTTAACCCCCGAACTTCATATAAAATTTTAATTATATATTTTTTGTAAATTTAAAATAGTTTAAGGATAAATTTGTAATTTAACCTTCGTAGAATTTATTATTCAATGACAGAAGAATGATATTTTTGAAAGAAAAAAATTTAAAGGCATTTTAGTCCAAAACGCCAGTAATCCAACAATACCTAAGGAAAAGGAGGTAATGACATTCCTGATAATATACTCCAAAAAATCTAATATTGGTAATAAAACATTACCGGGAATGAGATTCTCGGCCAACCAAACATGAGAAAGTACATTACATTCCCATGAGAATATCACATTCCTTAATCCAAACACCCTCTAAGGGAAAAATTTCCATTTATTAGTCCCTTTCGAAACTTGATTATTCATTTAAAACTTTATTAAATATAAAATTTTAAAATTTAATTTTTGACTTCTCCAAAAATAATTTATATTATCAGAACCCCTTTAATATAACTTATAATTTTTATATAATTAAACAAATATTATCATTGTCAGTGAATTTCTTCAAGTAGTAACAAGTTTGATATTGTCCAAACATATTTCTAGTTTGAGTTATTATGTATGTAGAAATTCTTGTTGAGATAATCACCTAAGTTTGCGACAAGAGTTAATTAAAATTAATCGAGACGAAATCTTGAGAAGTGAAAAATTGAAAATAGGAAGAGCAATAAAATAAAGAGAAAATAACCTCAGTGACCAAAAATCCCATATAATATACGATTTTAACCAACTTTTTCCGGATTTGCCAAAATGACCAACAAAATCGCAATGCGATCGCTAATTCGCAACGCGATCTCCATTATCGCAAATCAGTTTCCAGATTCGCAACGCGATTATGACTATCGCAATGCGATTTTCCAATTTCGCGTTGCGATTTTCCCAATTCGCAATGCGAATAAGTAAATCGCAATGCGAATTTGGAAAATCGTAATGCGATACTGACTATCGCAATGCAATTTTCCAAATTCGCATTGCGATTTACGTATTCGCGTTGCGATTTTCATAATTCGCAATGCGAATTAGGAAAATCGCAACGCGAATACGTAAATCGCAATGCGAATCTTACTATCGCAATGCGATTTACATAGCGCCATTCGTATTAACACGTATTTTTTTTCAAATTCCAAACACGAATTTTTTCTTAATAAATCGGAAACTGAACCGTCCACAGTAATCGCAACTCATAACCTCAAACCTAAAATCACAACACTCAGTCTCATCTCCATCTCTCACTCTCTACGGAAAAATCCGTCCCCATCTCCGAAGATTTCCGTCCCCATCGCCGACGAAATCCCTCACAACCATTCACAGTCAAAAATCCCTCACAATCATTCAGAAATGAAAAATCAACCTCCGAGGGTTAGTTTTGTTTTATTTTTTATTTTGAAATTTTTACATTATTTTAGATTTTTCATATTGAGATTGATGATAAGTTTACTGGTAATTTCAATAATAGATTAACCATTTCACTTAGATTTCTTATTAAATTCATTCGATTGCTGCCAATACTGCTAAACTGTTTAGCCTGTGAAGTTAGTATTTGTCTTTGTTTTGTCTTTTGGTTGAAGTAATGCAGAAGAAGAATAGTTTCGAGAATGAAAATCGCAACGCGGAAATAACTATCGCAACGAGAGAATCGCAACGCGAAACCAAAATCGCATTGCGATTTTCATTTCGCGTTGCGATTTTCATTTCGCGTTGCGATTCTCTCGTTACGATAGTCATTTCGCGTTGCGATTCTCTCGTTGCGATAGTCATTTCCGCGTTGCGATTCTCATTATCTCGTTGCGATTTTCATTTCAACCAAAAGACAAAACAGTGTTGCAAATTTTAGTTTCAAGAATAAACTACTATTTATGTTTATTGTTTTTGGTATATCTTGACAGTGTAGTTTTTGGTATATCTAACTTGGTATGTTTATTGTTTTTGTAGAAATTTTTTTCGGCTTCATTGACATTAAGGAATAAAGTTAGCCTAGCCACTACAATTGCTTCGAAGCTTTCACCTGCACAAAGAAAATTGTTTGAGGAAACCTGCTTCGGGCCATGGCTGAGAGTACAACATCCGGGTGGAGATGCTAATTTGACCCATTTGTGGCTTCAGACCATGACTAGCGCGATCTACCCGACAGTATACAATGTAGTGAGGAAGAGATATGGTTTCATTTTCCATCGGCGTATACTTGTTTTGGGCGGAAGGAGTTCTGCTTAATCACTGGTCTACGATTCGGACACGATGATGTAGGCCGGTACACTCGTCATATCACCCGCCCATCATGGTTATCCAGGGTTTTTCCTGATGAGTCAATAGAGAAGCCGAACTTACACGTCGACGACATGAAGAAATTGTTTAATAAGAAAGATGATTTTACTCGGATGAATGACGTCGATGTTGTCCGAGTATGCCTTCTACTACTTTTGTATGCCGGCTTTTTAGGCAGAGAGGCCAGACAACCTATTCCTCAGGAGCTAATATTATTGGTAGAGAACCTAAATGCATGGAATCTGTTTCCGTGGGGTTCGTATATATGGAAAGCTACCTGGACTAAGTTGTCGTCTGCCTTTGATGACCGCAAAAGTTTGCGGGGCGATGGGTCGAAATACACTTTGTCAGGCTTTGTTTGGGCGCCTTTAAGGTAAGAATTTCTATATAATGTTTTCAAAATTATAATTAATTATTTAACAATTACTAATGTTTGTTATTATATTGTTTGTAGATTTGGATATTCGAGGCCTTTCCCGCCATGAAGACATATGCAATAAAAACTTCAAATGATATTCCTAGGGCTATTTCCTGGAAGAGGAAACGTCTGTTGGATTGGGAAGACTTAATACCATATGCGACAATAAATAATGTAAGTTAACACAAATACTATCATATATAAACAAGTTATTAATAGTAGACGTTTAACTTTGTTTGAGTTTTTATATTTTTAGGAGGCCAACATTCCATTAATGAGACTGACACCCATGGAGGCTGAGCTTGCCATTGATTAGTGGCAAGCTAGTCAGCGTTTTCTTGATGGCATGAATGATGAGCAGCCTCCACTTCCTCCACTTTGAGAGCCATCACCTGATCGACCCGACTATACACCTCTACAACGAGAGCCATTACCTATCCCGTCACATCATCGAGCCTCTTCTCCACCATCACCTCATGATAGGCGACCGGCAAAGATGCCACGACTTCTATCTCCCTGTTCTCCACCTCCACGGGATGAGTCAAGGGAGTTACGTGATGAGGTCAATGCCTTGCGTGAGGAGATCGGTACTCTACGCGATAACGATGGTGCATGGCGTGTGGAGGTGTCTACTTTACGTGGTGAGGTTGCCGCTCTACATGAGATGGTAGTATCGTTGCAGAATGAGGTTCATACTCTACACAACGAGGTATGTTTAAGATTTTCCATATTTAACTTGATGATAAATTTACTCGTAATTTCACTTAAATTAACCATTTCACTTAGATTGCTTAGTAAATTTATTCGGTTGCTGCCAATACTACTAAACTATTTATTAACACTGTGAAGTTAGTATTTGTCTTTTTGTTTTGTCTTTTGGTTGAAGCAAATTTATTCGGTTGCTGCCAATTCTGCTAAACTGTGTATTCTTCAACACTGTGAAGTTAGTATTTGTCTTTGTTTTGTCTTTTGGTTGAAAGTTTGAAATATATTTGTCTTTGTTTTCACTGTTTAAATATCATGTCTGTTTATTTACTGATATTTGTATTTAATTATTTAGCGGACCGATAAGGTGGATGCTTTACGTCGGGTTTTTCTTGCACGACAGAGTTCACGCATCAGACGGCGTGCACGTGCTATTAAGTCTCCGTATACCCCAATAGTGCGAAGACACCGCAAGAAGAAGCCCGACTCGCCTGTCATCCCTCAAGAGTCCACTCCTATCGTTAAAGAGGCCCCTATCATTCCTCGAGAGTCCCCTCCCACCGTTCAAGAGGCCACTGTCATCGTTGAAGAGGTCCCTCCCACCATTCAAGAGCCCGATTCACATGGCGTCATATGTAGGATTCTTGAGAAACCCTCTGACGTGCCGGACATGATGGATTCAAGTTGGCTCTCGTATGAGTTACCGACCAGTACCATACCGGTATCTGAAGTGGAGAGGAAACAACTACCGGACACAATTCTAGATAACACCCTTTGGGCTAAGACCGCAGTTGATTTTTATCTACATGAGCGAAGCCAGGGGTGTTTCACTGACATATGCAAGCTCAACGATGATATCTATTTGTTGCTTGATCGGTCTTGGTGGGGCGTATTATTAGGGGTCGAAGACAATGGCTATTTCGATGGAGGGGTAAGTCTTATATTTTTCTTATATTTTAATTTGATTATTTTTTTTAAAATTTATGTAAGTTACTAATATATGTCTTTTTTTGTAAAATAGCATATCGATGCGTGGGTGTCACGTCTTCTAATAATTAGGAAACTTAAGGAAAATAAAGAAATACACGATATACAATTATGCCGACGTCTTTTAACGCCGTTCACTTGAAGAATCAACGAGATGAATCATTTGCGTTGGGCAATGGACAAGCTAAACTTTATCTTGCATGGTGGGAGGTCGATAAGGTTAGTGTTTATTTTAGATTGAGTTTAAAGGTATTCATAAATAAGTGCGCAAATGAATGAATTATTACTTATGATTGCAGGTGTTTATCCCTGTTTTGGAACGTAACCATTGGCTTCTCGTCGAGCTTCAGATCCCATCCCTTAAGGCAATAGTATATGACAGCATGATAAATTACATATCATTGGCTGATTTAAGAGATATTATTAAGGGATGGAGCTCTTATTTGGATAAATTCTTGGATGCGATAAATTATTGGACTCGTTCTGGAAACAAGAAGCCAAAGAAGCTCAATATTACAGTTAGCAGAGACGAGACCGCACCACAACAAACGAAAGGACCCAGAGGGGATTGTGGTCCTCTCGTATGCTTGGCGTTGGACTGTTTGATCACAGGAAGTATAAAGTATCTACCTCCCATCGACATAGATAGAGTTGCAGTAGGCTTGTGGTTTCGACATTATATGGCTAGATCGATATATACGAGACGCTGCCTACCTGCATCCGCGTCATAAAAATGTCCATAAACAATTGGTATGTTTATAGGCTTGTGGTTTGAAAATGTTTGGTTAAGTACCTAGAATTCAATGATTTGCTGTTTGTAGGTTTTAGATGTGTAGAAAGTGTTGTTTGAGCAAATGTTTGGTTTATGCAGGTTAATCTCAGAAGTGAGCTGCGTGAAAATGATGTATGGCTGCAAAAGTTGATTCAATAGTAGAAGTGTTATTTTCTCTAAGAATTATTGCTTATTTTTTGATTGTTTAATTGATTTGTAAAATGTGATTTGTAAAAGTTGATTTGTTTAATTGATGTTAACATAATTCTTATTTGTGCTTGTTTAATTGATTGAAATGTAATGGTTGATTTTGTTGATTTAAATCTGCATTATGTTGAAGGCAAAAAGTACTATCGCAATGCGAAATGAAAATCGCAACGAGAGAATCGCAACGCGAAATGAAAATCGCAACGAGAGATTCGCAACGCGAAATTAAATTCGCGTTGCGATTTTCATTTCGCATTGCGATTCCCTCGTTGCGATTTTCATTTCGCATTGCGAAATTCGCGTTGCGATTTTCATTTCGCATTGCGATTCTCTCGTTGCGATTTTCATTTCGCATTGCGATAGTAATTTTCGCGTTGCGATAGACATTAAGATGATTGCCTATTAAGTGATAACAACTGAACAGATCATAGCAATTTTCAACCTCAAGTTACTAATACATGCCTAACTGAAAATGTTAAAAGTTCACACATAAAATCTACATAATACACGTTTGCATTTAAAAATCACCTAAGTTAACAGTCCCAAAAGGTGAAGCCAGTTGTGATTGGGATTTTAAAGATGATTGCGATTTTGATTGCCTTTTTCTTGACACCATATGAGCTTTGGATTTTGATGATGATCCATATTTTGGTAGAGGAAAAGATGATTGTGATGGCACTGGTGATCCACATGTCAACCTTGTATGACCACTTTCCTTGCACGACTACATGTCGATCTTCTTCTCTTCACCCTTAGACGGTATACGATCGTGACTTTTTGGTCGGCCAGGTAGCCTTCTGTCCATGGCTGGTGGCAAAACTGTTTGTAAGTCATCTGGTATGTCCCACTCAGAAGGATGTGGAATAGGGTAGACAATCTCGGCATAAGTCTGTCGATATACTTCTGTAGTGTAGCAATCCATAGCGTATGTGCTTGAATCATCTGGTTTAGATGAAGAGCAACTTTTATAACATGGCCACACGGATAACCAAATGTTTACCATTCATACAACTACACGTCCTTGCATTTAGATCGACAAGCCCATTTAAGTTATTATCCAGTACTTCAAACAAAGTGTTTGAACATGGTTCAACTCTCCATGACGTTGACTTCACAACACATTTCGTTATCTTTTTTTCAGTCCATGGTGTAACACGATGTTCCAATGTTCCTGTAAATTTAAATAAATAATACTTAGTAAAATATATGATAAGTTATGAATTCAAAGAAATAATACATGCATGGTTTCTTTTCTTGTAGTACCACTGTTGAATAGAGGCTCGAAAAAACTCCATTAACATAGTAATGGGTAATTTCCGGGAATGACGACTTAGAGCGTTGATTGATTCTGCACTATTAGATGTCATGAAACCATATCTTGCTCCAAGTTGATGTACTCTTGACCATCTTTCAAACCCGACATCTTCTAGTGTTTGAGCACACTGAGGCAAAACACGTCTTAAACAGTTTATATGCTTATTGAAATCCACTTCCCGATAAGCTTTTACAGCCTTCCAGTATGTCCATTTGTGCTTTTTTATACCAACAGACCTTGATTTTAGATTTCTATACAAATGAACACCACAAAGTCCATGAAAAGCATCTGGGAAACACCTTCTAACAGCGTTGTCAATTGAGTTTACCCTATCGGATATGATTGTCAGATTGCTAATAGGACCTATGCAATCCCTAAGATGCCCCATAAACCATGTCCATGAATCAGAGGTTTCAGATTTGCCAACCCCGTAAGCTATTGGCAATATCCCATTGTTAGCATCCATGGCTACTGCTAATAAGTTTACTCCAAGGTATCGACCTTTCAAATGTGCTCCGTCAACTATAATAACTGGGCGCATGCAAGTAATAAACGAACGAATCTACAAAATAATATACACAAGAAATATAATCATTTAAATGTGAAATGCATGTAACTAACAGAAATGAGTCAACAGAATTATATTGATTTACTAACCGCAGCACCAATGGCGATAAACAGCAACTCAAAGTGTCCATCTCTATCTGTTTTGATATGAGTTACCGACCCAGGATTTTTCAGCTTTAAATTGTGACAATAAGCCGGCAGTTGGGCAAACGATGCTTCTGGCGACCCCCTCAACAATTCCAAGGCATAACATTTGGCTCTCCAAGCTTGAGAGTATGATATACTAATCTTGAACCGAGCATTCATGTCAGTCATAATTTCATGTCCCCGATATACCCTGCCATTCAAAAACATTAACTCAGCCAGAAAACCACCCAACACCTTTTTGTTTGCCTGTCTATGGTGAGGAAAAACTTGGGTTCTTGAACATGTATGTTTATCAATAAAAGTCCTAACTTGAAACATTTCGCAATCTTTTATCCTCTTTGCAATCATACGCCACGTACAATTTTTGTCAATCATACACATTGTTTCGAAACGATCTTTGCTTGATTTGTTAACTTTTAGTTGATAGCCATCTTCCACACATTTCGTATACAAAGCTATCTTCAAGTCTTCCTTTGTATCAAAACAATCATCTTTCTTGATACGAATAACTTTTGTGTAACAATCAACTGCTTTCTTTACCAACTATTCTTCCGGTATCTGAAGTAATTCTGGCATATTCTAGTTATACTCCCGTGGCATTTTCTTTTCTTCGGGGACTTTTTCTTATTCTTTTTCTTCTTCAGGATTATATGAATTACAGAATGGATGTTTAACATGTTCATTCACAGCCTCCACTTCCTCCTCATTATCATCAACAACATCTTCCACGGCAACGGTTGTTTCATCATCAAAATTCGGGTATTGACCAATATCAAAATCATTACACGCAGGGTCTGTTTCTTCTTCTGAAACATCATCAAAATCTGAGTATTGGCCAATATCAAAGTCCGGGTATTGACCAAGATCAAATTTCGAATACTGACTAGTTCTCACAATTTTTTCTGTTGGCTCATCATCGTCTAATTGGTCAATACGAAAACCAGAATTTGGTGCTGAAAGTTGATTGGGATTTGGATTAGAGAAAGGTTGTGGGTTTGAGAAAAACTTAGTTGATTACTACCCGCTACTGACCCAACAATACTACTTCTAGGTTCAACAACATACAATGTAACATCATCACTTGAAACACTAATGTAAGCAATGAATCGTTCAACATCTTCAATGTCGGTTAATAAATAAACTTTACCATTTCTCTTATAAGATAGCCTAAATCCACTTAGGGGCTCTAAATTCAATTTCTTTGAAACACGTAACATTAGAGTTTCATAAGTTAACTTTTTTAATGACAATTTTAGTTGAAGATTCATGGGTAAAGGCATATATTGTAAAATACCATGAACATTCTCCCATGACCCTCCAAAACACAAATATATCCAAACATGATCAATATTAGATGATTTCATGGTTGTAAATTAATTTACTAAACAAACGAGCTGCGAAACTAAGACTTGTTGCCGGATGGGGAAGGATGTAGGAACGGATATAGGAACGGATGTCACCGGAGAGAGTGATAGATGGAGATGGAATGAGTTGCGATTTAGGGATTTAGGTTATGAGTTGTTGCTTCTGCGTAGATATATACACAAAAAATTTGTGTTGCGAAACTAAAACCTATTGCGAACTTTGAAAATCGCATTACGATTCTGTATTATCTCGTTGCGAAAGTAAGTATTGCGTTGCGATTTTCCTAATTCGCAATGCGAATAAGTAAATCGCAATGCGAATTTGGAAAATCGCAATGCGATACTGACTATCGCAACGAGATAATACAAAATCGCAACGAGATTCTGACTTTCGCAACGAGATTCTGAAAATCGCAATCATCTTCAAAATCCCAATCACAACCGCCTTCACCTTTTGGGACTGTTAACTTAGGTGATTTTTAAATGCAAACGTTGTATTATGTGTATTTTATGTGTGCACTTTTAACATTTTCAGTTAGGCATGTATTAGTAACTTGAGTTTGAACATTGCTATGATCTGTTCAGTTGTTATCACTTATTAGACATTCATTTGACTATCACAACGGGGAAATCGCAACGCGAAAATGGCTATCGCAACGCGAAAATGGCTATCGCAATGAGAAAATCGCAATGCGAAATGAAAATCGCATTGCAATTTTCTCGTTGCGATAGTCAGTTTCGTGTTGCGATAGTCTGTTTTGCCTTCAACATAATGCAGATTGAAAATCAACAAATCAACTATTACATTTCAATCAATTAAACAAGCACAAATAAGAATTATGTACACACCAATTAAACAAATCAACATTTACAAATCAATTAAACAATCAAAAAATAATAATAATTCTTATTTCCTCATCAATTATTGAATCAATGAATCAACTTTTGCACCAGTACATCCATTTCACGCAGCTCACTTAAGGATTAACCTGCAAAAACCAAACATTTGCTCAAACAAGACTTCCTACACATCTAAAACCTATAAACAACAAATTATTGAATTATAGGTACTTAACCAAACATTTTCAAACCAAAAGGAGTATATATGTTAACAAAACTTGCATTTGACTTACCAATTAACAATGGATACTTTCATAACGCGGATGCAGGTAGGCAGCGTCTAGAATATATCGCTCTAGCCATATAATGCCGAAACCACAAGCCTACTGCAGCTCTATCTCTATCGGTGGGAGGTAGAAACTCTGTGCTTTCCGTCGTCAAACGCGCCAAGCACATGCATACGAGAGGACCACAATCCCCTCTACCTCCCGGCGATTGTTGTGGCACGGTCTCGTCTCTGACAACTGTGACATTGAACTTCTTTGGCTTCTTGTATCCAGAATGAGTCCAATAATTAATCCCATCCAAGAATTTAGCCAAATGAAAGCTCTATCCCTTGATAATATCTCTCAAATCAGACAGTGATATGTAATTTATCATGCTATCATATACTATTATCTTCAGGGATGGGAGCTGAAGTTGGACGAGAAGCCAATGACGACGTTCCAAAACAGGGATAAACACCTGCAATCATAAGTAATAATTCATTTATTTGCGCACTTATTTATGAACACCTTTAAAAAATTTAAAAAATAAACACTAACCTTATCGACCTCCCACCATGCAGGATAAATTTAGCTTGTCCGTTGCCGAACGAAAATGATTCATCTCGTTGATTCTTCAAGTGAACTGCGTGAAAAGCTGCCGGCATTATTGTATATCGCGAATTTTTTTTTATTTTTCCTAAGCTTCCTTATTATTAGAAGACGTGACACCCACGCATCGATATGCTGTTTTATAAAAAAAAGACATATATTAGTGAATTACATTAATTTTTAAAAAAATTAATCAAAATCATATATAAGTCAAATATAAGACTTACCTCCCCATCGAAATAGCCACTGTCTTCAACCCCTAATAGCACACCCCACCAAGACCGATCAAGCAACAAAAACATTTCATCGTTGAGTTTGCTTATGTCAGTGTAACACCCTTGGCTCCGCTCATGTAGATAAAAATCAACTGCGGTCTTAGCCCAAAGGGTATTATCCACAATTGTTTTCGGTAGTTGTCTCCTCTCCACTTCAGATACCGGAAGGGTACTAGCCGGTAACTCATATGAGAGCCAACTCTCATCCATCATGTCCAGAACTGGTGGGGGTTTCTCAATACTTCGATATATTACCCCATGTGAATCGGGCTCTGGAATGGTGGGAGGGACCTCTTCAACGATGACAGTGGCCTCTTGAATGATTGGAGGGGACTCTTGAGGGATGACAGGTGAGTCGGGCTTCTTCTTGCGGAGTCTTCGCACCATTGTGGTGAACGGAGACGTAATAGCACGTCCACGCCGTCTGATGCGTGAACTCCGTCGTGCAAGGAAAACCCGACGTAAAGCATCCACCTTATCGGGCCGCTAAAAAAAATTAATACATAAATCAGTAAATAAACAGACATGATATTAAACAAAGACAAATCACCCAAGTCATTATTCTATCATAGTTCACAAAATACTCAGATAACATTCCAGAAGTAATCACTTATATAAACATTTAAAAGGACAACATATATAAACATTCCAGAAGAAGAATAGTTTACTTTCGCAACACGAAACTTAAAATCGCAACGCGAAAATGACTATCACAACGCGGAAATGGCTATCGCAATGCGAAATGCAAATCGCAATGAAAAAATCGCAATGCGAAATGAAAATCGCAACGACAAAATCGCAATGCGAAATGAAATCGTAACGACAAAATCGCAACGCGAAACACAAATCGCATTGCGACTTTCATTTCGCATTGCGATTTTGTCGTTGCGATTTTCATTTCGCATTGCGATTTTGTCGTTGCGATTTTCATTTCGCATTGCGATAGCCATTTCCGCGTTGCGATAGTCATTTTCATGTTGCGAAAGTAAACTATTCTTCTTCTGCAAATTGAAACTTGAATGGATTGCATTACATTAACCAAAAGACAAAAACAAAACCAAAAACAAATACTAACAAAAATAGTTTAGCAGTATTGGCAGCAACCGAATGAATTACGAGTATGAAAAATCTTAAACTTACCTCGTTGCGTAGAGTATGAACCTCATTCTGCAACGATGCTACCATCTCACGTAGAGCGGCTACCTCACCGCGTAATGTAGACACCTCAATACGCCATGCACCATCGCCTTTGCGTAAAGTACCGACCTCCTCACGTAAGGCATTGACCTCATCACGTAACTCCCCTAACTCATCCCGTTGAGGTGGAGAATAGGGAGATAAACGTCGTGGCATCTTTACCGGTCGCCTATCTTGCGGTGATGGTGGAGAAGAGGCTCGATGATGTGACAGAATAGGTGATGGCTGTCGTTGTGGAGGTGTATAGTCGGGTCGATCAGATGATGGCTCTGGGTGAGGTGATGGCTCCCGAAGTGGAGGCTGCTCATCAACCGTTCCATCAAAAAAACACTTACTAGCTTGCCACCAATCAGTGGCAAGCTCAGCTTCCGTGGGTGTCAGCCTCTGTAGAGGAGTGTTGGCCTCCTAACAATATAAAAGCTCAAACAAAGTTAAATGTGTACTAGTAATAAATTTTTTTATAAACATATGGTAGTATTTATGTTAACTTACATTATTTATTGTCGTATACCGTAGTAAATCTTCCCATTGCAAGGTCCGTTTCCTCTTCCAGGAAATAGCCTTGGGAATATCATTTGAAGTTTTTATTGCATATGTCTTCATGGCAGGAAAGGCCTCAAATATCCAAATCTACAAACAATATAATAACAAACATTAGTAATTGTTAAATAATTACTTATAATTTTGGAAACATTATATAAAAATTCTTATCTTAAAGGCCCAAATAAAGCCTGTCAAAGTGTATTTGGAACCATCGCCATGCAAACTTTTTCGATCATCCAAGGCAGACGATAACTTATTCCATGTAGCTTTCCATAAATACGAGCCCCACGGAAACAGGTTCCACGCATTTAGGTCTTCTACCAATTTGATTAGATCATTTGGAATAGGTTGTCTGGCCTCTCTGCCTAAAAAGCGGCATGCAAAAGAATTAGAAGGCATACTCGGACAACGTCGACGTCATCCATCCGAGTAAAACCATCTTTCTTATTCAACAATCTTGTCAGGTCTTCTACGTGTAGATTCGGCCTCTCCAGCTCAAGAAAAACCCGGGATAGCCATGATGGGCGGGTAATGTGTCTAGTGTACCGACCTACATCATCGTGTCCGAAGCGTAGACCGATGATTAAGCAAAACTCCTCCCACCCAAAACACGTATACGCCGGTGGAAAATCAAACCATATATCTTCATCACGACGTTGTATAGTCTCTGGTAGATCGCTAGTCATGGTTTGAAGAAACAGGTGTGTCAACATCGCATCTCCACCGGGATGTTGTACTTTCAGCCATGGCCCGAAGCATGTATCCTCAAACATTTTTCTTTGTGCAGGTGAAAGCTTCGACGCAATTGTTTTGGCCAGGCTGACTTTATTTCTTAAGGTCAATTGAGCCGAATAAAAGTTCTACAAAAACAATAAACATACTAAGTTAGATATACCAAAAACTACACTGTGAAGATATACCAAAAACAATAATAAGCATAAAGAGTAGTAGTTTATTCTTCAAACTTAAATTTGCAACACTGTGAATTTCGTATTTGTCTTTGTTTTTTGGTTGAAGTAATGCAATTCATTCAAGTTTCAATTTGCAGAAGAAGAATAGTTTCTGAAAATGAAAATCACAACACGAAAATGACTATCGCAACGAGAGAATCGAAACGCGAAACTAAAATCGCGTTGCGATTTGCATTTCGCGTTGCGATTCTCGGTTGATTTAATAAGCAATCTAAGTGAAATGGTTAATCTATTATTGAAATTACCATTAAACTTATCATCAATTTCAATATGAAAAACCTAATAATAATGCAAAAATTTCAAAAAGAAAATAATTAAAAAAACTAACCCTCGTTGGTTGATTTGGTTGATTTTCCATTTCTGGTTGTGAGGGTGGCTCTGAGAGATGGAGATAGACGGATTTCGTCGGAGATGGGGACGGATTTCGTCGGAGATGGGTGAGAGAGTGAGAGATGGAGATGGGACTGAGTTGTGATTTTAGGTTTTTGGTTATGAGTTGCGATTACGGGATATACTGTGGACGGTTCAGTGTTCCAATATATTAATATTCGTGTTTGGAATTTAAAAATAAAATACTTGGCCAGGATACTAATGGCGCTTTGAAAATCGCATTGCGATTATGTATTATCGCGTTGCGAAAGTCAGAATCGCGTTGCGAAAGTCAGTATCTCGTTGCGATTTTGTATTATCGCATTGCGATAGTAAGTATCTCATTGCGATAGTCAGTATCGCATTGCGATTTTCCCAATTCGCGTTGCGATTTACTTATTCGCATTGCGAATTAGGAAAAGCGCAACGACACTGTAGACCATCGCAACGCGATTTTCAACTATCGCAACGCGAAATGCAACGCGAATTTACGATAATGGAGATCGCGTTGCGAATTAGCGATCACATTGTGATTTTGTTGGTCATTTTGGTAAATCCGGAAAAAGTTGGTTAAAATCGTATATTATATGAGATTTTTGGTAACTGAGGTTATTTTCTCTAAAATAAATATTACTATATTTTTGGTTTTTTTATATTTTTATACAAAATATTAAAATGTATGTGTTATGTCATCACATGCTTAAACAAAAATGCATGTTAAATTATTTATGAATTAAAAAAAATTAGCCTCAAAACTGATTCGCACCTGGTGAAGTATTTTCTGGATAGGGATGGGCATGAAACTTAAACTTGACGGGTTTCGATCCGACCCGACTTGGCCCGATTTGATTGAATTTTTTTTTAAAAATTTGGATTCGAGTCGGTCGGGTTTTTAAATTATGATGTTCTGGTCGGGTCGAGATCGAGTTTAGGGTGAAAAATACCTGATCCGACCCGAAACAAATATAATTTTACCATATATATTTAGAAATAATTACAATAATACCCTTCTATATATTATTTTTTTCAATTAAGTCACTATTTTTATTGAATAAAATAATATTATTATTCCCAGTAGGATTTTTAAGTTATATATTGAGTCGAGTTCGGATCAAATGAAATCTTGTTTTGTTTGGGTAGGATAGGATCTCGGGTGGAGGATTCCTTATTCTCGGGTAAGGTCGGGTAGACCAAAAACCTGATCCAACCCGACCTATGCCCATCCCTAATTCTGGATAGTCAAATTATAATAAAGGATTAAATCTAAAAGAAACACAATAAAAGGACCTTATACACAATTTATCCTAAATTGACTTCTCTTTCTTCAGGCTGACGGCGCTCCGTTCTTTCCCTCTAATTTTACTCTCCTCCGCCGTTCCGCTCTCTCTAAAAGCCCCTGCCATGCCCAACTCTTTATTTCTAATTTTGACCCTCTAAGGCCCTCATCCTTCTTCTGCACTGATGTTGGTGACCAGGGCTTTGTCACGCGTCTCAAAGAGCGTTGGTGCTCGCTCCTTGCTTCTCTCTGCTCCAAGAAAGCTTCAACCGCCAATCTTTTCCGCCCATTTTTACCCTCTTGTGTGTGAATCTCGTAGCAAGGTACCAGTCATTTTCACAAATGAAGGATATTAATAAAATCTTGATAGTTTTTTTTTAAATCAGTTCAATTTTGATGACATATTCTTAGATCTGGGTTTATTGTATATTTCTGTTTTATCATGTTGGAATTCTCTGGTTTTCTTGATTGATTTTGCTGCCTTTTAATTTAATTTTTATGCTTTAACTGTGTAAAAGTCTAGCACTTGGGAGTAAATTATTTAAGTTTTGTTATTGAAATGAATCAAACATGCCAAAGGAGAAAATTTTACTAATTGCCTTGGGGTGCAGTTATTTATTACATTAGTGATTTATAAATTGTACACATTTGATCAATGTCTTGTTTAGTTTTAAGGTATCATTGTGACTGAAAGAAATTTGATATACAGGTATCGTTGTGACTCAATACCACTTGATTTCAGTTGCATTTGGGATCTATGAAAGTGATGGTAATCATTTCTCAATGTGTTGCAGAACAATACCTATATGTTGTAGACCATTTAGGAAGGGGTTCTGCACATGTTAAAGGCAGTTTCTCTAAGATCGATGGATCCGAAGACACCGCCGGAGCTGTACCTCTCCTTGAGACACTCCTAGGAGTTGAAATGATGGAGAAACAGCTCGGAGAGGTAATTTTATGACTTTTGCCAAAAGTCGGTAGTTTGTTTTTAAGCTTCCTATGGTATTGGAGTTCTAATGAAGCCGAGTTGTTTGAGTTCCGGACCTCTAATATTTGTTCCTTAGTAGAGGGGCAAAATTAGCAAAACAAACATTACTTGAACTATTGCAGCTTCATCTGAGAAGTTGTACGCGGTCATATGCTTAGTAAATTTCGCAATTTTTCTCTTTTGTCACTCTTGACAATGTTTGATCTCTGCATCTGTTCTGCATCATATTGAAATGGTTACAAACCAGCTATAAATGTTTTGCTTTCAGGTATTTAGAAAGTTTGGAGTCGAAAAATTCAATCCTAGAAACAAACCATTTGATCTAAACGTGAACAATGCAGTATTCCATGTGCCAGATAATTCTAAGCCTCCAGGCACGGTCGCTCATGTGTTGAAGGTATCGTTCTCTAATTCAATTTTATTACAGGCAGGATACATGCTGTATGATCAGGTATTCGACCAGCTGAGGTTGGAGTTACTCGAAGCGTTGGATAACGATGCAGCTGAGAATAACAAAAGTAACAATGGCTCTGATGCATGATGACAAATCTAGGCAGGGTTGCCCTTGCAAACTTTCAAAAACTGTCTCTGTGACTAGAATTACTTGCATGATGAAGTTTTCACTTTTCATGTTAAGATTCATCTTTGAAAACTTCCTTTTCTCCATCTACACTATTGCACATAAATTTATTGTTTCAATATTCAATAGAAGATGCCACAAGAGGGCTAAGGCGCTAAGCTTTTAGGTTATATTGCCATCTTAAAGCATAATCCACATGGTCTATTCTATGTATAATAACTGCAATAACAAAGTTTGATACGGTTCAAACGACTGTTATAGCTCGAATGTACACCTCACATTATTATTCGATTGAGCATATGTAAGTACATACGAACTACTATCACTACTACGATCAAGCATATGCAAGTATATACCTACTACTATCTCTACTACGATGTATGATCCATTATTACTATGGAGTGTCCAAATTAGTGGATTCTTTTGGGCACATGAACCCTGTTCCCTTTTAACTGATTACATGTCAACCAAATGACCAAAATCCCATCGAGCTTGCTGCCTTCCCTTGACCGACGCTCTCGCCAACAGAATTACGGCTGCCATCATGGCCTTTCAAGCACAAACCTAGGTCCAGATTACTCGTGTTCGAACCCTACAAGAAAAGCAGAAAAATCTTATTTTCATCCAGTCTTCAACTTTGAGCTAGATGATGTCTGTAATTTCTTTGAACATATCAACCAAGCATGGGGCAAACCATCATCGGATGACCTCGAAGTTTCAAATATTTAACAATGCCCTTCTTATTCTTCTTTGAAGGGGTCCTACTGCAGTTATTTACTTCCAAATGCAAGTAAGATAGTTTGAATAGAGCTTAGGTTACCTGAATTTCGTTCTTTAAAATATCATTCATGTTCAGCTCATTACCAGTCTTAGACGACTGCAAATCTGGGGATTGCTCGGTCTTATTATCATCTGCCTTAGCTTCATCTTCAACCTGTTTCGCAGCCGCCTTTTTCCGCTCTTCCTCTATCATAACAACCTGCAAAAGTGGCAATCAACAACCATTTTTAACAAAATAAAAGTAAATATATTCGAACAAGATAAACAAACTAATGAAAGGAAAACCCATATTTAAACTATATTGGAAATTGAGTCTCATGCTTGATTTCTTGATCCATGACAAACTGGGCAAACAGGTGATGGTTTAGTTCCAAATTAACCAAAACTACGAGAAGAAAAATAATATTGAGCAAAAACCCTAGCCAAAACCAAAAGAAAAGGGATACAAAGCCTTACACAAGGACACATACGTGTATACTTGTACGTTTATTTAAACACTTACAGGGGTATAGCGGAACTTTCGCTTTGGGGGCTGCTGCTGCTCCTCGCCCTCGCCGTCGACCGCGGAGGAGCCGGATTCAGCAAAGGAAAGTGGGGTCCACCTGCAGAGTAGGATGCTGGAAGCTGCGGAACCGTTCCCGTTGGGCTGAGAGTGTTTAGCGGTGGATGAAGGCGACACGTGAACCCACTTCTTCCTCCACTTCCTCACCGGACCACTGAAAACCGCCGTCGAACCACCGTAACGAGCTGAAGCTCGGCCGAGCCTGGCGGAGCCTACTCCTTCCATTTCGAGATGATTATCAACCGCTGTAACCCACAGAGATGAAAAAAAGGAGATTTTTTAGAGTGAAAGCAGAAGGGTTTAAGTTCGTTTTGTACAGTTGTAGATGTTGGGTTCGGTTTCTGTAATTAAAAACAGACAAAACAGAGATTTATGATGAATCAAACTTTTGTACGAGAACGGCGTCGGTTTAGTTCGGTCGTTTTTCTTGAGGCGGTAATAATAATTAATAAAGTCTAAAGCGTTGCGCAATTAAACCAACATAAGATGGTTTTAAAGATTTAATTTTTAATTAATGAAAACGCCGTTCACTTCATTGAAAGTAATACTATCAAAATATCCACACAACGAAGTCCAGGACTTGATCTTCAACAGCCAAAAGCTTCAAGCTTTACACAGAGCAGCTAACAATGGAGGTCTGTGTTAATTCCAAAGAGCTCCCCAGTTTAAACCAAAACACCCATCTTTTTGTTCCCAGAAACTCAATTTTCATTTCTTTCAAAAACCCAAGTCCCCAATTCAATAGCAATGTCCAAGAAAGACCATTGAATAATTGAATTGCCCTCTTAATCAACTCTCTTCTTTTTCCCGCCAAATTCAGAAACTCCAATTAGAGGTGAGCGTTCGATCGAGTAGAGTCAAAAAATTTTAAGTTATTCGAGTTGATAAGTCTTATTTTATAACTCGGATTTGATTTGAATTTTTTTTAGTCGAGTTGATTTTTCGAGTTTCTGTATAAATTTAATTGTAAATATTATAATATTATTTGATTTCAATTTAAGTGACTTTCTATAACTATATATATAATACAAATATGTTTCTTCGTATTTTTTTCATATGTGATATACATATATCATACAAAGTCCAAAGACTCAACTCAAACTTGAAAATAAATCCAATAATTACTAAAAATTTTGAGTTATTCGAGTTGTGTTTTACAACTCGATTTGAACTTGAAATTTTTTCGAGTCAAGTCAAGTTTATGAAATTGCATTTCGAAGTCAATTCGAGTAAAAAAAAAATCGATTTTTCGAGTCAAGTTTTGCTCAACTCTAACTCCAACACTCCTCGGTATCATATGTTCTGTAATGAACTCACAGTTTGAGTGCTGATCCAGTGGTCTTTCAATAAGGGTTGAGATCAATTTATTTGCTGCAATTCTAGTCCAACTTTGTAAGGTTATTGACTCACTCAATTCATGTATATTATTACAATCGTTCTTCCATTAAGATTGAAACAAGCTTAAATGTTGTCGTAGAGGACATCTTTTATTAATAAATATTAGTGATGTGCACCGAAGAGATGAAGGATCGCGTGGTAATTATCAAATGATAGAACCATGCTTTCTTCTCTTTAGCACTTACACTTGAGGATTTGGCAGCTTTGCAATAAACTCCTCAATGTTCTTATCTGAGCTCCCACCTGCACTAACAGCCTCTTTAGCAAGCTCCCTCCACCTCGATGCGTTACTCTTAATCTCTCCGCTTCTTTCTCCGGACATCACTTCCGTTAAACACTTCCCGAGTTCTTCCCTCGTGACGATCCCGCCGTCTCGTTTAGCTCTCACACCTACCTTCCATACATCCGCTATGAACTTGGCATTAGTCGGCTGGTCACTCCACTGAGGCACACCCACCATCGGGACGCCTAGGCTCAGACCTTCCAGAGTCGAGTTCCATCCGCAATGCGTAACGAAGCAGCCCACTGCTTGGTGAGCCAACACCTCTAGTTGGTTGCACCATGTAACAATTAGCCCTGTTTCTCCGATCGAGTCAACGAGCTCGAGCAACCGGTGGTCTTTGAATTCCTTTGCTACCCACAAGAAGGGCATATTGCTTGCTTTCAAGCCCCACGCTACTTCCTGAAATTGATCGGTTGAAATGCAAGCCATGCTTCCAAATGATACATACACCACCGACTTTAATGGCTTTGAGTCCAGCCATTTGAGGCACTGATCGTTACCATGGTTCCACAGGCTAGCCCCATAGCTTGTATCTCCTTCGATTCGACGATCCAAGTAGAATGATGGCACCATGGGACCGATCGTTACCACGGGCCACTCCGCCGCCAGAGCCTCGACAAGCTTTATCAAAGGAAAACAAGCAGCCAAGATAATGAGAAAAATGAACTTGATGATCTTGTAAATAGAATTCAGAATTACCAGTCGTTAATTAAAGGCTTAATGTAAATTATATCTCATGTTTTTTTTTTGTCTAAAATTTTTCCGGATCAAAATAATTGATTAATATATTTTTTAAAATGTTTAACAATTAATCGTCATAAAAAAATTCGTCATTCAAAATATAATATGCGAAGGTCATATACACTTTTTTTAATTTTATTAAAATAACTTAAAATTTCTCTTATATTAACAGAACACATCTCCATTGAATGTTCATCCTTTTACATAGCCTTAAATCCCTAAATTCCCAATACCAAAATCTCAGGGCTCTCATCCTTAATCACTTTCCCTCTAATTGTCTTTCCCCTTTATCGTCTCCGGTGACGAGTTGCCAAGGGAGGGCTGCTTTCCCTTGGCTTTAATGCACTCGATTCCTTGCCCTAAGAAAGGACTATTTGGCTTCGAAAGGAATTCTTCTCTTGCAATTAAAGGAAAAATTATTTTCAGATAAGCATAGAATCGGAGAAGGTATATTAGGCATAGAATTGGACGAAATTGGGATCCGGCGACGGGTGGACGAATGTTTGAGGTTGGTGACGACGGCAAAGGATTAGGACTAAATAATAATTTGAGATCGAATATATGATATTGTTTTATTAACTCAATCGACTATTAAAAATTAAAAAATGATCCTTCGACTATGGAATGTTACTTTGTTAAGCCCCTCAACTATTAAAAATTACAAAATGATCAACCGACTATTCATGATGTTTCAGACTTGTCATTTTTTGTTAAAAATTAGTAGTTGTTTAAGCTGGATGCTAACATGATGACTGTGATCTGATAGTCGTTTGAGAGTTTGAGAGTAAATTTTATCATATCATAGTCAACATGTTAACGTTCAATAATTTTATCATATCATAGTCAACATGTTAACGTTCAATTCAGAATATAGTCCATTTTTTAACGTAAAAAGACGAGTTTGTAACATACTGAATGATCAGGTGATTATTTTGTAACTTTTAATAGTTGAGGAACTCAATAAAGTAACACTTCATAGTTAAAAGATCATTTTGTACCTTTTAATAGTAGAATGTTTAATAAAACAATATTCTATAATCAAAGGATAATTTTCGTTCTTTACCCTTTATTTTAACGTCTTTCACGTAGTAAAAACTTAAAACACTTAAAAGGACAATCAAGAAAATATTTAACAATTAAAAAGAATGAAAAATTATATGTTTAATATCTAAATTATCAGTTTTAATTCGTTTTAGTACTTAAATTTTTAAATTTTTAAAAATCATACCTAAAATTTAGTTTTTGTTTCATTTTAGTATCCATGTTCAAAATTTAACGTTAAGTTTAAAAAAGTTAAAAGTTTAGGTGTTAAAACAGACAAAAACTAATATTTTAGGTACTAAACGTGTTAAGTTTTTAACAGTGAAACAAAAACTAAATATTAGTAATGATTTTGAAAAAAAAATGAAAATTTAGGTATTAAAACGAATTAAAAATAATAATTTATGTACTAAATGCATGTTTTACCCTAAAAGAAAGAAATTTAAGATTAACAAGAGGATCTAGTTAATTACCGCACTTTCGAGGTCATCAAAGGAGTTACAGAAAACCCAATCATTTTCATCCAGGGTGCCAAGTTTGTCCAAGATCAGTGCTAAATAAGCAGATTGATTCGTCGGCTGGGCAAGAAAACTCGGCAGATCAGCGATGTCGAGGGACGGCAAGCCAGGCACCATCGGGGCTGCTAAGGTTTCTTGTTCCACAGGCAAAGTCAAGCCTCCTCGATCGATTTGCCAATAAAACGAGCACACCGTAGCCGAGTTCGTCAACATTATAGCCGCAGGGATGCCGAATCCCTTGGCTACACCGAGAGCCCAAGAAAGCAACGAATCATACACAACACAACAGACGGGCGTCCCGGAGTTGTTGAGCTTAATTATCAGCTCTGCCAAAGTTTTAGAGCCGGCAGTTTTGAAGGAGTCCAAGTAGGCTTCTAGAGTTGGAGCTTGGTTGAACCCTCCTTCATCGAAGCCATCAGAGATTGGCTCCACGGCTATCGCAGTGTCTACGTTGACGGAGTCGATGGTGTAAGGGGTGGTGGCTACGGTGGTCTTCACTCCTTTGGAGGTTAAACGTTTAGCGAACTGGAGGAGAGGATTGATGTGGCCTTGTGCAGGGTAGGTGACCACCAAGACATGAGCATGGCCTCTCTGGTTTTGCATCTCTTCACACCCTGTTAGATTTTGAGTGGGACAAGCAAGGGAAGATGCTTGAACTTCGAATTGCCTTTTAAACTGAGTCGCCGTGGAAAATTCCTTCACTTTACCCCTCGGATGTTAAGTGGTCAAAAAAACCGAACCTAACTTAAGTTACAGGGAGAGTAATATTCAATTTCCAAATAATTTAATTGTTTCAAGTATATATAAAACATTATAAAATAACTTTTTCATAATTACATTTTTAACAATGATTCTTTATTGAAATCTTAACATAATAAAATATAAAACTATATGAAGGGATGACAAACAGGCGGAACGGGTACAGATACCTCTTCTTCTATCCTCATACCCACTTAATATTTTTGTACCTAGAACCTACTCACCACTCACGACGGATAAATTTTTTAAATATATACTCACTCACACGAGTATATTATTAAATCTATCCCCACACACATTATCTAATTGGATACCCACCACCCATCTCGTACCTATTTGTACCCGCCCATGCCATCTGACAACAACCTTACAAATTGCATAAGCAACAAAACATAAAACAAATATGTACATTAAAAAGCAAAACATAACAAACATGAAGCAAAACATACAAGAGAACGAGCAAAGAAAAACTTACAAAAGAAGACGGCGACAAAAAAGAAAAGTACGAACGGAGGTGACGATCACTAGTTTAATAAAGAAAAATTGATTCTAAAGATAGAAAATTGACTTTAAAAAAATTATACCCTAATATTTGGTTAAATTATAAGTCATATACTATAAAATTTTAAGATATATAAATTAGTCTCTGAAATTATACCTAAATTTATAATTGTATAAAATTTATACAATGAGTAATTAGTGAACTGATTGATGTGATGTTGACGGATGCAGATTGAATAAAATTTTAAATTCATCATCTATTCACTATCTACGATAAATATAATTTTTTATATCCATACCTACCCACTATCTATTAAATTTATACATATTCCTAATTTAATTAAAGCGGATACCGTGCAAAATCCAGAAAAAATAGTCTCCATGTAAGAAAATGAAAGAGAATTTTGTCTGCATTTTATTTTATGATATTATCATGTCATTAATGTTTACCCAACTGTTCTGCATTGATTTTTGTTCAAGAGTTGACAGGTGCAATGGCAACGCAATCGAATGATATGAGCTTTCCTATTTCTCTCTCTTTCTTTGGCCAGTAACAAAGAATTTAAGAACACAAATAGCTTTACCATTTAAAAAAAAAAACATTTGATCTTATTGAAAAAGACATATCATGAGTTATTTGAGATAAATTCTATTAAAATTTGATAAATATTTCATTCAAGTTTGAGTTTAACACAAGTTCTTAATGAGTCGAAATAAATTACTTGATATTCAATTCAAAAATCTCGCAAAAAGCTCGAAAATATAAATATGTTAAGATTTTATTTTTAAAAATAAATTATTAATAATATTAACATTTATATATTAATTTTTTTAAAAATATAATATAAAGTTTTTATATATTTAAGATTTAATTTTGAGTTTAAGATTTCAGTCAAGTTAAGTTTGAGAATTTTTTTCTTCATTTCGATCTTTTACGAGATTCAATTCATAGTTTTGAGTTCGAGTCGAACTTGAAAATTTTAAGCTCGCGAGGTTTTGAGTCGAACTGATATTTATTTTAGACTTTTCAAATCGAGTCGAATTCATTAATACTCGAATTCAACTCTACTCAATTACATCCTTACAGCCGGTGTTCGCCTGTTGGGAAATTAAACGAGGGTGAATTTGTTATAGGAAATTTGGGTTTTTGTGACTTTGGGTGGATTAAAGTTTCAAGCGTTCTAAACTTATGGAATTACAGAGTAGGTGGGGATGATATGATGGTGGATGATAGTGACTAGTATCAAAGTGACGTTGTTATTAGGACGACAGATAAAGGTAGACACGAAATTTTATAAATTTATAAATTTTAGAATAAAGTTAAGAGTAAAATGTAAAATTAGTCTCTAAATTTTTAGGGTGGTTGTATTTTGGTCATTAAAATTTTGAAACTTGTAATACATCCATTGAATTTTTAGTTCGTTTTTATTTCTGTCTCTATCATTACATCCGTTAGATTTTTGCTGACGTGACACTTAGTTTTCATTAGACCTACTAACCTTTTTGCATGCTAACGATGCTTTATTATGTAAATGTGTAAGATAGATATTAGAGAGGCAACTGTTCCATTCGTGATGCCAACCTACGTAAAAAGGTGTAACTTAAATTCACTATTTTTTTGCCTATAAAATTGGGACCAAAGCAGATTACCAAAGATCAACCATGGAAGCCAAAACGTGCGACAATGGCTTTTGTACACATTATTTGATTATAAACGTAAAGGAAGCTTCTTTCTTTGATATTGTTAAGCTCTTGTTTTCCAGTAATTTGAAGAAGAGAAAATTCATCCAATGCTCTTTTGTAAGAGGAAATTTTCTTTCATCGACTTTCTCTAGTCATTTCCACATTGTGGCAAAAGTTTCTGCTTATGATGTTCACGCCGATGGCGATGATGGGATAACCATTGTGATTTTACTGATCAATTTCCTGCATTTTAATGGCGATGATGAGATATTAGAGAGAAATCTCATGCGAGGTGTATATACACACGCACATCATATACCACTTAACTTTAGGTAGTGTATCGATTATATCATTGAGCTTTCAATTTCGTCAATTATAGTATTGAACTTTAGTTTTAACTTCAATGCCATTAGCCCATTCAAATCCAAATGGTGTGATAACATGGACAAAACAAAATCGTTTTGTTGCAACTATTAATGCTTAAAACGATGTCGTTTTAGTTACTAAACTTTAAGGGTATATCGATTTTGTTAATAAACTTCTAAATAGACACATTCTTGGTTCCACAATTTTTTAACTACCGTCGACAGTCAATCACCACCCATCACCAGTTGTCTTTCACAACAAGATCGGTACCAAAGTATTTGCATTTCTCTTTTTTTTTTCTTCTTTTCCTAAGACTGATTTTCCACAAAATTCATTCAAAATTGACGAAACTAAACAAAAAATATACTATTTTTAGGGATTTAAAGGTTTTCTTAGATTTGAAGGATTTTGAGTTTTGTTCGAAATTCCGAACGAAGAGAAGCCTTATTTTGAGAAAGGAACAATATACCTCAAAACTAGCCTCATCTAATGATCATCGAAAGTGAACAGAGTATTAGCACATCAAACTTTTAAATGAGTTTTGTGAAAAATCAATCTTAAGAGAAGAAAGAGAAGTGAAATTGAATGTTTTAATATCGATCTTGCTGCAAAAGATGATCAGTGATGGCGGTGATTGAATATTAACAGTAATCAGAAAATTACAGTGCCAAAAATGGAATTATTCAAAATTCTAGTTTAAAATTGTATACCACTAAAGTTTAGTTCCTAAAATGATATTATTTTGGGCATTGTCGTGACCGTCCTTTTGGTGGGTCCGGAATTGGACTTCGACTTAAATAAACGTGTAAGAGTCGCCACCGATCATTAGGTTGGCCGGATACCTTAATTGACCATTTTACCTGATCTGTATTTTACCAGAAATATATCGGGTTTGGGAGTCGATTACAGTCAATGAAGGATTAAAACCCTTGTACTGCCCTTTCAGTACCAATTTAATTTCACAGTTGTCTTAATTGCAAAAAATAAAAGTTAAATTAAAAATTAAAATTGTATCCGAATTACTTACCTTTGATCGATTAAAATTTCCCCTAGAAGGTAAAAAACGTTAGATCATAAAATAAAATAAATATTAAATAAATCAAAGAAGAAAAAGGGTTATATTAAGAAATTAACAAAAAACAATGTTAAAAGAGAAAAGTAAAATAAAAATAAAATAAAATAAAATAAAATGAAGAAAATTTTAAAAGAAATAAATAATAAAAAAAATATTAAAGGAAAAAATAAGTTAAAAAAGAAATATAAAAAATGAAGAATATGTCAAAATTAAAAGAGAATAAAAAAGAAATAAAAAGAAAGAAAGAAATAAAAATTTAAAAGATCAAAATTGGGGGTTAAATTGTAAAATATGATAAATATAATCAAGGATTAAATCGAAATAATTCAAATTCAAGGGTCAATTTATAACATGTGACTAAAATGAATTACACATCAAAATATCAGGGACTGTGGAAATAATTTAAATATTTCATATTTACAAAGTACCATACCTTATAAATACTCCAAAATTAACAAAATTCCCTCATTTCTCACCCCTTCCCCTAAACCAAACCCCCAAACTCTCTCAACTATATCTCATCTTCCCCCACTCGGCTGAATGACCGGGAAAAAAACCAAATACACCAAAACTCTCTCCCGGGTTCGATAGTCAAAGCTTATTCGTCCTAAAAAGACCCTATGAGCGTAGATCTAAGTTGGAAGCCTTGAAGTTTACCTTTCCTGATGATAACCTTTCAACTATCGATGACCATCCTTATACCGAGTCACGAACGAAGCTTCTCATTCGTTCTTTTTGTGATTTTCCTTGCGGTTTTGCGAGTGATTATTTTTGTGTGTGTTGCCTTGTGTTCTGTTTGCTTGTTTTGCAAGAGCTTTTATAGCCGGTTTGAGGAAGCTTTTTCCTCTTGTATCTCGACGGTTACATCCCTGATTTTGTTGGGATTTTCCCCAATTCTGTTGGCACATTCGATTTGTTGGTTTTGTGATCGAAAAATAGGGGATAATATCTCCCATTTTTGCTTTGGTTTTGTTCCGATTTTGTCTTGACTTCTTCGGTTTTGTTTCGATTTTACTTCGAGATGGTTTATTGACGGAAATCCTGGGATGGTTCAGTCCCGGGTTATCCGATTTACTTCGATTCGTGCACTGTTTTGACTCGCCGATTGTTTCGCTTTGCGTCGGCACATCCCTTGGTCGTCGGAGCGCATGTTTGGCTCTTGACCTCCCCTGACCGTGTGACACCCTTGACTATGTGTGAAACCCTAATTCAATTTGGGATTTGAATCGGGTCTGCTTGGCCAGGCTTACTGTTGGACTTGGATCATGCCTTTGATTTGAACCTGAAATAAGAAAAATAAAATAAATAAAATAAAAATAAAAAAGGAACATTGAAAAAAAATTAAAAGTACAGTGAGTGAAATAAGAGAGAGGGCAAAATTCAGTGAGTAAACGTGTGTCATGTTTTATTATTAAAATAAGCCACGTAAGCTCCCCGTTACTGAGTAAACAGTTGAGTGACAAAAAAAGTTCAATGTCTAAAGTTTAGTAAGCAAATTGAAAAAAATTAAAGTACAGTGAGTAAAATATGAGAGAGAGTAAAATTTAGTGAACAAATGTGTAATTTACCAAAAAAATCATAGTAGGTTCTTCAACCTCATTGTGTACATGTTCCTCGCCAAATCCCAAGAGCAGAACTGTTACAGTTGTTACCAGACAAGTGGATAACAAACTATTAACAACTTCATAAACGAAAACAACCAGTCAGATCTTACAATAGTAAGATTGTCTCTAAAGAAAATGGGACATAAAAAAATCAGATTTGACCATAGTCATTTACAACAAAAATAACCAACACCATCAATTTTACCTATACAGTTGATGATGTTGCCACTTGGAAATCCTAAAAAAGCTCATGACAAAGAAGATCCAAACTGTTATCATGAGCTTTATAAGCCTAGTTTTAAAGTCTCCTTTATAAAAAAATTTGATGCCATTGGAAATCCTAGCTACATGATGAAAGATCTAGTCACATGATAGTTTTGAAAAGGATTATTGTTGGCATAACATACTTGCTACATTATTTCGATCATTTTTTTTATCATCATTGTCCTCTTATTTGGTATCAGAGCCACACTTCTAGATCTATTTATTCATTTTACAAAGATTTCAGAAAGAAAAATCCTATAATCATGTCAGAAACTATCCTATCAAAAAAGATTTCATCCTTATATGAAATTAAATATTCTAATGATGAGAAGGTTCAACTCACATAGCTTCCTCTTATAAATCCCTATTCTACTTATAGAAAACCTTCATTTTTCCTATCAAAAGCATTAAGTCCCTCTTCCATACAACTTCTAAAGGTGTCAAAGAGTATGTCCAATCATCCCGTTTTGATAAACACTTTATCACGAGATCTGCAGCAGAACAATTTGTCACTCTAAAAATCTCTCCAGATTTTCCAAAAAAATGTCGGAAGTTGGATATTCTCATATTCACTTTGGTGCAATTCACTTAGCTCTCAATTATCATGGCACTGAAGGAAAGGCAGTAGTAGCAAGAATTGCTTTATTGGATACACGTTATCTAAAGATAAAAATTTAAAAATGTGAAAACTTAGAAAACGATGTTAAAAAAATTTAAAAATAAAAACTATCTCTTCCCGAGTAAGTAAATTTTGGGAGTAATTAACACGGAAAGAAAAACTTGAAAATACAGGTGTTTTAAAATTATTTTAGGATATAAGATATTTGTTACAATATACGTGATGAATTTTAATTTTCTAATTTATTTTTTAAAACTATCGCATCCACATAACGAGTTTTACGTGCACTATAACAAATGTCTTAACTTCCAAAATAATTCTCAAACACCCTTAACTTTTAATTTTTTTCTTACCTAACCTATATAGCCAACGAAGTCCTTCCCGAGAATCTTTCTATAATCTTTTATTAAAAAAATCAATAACCATAGGAAATAATGAGTGGAATACTTGATTGAATACTAATTCAATAATCATAATTCTTCCATTGATAAATTCAACTCAATTTGAATTATTATTAATATCAATATAGTTTTTTTTTATAAAACTAAGGTGATTCTACTGCAGTTGTTGGTGTTCGAACCCGTGACTTCTAAGATTAACAACGATTCCTTTAACTACCAAGGTATATTGATTCATGTATTAATAACAATATTTTTATGGCTAAAGAAAATTATAAATAATTTAAATATCATGTAAAATATATTTGTAATATATTAATATAAGTCTAAAATTATTATTTAATACTTATTTTGAGTAATGAAATAAAATAATGAGTTGCTTTACATAGTTTTGATTAAAATTTAAATAGTTCAACAAGATTAATTTTTATTTAGATTATTAAATAAATAGAATTCATATTTAAAAGTTGTGAACAAATAATTGAATAATTTTTATTTTGATTAAAGCATAAATATATTTTACTTTTTAATTTTAGAATTGAACAAATAATTTGTTTGGTAGTCCCAAAAATCACAAGGGAGAATCAAGTAAATTCGAAACAATAGAGATCGAGATAGCGGCATCATAGTAAATAACGGAAAAACAGGGGTATTTATCCATAAAAAGAAATTGTCCGGACATGGAGATACAACAAAGGGTCCCACACTCTGCAGTTTTCACTTTCTTCTCTGTATCTAAGCCTCTCTGTCTCTCATGAACTTGCTCTCTGCAAATATCAAAGCTTTAGATCTGAAGAAGAAAAACCAGAAATCTTTGCTGAAAAAAAGATCTGGGTATGCCTTATTTCTTCTTCTTGTTGTTCTTTGTTTTCTTCACTGCATTTTCAGTTTTCAGTATTTTCTGAAAAAAAAAATTCAGTGTTTGAGAAGCCAAATTTTCTACAAGTATGCTTGATCTACTGCACTTTGGTGCCATAGTCACTGATTGAGTCTGTTCTTTTGACTTCTGCTTTGGTATGATCTTACTTAATTAATACTTCCTGTTTGTCAGCTTGTTGCAGTTCCTAAATAAATATTTAGAGGTATTATCTAATCTGTTTGCTCAATGCCATAGTGGCACTGGACATTGGTTACTCCTTTGAGCTTCTTTTATACTGATTCGATATGCCAATGCCTTTTCAATTGGTGTCTTTGTTCACTTCAAATTTAAACATTTTATTGCCATGATATTCTTTACTTGCAACTATAATTCTTGAAGCTTCTCCTAACTGTTAGATGTTTATATCATTTAGTCTGCTGTTTCTTGCTGGTCTTCATATGGTTCTTTACTCCTGGTTTGTTCTTTTCAATTGTGGCTCCTGATTCAAAGGAAACTTGTATTAAATGTCTATTAAACGTGTCCCTTGATGCAGGCTAGTTTGACGTGGTAGATTTAATGGCAGTAACGGATGCTGAAAACCCTCTTCTTGGAGAAACCACCTGTGGTTCTTTAATGCAGAAATTGCAGGTAATGTGACTTTTAAGTTGGTTCTCGTACATATAAACCCTTTGTTTCTAGTACAGTTATGTGGAAACATAACCTGTAAATTGTTCTGCAATTGGTTGTAGGAAATTTGGGATGAAGTTGGTGAAAGTGATGAAGAGACAGACAAGATGCTTCTTCAGATAGAACAAGAATGCTTGGATGTATACAAGAGGAAGGTTGAGCAGGCTGCAACATCAAGAGCACAACTTCTTCAGGTCTTGTCAGATGCCAAGCTTGAGCTTTCTACTCTTGTCTTTGCTCTTGGAGACAAAATTTTGGTCGACATTGTGAGTAATCACTTATTTCACCTTATACTCAAAGTTTCTTTAGATAATAGGAACCCATTACTCTTTACATGCACATTAATGCTATTTATAAGTTCACAATAAGAGACTGTGAGCTGGATCCCTCATCATTCCTTTGGGTTTGATTACAGCCTGAGAAGGCATCGGGAACAATCAAGGAACAACTTGCAGCTATTGCACCAGCACTCAAACAGCTGTGGAAACAGAAAGAGGAGAGAGTTAAGGAGTTTTCTGATGTACAATCGCATATTCAGAAGATATGTGGGGAAATTGCTGGGAATGCTAGTGAGCTTGGTGCTCTGGCAGTGGATGAGTCAGACTTGTCCCTGAAGAAGTTGGATGAATATCAAGTAAAGCTGCAAGAGCTTCAAAAGGAGAAGGTATCCATTGCCTTAGATATCCTGGTCTGTAGTCTATACATGCATCAATTCACTAACTTCTCATTTGACATTACAGAGTGATCGGCTGCATAAAGTCCTTGAATTTGTCAGTACTGTGCATGATCTATGTGCTGTCCTCGGAATGGACTTCTTTAGTACTGTAAATGAAGTTCATCCAAGCTTAGATGACACTACTGGTGTGCAGTCAAAGAGCATCAGCAATGACACCCTATCGAGGTTGGCCAAAACAATTTCAGCTCTAAATGAAGATAAGAAACAAAGGCTTCATAAGGTATCTTTGTTGTATGCAGCAATTCTTATCATCTTTTCTCCTTTTGAAAATGTACTACCCATTTTTCTTCTTGATGCTTCGTTACTTGAACTATCGCAGATTGATATATGTCCTTACGGAATCATCTTTATAGTAATGTAGATATATGAGTTAAATATACTCTTCTTGGTATTTTTGCTCCAATAAATGAGATTATGAGGTTAACACTTTCCTCTTTTGACAGCTTCAAGAGTTAGCAACTCGGCTAATTGATCTCTGGAATTTGATGGACACACCTGAAGAAGAAAGAAGATTATTCGACCATGTTACCTGCAACATCTCTTCTTCAGTTGATGAAGTGACTATGCCTGGTGCTCTTGCTCTTGATTTGATTGAGCAGGTAAGTCGAGTTTATTAGTTGGTGTTTAAGTTTGAATGAGAACTGTTGCTTACATTCGTTTTCCGTTTCCGGGAAGGCGGAGACAGAAGTTGAACAGCTTGATCAGCTAAAACCAAGCAGGATGAAGGAAATCACCTTCAAAAAGCAAGTGGAGCTTGAGGAGATATTTTCCCGTGTGCATATAGAGATAGATCCAGAGGCTGATAGGGAGAAAATTATGGCTCTGATTGATTCTGGGAATGTTGAGCCTACGGAGTTACTAGCTGACATGGATAATCAGATAGCAAAAGCAAAACAAGAAGCCCATAGTAGAAAAGAAATATTAGATAGGGTCGAAAAATGGATGTCAGCTTGTGAAGAAGAAAGTTGGCTTGAAGACTATAATCGGGTATTGTGATGATGTTCTCACTGTGAACGCTCATTTCTTGTTTTACCTCTAATGACATTGAGCGTTAGGCTCCCACTGATATTTTCTTGCTGGGACAGGATGAGCATAGGTACAATTCAAGCAGGGGTGCACACTTAAATCTCAAGCGTGCCGAGAAAGCTCGTATTCTTGTCAACAAAATTCCAGGTAGGACCTTCTAGAATCGTATTTACAGGATGGTGATTCTTATGCCATTGGTGAATATTGTGTGGATTTGCATTTCCCCCCCCCCCTATTAAATAGAAGGCAATACTGTTGGTATAAATAAATACAAAATCTCTGTGAAAATCATTTGCAAATTGCAATTCAATTTCTGGTCTTAAAGTTCCTTCTAACCTATTTTTTATTAGGCTCGGTAGAAAGTATGCACTAAATTTTGGTACCCACTTCCTTTTTACCAATCTAGATTGTGGTAATCAAATAAAAAATTAAATCTTAAAGATGAAGATTTTTTTAATAAAATTAATGAGGCGGTTACAGCATGGAATTCGAATAATAAGAGCTGAAATCTTCCCTGAAGCCTATAATTCCACTTCAGATCTGCATAGCACGGCTGCAAGCCAGATTTTTTAAATTGGTTTTATTGGCCTTTTGTAGGCATGATTGACACTTTGGTTGCCAAAACTCGAGTATGGGAAGAAGCTCGCGGCATAACGTTCACGTATGACGGTGTTCCCCTCCTTGCCATGCTAGATGAATATGCGATGCTTAGGCAAGAAAGAGAAGAAAAACGAAGGCTTAAGGTAAGGTTTCGATTCATTATTAGTTCTAAAAAGCATAGACCTAGGACTTGATAGGATGAAAGTGAACTCAAAAAAGAGTTTACAGCTAAAATGTCTCTTGTTTAGCATATAAGGTATTTACTCTTCTGCTAAATATAGTTAACTCACGGAATTGCAGGATCAGAAGAAGTTCAGCGAGCAGCAAAACCCTGAACAAGAAGCCATCTTCGGTTCAAGGCCAAGCCCTGCTCGAGCATCTGGTACGAAGAAGATGGTGGGTCCTCGAGCTAATGGTGGAAGCAACGGAACCCCTAGCAAAAGGTTATCACTAAACGCCAGCCAAAATGGAAGCAGGTCTGGTGCTGGAGATGGAAGGAGGGATTGCACGAAACTGGCATCTCCTTCCAACCGTGTCTCAATATCAAAAGAGGATGCAGCCTCTCACGTTTCTGGAACTGATCCAGTTCCAGCATCATCCTAGTAATAAAAGGATAGATTTTACACTCGTGTCTTGTTATTATTGTTATTACCAGATCTCATTTAGCGAATTAGTCTCAATCGAAGAGCTCTTGTTGTAGTAGGGATATAGTCTGTGACCGGAGAGTATAATGTTCGTAGATGTGTAATATTTGTGATATTTTGCATTTGGAAGCTGCTTTTTGATTCACATTCTTGTTTTCTCTGGTTAGATTTGTTACATTTTCTCCAATATAAAAGAGTTGCAATATAATTCGGTGTCGGCATTGAAAATCTTTCAACCAGTCGATCAATCAATCAACTTGAAGCTGTTTTTAGTACAATTCAGGTTTTCAAAACTGTTTAATCAACTGTGTAATATTAACTAAACAATTCCATTGACTTAAATTTTAATGTTTCGGCTGTCTGTGATAGGCTGATAGCCTTTCATTGTTTTTTCTTCGTATGTAATTTATTTGAGGAAGAACATGTACTTACTGCTTTAATCGACAACTGTTTTCAGCCACTGCTTTGGTTTTCTTGGATTCTTCACCAAATTCAACAAAGTTCGTTTGTCAGCATATATATGTAGGGTGTATAAGTCAAGACAGTGCGTCCCTACCTCTCAGCAAACTTAATCTGTATTAGATTCTGTTTCTGCCCATGGAATTATGGGAACATATGGTATCAGTAAGGGGGTTTTAGTCATTTGGATAAGGAAATCAGGTACAGATTCTGTAGTCCTACAAGTCTTGCTCAGACACAAACAAGTTTAGCTTAACATTGACCAATGACTGTGTATCGATAACAACTAAGCTATTTCCGTATGAATCTTTGGAGAATCCATCTAGGAATCCTATATATAAACTTATTGTATAATGATTTATGGACAGTACCTAAACAAAGTTCTTCAGTTTATGATTTTTTATTTGTTGAAGACATGGGTTGTAGATTCTCTTGTTTCGGACAATCAAGGTTGTCCGATCAAGGGGAACCAAAGCACAACAACGGTCGTGACCGAAGTTCTTGCTCGGTCCTGTCTTTTCTGATGTTGGTGTGCATGTGGAAAAACGTAGCAAAAGAGACTGAATTGTTGCAGGAAAAAGAGCAGCAGCAGCGAAACAGGGCGACAGAGCTCACCCTGGAGGATTGGCTGATTGCTTCACCAGGGCTGCAAAAGATAAACGGGACGGGTGAATACCATGTTTTCAAACATCACTCCTCCAAAAGAGTTTTCCCGTCTTCCGTTATAGGAAACACAAATAGCAGCAGCAGCACGTCTAAAGCGATGGGGAGTTTGAAAGCTGGTAAAGAAGAAGACATTATTGAGGTTTCTTTGAGCATGAGCCAAAGTGGGAGGTCGAAGAAAAGGGTGAGCTTTAGGCTACCAGAAGAAGCTGATATTTTCATATTTCATTCATCACCACCACCAGAGGAAGAATCTCAATAGAAGGGAGCTTAAATCAATGTGTGATATATGTATTTCTTTTAAGAATTATGCATAAACCTCAAAGGAAATATTTGTTTCTTGTTATCGGTTTGGACATACTTTGTTAACTTGCTTTTGATTGTGCAGTTTGAAGAGAATGGATCCAATTATTGCTTAAGCTTTATTCTAGCATCAGTGGAAATTCTAAGATGTATGTAATTTGGGTTAAAAGGAACAGAAAGTATTAATATTTCATTAACTATTAAAACACATAAATTTGATCGACTTAAACCTTCTCCAAATGAAACAAGGCCATGTAATCTTCTACAGTTGAAGTCATATCCTCTCGATTAAAAGTGAAACAACTATAGGTCGGGTTCTGAAAACTAAGAGCATTTACATGATGTTTATTCTCAGATCGCACCTAGATTTACGTATGGGAAAAATGACCTTTTCAGTTCAGAAATAACTTTGATTTCCTTTGATTCAACTAGCGACATTCCACGGTAGTCAAAATCCAACAAACAAAATGAATTAAAAGCACCTTGAATCTGCTACTTTATTGATGCATACCGGCCTTTCCTACGCGTCTCTGATGTCACGTTTGATTTGTATTTGAATGGGAAGAATGTGGTACCTTGTCCAAACTTGTTCTTTGCTTCTTTTTAACTCAGTTTAATCTGGGTTTTTCAAAGAAATTCATTAGCATTACAATCAAATAGGGACTTTTTTTTTCTTTGCAGTTTGAAAGGAGATGGAGAAGGAATCGAAAAGGCTGGTGAATTGTGCAACTTTAGCTACCTGTTTGGTGTTAACTGTTCTGGTTTATGCTACACTTTTTCAATCTAATGACACCATAAACTTGGCCGACTTGAAACTCCATGGAAATGAAGGGGGCTACAGGTTATCAGATTCAAGGATCAATGTTGATGCAGTTGATCCTCAATAATTTCTATTAAGAAGGCTTGTTAGAGGTTCATTCCTTTCACTTCTTAAAATTCAATTCATGCCAATTCACAATCATAAAGTGTATATATTGTGTTGATTAATGAAACAGGAGATGATCGAGTTCAGTATGATTCCAATGGATTTTCATGCCACACTGATGTTCATTCAGAGGTATTCATAACAAATAAACCAGTAAGGATTTTTAACAAAGGGTTGACAGTTTATGTTCCATATGATCATCAACCACTAGTCAAGAGAATTGTTAAGCCATATGCAAGGAAAGAAGATGAAACCGCCATGAAACTCGTCTCACCTGTTCAGATTCTTCATGGTAACATCACCATTGATCCGCCACCAGCCTGCAATTCCACCCACAATGTCACAGCTGTTGTCTTCTCTTCAAAAGGCTTCACAGGCAATGTTTTTCATGAATTCAATGAGATTATCATCCCTTTGTTCATCACAACTCGCCATTTTCTGTCTCGACTAAAGTTTGTAATCACAGATTACCAGCTTGGGTGGGCACAAAAGTACAACAGGGTTCTGTCTCACTTGTCTGGTTATGATGTTATAAATCCTGATGATGAGAGCGTTCATTGTTTTCCAGGAGCTGTAATAGGGCTTAAATTCCATAACAATCTAGCCCTCAACATTACTGATATTCCAGGAGGTTATTCCATATTTGATTTCAAGCACTTCTTGAAAGTATCATACAATCTGAAAACAAACCATGTGTCTGAGATTAAAAAACCGGTGCTTATGCTTATATCGCGCCGTAATTCAAGACGGTTTTTGAACGAAGAAGAAATGGTGGAGATGATGGAGAAGCTAGGCTTCCAAGTCACAAGGGCAGAACCTAAGAGAGTGTCGAACTTGGACGAGTTCGCTGAGGTGGTGAACTCATGTAGTGTCATGGTTGGAGCACATGGTGCTGGTCTAACAAATGAGATTTTTTTGCCCACAGGTGCTGTGGTGGTTCAAGTGGTGCCATTGACACTTGAATGGGCGGCAACCAATTACTTTGGTGAACCGGCAAAGGCAATGGGGCTTCGGTACTTGGAGTACAAGATCGAACCAGAGGAAAGTTCGTTGTTCGACACTTACGGAAAAGATCACCCTGTGATTAGTGATCCAGAATCAGTGATCTCTAAGGGATACTATGCACACAGGTCTGTGTATGTAGATGGCTAAGATCTAAAGATCAATTTAGAGAGATTTAAGAAGACCCTTCTTGAAAACTCAACTCCCCATAAATAGATGAATGCATAATTAATCATCTTCAAGATACCGCAAGAGATTCAGCTTATATAGTTCATTTCATTTTGGCAATCTCCAGCTTTCACAAGGCTACAAAGACAGGCTGGGGACATTGGCTTAAATGTTGCATCGTTCGTTGTCATGGTAAAAGCATTTGAATTACACATTGTACATTTTATTAGAAAGCTGGTATATCAAACATAAGCTCTCATGTTGTGATTGTTTTGGGCTTGAAATATGACTGTCCATAGTATTAGGTTAAGGTTGAAAAAGAACAAAGTCCATACTTATCAAAGGATTGCAGAAACTGTATGAAATTTGGTAAACACATCTCCACTATTGCAAATTTGCCAAATCTATGAGGTGTTTCTTTCTACGGGTGTAAATGAACAGAGTTTTGTGAACTGTTCGTGAATTATTCTTACAAATGTTCGTTTATCAAGTTAAATAAGCATGTATAAACAAAATTTTTATGTTCGTTTAATAATTGAACGACACAAACAAAGATGTGTTCGGTTCATTTGTGCAAAAGGGAGCCCTGGACCTCAACGCTGCTAAATATATTGACTTATAGGCAAATTTGCATAAGTGTGGAGTCATTTTCAAGATTTATAAACAATTATGAAGGAGCTATCAAGTCATTTTCAAGATTTGTAGAATAGAATAAAAAAGGATACCAGGTGGCCCATGTAATACCCTAAAATTTTAGTTAGTGACCAAAATATAAATTTTAAAAGTCTAGTGATCAAAGTAGAAATTTTGAGAATAATTTAGGGACCAAGATGGTATTTTTTTCTCAAAATTTCTACTTTGATTCCTAAGAATGGAGTTTCTATGAAATTCAAATTTTCAGGTGGAGTTTGTATAAAAAGCTATAAAGTGATAAAGTTCGATAAAACATTCAAATAATCAGATTGAATCGAAAATTTAGGAAATTTTGAAGGATGACATTTAAAGGTTAGTAATGTCATTTTCATATTTTTAATCAGTAGGATTTAACATAGATCATTGGATTTAAGTTGATTTTTCATGTCAAATCAGGATAGTTGAATTAAAGTGACTAGATTGTGATTTTTGAAAAAAAAGTGAAAGGGCAAAGATGAAAACTAATAAAATATTATTTATATTTACATGATGAGGTAAGCAATGATGTCATGGTAATGGCAAAGTGGAAATTATCATGTTTCATTTAATTAGCTTTATAAGATTAATATTAAGAAAATTTTTGTTAAAAAAATAAAAAAAACTCTCTTCTTCTTCTTCCTCTCTAACCGTGGACTCCACAACTAGACGATTAGGCGAACAAGTTTTTATTTTTCATTCTTAAGTCATTTTGTTAGGTTTTTAGATTAAGACATGGAATAAAAAATTAACCTATATCAAATTCTCTACAAGTTGGTGTAAATATTTCATGTTTTCATGTTTGGAGTGGTGATTTCATGAAAAGGGTGGTTGAATGGGAAGTGAAAATTCGATGATTTAAGGATGAATTTTGATGTTGGTGATGTAGTTGATTCATTTATGAGCATGTGTGATGATTAAAATCAATTGAAAATGTTTAAAAATGAATTTAGTTAAGGTTAGGGTTTATGAAAAAGAATGAATTTTGCTTTTTTTTTTTATATATATGAAATTGATTGAAATTCCATGGAAATGATGATAGAAACTTGAATTTATGCATACACATTCATTTTATAAGCTAATAGAATTAGTGAAAAAACTATGGATGCAAATTAGGGAAATTTGTCAAAATTGGTGATCTGGACGATAAGTTTATAGAGTCACCATAAATTCTATAAGAATGATTAGAAGATGATTTTTTATACCGTTGAATTTGTATACTAGTCTAGTTTTGTTTAAAACAAACGACTACTGATTCGGAAGTGCATAAAAATTATGAATTTTTAATTGATGAAATGTCAGAAAACAAGGTAACAGATTTTGCTCAAAGTAGATTATGTAAGTTGGATTAGAAAATTTTCCATAAAGTGTTCAAGTTGAATTAGAAAGAGACCCTAATATGGTTAGATTTGTATTTGAGTCTAATTTCTTGTTGTACAAACGTAATAATTTTTAAGTGTGTAGATTAATACAAAATAATAATTTTTTGAGGGTTGTACAAACTGCCAGAATATAAAATTGTGATAAATCATATATTTTATGATACTCTTATGTTATATATTACTTTAAATGTTTAAAATGAGCCAATTTCATTACACTGGCATGATAGATATTGATGTTTATTATAAGATGATTACGATATGTATATGTTAAAAGGAAAATGAGTGATGATGTTCATGATATATTCATGATGTGGAAATGAAATGTTTAAGGTATGAACTTCCGATGCACTTTTTTATATTATTTAGATATGTTAGTATATACGGATACTTCTGATAAATAAATGATAAATGATATTGTTTTAAATGTCATATTGAGAATTGTTGGTACAATTGGCTTGCCACGAGGTGAAGTGCTTATAGATCGATCTTGTATTAGTGTAATTATGCACTCTTGAATTATTGCATTTGTGCACTCTCGGTTCTAATACATTCATGTACTCATGTATTAGTACCATTGCATACTTCTGTATCTAGTACATTTGTGTACTCTTGGCACTATACGTGCAATTATGAGATTCATAATGTTGTGACGTTATGAATTTCCATCCTAATATTTTGTATAGTGATACTGTGTTCTACAATACATGTACTCTTGTTTAGCACTCATATTTAACCATTGTTTTGAAAACCTGATCGGACCGGTCGGCTCAACCGGTTCAATCGGGGAACCGTTACCTAGTCCGGTTCAAACTAAACCGGTTGAACCGCTATTAGTGAATCGGCCGGAACCGTTGAACCGTTCGAACTGGACCCGCTGAAAACCGGAAAAAACCGCCAATTTTTTTTTTTTTTTTTTAAAATTAAACCAAACGACGTCGTTTGTTAAACTAGCCAAGTCGAACTCGAGTATTGCTGAGCTCGACTCAAACTTTAAAAGTAAACTCAACTCGACTCAAACTCACGAACTAAAAATTATCAAGTTCAACTCGAACTCGAAATATAATATTGAAACTTGAACTCGAAAATGCTTGAACTAAAAAAAATTTAGAAGCTCGATTGAAGCCTAAAATTCGAGCTTGATTGAAGTGAAAGAATAGTTCACTCTATGCTCACCAAAAGGCTCCATGATTTTGAATGTCAAATTACCTTTATTATTTATAGAAGTTAGTTGGGATGCTCTTCTATGTTTCTTAGCCATGTGGATTGTTTTGTTCTCATATTTTTACTCTTTAGACTTTTGGGATGTTCTTCTATGTTTCTTAGCCATGTGAGATTGTTTTTAAAAAAAAAAAATAAACCAAACAATATCATTTTGTAATGATTTTTTTAGCCCCAAATTTATTTTTTAATTATAGTTATATAATTATATTTATTATTTAATATGTTTTATCTTAAATATTATGTTGTAGTTAATTTGAATCATTTTGTTTCACTTGATTTTATGGTTTTTAACTTATATATGTTATGACTTGCTTTGAATATGACTTGTGATATACAAAATTATTTTTTATTAAATATTTTTGGTATTTTTATTTAATTTTTTAAATAATTATGACGTCGTCCGGTTCTTCCGACCGATCGAACCTGTTCGACTGGTTGAACCAGTGAACCGATAGCATTACCTGTTCGCTAACCGGCCCTGTTCTGAAAACCATGTATTTGACTTATGTACCTAGTATGCTTACTTGATGTACCTTAGGCTATTGTGTACGTGAATTGATAAGTGAATGTTAAATTGATTTGAATTTGAATATCTATGATATATGTGTGTGAACAGTGTTTTGCAGGAAAAATACTATTATAAGTCTATTTAACGTGCTTATTCTATAAAATATTCGATATTAATGTTTTATGCTTTTACGTGAGATTTTATTTTAATAGATATTTTGTTATGATTAATGCCTCATCAAGTGAAATTTCAACGTATGATTGTATCACATATAGGGAAGGAAATCGTTCAAAGTAAGAAGCGCTAGTGATATCAATTTGTCCGAAAATTGTCTCATTATTATCGGTATGTAATCCTCTGATATTTTAACTTATATAGTGACATGTGCATATTATGAGTGTATCATATTTGCTCTGATATGATAGTTATAAAATTGGTTTATAGTATTAAAATAATACCGACTTAAAATGGGTATTATTAGATATGAATAGTATTTTGCATGTTTAGTACTTATTAAATTAGATTTTATTTGCTATCAAAATGATTTTTTTAATTAGGCAATTTTTAGACAGTTATGTTTATGATACTATACAGTATTAAACTGTCTAGTTGTTGCCTGAAATCGAATTTTCTCCTTTTTTTTTCTAACAAACCAATGCATTTTTTGTTCTTTCATTGTTCAACTCTTCTCATCTGTAAAACAAAGCCATCTATGGGTAACTTCTTCTCCATCCAACTTTCATGCGATACCATGACTACCCGTTGTTGGGATTGTGCAGTGGGACAGTCAGTTTTTGTAACACCCCAACCTGTACCTGACCCGAATACGAGTCTGAGGTGTCACATTGACTTTTCAAACCTTGACACTTAAAGAAAAAACCCCGGGGAATTTAAAACTTGTTTAAAACAGAATACTTTAATTTATATAAAAGAGACCACAAAATACAAACTTGATCAGAGTACTCATAATTAACGAGTTATTACATGCCAACACTCTATACACAACAAAATACATACTTTTTCGATTACTTCTGATCTGATATTCTAGTAATAATACTGTCCTTGCTACTTCTATTCTTGCTCTTCACGTTTCTTGGTACCTACGTGTAAATCACTTACACGCTAAGTCATAGACTTAGTGAGGTAATAAATAAACATGTAACAGTAGATTCATGAATATGCATTCTTACTATTTGATCATGATATTTCAATATGCATGGATATATTTCCTATGACATATATAATCAAGTCATGCACACATGAAACTTACCTTTTTGCATCACTTTCACTTTAATTTATATTTCAATTGCTGTTGTTGTTGCCCATGTATATTATTGAGAATAGAGGCATGTGAGTACATTGAGATTGTGCACTAATGTTGTCACCACAGCTCGTATAAATTCCCTCATGGGGCACCGAACATTTGTTCAGTATTCGTCCCGAAGGACTGCTATATATGTCCCGAATGACTACGTTCCGAAGGACTACGTCCCGAAGGACTACATCCCGAAGGACTATAATACCCTCGACTCTTGGCATGCCAACTATACCTATATCTCTCGTATCATATACTATGGGCATTTATTATGAATATATTTCTCATCACTTATTCTTTCTCTTCTGTCACATACCACATGTATGTGTAACCATATATTTCATAACATATCACATATTGCATATTCATATGTCATTTCATATATTCACATAGCTTATTTCATTTCACATTGGTCATATCTCATAGCATATATAACATATGCATATAATCATGTATATCATATCATATATCTTATGTTTCATGCTCTTATGTTTATGCATATCATGTATTCATGTACATATAAGAATCACATATCAAATAATATTTTAGGAGTCACTTCTTACCGTAGTAACTCCATCATTGGCTCATCGCAAGGCAATGTTCGTTCAATAATATAAGTACAATTAAAATTGCACTCACCTTAGCCTTGCTTTGATTCGATTCCTTTGATTATTCCGGAACTTGTTTAGGCTCAATATCTACATAAATATATCATTTCAAAACAACTACCAGAAGCCTAAACTTTAAACTTGATGTTAATAACTTAAATCGGTTTAATGAATCAAATTTCATTTTTTTCATTTAGGGGGAATCGATGCCCCCCAGGGGGAATCTGTTCCCGGGGAATCGATACCCCCAAGGGGGAATCTGTTCCCCCTGCACATATTGGAATTTTTGTCCAAGAGGGGGAATCGATTCCCTTCATAGGGTATCAGTTCCCTCTACCCAGAAATTGTATTTTAACCCCGAAAATAATCAATTCTTCACTTAATTCTTCTATTTTATCATGTCATTAAACTCAACTACCATTACTTAAACCAACTTATATCCATGAAAATCATCTATAACTTCAAAATCCTATCCTTCATATGTAATTCAAGAATCATACTCAAATTTCAATATGTTCTAAATACAATTCTAACACTTCTATCTTCTTATTCTCATAGATGACAAGTCAAATTCAACTTAAAATTCAACTTATCAACTCTATTCCATGATTTCATATAAAAACTCATTTTCTTAAATCTCTTATAACTTCTGCATCTTTTGATTATAAGACAACTTAAGCTTTCCTTAAGCTTAGTTATCATCTAATGATCAAAACCTAATCTTCAATTTAACAAATAACCAACAAATAGAAAACTCACCTTATGCTCTGCACGTTGGAGAAGAAGAAGGTAAGAAGAAGAAGAGTTTTCTAAATACTCTCCCCCAACGTTTATCTCTTCATAAAGAGATAACAAAATATCTTTCATGTTAAATGACCATTTTTCCCCTTAATTCCTTTGATAATTACTAATTATTTTCAGGAAATATTTCCAAACAAATCATTACACTATTCAAATATCTTACTTTAATCAACACATTCTGAAGTTTTACAATTTAGTCACTAACCCGTATTTTGGGATGTTACAAATCTCTCCCCTTTAAGAAAATTCGTCCTCGAATTTTCACTGTACAAATATATGAGAACTGTCTACTTATATTATATTTGCACTTCCATATTATACTACAGATCCACCTCTTTTAAAGTTCCATAAGGTTTAATGAATGTAGGACTGAGCTATACTATACAGAGAATCTTATTCAGAACAAGACATTAATAAATACTTTATCACTTATCTAGAAATTACATTTTTTTTCTTTAAATATATATAGAACTTCTGTTAACTATCCACTATCTTAATTTTTTTTCTTCAACTTCTTTGATCCAATCCGTCCATACAAAATCTAAATATTTCTATTAAACTAACTTAATAGTTTCCAGCATCACAATGTCATAAAAAAAACTATTTTGATATCTTTCTTTACTTGCAAACCTACTACTCATTAAACAAACTCAATAATAACTCTTCCTATGACAACATTATCTGACTTTAAATCTTTAACTTTCCCTTCGTGGTTGCAATTAATAAACTTATTTTCAATCAACAAGGAATTACATTCATTTCTATCTTTTCACTCATTCGATTCTACACCTTTAAATCTTTATAAATTCGTATAAATATAATGTCGCTCATCATGGAAATAATAAGGTTTCATCCATACGGTAATCTCAATCCTTATCACTCAACATCGTGAGTCCGTTGATTTCTTTCATCCATCTCTAATGACTTACAACATAAACCAAACATTTATTCTTATACCATCTTCATCCAAATTATTATACACCTTTCTTTCTAAATTTTACTCATATCAATCTTGAAATTGATGTCAATACTCTTTTTTTTTCATCTCAAAAGTAACATACTTATCTTTAACAACTTGATTAGAGAGAATACAATCATTCAAATATATCTCAAGTTTCCTTCATACATATAAATAAATCCTTATCTCTTTTACTATATTTACATGGCTAAGAAACACAACCTTAAACCAATACATGTTACACTTGGTTAACTTAGTCTGACATTCTTTTTCCGATCTTTTAAACTCTATTATACGCTCCCCTTTGCATATTTTTTTTCTAATACGATACTTTAAGAAAACTTTATCGTCTTCATAAAATTCAATTTATTTCTGTCTCAAGTCTGCCTAATACTTCTGTCGATTAGATGTCATCTTGAAATTATCTTAAATTATCTTTACTTTATCCTCAACCACTTTCAATAAATCCTGGAAAATAAAATTCTGATCCTTTAACTTGAACCAAATTAATGATGTCCGATATTTTCTCCCAAATAAACTTCATACAGAGTCATCTTAATGCTCAATTGATAATTATTATTATAGACAAATTCTACTAAAGGTAAATAATTTTCCCATGATTCTTTGAACTCAATCATACATACCCTTTTTAAAGTATGAATAATCTGTTAAACTCACTATTTGTCTATGCATAGATATCAATGCTACAATTAATTTAAATTCCTAAGACCTTTTCAAAGATTTCCACAACTTTGAGATAATCTTAAATCTTCATCAGATATAATTAAGACATGCAATTTACAAAATCCAACAATCTTTTCATATAACCTTACATACTTATCCAAGAAATATTTACCTCAGTATGATAAAGGATACTAACTTAATCAGTTTCTTCATAAACCTCCAAATTTAGTCTCTACTGAAATTCTGATACAAAATTCATAACTCTTTATCCTTTCCACTTAGAATTGAAAAATTCTTACTTTTATACCAAACTTATACTTTACACCTTATCATAACCCTTTTCATTCTTAAACCTTTAAACTCTATCATTTAATTTCCTTATCTCTTTATTCCTTCACAAATCAAAATCTCCTTTCAATCTAAATAATTTCATTCATTTTTTTACTCCATTACGTTTTTCATATCTATATGAAAAACATCATAATAACACTTATACTTATATTTGATTACTAATATTTATCACATTTTCATAACCTTAATATTTAACATTATTTTCACATAACTTTATTCTTTTTTCTTTCTTATACTTGCATTATTTTTATTTCTCAAAGCGCCTTTTAAAACCTGTAAATACTCTTCTCATTGCCTTAATCATATATATATATATATATGATCCAAATACCTAACCATATTCAAATCCATATCACACTTGATTAATTCACTTTATATTTTCTTCCAATCTTTTAACTCTATCACCTTTACTCTTACAAGTAGTCAATAACAACTATTTAATCTAGTGCACAATTTCCAATTAATTAATCATATACCCTTTTTTTCCCAATCAGAATTATCTCAACAATAGTTTACTTAACTTATCAAATCCACATTCATTCTCATGTATCATGAAATTTTATTTGTTCACTCTCAACATTTCAACATCTTCCATCTTATAAAATAATTATTGCCATACCTATTTCTTAAACTTTTTCCGAAACAATATTCACATCAATAAATATTCCATTATTCACATTACAACATTTATTTACCATATTTTAGCTCAACTGCATAGCAACTAAATTATCTCATTTAAATTCTCCACTTTATAATAGTGGATATCCTTTAACATTATTTAATAGCACCTCAATTTTTAAATGAAATCTTTAATTTTTAATCTAGGGTACAACCTTGATCCACTCAATCATATACCATATTTTCAATCAAATTATTATATATATAATGATATCTTACTCAACTTTTCAAACTTGGACTTTTACTCATACGCAATATTATTTCTCTGATTAAAAATCAAACGTTATAACTTCCTTTATCTTATAAATTGTTCACCGACTTACTCATTCTCAAACTTTTCTATTACTCTATATCTTCTCTTGAACATTCAAATCATTATCTCACATACACATACTTAAACTCATTTATATCCCTTTAAAATAATTTTCTTGCTTCAATTTTCATAACTTCTAACAGAGCTTTTAACTCAATTCACAAAGGTTGTCTTTAACTCTGACTTGTCATCAATTAACTCCTTATTTAATCTTCAAATATCAGCCCCTACTGCTTTAGTTTGTCTGACTCTCATCTGATTTGATTCTCTGGCGAAGAATACAACTAATTCATATCTGGTTTGAAGTTAAAAGCTAGAATCTCTATCTTTCTTTAATGGTGCTTAACTCTATTAAACACTAATTCTCTTAATCATCTGAAATTTTTGTTCTCCAATCCTTTTATTCTTAGCTCTCTATAGAATTTTAACGCGATTAATCATTTCTTGAATTGAGAACAATTTCAAAATCAGTAACACTCTTTTAATTTAAGGTGCAAGCCCTAAAAAACCAATCACATGTTCTTCCTTATCCTTCCTAATCAAAATTAACACAACAATAAATCTGTTTAACTTATTAAACTTATAATCATACACATGCATGTGTAACTTCTTTGTTAATCTCATATATTCGATCTTCATTTGTTTTATGAACTGATCATTCATGTACTTATTCATAAATTCTTCTACAATTGATAACCACGTCACTTGATATTTTAACATTCTTATGGTGACATTTATTCACCATACTTCTAGCTTACCTTCGTAGTAATAAAACTACTCAATTTAACTTCTCCACTTTGGAGAAATGAAAGTTTATAATATTATCTTCCTACCATTTAATCAAATTTCCATAACAATGGAACATTTCTCAAATTTACCCTTAAACTCGGGTGTTCTCAACTCTTTTCAATACATAAATTCTATGAATTATAGAAGTATAAAATTAAACACATCATAATATTTCAACATCATGAATCACTCTCTAATCTTATACAGGCATTCCCTGAGTTTTCGCTCTTCTCCCCTGCCTGGCCAGGGCAGATGAATGCTATTACCTTCAGGTCTATCACCTTGTATTTCACTTTAGAAACTCTTATGATATATATCTAATATAACATAATATTTAATTATATTAGCAAACAATACACTTACTATTCTATCAGATCAGAAGTTTTCACTATTTTGTTAGCATGTATAACCTTATAAAACCTCTAGACTCCGGTTTATGCCGAGAATCGACTAAACCTTAGCTTTGATGCCATTAACTGTAACACCCCAACCCGTACCTGACCCGAATACGAGTCTGAAGTGTCACATTGACTTTTCAAACCTTGACACTTAAAGAAAAACCCCGGGGAATTTAAAACTTGTTTAAAACAGAATACTTTAATTTACATAAAAGAGACCATAAAATACAAACTTGATCAGAGTACTCATAATTAACGAGTTATTACATGCCAACACTCTATACACAATAATACATACTTTGTCGATTACTTCTGATCTGATCTTCTAGTAATAATACTATCCTTGCTACTTCTATTCTTGCTCTTCACGTTTCTTGGTACCTACGTATAAATCACTTACACGTAAGTCATAGACTTAGTGAGGCAATAAATAAACATGTAACAGTAGATTCATGGATATGCATTCTTACTATTTGATCATGATATTTCAATATGCATGGATATATTTCCTATGACATATATAATCAAGTCATGCACACATGAAACTTACCTTTTGCATCACTTTCACTTTAATTTATATTTCAATTACTTGTTGTTGCCCATGTATATTATTGAGAATAGAGGTATGTGAGTACATTGAGGTTGTGCACTAATGCTGTCACCACAGCTCGTATAATTCCCTCTGGGGCACCGAACATTTGTTCAGTATTCGTCCCGAAGGACTGCTATATATGTCCCATAGGACCACTATGTCCCGAAGGACTACGTCCCGAAGGACTACAATACCCTTGACTCTTGGCATGCCAACTATACCTAGAGCTCTCGTATCATATACTATGGGCATTTATTATGAATATATTTCTCATCACTTATTCTTTCTCTTCTGTTACATACCACATGTATGTGTAACCATATATTTCATATCATATCATATCACATATTGCATATTCATATGTCATTTCATATATTCATATAGCTTATTTCATTTCACGTTGGTCATATCTCATAGCATATATCACATATGCATATAATCATGTATATCATATCATATATCTTATGTTTCATGCTCTTATGTTTATGCATATCATGTATTCATGTACATATAAGAATCACATATCAAATAACATTTTAGGAGTCACTTCTTACCGTAGTAACTCCATCATTGGCTCATCGCAAGGCAATGTTCGTTCAATAATATAAGTACAATTAAAATTGCACTCACCTTAGCCTTGCTTTAATTCGATTCCTTTGATTATTCCGGAACTTGTTTAGGCTCAATATCAACATAAATATATCATTTCAAAACAACTACCAGAAGCTTAAACTTTAAACTTGATGTTAATAACTTAAATCGGTTAAACGAATCAAATTTCATTTTTTCATTTAGGGGGAATCGATACCCCCCCAGGGGGAATCTGTTCCCGGGGAATCAATACCCCCCCAGGGGGAATCTGTTCCCCCTGTACATACTGGAATTTTCGTCCAAGAGGGGGAATCGATTCCCTTCATAGGGTATCAATTCCCTCTACCCAGAAATTGTATTTTAACCCCGAAAATAATCAATTCTTCACTTAATTCTTCTATTTTATCATGTCATTAAACTCAACTACCATTACTTAAACCAACTTATATCCATGAAAATCATCTATAACTTCAAAATCCTATCCTTCATACGTAATTCAAGAATCATACTCAAATTTCAATATGTTCTAAATACAATTCTAACACTTCTATCTTCTTATTCTCATAGATGACAAGTCAAATTCAACTTAAAATTCAACTTATCAACTCTATTCCATGATTTCATATAAAAACTCATTTTCCTAAATCTCTTATAACTTCTTCATCTTTTGCTTATAAGACAACTTAAGCTTTCCTTAAGCTTAGTTATCATCTAATGATCAAAACCTAATCTTCAATTTAACAAATAACAAATAGAAAACTCACCTTATGCTCTGCACGTTGGAGAAGAGAAGGTAAGAAGAAGAGTTTTCTAAATACTCTCCCCCAACGTTTATCTCTTCATAAAGAGATAACAAAATATCTTTCATGTTAAATGACCATTTTTCCCCTTAATTCCTTTGATAATTACTAATTATTTTCAGGAAATATTTCTGAACAAATCATTACACTATTCAAATATCTTACTTTAATCAACACATTCTAAAGTTTTACAATTTAGTCAGTAACCCGTATTTTGGGATGTTACAGTTTTTATATGCATGCTTGAACAAAACCTTGATGCTTTGGAAACTGCAGTAGCCGAATTGAACCATCTCAGGAATGATGTGATGACCAAGGTCATAATTGCCGAAGAACAACACGAACTTAAGCGGCTCGACCAAGTTGAGGGTTGGCTTTCGAGGGCCTTGACCATGATAAACGAAGCTGATCTACTGATTGTCGAAAGTCCTCGACAAATTAAACAATCATGTGTGGGAGGTTATTGTTCCTTGCATCCCAAGTCAAGTCTCAAGTTTGGGAAGCAAATTGCAGAAATGTACGAGAGGTGAAGGATGAGGAGAGCAAAGGAGTTTTCATTCCGAGGCTGACAAGGGACTGCTTTGGCTACTAAACGGCCTACTGTGGGTTTATTGTCCACTTGCAACAATGTTTGGAGCAGTCTTCAAGAGGAACAAGTGGGAATTATTGGCCTATATGGCTTTGGAGATGTTGGCAAGATGACCTTTGATGAGTGTTCACATAAAAAGAGTGCATTATACAGTTTTATTTATTTTCTGGAATCGTGGCTGGACACATGGGCACGACATTGGACACGACGCGATATTTCTTGGCAACTTTCAGAAGATCTAGTCAGCAGTAGCGGTTTCTAGAAGCAGTCCAGTCAGCATTATCTAGAAGAAGATGGGCAAAATCTTTAGGAATTTAAATTTAAAAACACATGGGATTTATATTTTAAGATTGAGGATTTTCATTTTGAATTTTCATGTTATCTTTAGGGATTTAGAAGCTATAAATAGCCCTTAGGATAAAGCTTGGAACACACTTGAATTATATTTGTTTTTATTTTTCATTTTATTAATTTTTTTTCACTCATAGCTGAGAGCTAGCGATGACTCAATTTCATATGTGAGAATTGAAAAACACTAAAATACATTTGGGTTTCATTCTCGAGTTTCTGGAATCAAAGATCGACAATCGATCATCTTTTTAAAATTAAAACGCTTTCAAATCAAAAAGTCGATGTTGGTCAGGATATTGTTTTAATTTATAGTTGGGAGGAAGGATCGACTTGTGGCATATTCGAATTCTTGTGAACACACTTAGCGGTGGTCCGCTAAGGGAAATTGAGATCGGGTTCGATTCTCGACGAGACAATGTAATCTGAGTCGGGCCTTTCCATTACTTAATTCTGATTGTTTTAACGACAATGTAGTTAATCCACTCAAGAATCATCTTTCGAAGATAGACTTGGGAATATCGATTACTAGAGAGAAAAACAAGTTAGAATGGGATGGGCCTTGTAGACGGTAATCGACATGAATCCCAGAGCAAAAAATCAATTTCGATGATCAAACGGAATTGAATCAAAGCTAGCTTGAGGCATTTTCTCATTATTATCTTTTAATTTTTATTTACCGCTTTCATTTATTTTACTTCAGTTTTTTACTTTTGTTTATTTACTTTAATCTCTCACTCGCAAAAACCCTCCCTTTTCTAATTTATTTTTCTTGCAATTGCCTGGACTGAAATCGACACTAAATCATATAAGGAATTTCTATGTCCCTGTTGGATCGACCCCCTTTCACTATACTATATTTATTTTTATTTCTTTTATTTGAGAAGAGGTTTTATTTTATTTTGACGAGTAAAATGACGCTTGTCAAAATTGATAAAGATTGAAATTGAATTCCATCTTACTTGTCTTGTGAAATCATTTGATTGTATGCTTGATTGAATTTGTTAAACTTAATTGAAAATTTTCGTTCGTTGATTATTTTTAGCATGTTATGATTGTTTGAGTACATGTAAATATTTTGAATGAGTAGTGATTTAAGTCGACTTTGTTGTAACCTTCCTTGATTTTGTCAATTAAGTTTTCGCCTAACTTGATAAACACACTTTGGTAAGATTTTAAGCCTTGAGCATGTTTCCTAATCTTTTATGCTCATTTTTCTTGTTTGAGTGTGTCGAATTATTCTTGAGAATCTAGAACTTGTGGCATGATACACTTTGAGATTACATGTGAAATTTTATGCATTGATGTGATTTGGGCATTAGGATTTACCCCCATTTTTACCCGAGTAAAAACCTACCCTTTTCGAATCCATTAGTGAGTCATTTTGAGCCTTTTTCACTTCTTTGTTTTCACCTTAATCTTAACCCGAGCCTTTTTTATTTTCACTCTTTTTGACCCTTGTCGAGACAAAAAAATTGAAGCTTGTGAGTCACCTAGTTCAACAAAAAGAAAAAAAAAACAACAGAAAAGGAAAAAATAGTTCAAAAAAAGGAAAAAATAAAAAAAAATAAAAATAAAAAAACAAAACAAAACAAAACAGTTTGATTCATTTTTACTTTGATGTATATATTACTTTTGTTGTTTCATTTATTTTGTTTCACTCGTGGACTTGGTGAGATTGTTGAAGAATTCTGTCTCGATTAAAAACCTCATTTCTAGCCTTTTTTCCCTATCTTTACCTAAGTCTCATTACACCCTTTTAAAAGTCCCAATTATCTTTATATTTTATTTCTATCAAGTACTGGAGATTTGATTGTGTTACAAGCCTATGGAAATTCTTGATTAATTATGACTTTGAGCGAACTTTGCACCCGAAACACATTTGAGTGAATCCTTGTGGGGAATTAAGCTAGGATGGATTTTTATTAATGAATGATAGGAAGTTGCAATATTGTTTGACTTGATCTTACTTGTATTGATCCAATTGATTGGTGTTTGATTCAAATAGTTATTGTGAACTTGACTTTCATAATTTGTTTTGGTATGAGACAAAATGAAGTAAATTAAGTTTTTAACTAGTTTGATCAAGGCATGCTTGACGACAAGCATGAGACAAGTGAGGAGGAATTTGATGAGTGTTCTAGATTGACATTATTTCCTTCATTATTTTTTTGTGTTGGAAACTTTTCACTACTGATTTAGTTCTATTTTGTTCATTTTTGTGCAGGGAGCTTATTTTCCAGAAAACAACATAAAAAGGACGCATTTTGTAGTTTTCTTTATTTTCTGGAATCGTGGCTGGACACACGGGCACGACGCGGTCTAACGTGACAACTTCCAAAATATCTAGTCAGCAACAACAGTTTCTAGAAGCAGTCCAGTCAACATTATTTGGAAGAAGATGGACGAAATCTTTAGGAATTTAAATTTAAAAACACTTGGGATTTATCTTTTATGATTTAGGATTTTCATTTTGAATTTCCATGTTATTTTTAGGGATTTAGAAGGTATAGATACACCCTTAGGGTAAAGCTTGAAACACACTTGAATTAGATTTGTTTTTATTTTCATTTTATTAAAAGTTTTTTTTTCATTCATAGTTGAGAGTTAGAGATGACTCAATCCGATATGTGAGAATTGAAAAGCACTAAAATACATTCGGGTTTCATTCTCAATTTTCTGGAATCAAAGATCGACAATTGACTATCTTTTTAAAATTAAAAAGCTTCCAAATCAAAAAGTCGATGTTGGTTTGGATGTTATTTTAATTTATAGTTTGGAGGAATGATCGACCTGTGGCATATTCGACTTCGCGTAAACACACTTAGCGGCTGTCCGCTAAGGGAAATTGAGATCAAGTTCGATTCTCGACAAGACAACATAATCTGAGTCGGGCCTTTCCAGTACTTAATTCTGATTGTTTTAACGGAAATAGTCGTAGTTAATCCACTCAAGAATCATCTTTCAAAGATAGACTTGAGAAGATTGGTTACATGAGAGAAGGGCAAATTACAATAGGTTAGGCCTTGTAGACTGTAACCAGCATAAATCCTAAAGTAAAAATCCATTTCGATAATCAAACGGAATTGAAACAAAGCTAGCTTGAGGAAATTTCATAATTATTGTTTTCAACTTTATTTACGTTTTCATTTCTTTTACTTTGATTTTTATTTATTTTTATTTTCTTTTATCTTTCATCTCTCAATTACAAAACCCCCTTTTTCTAATTTATATTTCTTGCAATTGGTTGGACTGAAATCGACACTAAATCACATCAAGAATTTTTAAGTCCCTATGGATCGACCCTCTTTCACTATACTATAATTATTTTTATTTTATTAGAATAAGTTTTATTTTATTTTGACGAGTAAAACGACGCTTGTCAACCCTCCTAAACCAAATCAATAACAGATTCCTCGATATTCCGAATGATTTCGATCAAGTAATTTGAGTAGTTGTGTCACAAGATCTGCAAATCGAGAAAGTCCAAGACGAGATCTGCAAATCAAATAATTTGAGTAATTTGAGTGCTTACAGCAAGCAGAGGCGTTGAAACTATTTTTGGACAAGGTTGGAGCAGAGACACTCGAGAGACATCCAGATATTCGCAAGTTAGCGGAAACAATGGCAGAGGAGTGTGGTGGACTACCGCTTGCACTGATTACAATCAGGCGAGCCATGTCATCCAAGAAGACCCCTGGAGAATGGAAATATGCCATGGAGGCCTTACGGTAATCAACTGCCTCTGTCCTCCCAGGGATAGGGAAAAAGATGTTTCCTCAGTTAAAATTCAGTTACGATTGTTTACCTGATGCAAGGGTGAGATTTTGTTTCTTATATTGTTGTTTATTCCCATCTGGTTTTCCCATTAGAAAAATTGAGCTAATACATATTTGGATCGGGGAAGGATTGTTGGACCAGAATCAACATACCTGCTTGAGCAATGTCCGAAACCAGGAAGAGTACATCTTAGGTTCTCTTATCGACGCATGCGTATTAGAGGACATAAGAAGCGACATCGTAAAGATGCACGATGTGAACCGCGACATGGCTTTGTGGATAGCTAGTGAATCCGAGATGGATAAATTCTGCGTAAAAGCAGGTATTCAATTAAAGGAACAACCTGTAGCTGAAACTTGGGAAGACGTAAGAAGAGTGTCCCCAATGGGAAAGCAAATCGAAAGTCTAACTCGGATATCCGTATGCCCCAATCTCCTAACTTTATTCCCAGGGAAGAACGAGTCGAAGGTGATCAACAACGATTTCTTCAACTTCATGCCTATGCTAAAGGTTTTGGATTTGTCCTTCAACATCAACTTGGATGAACTGCCTGTTGGAATTGCAAAGTTGTTTTCACTAGAGCATCTCAATCTGTCCTTCACAGGACTAAAAACACTTCCCGTTGAGCTGAAGGTCCTCGAAAATCTGAAATATTTGAATATGGAGCACACATCGGATTAAAAACAATCCCACCACAACTGATATCCAATCTATCAAAGTTGCAAGTATTGAAAATGGTGGGGTCTGGTTATGAACGGTTGGTGGAGGAAGTTGAGTGTTTTGCTGACTTGAATGTGTTGACCATTAGTATTGAAAGCCTTTCTATGTTGGAAAGAGCTATGATGTCTTACAAGTTTCAGACCTGAAATGTTGAAGCTTTGATCCATTAGTTGTTCAAAGGTTCAAGGTCGTTGAGTATTTCGGCTTAAGCGCCTCTGGATTTTCTAGGAGTCTATGATTGTGAAGATCTTGAACAACTGAAGATTGAACGCGCAGAGATTGCAAGTGCAGGGTGCTTTCGAAGCGTTACGTTTGTAAAACTAGCACGTTGCCCGAAATTGAAGGATGCAACACGGATATTATTTGTTCCACTCTTGGTTAAACTGGCCATACATGAATGCCAAGATTTGGAAGAAGTCATCGGCGAGGATAAACTCGATGAAGTCGTCAAGCTGACGGAAAGTTCGAACGTGTTTTCAGAGCTAGAGGCTTTCGATCTGCAAAAACTGCCTAAACTGAAGACGATATACATGGATGCTCTGCCATTTCCGATGCTGAAGGAAGGTATAATAAAAGAATGCCCCAAGTTGAGGAAGCTACAAAAATGTGACTATAGGATTTTGCTTTGTTTAGTCCTCCAACTATTAAAAGTCATAAAATGGTCACTGAACTATTCGTATGTTTCAATCTCGTAATTTTCCTTAAAAATTTGACGACATTTTGAGATTGACGTTAATTTTCTGACTGAGATATGATAAAATATAATCATAGAATCTCAAACGACTATCATATCTCAATTAGCATGTTAACGTTCAACTCAAACGACCGTTATTTTTTTAACGAAAAAGGTTGAGTTTGGAACATATGAATAATCGAGTGATCATTTTATAACTTTTAATAGTCGATGGAATCAACAAAGCAATACCCTATAGTCAGAAGATCATTTTGTAACTTTTAAAAGACGGGTCGATAAACCATTTATGTACTTTACCCATATATTTTTACTACATGTGTAACTTTAATCTCTTTTTGGCGATGATTTTTTTTTCTTTTTATAATTTATTCTCTCAGTTTTGTGTTTTATTCAATTTAGTCTTCAGACTGCAACTCTTTATAAATTCTTTTTTTCCCATCAATTCTTTAACTACAACATTTGTATCAATACTATATCCTTACAAGTTTGGACAATAGCATTACTATTATATTATAAAATTTTAGATGATATTTGATGAATAACATTTCAAATCTTCCTTACACGTGAAAAAGAAGATAAAAATAGATATATATGTCGTATATAGTTAAAGAAAGTCGTTTAAATTAGAATCAATCAATATCATAACACTAAAAGTAATTACATTTAAATTTAAATATAAACTCGAATAAATATATCCTATTTAACTCGACTCAAAAATATTAAATAAAATTTAAATAATAAAATAGTATTCATAAACTCGATTAATTCAATTTTTTTCTATTCGATTTAACTCAATCAGATACCCATCTAATACTACTACAACGATAAAGAGACATTTGCTGATGCAAAAGAAACGAAGTCGTAGGGTTACTTGCAATAAGTTTCCTGGGTCTGTCTTGCAAAGGGGAAATATGCTGCAAGAGGAAATGTGTTCATTCTTCTTTTAATACCAAACATTGTGGTGTATGGCGATGGATCAAAAGGGCGGGTGAGGATAATCACCTCTTCTGAAAATTTAAAATTATTATATATTTTTAAATTTTTTAATGTATTTTCAATTGGAAATTTATTTTTATTATATATAATTTTATAAATTCTTTCTAAAAATTTTAAAAGTTCGTTCTCTAATATAAAGTTATATGTTCGTCTTTGATGGTGTATACATGATAAGTGCGGCAATGGACAATTTTGTGTTTTTGGTTTGTGCAATTATGCATAGAAGATATATTTTTTAATTTATTTATATAATTAGGGTTAAAGGGAACACAGAGTATTAATATTTCATTAACTTTAATCACACATAAACACACAAATGAAAGTTAAAAAGAAGAAGCAAACTCTTTCCCCATCTCTTTCCTGTGTTAAATAATTAATACTGAGAATTAACACACAAAAAGGAAAAAGATATAAAGAAAAGCCTTTTAGTTCTTTTCTCCTCTTTTTGATTAGCCTTCCCCAAACTCCTTTTTACTCGGCAAAAGAAAGTGATGCAACTATGTGGAAGAACTGCAACTGCTCTAGCAGCTCTTTAGCGTGACTTGTGCCTCGGTTCGCCACTTGTAAAAACAGCTCTTCGCTTAGCTTGTCGCCGATGTGAGCATCGACTAGTACCCCGGAAACACTTCGGCAGCTGTTGGCTAGTGCTCGACCTACCTCCGATGCATCATCGGGCCGGCTAACGACTAGAGGGCTGCCTCCTTTGAATACCTCGAGCTTGTTTATGGTGAATGAACCATCAGCTTCAACCACTTCCTTGAAGTCTTGTAGGCTTGGTGCATACACCGGAATGTTGAAATTGTCCCTTTTCTCGCAACTTATGAGACCCTTTCATAACACATGCGCGTCATTTCAATTTCATTAATCTTAAATCTTAAAATTTAAAATATCGGTCCATAAACAATAAAACAAGACACATATGAACTAGAAATATATGAAATGATTATTAAATTACGATGATAAATTATGTGGCAGCTTGAATAGAACAGTTGATTAAAGGAGAGGATGATACGTAAATGTACTATCTACTACATGAATTTTGTGCAAGAGAATGTTTGGTTCATTGAACTTGTATGATGATTTTGATCAACAATGATCACATGGACCTCGATGACTGTTGTTGTCGTCTTGCTAAATACCATGATTATGTTTAACGTTTTCTTTTTTTTCAAATTTGATCCAACAGTGGTGGTCACTGCTCATGTAGGTCCCCCATGAGGCCTTGCCTGCACCTATCATATTGCTGCCGACATGGCAATAAGACAAGTGGAGGGCTAGAGCTGATTCTCTTAACCAAGTCCATCCAACGGGTGACGTTGGAGTAGGTTAGTCGTGACCAGTGACAATCCATCATAAACCTCAACACACCTAATCATTCTCCCTTTTGCATGGTGTTTCCCCCATGCTTTTTGGTCTGCCAAATTGCAGAAACAGGGCATAGGGTGAAATTATTGTCTTTTTTTTATAGACCTCCACTATTTTCATGTTAAATCAAACCCTAATTTATTTTAATTATTATAGTTTTAAGTAATAATTAAAATTCTAAACATATTCTTAAACCTAAATCATGAGATGAGTCAGATATAAAGAATCTAATGATGTGAGTTATGATTTAGGTACAATGGGGAGCACTGTTGACGCACAAGCCTCATATAAATATGAAGAGCTTTGAGTAAACATGGGTGATTAGTGATTAATTAAGGTGGGTATACCTCTTGGACAAGATCATCCCAAGCATCCTGAAAGTGGGTCCCGAAGAGGAGGCCGGCCCCACCTTGGTCGGTGGGATCCGCCGAAGTTCGGCCTAAGCAGACAAGGAACATGGACCCACCTTTCTTCATCTCTATGGATCTTGCTCTCAGGAACTCTGCCAGGTCTGTCTGGAACTGCTTCTTGTATGCACTGGCTGTGCTCTCGTTTGCACCGTGGATGAACACCCTCCCTTTGTTGTAAGCCGTCGATCTTCTGTCCAACACAGCTTCAGGCATCTGGATGCACCAGGTTAAAAATTATAATATTATTTTTGTAATAATATTTTACACTTATTTTTTCCAACAAGACATACAAGACCTAATTGGAATTTATATATAAATTTACAAATTGTCTATCAAGTGTGACAATAATAAGATTCAAATTTGACCTTATAAGCTCAAATTCTTGAATTTTAACCACTTCAACACTCGTTGGCTATTTTACCCTTATTTAATACATTATTTTATCATACTCAAGACTAGATAACATTAATTAAATCATTTTTTAAAATGTCACCTGAACCTTTAACATTATTCTATTCAATATATGTGACCCTATTAGAAAAACACACACACACAACATAGTCAAACATTTTTTAAGAAATTAGGGTTCCAATTCTTTTCAAGTTTCAAAGAGAGGGAAAATGACATTGTATTTAAATAAACATTAACTATGATCATTTGTGTACTCACTTTTGGCCTACAAAATGCCGTCAAAAATGGGAAGGTTAAATCTCATTCAAAATCACATAAACTTTTGTATTTTTTACCATGAAATGACATCAACTTGAATATTATGTTTTTCTGCTGTTTTTTTGGGCCTTAGAGATCATCCTCGGGAACAAACTTTCACTCTATATGCGTATGTATGTATTTAATAGCATAGAGATTTTGTATTATAAATGAGAGAATAATGATAACCTGTGATAGCCAGTGCAGTGAAAACGCCGAATGGAAGACATCGACGGATCTAGCCGGAAAAAGTCGTCGGTAAAACGATCCAGGGACCCCGGAAGCAAAATACGATCGGTGTCCGTCTGATGCAAGGCACTCCTCCATGCTACTACCTCCGTTATTTGCCAACGGAGGTAGGAGTTGGAAAAGCGTGTTGAAATCATTGCTAGGAAGGTCGGAGAAAAAAGCAGAGAATTCCGGTGGCTCGTGACCGGACGACTCGTAGCGTTTCACCATGTGCTTGACGATAACGTCGACGATGTAGATGGTGTTGCTGCCGCAGGAACACCCCAAGTCGACGACCGTGAAGGGTACATCGGGGGAACGCAGTTGAACCCTGTCTAGGGCTTCTTCAAGGAGGTGAAGCATTGAACGAGCATGTAAAGCCTGCACGGATCGTTGAAAAATAAAATGAACTTCATATGTTACTATAATCATATAAAAAAACTGGGAAAATGTAAAAAAAAAAAAAAAAAACCTGAGCTTGGGAATTGTTGGCATAGCTGCCTTCGCCTTTGCCACCTTTCATGCTGAGAAGCTTCTCGAGGTTTACGTTAGAAACAACAAGATTGTCTGCCATTTCGGTTTCCCCTCTCCCTTTCTTTGTTTATTTTGGTGCAAAGTTTTGAGAAAAGCTGAGTTTATATAGAGGAAAACCAAATCGGTTTCCAAGGGACTAACCATATTATGGTACCTCGAAATACGGACACAATAATATTAGAAATCTTTAATTAAAATAAAACTCGTGTACGATAACATATGACAATAACAAATATTTTTTTAATCATCGATAACGTTAATTTTGATATTTAACATCGGTTATCATGGTATTCATTATTTTCTTATTTTTTTATATTACATCATTATTTTTACTATTTTTTAGTTTTTAGTATTCTTGTTATAGGACATGTTTTTCTTTATCTTTTAATATATTTTTTATATTCTTTAGCATGTGTTTGATTTTTTTGTTTACTTTTCTAATGATTGGACTTAAGTCGAATCGACTGATCAAGATAACATTTATATGTTATCAAATTGATTTTTTTCTACTTTAGATCCTCATATTGAATTTAGAAATGCGATTTGCATTCAGAGTTAATTTTCTCATGACTCTCGATTTTGATTTACAATTATCGTTGGTCTTTCAATAGTTTAATCCCTTGTTATAATTTTTTTTATTGATGCAACCACATTTATTCATATTTATCTTTTATTCAAATTTTTGGATGAATTTTTAACATTTTACTTATATGTTCCTTGTATAATCTCAACGTAAATAAATTCCTCTGTTGATTATTATAGAAATATGTCCTAATTATGTGTCCATTGTATTTATGGACATCTCATCTTTTCTAAATAAAAATAATTAATTTGACGTGCGTAAAAATATATATTTTTATAATAAAAATAAAAATTATCGTATTTTTTAAAATTGTTAATCGTATTTTAACAATGTTTTGACCGTATGTATTGTGATGCGTCCGATATGTATTGTGATGCGTCAATGTACGCGTCCAACAATCCACTGACAAAAGTATTTGTTGCTTCTTAGAACCAAAGCCGAGGAGGAAGCTTTTGTGCTTGTATCTTCTTACCATAAAAAAAAGGAAAAAGCTAATTATTAGTATTTGATAAAATTTTCAAATAAATAAATAAAAGAGCTGAAATTTGTATACGGATTTATTCACACATACGGGACTCACATGCAAGCAATAGCAAAGATATAAATAGGCCGGCAGACCCAATATTGACGCCGGAATGTCTTGTTTTCCGGTTTCCGATACCGGAAAATTCAACTGAATAATGGTTTAAAAGGGTAAAATTGGCTAATTAGGCTAGACGGGTTAAAAAATTAGCTCATTAAGTCATTTCTAAAATTAATTTACTACAATGACTTGAAACTTATTACGTCAATGTGACGAATTCTAATAAAATATATATTTTTAATTAAAATTTTTCATTCTTATGTGATACAATCTAATAAAAATTATATTTTATTGAAATCCGTTAAGTCGATGTTACGAGTTTGAATAAAAATATGGTAAACTATATCAAAGACCATCCAATTATAATCAATTTTCATTTCGACCACTATTTTTGAATTATTGTCAATCACACCACCCAACTATTTCAATGAATTCAATCAAACCACTAGCCGTTAACAGTTAACGGAAGTGCTGAAGTGACAGTTAATAAAATTTGTATAATTTACATTTAGTCCTTATTAGTTACACAATTTGTCAAAGTGGTCATAATTTTAAATTAATTCAATATATTTAATACTCTAATTATATGATGACTCATATCACGATATAATTGGAGGGATTTTATTAATTTAATTCATATTTGTTATGTATGGCTCATAAAAAGTCTCGTTGTGGGGTTACGAATTATGTGGGTTGGGGGTGTGGGGGCGCAGCCCCCGCGGTACGGTACAGGGTTGATTTTGTAATTTATGTACCAGGGTTTTCTATTATAAATAGAGATGTAACCTAGACCTAAAATATCATTGAATAAAACTTCTAGCGCCGCCTAGGCACCGAGGACGTAAGCACATTGACGAACCTCGTAAAATTCTCGTGTTCTTTCGTTTTCTTTACCCGTTTTCGTCAACAATTGGTATCAGATGTCAGGAGCAAAATTCGAAGTCGCGAAATTCGATGGTCAGGGTAACTTCGGATTATGGCAAACGAGGGTGAAGGATCTATTGGCGCAGCAAGGGATCTTGAAGGCTTTGCGACCTATAAAGCCGGCGTCGATGGATGAGGAAGATTGGGAAGAATTGCAGCAGCGAGCGGCAGGAACCATACGATTATGCTTGGCGGACGAGGTCATGTATCACGTCATGCATCTATCGTCTCCAGACGAAATTTGGAGGAAGTTGGAAAGTCAGTTTATGTCCAAATCCTTAATGACAAAACTGTATCTGAAGCAGCGGCTGTATGGGCTGAAGATGCAGGACGATCACGATTTGGCGCAACACGTGAATGTCTTCAATCAAATCGTTTCTGATCTGGCTCGGCTTGATGTGAAAATTGAGGATGAAGACAGAGCGATGATTCTGTTGTGTTCTTTACCTTCCTCTTACGAACACATGGTGACTACTCTTACATATGGGAAAGAGACTATCAATGTTGAGGAGATTACTGCAGCCTTGTTGGCTCACAACCAGCGGAAGCAGAATGCAGGGGAAAGCTCTCAAGCCGATAGCTTATATGTCAAGGGTAATCGAGATCGTGGACGGAAGCCAGAAGGCAGGGTCCGGGAAGCGGAATTCCAGATCTAAATCCAGGGATAAGAAGACGATTCACTGTTACAAGTGCAAGGAGGCGGGACATATGAAGCGAGACTGTCCGAAGTTGAAAAAGCAGACTGATGAGAAGCGTGATGGCTCATCCAAGTCTGTGAACGTGGTCGAGGATGATAATTCTGATTGCAGTGAGGGTGATATGCTTTCTATTTCAACGACACAATTGACGGATGCTTGGATTCTTGATTCTGGATGTTCTTATCACATCACGCCAAATAGGGAATGGTTTTCGACATACAGGCCGGTTAATTCTGGTTCGGTTTATTTGGGTGATGATCGATGTTGCAATATTGTTGGTATTGGTGATGTCAGAATTAAGATGCACGATGGCTCCGTTCGGATGTTGAGTGGTGTTCGACATATCCCAGACTTGAAGAAGAATTTGATTTCCTTGGGCACTTTGCACAAGAATGGTTTTATCCCTAAGACTGACGAGGATAGGGAAACCATTCGGATTGTTAAAGGAGCATTGACTGTGATGAAAGGCAAGATGACTGCAGGGAATATCTACAGATTGTTAGGGAGTACCGTTGCAGGTGGAGTTCACTCTGTTGAGTCCTGTGATGATACGACAAAATTGTGGCATATGCGCCTTGCTCATCTTAGTGAACGTGGTATGGCAGAATTACACAAGAGAAACTTGTTGCATGGTGTCAAAAGCTGTAAGCTCAACTTTTGCAAGTATTGTGTTCTTGGTAAATAGACTAAAGTCCGTTTCAAGACTGCGAAGCACACAACTCAAGGGATTCTTGATTATGTGCATTCTGATGTATGGGGGCCTTCCACGACATCGTCTTTGGGTGGATCTAGGTACTATGTTACTTTTATTGATGATTTTTCACGGAAAGTTTGGGTGTATTTTTGAAACAGAAATCTGAAGTTTTTGAGAAGTTCAAGCTGTGGAAAGCTGAGGTAGAAAACCAAACAGGACGAAAAATCAAGTGTTTGCGGTCTGACAATGGTACGGAGTACACAGATTCATAGTTCCTACAATTCTGTAAGGAGCATGGGATTCAGAGGCATTTTACAGTGCGCAAGACACCACAACAGAATGGTGTTGCGGAACGAATGAACAGGTCATTGAATGAAAGAGCCAGATGTTTGCGGTTGAATGCGGGGCTTCCCAAACACTTCTGGGCTGAGGCTGTTAACATGGCGTGTTACCTTATCAACAGATCGCCAAGGGCATCGCTGGCTGGGAAAGTTGCAAAAGAGGTATGGACTGGTCATGATATTAGTTTTGATAACTTACGGATTTTTGGTTGTCCTGCTTATGTGCATGTACCTGCTGATGAGAGATCCAAACTTGATGCAAAATCGAAGGAGTGCATTTTTCTGGGTTACAAGAAAGGTGTCAAAGGATTCAAGTTCTGGGATCCAGTTGCGAAGAAAGTTGTGATTAGTAGAGATGTCGTTTTTGATGAACAGTCTATGTTGCAGCAGAAGCAAGACACGACAGTGGTAGATTTCGAGCAGTTTCCAGTTGAGAAACCAGAAACTTCTCAACCGACTTCTGGTGGTTCCACTACGGATGATTTGCAGGATTATAGTCTCGCCAGAGACAGGGTGAGACGGACGAATATAAAGCCTCCGAACAGATTGGGTTTTGAAGACTTGGTATCTTTTGCACTTACTGTTAGCAGTGATGATCCAGTTACTTTTCATGATGCCGTTACTAGTCAGGAAAACGACAAGTGGATGGCAGCCATGGTTGAGGAGATGGAGTCTTTGAATCACAATCGCACATGGGAGTTAGTTCCCCTTCCTGATGGTAAGAAGCCGATTGGTTGCAAATGGGTGTATAAGAAGAAACCAATAGTAACAGAAAAAGAGGGGGAGAAGTTCAAGGCTCGTTTGGTAGCGAAGGGTTTTTCACAGCAGAAAGGAGTTGATTATGATGAAATCTTTTCTCCTGTGGTCAGGCACACTTCAATCCGAGCAGTACTTGCATTGGTGGCTAGTTGGGATTTGTATTTAGAGCAGATGGATGTTAAAACTGCTTTTTTGCATGGTGATTTAGAGGAGCAGATCTACATGCGGCAACCTGAAGGTTTCACTCAACCTGGAAACGAGCATTTAGTTTGCAGATTGAAGAAATCTTTGTACGGGTTGAAACAGTCTCCGAGACAGTGGTATAAACAGTTTGACTCCTATATGATCAAGATTGGCTACAACCGATGTGAGTATGATTGTTGTGTCTATGTTAAGAGCCTTGATGATGGTTCTTTTATTTTTCTATTACTGTATGTTGATGATATGTTGATTGCTGCGAAGAACATGGATGATGTTATCGGTTTGAAAACTTTATTGAGTCAGGAATTTGATATGAAAGATTTAGGTGCTGCAAAGAAAATTCTTGGAATGGAAATTTGCAGGGACAGAGACTCAAGGAAACTGCGGCTATCTCAACGGGGTTATGTTGAGAAAATGCTAGAAAGGTTTGCGATGAGCAGCGCGAAACCAGTTAGCACTCCATTGGCGAATCACTTTAAGCTCTCATCAGAACAGTGCCCTAAGACAGATAAGGAAGCTGAAAATATGGCAAAGGTTCCGTATTCTAATGCTGTTGGCTGCTTGATGTATGCGATGGTATGTACTCGTCCTGATTTAGCTCATGCTGTTAGTCAAGTTTGTAAGTACATGTCTAAACCTGGTAAGCAACATTGGGATGCAGTCAAGTGGATCTTTCGGTACTTAAAGGGTACTGTGGGACATGGAATTGTTTTTGGGAGTCAGCGGGATAATCCTTTGGTTGTAGGATATGTGGATTCAGATTATGCAGGTGACTTGGATAATAGAAGATCTACGACAGGTATGTGTTTACTCTTGGTGGAGGGCCTATTTGTTGTAAGTCTACTGTTCAATCTGTCGTGGCACTATCTACAACTGAAGCTGAATACATGGCAGCGGCTGAAGCTGCAAAAGAAGCTTTATGGCTTACTGGTTTAGTGAAGGAGTTGGGTGTTCAACAAGGTGGAGTTCAGTTGCTTTGTGATAATCAAAGTGCTATTCACTTGGCTAAGAATCAGGTGTATCGTGCTAGAACTAAACATATTGATGTAAGGTTCCACAAGATCAGAGAGTTGGTTGCATCTGGAGAGGTTTTGTTTCAGAAGGTACATACTGATGAGAATGCCGCTGATATGTTCACCAAGCCAGTTACGACAGACAAGTTCAAGCATTGCTTGGACTTGTTGAATGTTTCGAGTTGTTAAAGAAGCAAGGTAACCCAACCCACATTGAAGTTTCCAAGGGGCAGGATATTCGCCAAGGTGGAGATTTGTTATGTATGGCTCATAAAAAGTCTCGTTGTGGGGTTACGAATTATGTGGGTTGGGGGTGTGGGGGCGCAGCCCCCGCGGTACGGTACAGGGTTGATTTTGTAATTTATGTACCAGGGTTTTCTATTATAAATAGAGATGTAACCTAGACCTAAAATATCATTGAATAAAACTTCTAGCGCCGCCTAGGCACCGAGGACGTAAGCACATTGTCGAACCTTGTAAAATTCTCGTGTTCTTTCGTTTTCTTTACCCGTTTTCGTCAACAATATTTCATTTAAATATTTTTCCTCCAATCAGAAGGTGACACGTGACACCCTTACCAACTAGCCTAGAACATCAACTATGTTGCAATTTACACGAAAATGTATATATATTATACTTAAATTAATACCAACAAAAAGGAAAGGAAAATGGGTGTGATATGATTTGAACCTAGACCAAATATAAAACTTGACAGCACAAAACTACTAAAGTAAATATTATATTTGATTAAAATACGAATAAATATTTTATATATTTCAAATACTAGTTTATACGAGATTAAAAGAGAAATTATCTAAAAATTGAGACTCCTTTTATTTTAATTATATTTGATTAAAATACGGATATATATTTTATATATTTGAAATAATAGTTTACACTAGTTTATAAGAGATTAAAAGAGAAATTATCTAAAATTTACAAATCATTTCTATTTTAATTAATTTTTATTCGACTATATAGTTAAAATGTGTAATTAGAAATCGATTTTAATCCTGTGGAAAAATTAAATTAAATTTCTCTTTTAATCTTGCATAAAATACTATTTAAAATATATAAAATATCTATCCAAAATTTAACCAAATAGAATATTTGTTTTAGTAGTTTGTGCAGCCAAGATTTATATTTGCTGTAAACACCCATTTTCCTTTCCTTTTTGCTCTTATAATTTAAGTATAATATACATAAATTATCGTGTAACTTTCAATGTATCTGATGGCCTTGGCAATTGGTAAGAGTGCATAATTGGTAAGAGTACATGTTTTATCATCGGAAGTCTTGGGTTCGACTCCTACCAGTTCTTTATTTTTCATCCAATTAAATTAAAATAATAATTAAATTGATAGACATTATGTGTGTTGATTGAATACATTTAAATATTTGGATGATTTGATATAAGAATTCAAAAAATGATGGTCAAAATGAAAAGTGGTTATAGTTAGGTAGTTTCGGTATAGCTTACTCTAAAATATATTATTTGGACAAACCCGTTATGTGGGTGTAACGAGTTTGTCATGCACTGTAACATTTATCATATATCTCAAAATAAAATCTGGATTGATCTAGTAGGATAATTTTTCTTATCCACTACTAATTGATTCAATTTTACGATTAAAAGAGTGAGTTTACAATTATATGAATATATTGTAATAAAACTTTAGATTTGAAAAAAAATATATTATATGAATAGTTAGTATTGCATATATAAATTATTGATAAGATAAAATTAATAAAACAATAATAATGCCAAACAAGTTACAAGATATAAAAGTTATTTTTTTTTATTTTTCTACAACTTCTTCGGGTCATATGTTTATTTTTTTTTTCATTTTTTAGTCAACTTGTTACAAGTTAATAGCGGATTCAGAAATATTTTTCAGAATATATTTTAGCAACATAAATTTTTTAAATAGAACGGGTACAAACAAAACTTCAAGGTGGATACCATTCGTAAAATAAGTAACTAATTGAAAAAAAAATATAGATTTCAGGGTGGACACAAAAAAATTTCAAGATATGCACCGTCAGTAAATTAAGTAACTAATAAAAAAAATCAAATTTTAAGATGGGCATGTGTCCACTCTCACCAAACTATGTCTCCGCCAGTACATAGACAAGGTTAAAAACCTTAAAGCCATTAATCGAGTAAATAAAAAAAACAGTAATTCAACTGCTTCCACTATGACTTGTATCGTCATTTTTAACATGGTTCTCATTACATTCTTTTTCCCTTTTCCTCAAAAAGCTATTTTTGGGTAGAAAATACAACTTTGTATTAAGTGAATTACATATATGTCTTTCATTTATAATAAAAAAATTAGATATTTGATTTAAATTCGATCAAAATATTTTGATCAAATCTAAGTAGTTTATGAGTACAAATCTCTTCTTTGTGCACCGGATTGACAATTATAAAAAACATTTTATTTATTCATCTTTGATTCGTTCCATAACTTTATTTTTCATTTAACACACAACTGGTTATATTGTATATGGATAAGGTTAAAACCTTAAAGCCATTAATTGGGTAAATAATGATAATAATAACAGTAATTCAGCTCCTTCCACTATGAATTGTATTGTCATTTTTAAGATGGTTCTCATTACATTCTTTTTTTCCCCTTTTCTTAGGAAAGGGCTAAATATATACATGCAAAAAACTATTTATGATACGAGTCAACTTACCACAATGGTTAAAGAAATCATTGTTGTTCTTAGAGGTCACGGGTTCTAGCACTAGCGATTGCAGCAGGGTGATTGAGCGTCCATTATCAAATGGTTGAGAGTATTTAGAACATATACTACTTTATAATCACCTTAGCTTAATAAAATATAATTTTATAATTACATTAATTCATAATTTCATTGTTTTTTTTAAATAATTGTAATTTTACCGTATTTAAATTGAAACAAATGAATGCACTCGCTCTAGTTAGCTTACATATTAAATTAAGTAGCCCGGCCTGGTCGTAATCTATTGGTAAATATATTGAGAATGTAAGTATGGAGAAATTATAGACTAATAATCTGAATTGTGAGAAATTTATGTGAAGGGACAAAAGCAAAGCGATAAATAATAAAACACGACACTCAATTATGTCTGTTAATCCATTTGGCAACTTTATAATACTCTTTTGTCTTTTTCAAGTGTGTGTGTGTTTAGTGAATGATTAGGTGGCTTCTGTTACAACAGTTAATTTAAAGAGAGTAATTAGTGCAAACTTCACCTTTTATTCTTATTTTTTATTCAATTCATTAATAATTTTCTTTTGAGAAATCCGAGATATCCCATAAAAGTCAAATATTTATACTTGACCCTTTTTAACTACTAATTAGACTACGCTAGTCTTTGTGGGATTGGTGCTTAATCCCCACTTCGTTAATCGCGTTTGAACTTGCTTTACCACTTTTTTTCTTTATAGGGAAAATATGCATTTTGAAACTTAAATTTGATTTCAATTGAGAATTTAAACTTGATTTCTATTCAATACCTAAATTACTCATAATCCTCCAAACCCAAATCTAGGGAATTATGCTTAAAGCACATTTGTACCAGCGAGTGTGTGCTTGAAGTTGAATACATTCATTTTGCATGGCTAAAGCTTATATACTTTGCTATAAAATAAAAATATTAAATTTAAACATGTTATATGAAATCAAATAAAGATGTACATTAATGCATGAATCAAGTGACCTCAATATTTAAGGGACTTGATGTTATCCTTTGAGATCTCAAGTTCGAGTATCGCATATGTCAGGGGTATGAACGTTCATTGTCAAATGATTTAGAGTCTTTGAACATACATTACCTTATATTCACCTCAAATTTATAAAAAAGGCTTAAGGGATACTTTTGCTCCTATAGTAGAGTCAATTTATTATTTTCGCCTTTATAGTATTTTCGCATCATTTTAGCCCTCGAAGTTGTTTAATTGCATCAATGCTTAAAATATTTACTATTGTTTAGGGTTTTAAGTTATAATTTAGGGTTTAGGGTGTATGTTTAAGTTTTTTTGTGAAGTCATAGGGGTTTAAGATTGAGGGGGTTTAAGTTAGGTTTAGGGTTTAAGATATATAATTTAGGATGATGCAATTAAACAACTTTCAGAGTTAAATTGATGTGCAAATATCATAGGGGTGAAAAATGATAAATTAAGTATAGTACAGAGACAAAATTAACCCTTAACCAAAAAATAAAGATATATAATAATTGTCTACTTTTATTGAAGGCATGTGATGTAATAAAAGGCTATAGATAGGTACACATGACTAATAATAAGATGGATATTGAGCTAAATCCATTTAATCATGGTGTATACAAGCATGCAAGGAGTGTGTGCTTGAATACATTCACTTTGCATGGCTAAAAACTTTTCCTCCCCCTCCCCCCAAGTGTTTGCCAACTATGTCCATCCCCATTGGAGGACTCATGCATACCCAAAATTACACCTTATTTAACTAGAGATTATAATTAGTGAAAACCCCAATACGTATCCTCAGATGCTCCAAGACCAAAGTAGAACCAAAAGGTAAATCTTTTGATAATTGTATCAATAACATGACTTTATTTTATATACATAAAGTGGGTTTTATTCTTATTTTAAATAAATTATAAAAGGAATTTACTAAGTTATCTCATCAATAAAAGATAATGTTATTTTTTTAAAGGATCATGCTCGAACAACTATATGTATATATAGGATGTGTACGTGAAATTCTAATCAGACATTACTTGGAAATCATCTCTTATTATTTAAAAAAAAAATTAATTATAAACTAGGGTATAGTAATCTTGCTCTAATGGTTGTTTCATTGAAGTTTTCATGGTTAAAGTCTTAAACCAAGGGCGTGATGGTCGGGGAGTTCACGTGAAGCAAGGTCGGACCAATTTTACCTATATCGGCTTAGGTCTTTGCTTATATAAAAAATTCTGTAATAATTAATCAAATGCAATTCCATGCAAAAAAGTTGAATTTAAACCGTTAAGAACATGCAATTTCCAATTAGTTTAAGTGTGTTGAGTTAGCCCCCTACCCTAGCTTTGAATTTTTGCCTGCCTTTCCAAAAGGTGACCTATTATTTTAAAAAATATACCTAAAGGTTGATGGGTGGATTGATTAATTGACCAACTTTTAACTTGTTAGCTTTTAAAGAGAAAAAAGGGTTTTGAGTTTGGTTAAAAGTGGATTTGGAATGGTCAAAAAGAGGGTAGTTTTTGCTATGGAATTGTGTCATGACTCTATTTTTTATTACCTTATATTTAAATTATAAGTTAATATAAAAAGAAAGATAAAAGATAAGAACAAGAAAAAGGGTCCCTGCACCGCATAGATCGATAGCTGGTCAAATAGGCATGGAATTTAGATACTTTTATCTCTCTTTACATGAAAGGTTTTCAATTACTTTTCAAGGCATTAACATTAAAATTTAATATTACTTTGAGTTTATATATTAAAAATATTATAATAAAATCTATCAAGGGATGTTAGCGGGGCGGAGTTCCTTTAGGGATCAAGGTCTCGCCCCTGTAAAATTATTTTATGTTCAATAAATTTTGATATAATAGTATTTTAGTTATTATAAAAGTAAGTATTTAAATGAAGAAATATAAGAATTTATTATATATTTAATCAAGTAGATGACAAACTAAAGAATGATAATATATTGCTAATAACTGATTGGTCTAGTGGGATGATGCACTAGATCCCTCAAGTAAGGTCAGAGTTCAAATCTTGATGATTGTTTATGAAGCAAACTGGGTCTGTAGTACCCGATTCCAATTAGTCGACCAATAGATTGGAAACTGGTGGTTAAAAAAAGAGATTGATAATACAATGTTCTCAATTTTGTTGTCTAATAACAATTTAGGGATTATAAATTTAATTATTAGACAAATTAGACACTGTTTTCTTAATTATAAATTTAAATACCTAATAAGTCATGTATTTTTCTTAAAAAGTTTAATATTTCAGCCACTGTCTATATTTAATCATGGCTCCGTCCCTGGATCTTAGTAACTAAGGGAAGTGTTCTTGTTTACAGAGTTTTTAAATTCAAGCAGCTGCGTTGTAGGGGTGTGTATTGTGAATTATTAAGAAAGATTCTGAACATATATTACCTTATAATCACTCCAGACTATTAAAAAATGATTACAGTTAACACTAATTAGTTAGTTTTGTGCGATAAGACATTATATCTTTTAAATAAAATTAAAAGTTCAAATTCTCACGATGTGAATGTAATAAATTGTGTTGAGAGAATTCCTCCATAATCGATCTCTGCAACACCTTAATCCGAATCAGTTGAGCAATAAATTATATATGAGTTATTAAACTAAAACAATTCATTATATAAATTCACTAAATGTGATGTGACTCAACTAAAAAGTTCGCTTCACGTCTACACCTATATGTCATTATATTGAATTTCACTCAACATTGACTCTCTATTTTTTTGGTCACTTTTTTTTGGCACAACAATAAATAATATAAAATTTACATATAGTAGATGCAAAATGAACCTTTAGAACATCCATACAAAGTCCACACATGAATAGAAAAAAAGTACTCTCAAAAGTCACAAACTATTACCTTTAACTTTCTACAAACCAATTTTCACCTTGAATCTAAAATATTACAAACTTTCGAGCACACTACAATCATATCTAGAACACCACAAACATATATAATACCAACTTCACAACAATTCAATGGAATCCATCTCCATAACTTATTTAGTAAGCCACTTATTAAGGCATTTCAAATTACTCTGATTTCTTGAATTTATTAATTTTTTTGATGAAGTTAAGAGATAAGAATCGAATAGGAAAAAAATATATTTTTTACATATAAATCTGGGAAGAATTGGGACACATCCGCAACTAAATAAATAACCAAAATGTTTGAAGGTGTGATGAAATTAAATGGTGAATTCACAATCATCTCACCTTTGAGTATTTTATACACCAAATAGTCTTCAGCTTCTTACAGGCTGCAAAGTATTGTCCAAAGCATGAGGCTTGCAGTTCATGGATTGGGAATTGTTGTTGGTTCTGGATTTATCAGACAATTTCCCCACCTTATGTTGGGATCTTAAAGGACAAGATAAGCAAAGAGTCAAAATACCCTACGATAAATCATTTACTAGCTTAATAGATTCTACCCTTTATCTTCTCTATAATCAAACATTTCACATATTCTAATGCTTCCTTTCCGTTGTAATTTCATTTGTCATGTGGATTTGATTCGAGTTACGATTCACAAGGCTTGTTAGTGATTAATATAAGCGTTTATTAACGTTTAAAAACTTATTTTGTGTCATTAAATCCTATGGATTTATGCCTATCGTAGGTTAAAATTTTGGATAAAACAGAAACCACCAAAAAACTTTAAATGCAGATGTCTGTTTGCTCCCCTGAATGCATGAATTGAATTTATTGTGTACTGGGAAAGTAGCTATGGTTTGCATGAAATTTAAGGCTCTTTTTTCTCTTCCATTTTCAATCGAGAATTAAGGGATTGGATCCCTGAATTTGAGTAGAAAAGATTTTGGTCAATGCTTAGTGAGATACATATTATTTTATTTTGTTCTTGCTTGTAGAAAGCTCTGCAAGTTGCTCCACTGTTCATTTCCTTTTAGTTCTTATAAATTAAATTCCAAGATGTGTTATGCATATTTATGATAAATTATTCGATTCATATCATATTTAATGTTATTTTTAAAAAGTGTTTTTGGAATGAAAGCATTTAGTAGTGCTAAACATATAATTTTTAGAAAAAAAGAATGCTTAAAATATATATTCCTAGACGTAAAGATTAAAAATATCTATTATTTACGTTTGAAAAAAATATCTTTATCTATCCTTATGGAATATTATATAAACTAATGATATAGAATTTTTTACTCTTAATGAATTCATATTACATGAATTGAGCTGTCCCATTCGGACTAAAGATTGCAATTTAACCAGAATTCGACGGGTTCCGATCCGACTCGACTTGATAGGGTCATATTTTTTTAAGGGGTGAGGTCGGATCAAGTCGGGATTGGGTGGAGAGTGAAAAAACTCCGACCTGGCCTACCCGAGGATAATAATGTAATTTATTTAAAATTTTTATTATTTTTTAATTAAGTCATTATTTTATATCGGATCGGGTCGGGTCGGGTTGAAATCAGTCGGAGAGTATATATATTTTTTCGGTTGGGTAGGGTTGGGTGGAGGCTATAAACTTTTGGGTTGAGTCAGATTCGAGTGGAGGATGTAGATTTTCGAGACCGGTCGGGTTGACAAAAACCCGACTTGTTGCCTTATCTAATTCAACCAGACTTGAAAAGTTCACCAATTTATGAGTTTTTCTTCTTCTCTTAATTAGTCTCACTAAGACAGAATTGATGAATCTATTGATTTTAATTTGAAAGATTGAGCTCATTAATTATTATTAATGATTTCATAACCTAGATTCAGATGATCTATATTGAAATACACAAATGAAATTATATACGTACGTGTGAAAAGTTGGTCACATTTCATGAAAGCTATTGGAGTCAGATTTCTATATAGCATGCAATTATCCTGACGTATATTAGTAAAATTGTTAATTTATCATAAAATTTTATTAAACCTAGCGATTAATCGTGTATTATAAGTTAACTTTTACTTTAACAACAACAACATGCAACAAAATCCTATTCCCACATGTAATAGGGTAAGGGTAACTTTTACTTTAACAACTTAAAATAATTTTCTCTTATTAAGTTAAGAATTAGTCATTTTCATTACATATAAATTCAATCTAACAAAAAATATTATTTAAACTATTGTTTTTAATGTTGTTATTTTCTCCACAAACCCATATTAAAGCTGCATATCCCAATATGCAAAGTTAGAATTAGAAAACTATGTAGAAAAATTCATTGTGGACTGAAACAAGAGCCAATAAAAAGCTCTGGCATCATGCATTTATGCTGTTTGCCTAAACTAAAATTTTTGAGACAATAACATAGACAACGGAGCACAAGGTTTATAATCACCACATGTTAGATATTTCATATATTACTACTAAATGGCGGATCCAATAAGATGTCCACCTGAAATTTAAATTTTGTTCGAATTTCTATTTTATTGACCGTGTCAATCCTGAAGTTTTAATTATGTCTACGTTATACAATAATTTTATATTGTTAATATATACATGTGTCCACCCTTAAAAATATTTTTGGATCCGTCGTTATTACTACTCTATTAACAGTATCTATCCATGTCAAGTTGCTAGTATGGTATGGTGGATTAAAATCCATAATTATGGACACACATGTATAATGTACAATATTATCATAAAATATGACATAAAAATTAAGTGACCTATTACATATGTTATAAATATTAAAGTGTAGATGTAATAAGTTATGGCACGTATAACATAATTGATTGTTTAATTTTATGTCATACTTTACTATAACATTATATATTATACGTGTGTTCACGATTATGGATTTTAATCCAACATGGTAAGGAAAGAAAACAAAAGTGAGAAAAACATATACTTGCATCATGCAACAACAGATCGTTGTGTAATTGCTGTGTATCGCGTATCACCGGCTGAATTGAAATAACTTAAGGCACAAATTCAAGAACTTCTTGACCAAGGGTTCATTCGCCCAAGTATATCATCGTGGGGAGCACAAGTGTTATTTGTAAAGAAGAAAGATGGGTCGATGAGGTTGTGCATTGCCTATCGGTAGCTAAACAAGTTAATGATCAAGAACCGGTATCCACTGCCGAGGATAGATGATTTGTTAAACCAGCTTAGGAGAGCCAAAGTGTTTTTCTAAGATAGATTTGAGGTCAAGTTGCTATCATCTAAAGGTTAAGGATGAGAAGGTGGCCAAGACGACGTTCAAGACTATATATGGCCACTATGAGTTTCTAGTGTTGCCATTTGGACTTACCAATACTCCCACCGCCTTCATGGACTTGATGAATCGGGTGTTTCACCCTTATTTGGATCAGTTCGTCATAGTATTCATCGACAATATCTTAGTGTACTCTTGATTAAAGAAGTATCACAACATCTATCTTCGAATTGTGCTCTAGACGCTCAAAGAATGTCAATTGTATGTAAAGTTCAACAAATATGAGTTTTGGTTGTCTGAGGTATCCTTCTTAGGCTACACGGTAACTGCCGAGGACATTCGAGTCGATCCTAAAAAGATCCAAGCTGTGTTAGAGTGGGAACCACTGAAGAAAATATCTGAGGTGAATAGTTTCCTTAGACTTGCAGGATATCAAGATAATTTCCATTCCTATGTCCAAACTCCTTCAGAAGGATGAACTTTTCGTTTGGAACAGAAATCGCCAACAAAAAAGTTTCAACAAGTTAAAGAAGATCCTTATTCAGGCACCAGTTCTAATGCAACCCGGCCCGAAAAGAAGTACACCATGTTCAGTGATGATTTGTTGAATGGTTTGGGGTGCGTCATTATAAAAGAGTGAAAGGTAGTGGCGTATGCTTCACGACAACTTAAACTGCATGAATGCAACTATCCTACCCATGATTTAGAGTTAGTTACAGTAGTCTTCGCCTTGAAGATTTGTAGGCATTACCTTCTCGGGGAGAACCTATTTACTCAAAAGGAGTTGAATTTGAGGCAACGACGTTGGTTTGAGCTACTCAAGGATTACGATTGTGTTATAGACTATCACCCAGGAAAAACTAATGTGGTGGCTAACGCTTTTAGTCATAAGTTGATATCCGCCTTCGAGCGCTACTAGCTAGGATGAGTTTGACTTCTTATGGGATCTTAATAGCAGAACTTCAGGTTGAGCCAAAACTTGTTAAGGAGGTAAAGAAATTATAAGTGTCAAATGATCGCTTGATGGCTTAAACTGAAAGATAGATATGTGTTGTACATACGAAAATGACTTTGTGCACCAGTTAAAGTAGAGTTAAGGGCTAGGATATTCAGTGAGGCCCATCGTAGTCCACTCGTCTTGCACCTCGGAAGTGACAAGATGTACCGAGAGCTTCGATAGTTGTATTAGTGGCAGGGTATGAAAAGAGATGTATCTGAATTTGTATCTAATTGTTTGGTTTGTCAACGAGTTAAGGCGGAACACCAGGTTCCCTCTATTCTTTTCCAACCGATTAAAATACCTTAATGGAAATGGGATAGGGTGACCATAGACTTCTTCACCGGATTGACAAGGTCGCGACAAAAGCATGATGCCGTTTGGGTAGTAGTAGACCGATTGACCAAATCCGCCTACTTCCTACAAGTTCGAATGGACTTCACTTTGGAAAGGCTAGGACAACTCTACATCAGGTATATTGTGAGGCTTCATGGGGTATCTACTTCGATCATTCTGATAGATACCCATAATTCACTTCGAGGTTTTGGGAAGCAAAAACATGAGGCTTTGGGCACTAAGTTATATTTTAACAATGCCTTTCACCCACATACGGATGGACAATCGGAGAGGGTTATTCAGATCCTTGAGGATATATTGCGTTGTTATGTTATTAACCTTGTGGGTAATTGGGAGGAGCACCTTTTGTTGGTCGAGTTTGCCTACAACAACAATTATCAAACCAACATTTAGATGGCACCCTACGAAGCTTTGTATGGGTGAAAGTGTAGGACTCTCTTATGCTGGACTGAACTTAGTGAAAATAAGCTAGTTGGTCCATAATTGATTCGAGAAGTATATGAAAAGTTGCAAATGATTCAAGGTCAATTAAGGGAAGCTTTTGATAGATAGAGGTCTTACGCGAATCTGAAGCAGAATGATATTGAGTTTATTTTTGGCGGCACGATGTTTCTTATAGTGTCGCCTTAGAAGAAAGTTATTTGTTTCGACTGAAAAGGAAAACTAACCCTGCTATTCATCAGACCTTATGAGATTTTTGACAGAGTAGATCTCGTAGCTTATCGGCTAGCCTTTCCACCTGAGATGGAGTTCATCCATAACATGTTCCATGTTTCTATGCTCCGAAGGCACCGATCTGACTCATCACATATGATTCCTTTGGAGCGAATTGAAGTGATCCCGAATATATCCTATGTCGAATAACCGATAACGATCTTGGCCCAAGAGGTTAAGAAGCAAGTCAATTCCACTAGTTAAGGTCTTGTGGAGGAATCATGGAGTGTAAGAAGCAACTTGGGAGACTGAAAAGGATATGAAACTGCAATACCCACACATATTCGTATCAGGTAATTTTGAGGATGAAATTTTTTAGGCGTGAGAGTTGTAACACTCCAAAAACTGGGTTAGTAGTTTCAGGTGATATTGTTGGGCTTCAAGTACTTGACCAATTAGGTCAAGAATAAAGATAATTGGGCTTGTAAAAGCCCACAAGGTGACAAAAAATTGTATTTTTGAATTAGGTTTGAAATAGGAAGGACCTAGGGTGCAATTAGACCCTAGTTTGAAAAATAAGGTTGAATTTATTTATGGGTACTGATGTATACGGAAATAGAAAGCTGAAAACTTTCTCTTTTTTTCAACACTTTTGTCTCCTTCTTCTTCCCTCACCATTTTCTTCTTTTTCCCCTCTTGAGCATCAAAGGTGAGAACTTTGTAGTTCTACACAACCATTTTAGATTTAAAAAGGTAAGAAAAACAATTTACACCCTTATAGCTTCAAATTGAACCCAAAATCTTGAGGTTTGGCCATAGTGGCCAAAATGTAGGTTTTAGTGGGGTCTTGATTTTTTGATGTGAGATTGTTCTTAGTTGTTTCTGAGTGTTTAGAAACATGTTTCTAATCACTTAGAGCATTAAAACAAGTTTGTAACCCCATTTGTTTGTTTTGGTTAGTGAAAGTGCTTGGTGAGAGTTCAAAAGCCAAGAACAAAGATAAGTTGGTGTTTGGGTTGCTCTTGGAGCCTCCTTTCATTATCTAGAGCTAAGGTAACACAGGAATAACTCCCCTATACTTCATGTCAGTCAGAAAACTAATGATTGCTTGCTTGATGAGTTTATGTGCTTAAAATGAGCTTTGATGGTAACATGCATGTTTGATGCTTATGTTGTGTTTAAATGGCTCAGTTTGGTGTTAAATAATACCATTAAACTTAGCAAACCTTTGGTAGCATTAATGGGACTTATGAGAGGCTTCAGAAAGTCATTTGCATGCCTAAAAAGAGCACCAAGACCTTCGGTATCAGTGTTGTTCATATAGTATTGATACTGTTCTTTGTAAAGGATAAAAATAAGGTAATTTTTAGGGTGAGCATTGATACTCCTTCAAGGAGTATTGATACTCGGGGTTTGGTATCAATACCATTGGGAGAGTTTCGATACTCGAGATGCTCTAAGGATTTCAGAATGCTATTTTGGTATTGATACTCATGGGAGTATCGATACCATAGAGAGAGTATCAATACTCTCTATCAGAGTATCGATATTGGGTAAAAAGGAAACATATAAGCTAAATTTAATATCGATACCGAGCTCAGTATCGATACCTTAAAACCAGTATCGATACTGACCAGCTCAGTATCGGTACTGACATACTAGTTGCGCAGAAAACCTTGTTCACTTTACAAGCTTATAAAGAGGGTTATAAGGGCATTGAGGGTTCTTAATCAAGACTACAAGTGATAATAATATTCGAAACCCTTATGAACAACACCACCAAATTATGTGGCATAAAACTAGCCTTTGTTTAACACTCGGGAAACAAGGACACCATGGTTACTTAAGCGTACGTATGTACTATTCGATTATGCGAACAATGATATATGGATTCTCTTCCCTAGTGATACAACACTTCAGTATTAGTGTGGATGCATTTTTGATTTAGTGCAAATGCACTTTACTATTAGTGCTAGGACACTTTCGTTATATAATGATAATCATATTATGATTCTTATGTTGCTATGACACATATCCTTATGTCATGATCTATGCATATTGCATTATTTTCATTATGACTTAACTTGCTAAGCATTCGTAGCTAATGGATGCATGTAGTATAGTGGAGTCATTTTTGTGGCACTAAGCTCCAAGCTCAGCATTCGAAATTACTTCCGTTCACATGCTAGTAGGTGTTAGACTCGTGAGCATATAGCCAAACTATTAGATTCTAGATACCAGCAACAAACAGAGTATGTCTTGATTATTATAGTGGGCATGTATTATCATAGACCCTTTTTGTATTTGAGTCATAACTCTTGGATTACTGTAATTGATGAATATTTTTGGAAGCTCCTTAGGTTGTAAACTTAAATTCTATTATCTGATTTTTCTTTAAATGTGATGGATTATATTTCAAAAAAATGATTGTTTTAAGAAAAAATGGATTATATTCAAATTTGGGTGTTACATTTATTCTTTGAAGTGAAAAGTTCGGAAAATGACTTACAAAAAATCAGACCATAAGTCATTTTCTAGAAAATGCAAAAGAAATTCTGTTGACCAGGAAAATGTTTTACATTGACCAACCAGTTTTCCTTCAACAAAACACAGGAAAATGAGGAAAATGTTTTCCTAAAATTATTTTACGTGAAACAAACATACCTTTAAAAATGATTATAAAAAAATTCAGGTTGTGTGAAAGATTGATTTGTCCATTGATAATTTGGACATTAAAAGTGAATTCTAAAGATGAGACGGTCACAACTAAACATATTATGACATATGTTGAAGAGCATAAATATAATACATAAATGAAGAATAAGAATTATATTTATAAGTATTTGACTAAGGAGTACCTTGAAAAATTTAGAGTTTATCCTAACTATTCCATTAGTTCCCTAAGACAAGATGTAAAAAATGATAACATCATTGATGTACTAACATCAAAATGCAGTAGAGAAAAACAAAAAAGTTTTAAAGATGATCCATAAAAAATAAAGATGACCAATATGTAAGGATATATGATTATTTTGTTGAACTGAGAGGAATAAATTTTGGGACAACAATCATATGTCATCTATATAATAGATTATTTGTTAAAATGTACATTTATCTTCAAACCTGCAAGGATGACTTCAAAATATGATACAGATCAATCATTAGCTTTCATAGTTTTTTCCTTAAGAGCTAACATCAAAGTTATCTATTAACAGTAGCTGGGATTGGTATAAATTATTGAATCTATCTCTTAACTTATGTTGCAACTGAGATGAAAATCATTTCTCTTAGTCTTAATTTTTACAAATTATTGATGCAGATTTGGAGCTTGTAAACTTTCATTGTTATACATTAATGTCATACAAAAGGAAGATATATTATTTATTTTTAAATATATATATGTCATTTACTAATGAGTAATTAATTGATGATTATAAAGTTTAATAGAGGCAATTGCATAATTATTTTCCAATGATGAGTATAGAACTTGTGTGAGGCATCTCTATTTCAACTTAGAATTCAAGGTGAGCAATCAAGGAAAAACATTAAAAGATGTGTTATGAAAGACTGTAAAGACAACATACAAAATACAATTCATTGATACAATAAATGAAATGATATCAATATCAAGAGATATATTTAATTGGATGAAAAGTAAGAACCCTGTAAGTGGTCAAAGTATTGACTATGCACCGAAAGGTGTAATGGATTTGTCAAAATTCAGCCACTTTTGTTGAATTTTGGTGATGGTAAAATTATGTATTTAATCATTGTACTTTAAGATATTTATAAGATTAGTCCTCAAGCTTCAACTATAAATACTCTAGCCCATTTAGCTTTAAAATCATCCCAAATCATTTTAGCTTTCTCCCAAATACTAGAGAGTTTCTTGAGAGTTGTTTTCTTCTTTTTTTATCAAGAGAGAATTATCATTGCTTTCTCATTGGTAGATCAATAGAAGTTGTAATTCTTATTTTCTCATAGTGAAATTCTTATATCGTTGCCCGTGGTTTTTACCCTATATTATTTAGGGGTTTTCCAAGTAAAATTTGTGTTTATTTTATCTTTATTTTTATTTTCTCAAATTATCAGTTGCGTTTTTGCTCTATCATATAGCTGTCTTTCGCAACAATTGGTATCAGAGCCAGATTTGAGTGTGTAATATCTGTTTATTGTCTTTGTGGTTGCCACCAAAAGGTGAATCCTTCAACATAAGAAAGTAAGAAGATATTACCCATTCTTTGAAGGTTCTAGAGAACTATTCACGATAGTGAAATAGTGGGAGCTATCCATAATAGAAGTTATGGCAAGAAAATTTGATATTGAAAAGTTCAATGGGAGAAATTTCTCATTATAGAAATTGAATTTGAAGGTCATCTTGAGGAAAGACGGTTGTCTTGCAGCTATCAGTGAAAGGCCGGTGGATTTCACAGATGATAACAAATGGATCAAAATAGATGAGAATGATATGACAAACTTTCATCTAGCATTAACAGATGAAGTATTGTCAAGCATCGAGGAGAAGAAGATAATTAAGGAGATATAAGATTATATCACCAAACTGTACGAGGCCGCATCGCTGCACAATAAAATTTTCCTTAAGAGAAAATTATACACTCTCCGTATGCCAGAATCTACTTCAGTGACGGAGCACTTAAATACACTGAACACTTCATTTTCTCAGCTTACATCCTTAAGCTGTAAAATAGGAGAACAAGAACGTGCTGAACTTCTACTTCAAAGTCTATCGAATTCGTATGATAAACTCATCATCAACTTGACAAACAGTAATGCCACCAGTCTAGTATTCGATAACGTTGTAGTTGCTGTTCTATAAGAAGAAAATCGACGCAAGAACAAGGAAGACATACAAGTAAATATACAACAAGCAGAAGCATTGACAACGATGACAACGATGAGAGGGAGATCAACAAAACGTGGCCAAAACAACAGTCACAAACATGGTAGATCGAAGTCGAGGAGTAAAAAGAATTTAAAGTGTTACAACTGTGGAAAGAAGGGTCACTTGAAGAAGGATTGTTGGAGTCTAAATAAAAACTCCAATCCACAAGGCAATACCGCAAACACTTCAGATGATGGAGATACTCTATGTTGTGAAGCGTCAACCACCGTGGAAGGCAGAAAAAGATTTGCAAATATATGGCTCATTGATTCAGGAGCAACATATCACATAACCTCAAGAAGAGAATGGTTCCATCATTATGAACTTGTCTAAAGTGGATCTATGTATAGTTGTAATGATCATGCCTTAGAGATCATTGGCGTGGGAACCATCAAATTAAAGATGTATGATGGAACAATCAAAATTGTTCGAGATGTGCGACACGTGAAAGGCCTGAAGAAAAATTTATTATCCTACGGATTGTTGGATAATAATGCAAGAAAAATTGAAACACGGAAAGGAATCATGAAGGTGTTCCATGGAGCGCTTGTGGTGCTGAAAGGAAAAAAGATAGCAGCAAACTTGTACATACTGAAAGGAGAGACTTTGCTAGAAGTAGAAGCCTCTGTTACCTCATGTAGTTTAGATTCTGCAATGCTATGGCATCAGAAACTTGGACACATGTCAGAACAAGGAATGAAAGTCCTTGTGGAGCAAAAGCTACTTCCAGGCTTAACAAAGGTATCACTTACTTTGTGTGAGCATTACATAACAAGTAAGCAACATTGGTTGAAATTCAACACGTCAAATTCTAGAGGCAAAAGTGTTCTAGAATTGGTTCATTCTGACGTATGGCAAGCACCGGTTACATCCCTAGACGGAGCAAAATATTTTGCCTCATTTATTGATGATTACTCCAGGAGATATTGGGTGTACCCTATTAAGAAAAAGTCAGATGTGTTTTCAACTTTCAAAAACTTTAAAGCGCGGGTGGAACTTGATTCTGGAAATAAAATCAAGTTTTTCAGAACATATAATGGAGGAGAATACACAAGCAAATAATTTGATGACTTTAGCAAGAAAGAAGGCATCAAAAGACAGTTCACAGTGGCGGACACTCCTCAACAAAATAGAGTGGTAGAGCGGATGAACATAACCTTGTTAGAAAGAACAAGAGCAATGTTGAGGGCTGCAGACCTAGAAAAATCATTCTGGGCAGAAGCAGTCAATACCGCCTGTTATTTGGTGAATTGAGCTCCATCAACTGCAATAAAGCTCAAGACACCAATGGAGATGTGGACTAGTAAACCAGCTGATTATTCAAACCTCCATGTATTTTGAAGTATTGTGTACATGATGTACAACTCCCAAGGATTTAAAAGTTTAATCCAAAATCTAGAAAATGAAAATTCTTGGGGTATGCTGATGGTGCAAAGGGGTATCGCTTGTAGAATCCCACTGCCCGCAAAGTGATCATCAGTAGGGATGTTATCTTTGTAGAAGATAAACTACAAAGAAAAGAAGACGGTGATAGCGTTGAAAAGTCAGAGACTACACAAATACATATGGAAAAGGAGGTTGAACAAGGAGATTCTTCTGAAGCAGAACCAGCAAATGATGAGCAAGAACCAAAGAGTTCTGAAGCTCCAAAAACTCGTCAATCAGATCGTGTGAGAAGACGTCCTAATTGGCACTTAGATTATGTTATAGAAGGAAATATTGCATATTGTCTTTTAACAGAGGATGGTGAGCCATCAACATACCAGGAGGTAATAAACAGCTCAGATGCTTCACTATGGATGATGGTGATGCAAGAAGAAATCGAAGCCCTTAATAAAAATACTATATGGGACCTTGTGCCACTACCACAAGGAAGGAAGCCAATTGGTAACAAATGGGTCTTCAAAATCAGGCGAAATGGTGACGATCAAGTGGAGAGGTATCGTGCAAGACTGGTGGTCAAAGGATATACTAAAAAAGAAGGTATTGATTTCAATGAAATCTTTTCTCCTGTGGTTCGACTAACAATAGTTCAAGTAGTCTTGGCAATGTGTGCTACATTAAACTTACATCTAGAGCAGCTAGATGTTAAAATAGCCTTTCTTCATAGAAATCTTGAATAATAGATTTTTATGCTCCAGTATGAAGGTTCTGAAGAAAAAGAAAAGAAAAACTTGGTTTGCAGGTTGAACAAATCTCTGTACGGTCTAAAGCAGGCGTCGAGGTATTGGTATAAGAGATTTGATTCCTTTATTATGTGCCTTGGATACAACATACTTAATGCAGACCCTTGTGCTTATTTCAAGAGGTCTGGTGATAACGATTTTGTTATATTATTGTTGTATGTGGATGAAATGTTGGTTGCAGGACCCAACAAAGATCATATTGATGAATTGAAGGCACAACTGACTAGGGATTTTGAAATGAAGGACTTGGGATCAACAAACAAGATTCTAGGGATGCAAATTCAACGAGACAGAAGTAATAGAAAGATTTGGTTTTCACAAAAGAATTACTTGAAGAAGATCTTGTCAAGATTCAACATACAACATTGTAAGCCAATTTCTACCCCTCTTCATATTAACTTCAAATTATCCTCCAGTATGAGTCCTAGCAGTGAAGAAGAGATGATGGAGATATCTCGAGTGTCGTATGCATCAGCAGTGGGAAGTTTAATGTTCGCTATGATATGCACAAAACTAGACATTGCACAAGTAGTGGGAATGGTTAGTCGGTACATGGCGAATCCAAGAAAAGAGCATTGGAATACAGTAAAGAGGATCCTGAGATACATCAAAGGGACCTCAAATGTTGCATTATGTTACGGAGGATCAAATTTACTTATAAATGGGTATGTTGATTCTGACTATGTAGGGGATTTGGATAAAAGCAAATCTACTACAGGATATGTGTTTAAAATTGCTAGTGGAGCTGTAAGCTGGGTTTTAAAATTGCAGTCAGTTGTGGCTACATCCACAATAGAGGCAGAATATGTAGCAGCTACACAAGCCAGTAAAGAAGCAATTCGGTTGAAGATGTTATTGGAGGAGCTTGGGCACAATCAAGAGTATGTCTCTCTGTTTTGTGATAGTCAAAGCTCCTTGCATCTAGCAAGGAATCCAACATTTCATTCAAGGACAAAGCACATACGAGTTCAGTACCATTTTATTCATGAAAAGGTGGAAGAAGGGATGGTAGATATGCAGAAGATCCATACCAATGACAACATAGCAGATTTCATGACGAAGCCGATCAATGTTGATAAATTTACTTGGTGTCGATCCTCTTATGGCCTGACAGAAGCGTAAGCAACATGAAGGTACAAGGTAAAAAGAATGGTGTGAAGATATGATTGTTCCAATCAAATCTTCAAGTGGGAGATTGTTGACTATGCACGAAAGGTATATAAATTTAATGCACCGAAAGGTGCAATGGATTTGTCAAAATTCAGCCACTTTTGTTGAATTTTGGTGATGGTAAAATTGCACATTTAGTCATTGTGCTTTAGGGTATTTACAAGATTAGTCCTTAAGCTTCAACTATAAATACCCTAACCCATTTAGCTTCAAAATCATCCCAAATCATTCTAGCTTTCTCCTAAATACTAGAGAATTTAGAGTTTCTTGAGAGTTGTTTTCTTCTTTTTTTCAAGAGAGATTGTTTTCTCCTTGGTAGATCGAGAGAAGTTGTAATTCCTATTTTCTCATAGTGAAATTCTTCTACTGTTGCCCGTGGGTTTTACCCTATATTATTTAGGGGTTTTCCACGTAAATTTTGTGTCTCTTTTATCTTCATTTTTATTTTCTCAAATGATCAGTTGCGTTTTTGTTCTATCCTATAGCCGTCTTCCGCAACACAAAGTCTCATTTCTCAACAAGATGCAAGTATGACATGCTCCTTAACAACTTGTGGGAGAGCTTTAACAAGATAAAATTATTAATTTAACTATGTTTTCTGTGTTTTAACAATTATAATATGATCTCAATTAATTGTGTTTTTCTTTATTAAGATGATTTTGAAAACAAGGAACAAGTTAATTTTGCCAGTGATGGAGATGATTAGATCAAATATCATCCAAAAAAATTATTGCTAAGAAGAAAGTTATTGAAAAGATTATTGATCCACTTTGTCTCAAAATTCAAAATAAAGTTGATAATGTTATTATGCGTTCCATAAGACAATTTGTTGTTTTACAAATATGTTTAATGTTTTGTTGTTTACTATTAATTGTTTACTGTTTTACACATATATTTACCATTACCATTAAATGTTACTGTTTTAGGAGTGTGTTAATTGATTACATTAATAATTGTCGTGATTTATTGGTGTTACTGTTTTATTTGCATTATTGATTTTGCTTATTATTATTATTTTGCTCGGCAAAAGATAATTTATTTAAAATGAGAGCCAGCGTGCTACTTATGAGCCTCATTTTGGAGGAAAAGAGTAGAAGAAAACAACCAAAGATATTAACCACGAAGATTCTTCTCAAACAAACATAAACTACCGAAGAAGAAATAACCAGCAAACTTGCAACCTCTTAAAACCATGGATTCTAAGAAAATAATCATGCCAACTTGAAAGGGACTCAAATAGACTCCAGCAAGTGAACGAAAATGAAGTAAACAGACCCATATAAGCTACTAACTTTCAACCTTAATTACTTGTAGAGATCAACATACAATTGATTTGCAGCCCAATTTAACCGCAACAGATAAAGAGGATGATTACCAATTTCAAATTTGCAAATGACAAAGGCCTGAACACCACGGTTAGAGGCAATACCAAGAAACTGACAATCTCCATACACCCTAAAATATGGCTTTAAAACGTGCCAAAAAAATGAAACTCAAATCTAGAAATTAACTAAATGAAAGCCAATCACCTGACACCAAACTCTATCAATCATTTCGAACACAGCTCATATTAGAGTATATCAACTTCAGCTTGTAATCTTTATAGCTTATAGTTGATTAGTTATCAGCTTGTAGTTAGTTAGTTTGTAATCAGTTAGTTAGCTGATTTGTTAGCAGTAGTTTTTTGGTTAGTCAGTTAACTTTATAGCTGTATATAAACCAGTATGTAATCCTTCTTGAATACAAGAAAGCATTACTCATTTTACAGCTTCTTCGATTGTTATATGGTATAAGAAGTTTGTTTCTTTTCTCCCACGCTTTATCATGGCTGATTCATTGAATGATAGTTTCGACAATGGGGCAAATCCCTATTACTTGCATCAGTCTGACAATCCTGGCATGATATTGTTGAGTCAGTTGCTTTCCAATTGTTATAGCTCAGCCTAGCCGCAATGGATTCTCTTTCTGCCGTCCAAGGTTGATTTCAACTTCATAATAGTTGTCCCAACTCTACTCAAAAAGTGCACACAACCTCTAACACCCTTGGAGACCACCCAACGGACCCATTCAAACTTATAGGATCCAATAAATTAACCTGGGTAAGATCTTTGTTTACAACAGCTGGCCCAACAATAGCACCACTATCTTTCGCTTGAATCTTATCTGTTACTTTATTCTCAACAGCTGATCCACTTTTTTCTAGCACGTGCTCATCTTTTACAGCACCCTCTACCACTCTATTCCCATTCTTTCTTCGACCCCACTGTCGCTTATTACCTTTGTCTGCCCCATTTTTATTATTACAGTCATCATTTCCCTTTCCAATGTTACCTACAATTAATGCTTCTTCTACCTTCAACGGGGGGCTATGGCTGATATTCTTACCCACCGCCTCTTCAGGCGATGCTTCATCGAATGATCAAAATTAAGGACGCCTGTGCATTCCTTGGGTTCTTCACTCTTAAGGACGCCTTTACCTAATGGTTGAATTGAAGAGTTGTCCTCGAAGCCTAGCTCAATCACCCCAACTTCAAATTGAGTTTGCCCTACAACCAGCTCCACCAACTCGCTTATACTTCGTCTCTGTTTGGTCGTGATTAGAATTTTAAGCTTCTCGCAATCTAATGATCAAAATTATCTCCAAAAGCTTTAAAACACCCCTATAAAGCAGCTAACCTTTTCAACGTTACACCATTCCAACAATGCAAAGGCACTCCCGAGAGTTCAATCCAGGTAGCTCTTTCGACTTGATTCAAGGGTTCTGACCAAGGCTTGATCTCCATAAAAATTTCTTTTAAAGAGGACCAATAGAGGTCTTCCAGCAGCAAATACAGGTCTTCATCTTCAATAGTGAGTATGTTTTCCCAACGATCCTTTGGACATGTATCTAGCCTAGTCCCCATTATTGCAATCTTAAAACAATGCTTCTAACACTACACACAGAGCTCATTTCTTCGATTAGAAACCTCCTAAACTTCCAAACGTCTTCATCTACTACATGACCCATGATCTTCTTCCTTTCCAGCTTCTTTGGGCTATTAGTGACCTCACAACTCCTCTCAACCGGTGAAGTATCCTCATTCTTCCTTTCTTCCATTATAGAGCCAGCCTTCATTGGAGCCCACTTCTTTACTGGTTTTTGTCTTTTCCCCCAACAGTACATTAACATGCTTCGCGAAATCCACCGTGATTCTACTGTTGTAAATCTTCAACCCGTTTAGCCTCTCTATCATCCCTGCCGCTTCATTCCTGCTGCCCTTGTCGCTTCATTCCTTGCTTATTTGTTTTGATTTTATTTTGTTTTATTTATTAATTTACTGGTTTATTTTTTAACTATGCTTGTTTTTATTATTTTGTTTATCGACTTCGTTTACATTCAAGCGTTGATTTATATTATCTTGGTATACATACCGTTAGGTGTTCGTCTAAGCATACAGATGGACATAAGTTTAAGATCTTTGTTGGATATAAAGATCAACATATTATGACTCGGGATCACATTCATGCAGTTATAGAAAGTGAGATCTTACCGGTAAATAACTTGGTTCCAAAGAAAACCTATATAAAAATAAGTCTATTAAAATTGAGTTTCATACTCTTCGGTCTAGATTAATGTTGTTAAACTCGATCAACTAAAAAAGGACATTTGTAAAAAAAATCAAACTAATTCATGATAAAACACTGAATTTTGTACCATAACAGGGTTCTAGTTTAACAGCTCCATATAATTAATGATTTGCCATCAGCTTGAACTTGGTACAATCCAACCACTGTATAATTGTTCTTTCGTGTCGTACAAGTCATCCATAGCAACATTCGAACCATAGCAATGCCACGTTCTTGAGCTAAGAGAATAATATACCAAGTTGTCCTCGTAGAATCTTGGGACACAAACTACGTTCTTCATCTCCTCTCTTGTGGATGTAGCTGCGAAAGATGAGATACGGCTAACATAGAGTGATTTGTCACCCACAGTATCAGCTTCAATCCAATACATATCAGAGAAATCGAACTCGTAAACCTGTAGCCATTTTCCCATGAACCCCAAAAACACACCCAAAAGCTTGCCATTTGCTTCTAAAAGAAAGCTTTGATGAAATGAATAGCAGGGCCCTTCAACTTCCCACGTGGAACCATCTGGTTTAAGCACGACTAGGGTTCCTTTTGAATCAAGAAAGCACACATTTCCATCGCAGGAAACTGGATTGGTGTTTTGGGGCACTTCTAGTTCCGTCCAATCTAATGCAATAGCTAAAACAGTAGTCCATAGTTTGTATTCACGTAATCGAAGCATATATGGGACGCGATATTAGAAACCAACACAATAACACAATTTGGAGAATCTGGCGAGGATAAGAACTCACATCCTATAATTGAGTTACAAGGACGAGCGATATGATCTGGAAGTGGAATGGTTTTTTTGCTAAAAGGATTCCAGAGGTAAATGGTAGCATCTCCTTGTAACATCAAGCACCACTCTTGTTTCGAGTAACACATTCTGGCTTCATTTGATTTGTTAGGATTGTTCATCGTATACCTTTCATGTCGCTGTGGATCAATAAGTTTGCATTCATCTTCTCCCTCTTTAGAAAATATGAGCCATGGGGACACAGAGTTTCTGGCCAACTCTTTTATACATGCTGGAGGGGCTACTGACCTGCAGGTTCTGTCAACAAGTCGAAAGCTGATGTAATCATGAAACGCAAGGCGGCGAGCCATGGAAGATAGGATATCCAAAGGAAGCTCGCATAACCGCCCTGCTTCTCGTGCTTCTTCATCGTGACATTTGACGTACGGCACGATATCGTTGATCGGTTCAGGATTTATATCCACCTTCCCCTCATTATGCCTACAATTCGACATTACCCAAACAGGCGAGGTCCATGGTGGCTTTAAATCCGGGAAAGGCAAAGAGACTGAGATAGTGTTATCTTGTATGTGGAATGAATAAGTGCTTCTATCATTCAAAGTGAAATATATGCGATTGCCTTCCGTTTCAGGCTTCACCGTCCGGCAAGAATAAGCAGCTCTTTCGTCCACAACAAACACTCTATCCTCGGCACTTTCTACTTCCCTCCATTCCAGTAACAAAAAATCAAATTTGAAAACCTCAATGCCAGTTACCTCCAGATACTCTTTTCCCCCGTGTACTAAATATATTACAAAAATCTCGCCACAAGATTCCACCAAATAATAATAGACACAGCTTGAATGTCCCTTAGGTGAAGGAAGGGTTCCATGTAAATGGAAGGCAAGGTGGCCTTCTTGAAAATTTCGATCAATCTCTACCAGTTGTCTACCGATAGCAGTAAAAGCTATGGCGTACAGTTTCGTATTGCAGCGAATGGGACTGCAAATACTTTTTATATCACCACCAGTTATACTCTGCTCAGTCCACTGTTGATGTCCGACTCCACAACACATAACTAAAGGAACCGATTCAAAAAATATTAGAATCGTACTATCAAAATCACCAGGAGGCGATGACAAAACGCAGGAACTTATGTTTCGCCCCGGCTTCGGATCAAGTGATGGTAACCGTATCGACTCACGAGTCACGGGATTCCACAAACAGCATCGACCCTGATGTTCTAACATGAAAAACCAACCCTCGACACGACATGAGACGATTGCTTTTATGATCTGTCCTTTGGTAAGCATATTCTTGTTGAAGAAGACCTGATTTCTACCATCTTCACCTCGCCTGATCATCTGCTTCTTGAAGAAAAGCTGGTTTCTACCATCTTCACCTTTCTTGAACAGCAACCAAGGGTGCGGTTCTCGTTCAAGTATTTTAACATCCATGTATGTATAAGACAGAATCTTATTGATAAAACTAATGCAAAAACTTTTTTACAGGCTTAGTTGTGGCAAACCCCTTCGATATATACAATAAAAAAAGAATAAGCTTTTGAGTTGAAGATGGAAATCTTTTCCATATAGGATTAGTTATTATATTAAATATTGATGTAAAAGAATTAGAAAAGTTCTTTTACTTCAAGTTTGGGCTTAAATAAATAGGGTAATTAATGAATTCCCCATATATAATATATATATTATAAAAAGGAGTTTCAATCCTAATCAAATGCAAATGTTATTATTTGGGACTTGTGCTTAACCGTTATAAAAACAAATCACTTTGACGATCAGTTCATTTCCTTTAACCCTAACAACTCATTATTCAAAGACTTCTTTTCATATGGGGAAGAAAGAATCTAACCGGGAACTTTCACACCCTTGGTTATTATTAAGGGAATGCCAAGATTCTAAAAACCAGATTTTTTCAACTACCGTCGAATGTCGGAACACATAAGGAAAGTTCTCAAATGTGGCTGTCACGGTTGGTCGGTGTTGTGGAAAATCTATGTGAATGTTATTTATGGAATGCTTTGACTCTCGAATCGATACAGCTACCGTCGTTAGATCCGAACCGAAGTATATCTTACTGCACATCATCATCATCATCTGCTGGTATTCATGAGAGTTTTATCCTAATGTTTTCCTCTCCGCTTCTTCATTCATATATTGTAGAGTTGGAGATCAAAAGTGGACCGAGCAGGGACTTACAGATTCTTATTATGATTACATGACCTTTTTTCCCAACCCCGTTTGCTGCAATGGAAAACTATTTGCCATCATTTCCTTTAATCCTGAGAAAGGGCACCCGCTAATGATCGACCTAATTCAGTCATATGACGACCGGTCTTCTTGTCAGTTTTCACGAAAACATTCCGCGTTTCTACGATCATTCACATTCCTGCTGCTGCTATTTGGTGGAATCCTGTGGTGAAATCTTTGGAGTATATTTAGTATGTGGAGGAAAAAAGTTCCAGGAGGTAACCGGAGTCGAGGTTCTCCGGGTAGAGAATTTGACGATGGAATGGAACCGAGCGGAAAGCTTGAAGGACAGAGTGATCCTTTTGGATGTAGCAAAATCTGCATACTCTTACAGGGTTGACAATCCAGAAACCCAAGGCAATCGCATATATTTCACTTGGTTGGATAGAAGCATATATGAATTCCATGCACAAGTAAACAGCATAACGATGTCTTTGCCTAATCCAGACTTAAAATCGCCATGGCGCTATCCGGTTTGGGTCATGCCTTCTACCTATACTAGGCACGATCACTCTGTTAACACTTTTTCCTTTCGTTTTCGATATACAGCTCTTTAATATTAGATTTTTCGAATATCCATAGGCTGATCGAACATGATTTAGATAATGGAAATGTGAGATCGATATTGAACATGTTGAATAATCGGGTAAATAAAACGGAAAGAACACAAGAATTTTAACAAGGTTTAGCAATATGCTTATGTCCTCGATGCCTAGGCGGCGTTAGAATTTTTATTCAATTTTTCATAGGTTTTGGTTACATCTCCTTTTATAATAAATAAACTGATACATATTTACAAAAATAATCCTATACCGTACCGCGGGACTACGCCCCCGCACCCTAACCTACATAATCGTAACCCCCACTACGAGACTTTCTTACCGGTATATTTATGAGTCATACCTAACAGAACATAACAAAGACATTGTGACTTATCTGCAAGGTGATGATGATGATGCAGAAGCAAAAGAAACTGGCTATTTATACCGGCTCACTCTTGATACTCTATCTTCCATAGCTACCGGCTTTATGTTACATGATTATATCAACTTTCGACGTTGTCTCGATAAGACGTGCGGGATAGAAGCCCCTCCGGATCGGATAAGAGAGTTGGCGAGAAATTCTTTACCTCCGTTGCTCGTGATTTGTACGACGGGTGATGATAAGTGCAAGTTTACTGATCCCCTGCAACAAGTAAATTATCTGATGAATAATCCTAGTAAACTCGATTATGTCATAAAATTGTAATACCCTAATTTAGGGGTTAAATTTTTGAAATTTTAAAGTATTAAATTTAAAGGACTATTTTGGAAGAAAGTGAGGTGGTTTATTACATGGATAAATATGTGTATTTGATTTATGAAGCTAAAGTATTTCATATTCGAATACAATCGAACAATTGATAAATAATTCTAGAATTTTCGTATACAATTATTACTAAAGTTATGAATTGTTTTTTTATATATATTTAAAGACAGTGGATGAGTGATTGATTGAATACATGATTGATTTGTTTTTTTTATATTTCAAGATAATAGAGAGTGAATGATTGAATACGGGGATAGAAAATAAAAGATTTTTCTATTAATAATTTATTTCAAATATTTATAACCACAACTTGAGGAGATTTTTTTTTATAATATTCAATTTTAAATCAGGGAATCGGGGAAACAATTTGGTTATCCAAGAATCCAAATCCTTGGTTTATAGGAATAGTGCACCAGAGAAGAAGAACCATGAAACGAACAACAACAAGGAGCAAAACAAAACCAAAACCTGCACGAGCATCAGAACAAACACTTCCAACGTCTATCAAGGCGGGTCGAGCAATCGACGATCCTTCAACGCTTGATCTTCCACTTTTTGGAGAAGCTCGAATTCGCAAATTAGCAGTAGCAAAATCACGATATTGAGTTTGGATTAAGCTCCAAAGGGCAGCACCATCCAACGATGAAGGCAAAGATTGGAGAGGTTAAAGCTCATGGCATTCGATATTTTTCTTGTAGATCTACAATCGTGTATCGTGAGTCTCGGTCAAGAGAGACAAGATCCGTGACGAGGAGGGTGAAGCAAGTTTGATGATGTACTTTGGGTCACAAACGACGATTGACGGCATTAAGCGACGTGGTGGTCACCGGCATGTTGTTTTTCGGTCGACCATTTTCGTTCCATTTTCTGAGCACTGGACGAATAGTGCTTAAGAAAAAAAAATGCTACTTGCAATATTATAAGGGTAAGGATCACGTGGGTAATGATTAAGATGAATAATGAATGAAGGTTAAATTGTAGCTTCAGTCATCCATTTTGGTATGGTTTCGACTTTGTCCTCTAGTTTTAATAAAATTTCACCCAAGCCATGATAGTTTAAATCAAATCGATTTAGTCCTTGATTTTAGTAATTAAAAATTTTATTGACTCCTAAAGTTTTTAGTTTTAACAATTGGGTCCCCAAATTATTAATTCGATTATAATAAGTTATTTTTATGGCAAGGAAAATTATTTGAAGTTGTATTTGTATGGTGGATAGTCGTGTTCGTGAGAAAAAGATTGGAAGCTGGAAATCAAGTTGGTGAGATTAAATTAAAGGGTCATATTTTGGGTTTTGTTGACATCATGAGTCCAATTCCGGGGTCTGTTTCGCCAAATTCAAACCTAAGATGTTTTTCACTGATTATTACCCGATTCGATTCGCTTTTCACAATTAAGCTCCGTTTCTGATGTAATTTCTGTTGATATGTATATGAGGAATTATTAGAAGTTGATTTCAAGATTGAGGGTGTTCGAATTGAATTTTTATGGTTGATCAGTATGGCACAAAAATCGAGGTAATACATTACTACCTCTTTATGCTTTATAGAATATGTTGATAATGGATAAATGCATGGATATATATATGAATGGTCTATTATGCATGTTTGATTATGGATGGATTCAAACCGAATAAGGTTTAAGTGATAAATTAGTTAAGACTCTATTGAATTATAAGTTCTGTGATTAAGTGATAAAGGAATCATTCCAGAATTTGTAAATTATAATTTATCTTGTTAAAGATACTTGGATGATAAATTATGAGAATACTTTGATTAGGTAAAATTACAAAAATACCCTTATGTTATGAAAAGGACAAGAATTGACTCTGGAAGTTGGATAAGAATTTTTAAAGACATATTGATATGATGAAACTACTGATGTGTACAGAAAATACTAGTTTGCTTAAGAAATCTGGATAACCGAATTCTAAACCCAAGATGGCTAGTACAAGATGCTAGAAGTTTGATAAGAATAATTTCAAGTTCAGAGATTATTTGGGAAAACAATTAACCTTAGGATCTATAAATTATATTATCCTTGTTAAGAGTTTAACACTAAAATTATCTGGTTACGAAATTACAAAATGTCCTTGAGAGGTAAAAATAATCCGAGTTGACCCTGAATGAGAAAGTACTTTGAGGATTCGTACATAACTCGATAAATTATGGATTTAATTGTTATGATCCTACCTTTGTACAGAAAAATTCCAGATAATTGTTAGTAACTTCTGAGAAAGCAATTAACCTGAAAATCTCCGAGTTAAGAACAAATTATCGAGGGTGCTCTTTTATCAGAATTGTTTGAAAGGTATGGGAAAGATTATATCGGGCTATCCGCATCGATATGAGGGGGTTACATTTAGTGGTATCAAAGCTTGGTTTGAGTCAAAACTTTTCCAAATAGACCGACCGGTCGAATGTCAAAATATGTTTGATCAGTGCATGCCCCTAGAATACAATCGTACCTCTCTGAGCCTGAACTTCAAGGTTGAGTCCCTATCTATAATGAGCAAACCTAAGTTTTTATCCGTTAAAGTTCTACCTTTGCATAAAGGAATACCAGTAATGTTTATCTAAATTCTATAAAGTACCTCACGAGCCATGTGAGAGTTACTCATCTGAGAAATTCTGACCTGACTATAGAAATGATCCTATTCTCGTAATCAAGGCTGAATTAATTTCAAAGGATAAATATGTTCTGATTATTTTATTAGAATAAGGGAGAGTTCTGTAGAAAATGTATACTCAATTGGTTAAGGATTAATAGAGTATCAGTACTTATGTAAAAGTTACTAAAAGATATGAAAGAACTGATGAAAGTTTCATTTCTACAATTCAGTGACATGAATAAATTTCGAGGATGAAATTCTTTTAAGGAGGGAGAATTGTAACATCCTAATTTAGGGGCTAAATTTTTGGAATTTTAAAGTATTAAATTTAAAGGACTATTTTGGAAGAAATTGAGGTGGTTTATTACATGGATAAATATGTGTATTTGATTTATGAAGCTAAGGTATTTCATATTCAAATACAATCGAAAAATTGATAAATAATTCTAGAATTTTCGTATACAATTATTACTAAAGTTATGATTTGTTTTTTATATATATTTAAAGATACTGGATGAGTGATTGATTAAATACATGGATTGATTTGTTTTTTTTTATATTTCAAGATAATGAGGGAGTGAATGATTGAATACAGGTATAGAAAATAAAAGATTTTTCTATTAATAATTTATTTCAAATATTTGGAACCACACTTGAGATATATTTTTTATAATATTCAGTTTTAAATCAGGGAATCGGGGAAACAATTTGGTTATCCTATGGCAGTCAAAACTGACCATTTTCAAGCCATTATCTGACTCAAGAATCCAAATCCTTGGTTTATCGGAATAGTGCACCAGAGAAGAAGAACCATGAAACGAACAACAACAAGGAGCAAAAAAAAACCAGAACCTGCACGAGCATCAGAACAAACACTTCCAACGACTATCAAGGTGGGTCGAGCAATCGATGATCCTTCAACACTTGATCTTCCACTCTTGGTGGAGCTCGAATTCGCAAATTAGCAGTAGCTAAATCACGACATTGAGTTTGGATTAAGCTCCAAAGGGCAGCACCATCCAACGATGAAGGCAAAGATCGGAGAGGTTAAAGCTCATGGCATTCGATATTTTTTTGTAGATCTACAATCGTCCATCGCGAGTCTCGGTCAAGAGAGACAAGATCCGTGACGAGGAGGGTGAATCGAGTTTGATGATGTACTTTGGGTCACAAACGACGATTGACGGCGTTAAGTAGCGTGGTGGTCACCGGCATGTTGTTTTTCGGTCGACCATTTTCGTTCTATTTTCTGAGCACTGGACGAATAGTGCTTAAGAAAAAAAAATGCTACTTGCAATATTATAAGGGTAAGGATCACGTGGGTAATAATTAACATGAATAATGAATGAAGGTTAAATTGTAGCTTCAGTCATCCATTTTGGTATGGTTTTTACTTTGTCCTCTAGTGTTAATAAAATTTCACCCAAGCCATGATAGTTTAAATCAAATCGATTTAGTCCTTGATTTTAGTAATTAAAATTTTTATTGACTCCTAAAGTTTTTAGTTTTAACAATTAGGTCCCCAAATTATTAATTAGATTATAATAAGTTATTTTTATGGCAAGGAAAATTATTTGAAGTTATATTTGTACGGTGGATGGTCCGTGTTCGTGAGAAAAAGATTGGAAGCTGGAAATCAAGTTGGTGAGATTAAATTAAAGGGTCATATTTTGGGTTTTGTTGACATCCTGAGTCTGATTATGAAGTTTGTTTTGCCAAATTCGAACCTGGTAAGCTGTTTTTCACTGATTATTACCCGATTCGATCCGTTTTTCACAATTAAGCTCCGTTTCTGATGTAATTTCTGTTGATATGTATATGAGGAATTATTGGAAGTTGATTTCAAGATTGAGGGTGTTCGAATGGAATTTTTATGGTTTATCAGTATGGCATGAAAATCGAGGTAATACATTACTACCTCTTTATGCTTTATGGAATATGTTGATAATGGATAAATGCATGGATATATATATATATGAATGGTTTATTATGCATGTTTGATTATGGATGGATTCGAACCGAATAAGGTTTAAGTGATAAATTAGTTAAGACTCAATTGAATTATAAGTTATGTGATTAAGTGATAAATGAATAATTCCTGAATTTGTAAATTATAATTTATCTTGTTAAAGGTACTTGGATGATAAATTATGAGAATACTTCGATTAGGTAAAATTATGAAAATACCCTTTGTTATAAAAAGGACAAGAATTGACTCTGGAAGTTGGATAATAATTTTAAAAGACATATTGATATGATGAAACTACTGATGTGTACATAAAATACTAGTTTGCTTAGGAAATCTGGATAATCGATTTCTAAACCCAAGATGGCTTGTACAAGATGCTAGAAGTTTGATAAAGAATAATTTCAAGTTCAGAGATTATCCGGGAAAATAATTAACCTTAGGATCTATAAATTATGTTATCATTGTTAAGAGTTTAACACTGAAATTATCTGGTTATGAAATTATGAAAATGCCCTTGAGAGGTAAAAATAGTCTGAGTTAACCCTGAATGAGAAAGTACTTTGAGGATTCGTATGTAACTCGATAAATTATGGATTTAATTGTTATGATCCTACCTTTGTACAGAAAAATTCCAGTAATATGTTAGTAACTTCTGAGAAAGCAATTGACCTGGAAATCTCCGAGTTAAGAATAAATTATCAAGGGTGCTATTTTATCAGAATTGTTCGAAAGGTCTAGAAAGATGATATGTTTGAATTAAATAATAAGATCAGATGGAAGGAAAGGGTTGGAATACATTGGATCTATAAAATGACCAAAATACCCCTGTAATGAAAATGATTCAAGAATATCACCAAGCCAGGAATGAAGGGATATCCTCAAGCTTTGAAATGAATGGAAAAACATTGAGCACCAAAATGACCAAAATGTCCTTATGCCTAAACTAAGTAATGTCTTGGGCTAATTAAGGAATTCAAATAAACATAGGTGTTGCATTATCTTTAAAAGTAATGGAACATAATTTAAGTGAGTAGATCAACCCTAAATCTATATCAATACCTGAATGGCAAAAATATCATTTGAAGGTGTGTTAGTATTCGCAAGTGTGGATCGATGATAATTCTAGAAGTAATTGACTCAGCTTAGCTCTAGAGCGCATTTATAACACCCCCAACCCGTATCCGACCCGGATACGAGTCCGAAGTGTCACATTGTCTTTTCAAACATTTATTCATATAAAATAATGAGTAATTTAAAAACTTTTATAACATTGAACTTATTCAAAACGTTTACAAAACTATTCAGAGCTTATAAATATATTCTTTTGATTACATGCCAACTAAAACTTTATTTATTAAAATACGTATTATTCACCTCTTTTCTGATCTGACATTTGGTAAGGAGAACTGACCTGTCTTGCTCCTTATTGCTCTTTACTCTTCTCGAAACCTACGTGTGAAACAATCACACGCTAAGTCGTTGACTTAGTGAGGCATATAAACATATAATAAAAACCATAGAACATTTCATATAACAAAACACATACCTGTACAAATACTATCATTGTCATTAACATATCTATCATATAATATCATACATTTTTCCAATCAATACCCATTTCATCCGAGGAATATGTATTCTAAACATTTGATCATGACATTTCAATATGCATGTATCTATTACACGATAACATATATAATCATATCATGCACATACGAAACTTACCTTATTGTACCACTTTCGCTTTAAAGATTGTATTTCAATTGCCCATGTATATTATTGAGAATAGAGGTATGTGAGTACATTGAGGTTGTGCACTAATGCTGTCACCATAGCTCGTATCAATTCCCTCATGGGGCACCGAACCTTAGTTCAGTATTCGTCCCGTAGGACCACTATGTCCCGAAAGACTACTCCTTAAGAACCACATACATAATACAATGGCTCCAATAAGTGTACCGAAGTACTACATATAGGTTCCACATAATTACATACATGTCCCGAAGGACCACGTAGAACCCTCGACTCTTGGCATGCCAACTATACCACTAGCTCTCATATCACATAACACGGGCATTATCATTTATAACAGTTCATATCACTTGTTCCTTTTCTTCTGTCACATACCATCTGTATGTGTAAACATATTTCTCATATCATATAACATTTATCACCAGTGCAGGTAATCACTTATCACATAACTTCTTTTCATATTATCACATAGTTCACTTACACGTAGATCATTTCCATATAATTCACATGTCACATATCTCATGTTCTTGTATTCATATAACATATAATCACATAGATTACTTTCACATCACATAATTCATAGTTATGATTTCATATATTTACCTAATTACAAAGCTAATTCACATATACATGTTTTCATATAATTTCTATCATTTCTCACCCAATCACATTTATTCATGTAAACATACTTATCATATATTGTTCACATATGATCATATACTTCATATAACATATAGAAACACCTAGAACACTTTCACATAGCTTATATCGTATTTCTAAATATATATCATAATAGTTTTTATTTAGGTAATAATTTAATCTATTTACTTAATTCAATTTCATAATTTCATTATAATCTTTTCATATAGCTCCATAGATATTTAGAATATAACTTATCTTGTATATTCGTATCGTCCCTTTATATTCAAGTTTCCTAATTGATATACTATTCCCATTTCATTCTATAATTCAATCTTATTTAGTTCCCTTAACTCTCATTAAATCAAAAAGCTCTATTACACTAATTCCCATAATGGATCATACCACTATGTACTTGTCCAATTCATGTTTACCTAGTTCATATCACTTCTCATGAACTCACTCTCATCATCTTTTCCTATTCTTACATATTTTATCTCATAACCATGTATTCACATAGCCTTATATTTCATTATCATATTACTTATATTTGTTCTCCTATGACTCTTTATAAACATCTATTTTCATTTCCCTACATCTCTTGACTTATCTTCTATATTCATATAATTTCATAACTTATTTTATATTCTCTCATTAACACTTAACCGTATTTTTACATAAATCACATAGCACATACAAAACAAAACATATCAATTCATATAATCAAACATACATACACTTCATATCGTTAACATACTTATAATCAAGACTTAATGAGCTATTACTATAAGAATAGACTTATCACAAGTCCAAATTTCCATATAATCTTATACAATAAGATGCACTCACCTGGGCCTCGTTGTTTTAAATCAATCCTAATCCTTAGTTTGTTCCGGAACAAGCTTTCATTCTATATCTACATAATAATACATTAATACTTATCAGTATACTGATTGATATATTCAAAACTATCACTCCTTAGGCTCAGAGAAAAGCCAATTTCATCTTTTAATGAAGGTATGCATCGATGCACTACACCATGCATCGATGCATAAATCCTATTCAATGTTTGTATTTAATGGGGATGCATCGATGCACTCCTTATGCATCGATGCATAAATCCTATTCGATGTTTTCTTTTTAAATTAATGCATCGATGCACTGCATGTGCATCGATGCACCTTAAACAATTTCTGGGATTTATCATCGATGCATCGATGCACAATGAATGTGCATCGATGCACATTGCCCAGAACTGACATTTTAGCACGTAAATCATCAACTCTTCCCTTAATTCTTCTATTTCAAGCCCCTCTTATGACATTAAACTCAACTACCATTACTTGAACCAACTTATATCCATGTAAATCATCTTTAACCTCAAAATCCTATCTTCCTTATGAGATTCAAGAATCATACCAAATTTTCTATATGTTTTAAATCCAATTCTATCACTCCAAATCTTAATTTAACCATTGACAAGTCAAATTTAACTTCCAATTTAAGAAATGAACTCTACTTCAAGATTTCACTTTTCTACTTCCTTTATTTAATTCTTCATATACTCCTCATCTTATGGTTTTAAGATAATCTAAGCTTTCCTTAAGCTTAGTTATTATCTAAGGATCAATAAGCAACCTTAAATTCATCAAGAATTTGATCCACAAGAAAACTCACCTTTAGCTTGGCTCTCCCACGTATGAAGAAGAAGAAAGGAGAAGAGAACTCTGGATGTTTCTCATTTCCCACGTTTATATCACCTTTAAAAGAAAGATAAAAAATCTTTCTGGTCAAATGACCATTAACCCTTAACTTCTTTTAATAATTACTAAATAACCTTCATCATATATATTCAATAATCATTGAACTATTTCATTCTTATACTTTAGTCACCAAATTCTAAACTTTACAATTTGGTCACTAACCCGGTATTGCGGATGTTACAGCATTCGATACTAAGAAGGGGATATTTGTGAAACAAATCAACCACGAATACTAGATTGACTTTATTATATGACTAAATTGAACTAAAAGGTAGTGCAATATGTATCTGAAATTCAGAAACGTCTGAATTACTCTAGAAAACTCTGAAGTAATCGGGATAGATTTGATTGCTAAATGAACTAAGTAACCTCAACGTCTGAGGATTTAATAAATTATTGGATGAGTCTAGAAACACTGTTGAACTTACAATATGAAATGTCTTTATGGGTCATGAACCATGAATCAAATACGTTTATATTTTCTGATATCGTTGAAACGTGGAAATGAAATAAAGACCTTTGGAAGATCTATTCATCAATGATTACGAAGATGATTTATGGACAAGAACTATTAGTATTAAAGAGTGAATACTCTGGAAGGGCATTGAATGGACTTGTCGACATGCATTAGTCTGGGAGTTATGTAACTCGAGTTGTTTGATAATCTGATTGATTAATATAAAGGGTATATGTTCTGAATCTGCATTTTCTCCCTTATCAGCTCAAATCACTCCGGTCATATCTGATTCGCACAAGTAACTCAGATGCAAAGGATTCTGGATACCCCAGATTGGTTGAGTAATAGAATCACTCTCCATAAATATGAATCTAAAATTCATTAGGTATAAAGGTTCTTGAACACTTTCCTGATGCACATGAATCATAGTGGAATTCTAAAGTATCAACATTAAATGGCTGATTAGATCAGTTAGTAATTGATTCTCTTCAATAGGACTTTGTTCCTGGAATCCGATCAAATTGCACTAGTTCATATTATCCATACTGATAACTACAAAATGCCTCTGAAAAATAGTTGGATTCTCTAGTGTGTTCCCAATTTATTAATAAATTGTTTTATTGTTTTAACATGAGGTACATTGAAATCTGTGGTTACTGTTTTATGGATGCACCGACTTAATGGTGATGGATTATGGAATTATATCATGGTATAAATTGTTCTTGGAGATACTGATTTGTAAAGTACAACTCTGATCAAGCTGGAAATTTTTTATGGACCTAATGTGACTCTTAGGTAGACTCTACGGCCTTGAGATCATTCTCGGGTAGGCACTGCGGCCCTAAGATGTGTTCTTAGGTAGGCCCCATGGCCCCGAAACTTTTTTGGGTAGGCTCTGAGGCCCTAATATGTTCCCTTAGGTTAACTCTTTATACGATGGTTTTAAACTATGAGTTTAAAAAAGCTCCACTACAATATGATTTATGAGATTTATTGAACTATCATTTGATTAGTGTACCTATTATGATTTTATTGTACTGTTGGAACACACTAGACATCCTATTTGATCTCCTGAAAACGTGATACTATGAATGCTTCCTATGAACTGTGATCTTCATGGTTTCTACTCGATGAACTGTTAATGGAACCCCAGATTATTCTGCAAACTGGTATACGTCTGATTCAATAAGGAAATCATTTGTTTTTTCCATTTATCTGCATGTCCTATAGCATCACTTGGTAGTTCTGTATTACTGAGATTTCCGAAGCTCACTCTATTACTCACCATTGCAGGTTAAAGAATTGTACCAGTACAGCTATCGACATCAATAAGGGAGTTCTTCCGGCATTGCTTGCAGAGAAGGGTACATGTGATTAGGGGGCATGTAATTGTATTTTGTTTTATATACGAGTCTGAAAACATGTTCTATTTCTGAATATTAATAAATCATTTTATGATTTTACATGTTTTAATAAAAAATTTAAATTTTCCGCTATTTTTACGGTGGGTCGCTCCGGTAGCCCTAATGTGACGCCCCAGATTATATTGGGCTATCCGCATCGGTCTGAGGGGGTTACATTTAGCTACTCACAAGGCTGGTGTTTGATGGTACAGAGCAATATTAATCCCATCATGTTTCTTTAGGACCCTTTTACTAAGAAAATCATCCCACCCCCGGATCCCCCTTATTCTCACGATGGGATAATAGGCTGCGAGTTGTTATGTTCACCGGAATCTTTAGAGTGTGTCGTAAAGCTAATATGTTCTTCATGGGGCTACATATGTTTTGATTACATTGATGTAAAGAACGGAACTTGGGGATACGAATGTTGTGTAGAGAGGAAAGCATTGAAATTAAGTTTTTTATAATGGAAAACTATGCTTTCTTGACTCACAAGGAAACACGAACCTGTTGAAGCCAGATTTACTTGCGCACCAAACAAGAAGACCTTGCGAGTCATTTTATCAAAGCTTTCTCTTGGAGGCAAATGGGAAGCTCTTGGCTGTGTTTTTGGGTTTCATGTGTAAATGAATTAAGGTTTTCGAGCTCGATGTTTCCGCAGGGGATTGGGTTGAAGTTGATAACGTAGGTGACAAGACTCTCTATGTTAGTCATATATCATCTTTCTCTACTACAGCGGCAACAGAAGAATTGAAGAATGCTGTTTGTTTCCCCAGATTTTCTGGGGAAAATATATTTGGTATTTAACACAGTTGTTCTCATCTTTTTGTATTAGTTTCATTACTCAAGTTCTTTTATTTGCATTTCTAATTATTTTATAACTTTAATTTGATTATCATTTGTATATTGTACTCTTAATATTATTAATAGGGTAAAGTATATAAATAGTCTCCGAACTTTTAGGGCATTTGCATTTTGGTCACCCAAACGTTTGAAACTTGCAATACAGTCATTCAACTTTTAGTTCGTTTTCAAAATGGTCCCTGCCGTTACCTCACGTCAGTTTTTGCTGACGTGGCACGTTAACTCCGTTAAAACAACACCCCCCAACAAGGTCTTCTTCTTCTAAGTTTTAAGATGTTCTTTTTATGAAAAACAAAAAATCTTGTAATTCTCAAAGAAAAATTCCATTTTAGTCAACTAAATTTTGAATCTCTATATCGGTAGCTGACTACAAACCTCATGTCTATTCTTAAACTACGTATATTTTATCACTCAACTAGTAAATTATTTTTATTTTGATCATTCAAAAAAATAATCCACATAGGTTGTATTGTGATAGGTCAAAGTGAATTTTGTTTACTTAAAGGCATGCATGTCGGCATTTATTATGAGCTTTTATGATTAAGTGACAAATGTAATTTGTTTTTAGATAACCAAAATGAAAATATCCTAAAAATCAGATGATCAATTGGATAATTTTTTAATATAAACATCTTTTTAATAGTTTAGAACGATTAGAAAATAATATCTTTATTTAATCAGTGATAATGCTTATGCATTCTACAAATACAGTTGTTCGATCTCAAAAACTCTAGAAAAAAAATACTCTTTTTTAGTATTGAAATCTTGTAACAAATTTAACACTCGATTATTCTAAAAAAGAAATAATCTTACAGACTGTTACCAGGTGCATGTGAAAAGATTCCCCAAGCATGCAGGCCGTGGCTAGGTTTTCGGGGGCCCTGTACAAATTCTTATAAAGGACCCTATTTTTTAGATATATTCAATTGTGATGTTTATTGGGAAAACGCCACTATATATATACTTTTTTGGATTTTTTTTGGCCAGCGCAATAATAGTGGCATTTAAAAAAAACGTCGCAATAGATCCATCTATAGTGACGTTTATTGGAAAAACGCCACTATATATATACTTTTTTAGGCCCCATTTTTTGGGGTCCCTGCAGAGTCGCGCAGTTTGCGCCGCCCAAGCCACGCCCCTGCAAGCATGCATGACCACTGAATAACAAGCCCAAAATTGTTTGAAACCATTGTTTCTAAATCTTGAAAACCAAAATATTCTTCGCATAACTCTCCAGTTTCAAGGTTTTAGTCTGATTAATCTTGACCGATCTAGGTCGCACATCTGACTTTAGTGTATCTAACGAGAATTTTCTAAATACACAAGGACGCGTACATGAAACCTTACCTAAGCGATATCAAGTATTCTTCATGAAACTTTCATGAAACTTTGTTGTTTACCGATCGAACACCTCAAAGCATTTGTATTTTCCTTCACTCTTTTATGGTTTCTCGTGACTATCCTACCGACTGTAATTTGGATTCACGAGTCACGTACATGTACATACAAATATATATATATATATATTATCATTTGAACAAGCTTCGAAAACCATTTCTATAAATGATCTTGTGTAAGAGTGTTGTTTGGCATTGGATTTAGATATAGTTTTTAAAGCAAGAAAAATGGCAATGTCTAGTGAGAAACTTCTGTGCAATGCATTGTTGCAGCGTTGTTGCTCGTTGCGGTGGTGGAAGGAACCGGTGGGCTGATCATATGTAAAATTCTACTGAACAAGCTGGGCGAGTGCCGGTCTGCAGTCATCGGGAAATATCCACCACCACCAACCAAGGCATGTTGTAGTTTGATAAACCATGCCGACTTGACTTGTCTCTGCGAGATCAAGGGTGCCCTTCCGGCTCTCAAGATCCAACCTTCCAGTGCATTTGCTTTGCCTAATGTTGGAAAAGAAAAGTCAAAATTAGTGGCTTTAAAAATCAGAAAAGGGGAGCAGTGGGTGAGTACCGTGTACATACAATTCAACAAAGGTGCCCCAATTTTTTATTAAAATTAAAAATGGGAAATTACATTTTAGTTCATGCATACTTTAGGGTATTTATAAGATTAGTTTCTAAGCTTCAACTATAAATACCCTAACTCATTTAGCTTCAAAATCATCCCAAATCATTTCTTTCTCCCAATACTAGAGAGTTTTCTTGTGAGTAGTGAGTGTTTTGTAAACACCTGTAAATTTTTTCTCTTTAGTAAAATATCTGCAGCAGTCCGGAGACATAGGCATAATTGGCTGAACTCCGTTATCAATTTCGAATATTATTTTTCCGCTTTTATTTCGCATTCTCACTAAACTGGTTATAGAGAATTACTCTTAATCGGTTATTTCCCAACAACTGGTATAAGAGATTTTGGTGGTTAATTTTGGTGGTTTTTCTGCGAGGTTACTATTCATTACTATTAACGCGAATAGTGAATTTTGTGAATAATAAAAATTTTGTCAACAATACAAATTTGTCGACGGAGGTGTTCTAATACACGGTGGTTCACAGAAATTGTCAGAAACAATCCAAACGAAGCTAGATTCGAGCGGGACTGATGGCTGTAGACGAAGGGAATGTGAAAATTGAGAAGTTCAATGGTGCGAACTTTGGCTTTTGGAAGATGCAGATTGAAGATTTTCTGTACCAGAAAAATCTATATCAACCTCTGTCAGGAAAGCAACCAGAGGGCATGAAGAATGAAGACTGGGCTCTTCTAGACAGGCAAACCCTCAGAGTTATCCGATTGACGTTATCCTGCAATGTTGCTTTCAACATAACAAAGGAAAAGACCACGACGAGTCTTATGACGGCTCTCTCCAGTATGTATGAGAAGCCATCGGCCTCTAACAAAGTTCGCTTGATGAGGCGATTATTCAATTTGCGGATGGCGGAAGGGGCATCAGTGGCTCAACACCTAAATGAACTCAACACAATCACAACCCATTTGAATTCCGTGGAAATTGAATTCGATGATGAAGTTCGAGCTTTAATTCTCTTATCATCTCTACCAGACAGTTGGAATGCTACTGTTACAACAGTTAGCAGCTCGTCGGGAAATAGCAAATTAAAATTCGATGATGTTCAAGATCTGGTATTGAGTAAAGAAATTCGACGGAGAGAATCTGGTGAAGCATCAAGCTCCTCGGCCTTGCACACGGAGTTTAAAGGGAGAACTTCAGAAAGAAATTCAAATCGTGGCAGATCAAAATCCAGAACGGGAAAATCAAGAACGGGAAAGAAAGATTTTATCTGTTATAATTGTGGCAAGAAAGGTCACTTTAAAAGAGATTGTAGAGCACTGAAGAAAGATACCGACACACATGAATCTGCCAACATGACAGAGGAGACAGGTGATGCCATGATTCTAAGCGTCAACAGTCCGATTGAATCATGGATTTTGGATTCAGGGGCATCTTTCCACTCCACTTCATGCCAAGAAATCATGGAGAACTATGTCAGTGGTGATTTTGGGAATGTTCATCTAACTGATGATGAAACCTTGAAGATCGTCAGAAAAGGAGACATCTGATTAAAGTTTTCAAACCAGACCACCTAGAAGCTGAAAGGAGCGAGACATATTCCTGACCTCAAAAGAAATTTGATTTCTGTAGGACAGCTTGATGGAGAAGGATATAGTACAATCTTTTCAGGCAGTGAATATAAGATTACCAAAGGAGCACTCGTCATTGCTCATGGTAAGAAGACTGGTATGTAACCTCAAATTTAGAGAATATCATTGCAGTAGTAGATGCTGATGGAAAATCAAACCTATGGCACCAAAGGCTTGGCCGTATGAGCGAGAAAGGGATGAAGACACTTTTTCAAAAGGGAAGATGTTGGATCTAAAGAATGTAGATGTCGGACTATGTGAGGATTGCATCTTTGGAAAACAAAAGAAAGTCAGTTTTGAAAATATTGGAAAGACACCCAAGGTTGAAAAGTTAGAGTTAGTTCATACTGATGTATGGGGACCATCTTCAGTTTCATCTCTTGCAGACTCACTATATTATGTCACCTTCACCGATGATTCTACAAGGAAGGTGTGGGTTTATTTTCTGAAGAAGAAATCATAAGTCTTTGATACCTTCAGAAAATGGAAGGCCATGGTGGAAAATGAGACTGGTTTAAAAGTCAAGCGGTTGAGGTCTGATAATGGATGAGAGTACAGAAATAGTAGATTCAGAGATTTCTGCACAAACAATGGGATTAAGATGGAGACAACAGTTCCCATGACACCGCAGCAGAATGGTGTAGCAGAGCGCATGAACAGAACTCTGAATGAACGTGCCAGAAGCATAAGGATACATGTCGGATTACCCAAATTTCTATGGGCTGAAGCTATCAACACTGCAGCTTACCTGATCAACGTGGGCCCTCAGTTCCCTTGGATGGCAGAATACCAGAGGAAGTTTGGAGAAAGAAAGAAATAAACCTTTCATACTTAAGAGTGTTTGGTTGTATTTCTTATGTACACATAAATTTTGCTGAAAGAAGTAAACTTGATTCCAAGTCCAACAAATGTGCCTTTGTTGGTTATGGTGGTGATGAGTTCGGTTACCGGTTTTGGGACTACGAAAATCGAAAGATCATCAGAAGCAGAGAAGTCATTTTTAATGAAAATGTGATGTACAAAGACAGGTCAACCATAGAATCAAGTAGCTCCAATACCGAAGCTGAAACAAAGGAATTTGCTGAGTTTGAGGAGATTTCTAGAAATGATGTTCAGATCAGTCCTGAAGCAGTTCAAGAAGAACCATACACACCATAACTGAGACGCCCCTCCAGAATTCCTAAACCAACCCAGCGTTATTCACCTTCTTTGTACTACTTGTTGCTAACTGACAATGGTGAACCAGAGTGCTATGATGAAGCAATGCATGTGGAGGATTCAGTCAAGTAGGAGTCTTCTATGAAAGATGAGATGGACTCACTTATGTCAAATCAGATGTGAGAATTAGCTGAATTACCACCATGCAAGAAAATACTCCATAACAAGTGGATTTACAGGATCAAAGAAGAGCACGATGGGAGCAAACGCTACAAAGCAAGATTGGTTGTCAAAGGTTTTCAGTAAAAAGAAGGTATTGACTACAATGAATTTTTTTCTCCAGTCGTGAAGCTGTGTACAATCAGACTGGTGTTGAAAATTGTAGCTGCAGAGAATCTACATCTTGAGCAGTTAGATGTGAAGACAACTTTCCTTCATGGTAATTTGGAGGAAGAAATCTATATGAGGCGGCTAGAAGGCTTCATAGAGGCAGCTAGAAGGCTTCATAGAGGCAGACAAGAAAAACCTGGTATGCTGGTTGAAGAAGAGTTTGTATGGTTTAAAACAAGCTCCTAGACAGTGGTACAAGAAGTTCGATAGCTTCATAAGTAGTAGTGGTTTTACCAGATGCCAAGCAGATCATTGTTGCTACATCAAGAAGTTCGACAACAACTTTATTATTTTATTATTGTACGTTGATGACATGCTCGTTGCAGGTTCAGACATGCAAGAGATTATACACTTGAAGCAAAAATTGTCAAAGCAGTTTGCTATGAAGGATCTGGGCGCTGCAAAGCAGATTCTTGGGACGAGGATTAAGAGAGACACAAAGTCGGGGACTTTGATGTTATCACAAGCTGAGTACATCAAAAAAGTACTCTCCAGATTCAACATGCAAGATGTTAAACCAGTAAGTACACCTTTAGGTGTTTATTTTAGACTCTCCAAAGAACAGTCACCAAAGACGGAGGAAGAACATACACACATAGTGAAGGTGACGTATGCCTCTGTAATTGGAAGTCTGATGTATGCCATGGTTTGTACTAGACCAGATATTGCTCATGCAGTGGGAGCTGTTAGCAGGTACATGAATAATCCGGGCAAGGTACCCTGGGAAGCAGTCAAATGGATCCTCAGATATCTGCGGGGTACCACAAACAAAGCAGTTTGTTTCAAAGGTGGAGATACGATACTGACAAGCTATGTAGATGCTGAATTAGCCGGAAATGTCGACATCAGAAGAAGCACTACGGGGTATGTCTATACTCTAGGAGGAACCGTAGTGAGTTGGGTTTTTCAACTACAGAAGATAGTTCTCTCTCCACAACTAAAACTGAATATGTCACTGTTATGGAAGCCAGCAAGGAGATAGTTTGGCTCCAAAGTTTCTTGGAAGAGTTAGGCAAGAAACAATAAAACAATTTCTTGTATTGCGACAATCAAAGTATTATCCATCTAGCGAAGAATCCGTCTTTTCATTCCAAAACGAAGCACATATAATTACAATATCATTTTATTCGGTCTCTTCTGGAAGATGGGATTTTGAAACTTGAAAAGATTAGTGGAGCTCAAAATCCGGCAGACATGTTAACAAAGACGGTGACTACGGACAAACTGAAGTTGTGTTCAGCTTCAGTTGGCATGCTAGAGTAACAAGACCAAAAATGTTGTTGCATTGATCGAGGTATTAAGACAGATTAAAATCAGTCTTCAAGTCGGAGATTGTTGGAAAAGAAAAGTCAAAATTGGTGGCTTTAAAAATCAGAAAAGGGGAGCAGTGGGGGGAGCACCGCCTACATACAATTCAACAAGGGGGAACCGAATTCGGTGCCCTAATTTTTTATTAAAAATAAAAATGGGAAATTACATTTTAGTCTCTACACAATTTAGGGTATTTACAAGATTAGTCCCTAAGCTTTAACTATAAATATCCTAACCCATTTAGCTTCAAAATCATCCCAAATCATTTCTTTCTCCTAATACTAGAGAACTTTCTTGTGAGTAGTGAGTGTTTTGTAAACACTTGTAAATTTTATCTCTTTAGTAAAAGATCTATAGCAGTCCAGAGACGTAGGCATAATTGGCTGAACTCCGTTATCATTTTCGGTTATTTCCCAACACCTAAGAAATGCAAATCTAATCAGCCGGTGCCACCACTATGCAAATCAGCCTGAATCACTTCAAGTTGCAGGCACTGCTGAAGTTCATGAATCATTTTGAGATGTTATTTGGATTGTAGCTGTTGTTGAATTTCACTTTCTTGTTGCTGCAAATTACTTCAATTTTGTTGTTTTTTCACTTATGGCAATGATTAATCACAAAGCATAAACGGTACTTGCATTATCCAGAAATTAACTGTAATAATTAAAGTTCAAAAAGATGAAACTTGATCATAAAAGGAGGTTCTTGATGATCTAGATGTTGATTATCTGTCTAGGGACATAAATATTCAAGTCTTAAAGTCTAAACCACATAAAGAAATTAGGGTTTGGAAAAGGAGAACCGTGTACACCGAGTTCCGGTCTGAACTTACCGGCTGTGGATAACAACTTTCCTGAAATTAGCAAAGTATGAAGTAGCTATCTAACATTCTGATGAACTGCTACTACAAGGGCCTCCTAATACCGGCCTCATATTCTTGTCATCGAACTTTCTCCAATAGTAATGTACCATGTAGACGGGTCTTTCGAACAACATACTCAAACTATCCTTTACGCGAAGGATATTGGTTGTGGCAGATTCTTCGAAGGAGAGGATGGGTAGGTCAAGTCCTCCTTTGGGGATTTTGATCCTTGACCGTCGTCGCTCGTGTCTGTTACACGGTGAGGAAGCATGCAGAGTATAAGGGGCTTTGTTAAGAAACCAAATACCTGAAACAGAATGATTTCCGTGACTATTGAGTACATTATATAGAGCATGTCATTATAGAAGTTTCTTCTCAGACTCGAAATCTTTTAAATGGTTCTATAAGTTTAGGTACCTACCATTGTAGTGAATAGGACAACGATTATGGTGTTAGTTATCATCGCAGCATTAACCGGATCCCATGTAACACCAGAAAATGTGAACTGTAATAATCAAGCAAGAAATTCAGTAGGGAAATGGAATTCCTCTAAGAATAAGTTCAGTTCTACACGCACATGCATTGTTTTAACCATATCGAACAGCTAACAAAACCGAGATGTGATAATACCTGTTTAAAAGCCAATGCAATTGATACCTCGCCTCGCATTAGCCCAGCCCACCAGATAACCACCTGTATAAATAGAATGTTGTTAAACTTGTACTCAACCAATTACATAGGAAATATCTTACAAGAAAGTTTGAATGGAACAATTGGACCGGTAACCTGGTGTTTAAAAGTTAATGGATGTGGTCTGTTGGGACGCCTGTTCATAAGATTGGAAACTACTGATAGAGGGAACACAAATGCTGCACGTCCAAGCAATATTAGAAGAACTAAGGTGCCGAAGCTGCCCATCAAAGTCGTAAAACTGGAAGAAGAAACTCAAAAACGAGATCAGAAGCTACATGTTAAGTGGATGTATACCGATTTAGAAGGAAAAAGCTATGCATAAGTAGACACCTCAGTCTTGTCATCTTCCATTTCTCCATATCAAGTGCATCCATTCCTACATAGAGAAAGATGAAAGTTTCTGCAACAAATGACATCATAGCAAATATATGCCTGCAAAAAATGAAAACGGTGCAATGTTAAGCCTTGTCGAGCTCAATGAACCAATAAACATAAGTATTTAATTTCAAAATACATGCCTTGTTGTGATTCTTGATCTTTCGGTCACATTGTACGATGCATAGTGTGACATCAGAATTCCACAGAAGAAAACAGTGAGGATTCCACTAAGGTCTAATAGCTGCACAAAGAAATTGTTGTTGGACTAACTCCCTTTAGAGAACATTAAGATAAACAAATTATCAGGTGTTACCTCGGCTAACATGTACGACAGATATGCCATTAAAAGCATAATAGCAAGCTCCCGAACAGTTGAATGTCTGAAAACAAATAAGGGTACAAGTTTTACTAGGATGTCTCCACTAGAAGGAAGATAAAATAACGAGCATTACCGCATTTTCCGTTGTTACAAGTCCTAACCTTCCAAAGAACAAGGTTTTGAGCAAATACGCAGTTACAAGACCGAACTGCTAGAGAACAAGAAACAACATAGCCAGATTAAGAAGCACCGAGACTGCCTAACATTATACTAAATGATCAGTTAACTCACCGTAACTCCAAGAGCAGTACTAGTCGGGAACAGGTAAATGAAATCACCAATCAACTTGAGAAATGTTTGGCTGTTAATTCTCGAAACATCGATCTTTTGAATCGCGTTGAAGAGGACAACCGATGTTGCATCATTCACTACTCCTTCCCTGAAGACTAGGCTGTATAATAAAGAATTTTCATCTTGATGAAGAACCTATAAGGAAGCCATCGAATCTAAAACCCTCTTCCAGTGAAATATTAAGCAAAAACAAGATTTTTTTTTTTTGCAAACTGACCAACCTGTAATGTACAAACTATATCTGTTGATGAAAAAATAGTTCCCACAGCTGAAACAAAACAACATGAAATTCAGACAACTCTTGTAAGAAATTAACCTGGAATGCGAGTATTAGTCGATAGCATAACATCGTTAATAGCCTCACCGAGGTATTCTCGTGCAGTCAAACCACCAAATCCTAGCTTGGGAAACAGCCACCAGCTGCCTAGGACAACAGTACCATCCAAGAACTTAGACAAAAAAATGTTTCACGCAAGTAGTTGTGCAAACACCATCAAACCATAGTATTAAATTGCGGCTGCAACACAACCACATCGTAACTTTTTCAAGGTCAAGAAGACACTGTAACTGCATCCGCAATTTAAAACCATGGTTATTTTAGGAAAAAATCACGTTATAACGTGTGCAACATCGCAGTTGCGGCCGGAATTTAGTACTATGCACCAAACAAATCTGAAACAGAAAAACCAAAGCCTAGGCACGGAATCGAAATTACCAGCTGTAACGATTGCGGAAGAGATAAAAACCCCGATCACTCCGAACAGCATGATGGTTATGAAGTTCTGAAAGAACTGCTTCTTCTTCACCTGAAATCTGCAAGAACAGCAGCAAATAGTGAAGTTCATCGAGTTTCGAAATCCAGGCTAATTGAACAGATAACAAAAAATGAAAATTTTACCCTGCATTGAATATAATAGGGGGAAGGAGATAAATAAAGAAGAGTTGTTCGTCGAATCTTAGGATGTGAGAGCTTTTCCTTTGCTCAATAACAAGATCACTGTTCCAGCTATGCTTCCCTAGACAACCAAAAAGATTAAGAACACACTCGGGAAGTTGCAAAGAACTGAGAGAAAGAGAAGAGGTTTTACAATTATGATTGCGGTGATTGATTCATTGACCCATCGGTTCTCTTCGAGCAAATGTCCAATGACTAAACACAGGCAGAGAATTGCCACGAACACTGAAACAGGCACCACCTGCTCATGCTGATGAGCTAAGTTTGCCATTAGTTCAAACATCTCCATTAATGATTCTTCTTTCTTTTACTTAATTTTGCATTCACTGTCTGCAAAAATGCAGGATTAAAGGGGATATTTGATGAATTTTCCGGGAAAATTGAGTGTTGGCTGTGCCACGTAGGGGTTGAATTTGCATGGGGTAATGCCAGGTGTCACTACGAGCATGACTTACATAACCTCTTGTTGTCGAAAAGGAACAAAAAAATGGATCAAGCTTATTTTAGAGCTATGTTGGAGTGGAAAAATTATTAGATAGACGACCCACCACGTTATTTTTCATCGTAATTTTTTTAAGGTGAACTTTTACCTCTTTTTTATGTGTAAATAAAGAGCAGATAATTATTTGAAAGTTATTTTAAAATTGACAGATGTGATTTACTAAGACCATAAATGATGCGGTGAGCCGGGAACATGAAATAATTTCTTGTTAGGTATGAGATGATAATTTAACACAAAATCAATGAATTTCAATTCGGTTGATTTGATATGATTGGATTTTTTAAGAGAGTGAGATAAGATCGGATCGATCAGGTGGAGAGTGAAATAAATTCTAACAATCTGCCTCGGAGAAAATAATATAATTTTTTTAAAAAAATATTATTTTTTAATTAAGTTATTGTTTTATACCGAATCAGGTCAAGCAAGTCAGATTTATACTCTAAAAATTATTATTGAGTCATAGTCGAATAATGAATATATATTTTTTGGGTCGAATCAGGTTGAGTCAGATAAAAATTATATAATTTTCAGATCAGATCGGATTCAGATGGAAAATATATATTTTCAAAACAGATTGAATTTACTAAAAACCCGATTCCACCTTACCCGTTACTATCATTTGATATTTATGTGGGCATGACACAACATCAGTTAATTTGTATCCATATACATGACATTATACTTTTGTATCCACATTTAAAAAACGTATTGATATGAAATATTTCTTGTTAAAATGGGATTGTCTAAAGTTTAGACCTTGAGATTAATGTAAATATTTTTATCACGATTTTATTTGTTTAGGTAAAGAATAGAAAGAGATGACAGAGAGAAACAATGTTAGAGGTATAATAATTCGAGACGAAAGGAAAATAAAAATCAAATAATATTTTTTATAAATCCACAATTTATTTTCATGGTGATTTATACAAGTTGCAGCAAACGACATTCAATTCCTCAAGATCTCATCGTAAAATTCGTGTACATAAAACAAGAATAAAATAAAACGATTAATAAAATATATAAATTATTCTATTTAATAATCAAAAGGAGTATAGAATCAACAATTAGAATAGAGTTGAGGCCTGTAATTATGGAGTTTCCTTAAAACATATTTCGGCCACTCTTAGATGCTAGAGATATTTGGTTGTTTGTCTCCCAAGATACAACAACAAGATTATCAACGCACAGTGGCACAACTACAGAGTGTTATGTTTGACTTGAAATTAAGTTTGGCAAGATTGGAAATTTCATCTTTGTTGGTGGCCAACTCATTGGAAAAATCTTTGGTAGGTGGCCAACTCATTGGAAAAATCTTTGGTAGGTGGCCAACTTATTTTTCATGTTTGGTCCTTAAAATATTAGGTTATTTATAAGTTTAGTCCTTAGAACTCAACTATAAATAGGCCTAAGTATTTCATTAGAAATCATCCCAAAAACAAGTTCTCTCTTTCTCTTGTTTTCTTCATTCTCTCACTTTGGGAATTCTAAAGAATTCCATTTGTTGTAATATTTGTTGATAGTGAAGTTATCATCCGGTGTGGTGCCCGAGGATTAGACGACATTCTCGTCGAACCTCGTAAATTTGGTGTGTTCTCTCCTTTATTGTTTTTTATTCGGTTTTTCCATTGTGTTACAATATTCAATAGTTTGACAGGTTTATCCGCTGTTCAACCTTTGGTGGTTTTGATCTTGACATTTTAGGTCAATTTTGAAACTACGTTCGTGTGGGAAATAACCCGATTTCCCAACAATTGGTATCAGAGTTTCGGTTGAGGTTATCCTGGTGGTTTCGTTGCTGAAAAGATACAGTTTGTGCTATTGAATATTGTTCGTTGGAATTAAAATGCCAAAATACGGACCAGTTAAGACATCAAGCTCTTCTTCCGGACCGGTGATGAGGAGGATGTCAAATGCAAATTTCTTGGTGGAGTTGTTTGATGGATCCGGTTATTTTGGCATATGGCAAGGCGAGGTGTTAGACGCTTTATTCCAACAAGGTCTAGACATCGCCATTGAGGAAGAAAAACCCGAATATATGGAGGAGAAAGAATGGGGAACAATCAATCATTTGGCGTGCAGCACAATTCGATCTTGTCTTCCAGGGAGCAGAAGTATGGCTACAAGAACAAGATTTCTGCAAGTAAGATGTGGAAAGCATTGGAGGAAAAATTCCTAAAGAAAAACTCTCAAAATCGTATCCACGTGAAGAAAAGATTGTTCAGATTTGATTATCAACCAGGCACCAGTATAAATGAACACATCACTACGTTCAATGAGCTAGTGGCAGACTTATTGGGCATGGATGCAACCTTTAAAGATGAAGATTTGGCCTTGATGTTATTGTCATCTCTTCCAGATGAATTTGAGTACCTTGAGACAACGTTACTTCATAGTAAGGATAATGTTACACTTAAAGATGTAACTGCTGCTTTGTATAGTTATGAGCTCAGGAAGAAAACCAAGAAGAAGAGCAAGTATGAAGCAGCGGAGGCCATGGTGGCAAGAGGTCGCTCTAAAAGTCAAAAGCCAAAGTGGAGAGGGAGATCAAAGTCGAAGTCCAGACTGGAAAAGATGAATGTGTCTTTTGTCATGAGAAAGGTCATTGGAAGAAAGATTGTCCGAAGCTGAAGAAGAAAGGAAAAGCTGCTCCAGATGCATGTGTTGCAGAGCATGATGCAAATGACTCTGACATATCATTGGTTGCTTCATCAACAACATTCCATTCAGATGAATGAATATTAGATTCGGGTTGTACCTATCATATGTCCCCTAATCGGGAGTGGTTCTCTGATTTAGTAGAACAAAATGTAGGAGTTGTTTATATGGGCAATGACAATGCCTATAAAAATGTTGGGATAGATTCAATTCGATTGAAGAATCAAGATGGATCAACCAGAGTTCTGACTGATGTCCGATACGTGTCCAGTTTGAAGAAAAATCTCATCTCGTTGGGAGCCTTGGAATCCAAAGGCTCAGTAGTCACTATGAGATATGGAGTTTTAAAAGTCACATATGGCGCACTTGTGATGATGAAGGGCATCAGGAAAAATAATTTGTATTACTACCAAGGTAGTACAATTATTGGAGCAGTTGCAGCAGCTTCCGGAGATGCAACCAAGTTGTGGCATATGTGGTTGGGATATGTTGGAGAGAAATCCTTGCAAATTTTGGCAAAGAAAGGATTGTTGAAAGGTGCAAAGGCTTGCAAATTGAACTTTTGTGAGCATTGTGTTCTAGGAAAGCAGAAGAGAGTGAAGTTTGGCACCACTATACATAATACAAAAGGTATTGTGGATTATATTCACTCAGATGTAAAGGGTCCTTCAAAGACATCGTCTTTGGGAGGAAACCATTATTTTTTAACTTTTATAGATGACTTTTCCAGAAGAGTTTGGGTGTATCCGATGAAGTCTAAAGATTAAGTGCTTCGAATTTTCCTGAAATGGAAAAATATGATCGAGAATCAGACTGGTAGAAAGATCAAACGTCTTAGGACGGATAATGGAGGGGAATATAAAAGTGACACATTCTTTGACGTTTTCCATGAGTATGGTATTGTTTGACACTTCACTGTTAGAAATACACCAACTCATAATGGGGTGGTAGAGCATATGAATCGAACACTATTGGAGAAAGTTCGATGTATGTTGTCTAATGCTGGGTTAGACAAGGTATTTTGGGCTGAGGCTGTGACATATGCTGGTCATCTCATCAATCGTCTGCCATCATCAGCGATAGGAGGAAAAACACCATTGGAGGTATGGTCTGGAAAACCTGCTACTGATTATGATTCCTTACATGTATTTGGATCCATTGCTTATTATCATGTGAAGGAATCTAAGCTTGATCCGAGAGCAAAGAAGGCTCTCTTTATGGGAATCACCCATGGTGTGAAGGGATTTCACCTTTGGTGTTTAGACACCAATAAGATAATTTGTAGCAGAGATGTTACCTTTGATGAATCTGCCATAGTAAAGAAGGTAACAAATGAAGCTATCTAGACAAATAGTACTCCGCAACAGGTGGAGCATACTCTAAAACAGGTGAAGTTTCAGAAGACGATGATCCTAGAAGTTGATGCACTTTATTCTTCAACTCCAATAGAAGAATCAGAAGATGAAGAGGTTCAAGCCCAAGAACCATTGGAGACACCAGAACCACTTGCAGTTACAAGGCCAAGGAGAGAAATTCGTAGACCTGCTCGATTTGTTGATATGGTGGCCTATGCTCTTCCAGTTGTTGTTGATGATATCCCTATCACTTACCAAGAAGCAATACAAAGCTTGAAAAGTGATAAGTGGAAAAGTGCTATGGATGAAGAAATGCAATCTCTCCAAAAGAACAACACTTGGAAACTGACACAATTACCGAAAGGTAAAAGAGTAATTGGATGAAAGTGGGTATTTACAAAGAAAGATAGATCTCATAGCAAGAAAGGTGTTCTCTATAAGGCACGGTTGGTAGCTAAAGGCTACGCTCCAAAGGAGGGAATCGACTACAATGAAGAATTTTCCCCTGTTGTGAAGCATTCCTCCATTAGAATATTGTTGGCCTTGGTAGCACAGTTGAATTTGGAGCTAGCTCAACTTGATGTAAAGACGGCTTTCTTACACGGTGATTTAGAAGAGGAGATCTATATGACTTGTCCTGAAGGATACAAAGATGGTGGTTGTGAGAAATGGGTTTGTAAGCTGAACAAATAACTATATGGATTGAAGCAATCTCCGAGGCAGTGGTACAAGCGATTTGATAGCTTTATGAGGAGGCAAAAGTACACTAGAAGCAAATATGATCATTGTGTTTATTTGCAAAAGCTCAAAGATGGATCTTTCATTTATCTTCTCTTGTACGTTGACGATATGTTGATCGCTTCGAAGAGTTAAAAGGAGATAGACAAATTAAAGGCTCAGTTGAATCAAGAGTTTGAGATGAAAGATCTAGGTGAGGCCAATAAGATTCTTGGTATGTAGATAAGCAGAGATAGACAAAGAGGGAAGCTTTGTTTAACACAGAAGCAGTATCTGAGAAAAGTATTACAATGTTTTGGCATGAATGAAAATACCAAACATGTAAGTATCCCACTGGCTTCTCATTTGAAACTTAGTTCTCAATTATCTCCTAAAACTAATGAAGAACGAGAGTATATGGAAAAAGTTCCATATGCTAATACAGTTGGGAGCTTGATGTATGCAATGGTGTGTACGCGTCATGACATTTCACAAGCAGTTGGAGTTGTGAGCAGGTACATGCATGATCCTGGAGAAGGACATTGACAAGCTGTGAAATGGATTCTACGGTATCTCCAACAAACCATGGATGTTGGTTTAGTTTTTGAATAGGATGAAACACTTGGCTAGTGTGTGGTTGGATATGTTGATTCTGATACTGGGTATTTGTTTACTCTTGCTAAAGCCCCAGTAAGTTGGAAGTCTACTTTGCAATCTACGGTGGCTTTGTCTACTACAGAGGCAGAACATATGGCAGTTTCAGAAGTTGTGAAGGAATCAATTTGGCTTAACGGGTTGATGGAAGACTCGGGAGTTGTTCAAAGTCACATTAATCTCTATTGTGACAGTCAGAGTGCTATTCACTTAGCGAAAAATCAAGTCTACCATTCAAGGACTAAGCATATCGACATGAGGTATCACTTTGTGCGAGAGATCTTTGAAGAATGAAAGATTCTGCTTCAGAAAATTACGACAGCAGAAAATCCTGTAGATATGATTACCAAGGTAGTAACAGTAATCAAGTTCAATCATTGTTTGAACTTGATTAACATCCTGAAAGTATGAACACCTTTGGGTGTATGGCGCTTGCGAGCGTAATTAGAGGCACAACATCAAATTTGGGGAGTTGAAGAAGTTGAGTAGGTTTGGTAATTTCAAGCCAAGGTGGAGATTTGTTATGTTTGACTTGAAATTAAGTTTGGCAAGATTGGAAATTTCATCTTGGTTGGTGGCCAACTTATTTTTCATGTTTGGTCCTTAAAATATTAGGTTATTTATAAGTTTAGTCCTTAGAACTCAACTATAAATTGGCCTAAGTATTTCATTAGAAATCATCCCAAAAACAAGTTCTCTCTTCCTCTTGTTTTCTTCATTCTCTCACTTTGAGAATTCTAAAGAATTCCATTTGTTGTAATATTTGTTGATAGTGAAGTTATCATCCAGTGTGGTGCCCGAGGAATAGACGACATTCTCGTCGAACCTCGTAAATTTGGTGTGTTCTCTCCTTTATTGTTTTTTATTCGGTTTTTCCATTGTGTTACAATATTCAATAGTTTGACAGGTTTATCCGTTGTGCAAACTTTGGTGGTTTTGATCTTGACATTTTAGGTCAATTTTGAAACTACGTTCGTGTGAGAAATAACTCGATTTCCCCAAGACCGAGATCACAAACTATTTCCTATCTTCACCTATCACAAAAAACTAGAGAAAATAATTCATTTTTTGAGTTGACAAATTTTCCTTATTTTACGAGATGCCTTGTCTTTTGCTGCCACTGAATAAGAACCTTTTTTTTCTCTTTTTTTGAGATGCTAACTTTGTTTTGCATTGCAGATTGTTTTGCTCACCTAGGAAAAAATGCTACAAAACACGGTATGATATTATAGAATGCTTATGATCGAAAGACCTTATACACACACGCTGTACACTGAGGGTTGGTGGGAATGGTCATAAGATTATGTGTTTAAAGGTTCCTCATAAACTATATTCTGTTTCTGGCATGCTGCAGTGGACCTTTTGGTCATCTCAAGTAATGGAGCAAGTGGAGACTATCCTGGTTGTACCGACATTGCATATACAAAAGCAATTGAAGATGGTGTAGATGTTCTTGACTGCCCTGTTCAAATAAAAAAGGATGGAATACCTATTTGCTTGGGCACTATAAATCTCATAGATAGCACATCAGTTAATCAATCAGGTTTTAGCAATCTTACGGTAACTATTCCAGAGATTATGACGGGCAGTGGAATCTTTACCTTCAATCTGTCATGGCGTGATATTCAAACCTTGAAACGTATGTCGAGTTTAATTCTAATTTGCTTTTTTTTCTTTATTGCATTGAATTGGTCTTTTATAAAATAGAAACTAAAGGTGTTGAAAATAAAAGTTGTCTAACTTGGTATAGATTGAATTTTGTACACTACATCGGCTAGGTTTGTTAGATACATGATGCTTTCTGTGCTTGAAACATTGTTAGCAAACTTGATGGAGCGTAAAATAATACCCTGCTTTGGGAGATAATGTGCCCATGCATACTGTACTTATGACGGTTTTTATTTAATTTGCCCTATCATCTAAATTTGTGTTTTAGTTGCAGAGATTCATCTGGTATCTTAATTATTGTGAGAAACATATAAGATTGAACCATATTCTTATACGGTGGCTGTGGGTTATGCCATGTGGAATATACTGAGTTGAATGATCAAAGAAATTCTAAAACCTTGAAGGCTGTCTTTTTGTAATTGAATATCACTCGAGATTTGAAAACAATTTTCTTGTTTTTCAAATTGCCGAAGTACATTACTTCGCTGCAATTGTCTAAATATTTACTTTTGACATGCTGTAATTAAGTCTCCAATCCTCTTTCCTCTTTCTGATGATTGAAATTTCCCCATCTCCTGAAATCGTTGGCTGCTTAAAATCTTTGTTAATGATGATTGTCTGCTATCTTTGAATTATATATATTTGTATTTCAAATATAGTTTCCTCTTTGTTAACATGACACGAACATGTTCTTCGAAGATTTTTGGCAGTTTGGACTTGTGATTATCCCTTTCAGAATGCTCCTTTCCTCGCAGAGCAGGGATTTGCTGTAACCGATGCAGTGCTTAATGCCTTGAGCAAAGCTGGCTATGTAAGCAAACAGCTCAGAAAGTTATGATACAGTCCAGTAATAGCTCTGTTTTAATGAAGTTCAAAGGTAAAGCTGACTATCAGCTTGTCTACAAGGTTGACGAAGATATTGGTGGTGCTCAAAGTTCAACCATTGAAGACATTAAGAGATTTGCCAGCGAGGTTGTCATTAGCAAGGACTCCGTGTTTCCCGAGAGTTCAGCATTCCTTGCTGGTTCAACAGATGTTGTACAAAGGCTACAGGCTTCTAATCTCTCCGTATATGTTCAAACCTTCAGTAACGAGTTCACAGCTCAAGCATGGGACTTCTTCTCTGATGCAACCGTTGAGATCAATTCCTTCTATGGGGGAGCCGGTATTAATGGTGTCGTTACAGATTTCCCAGACAACCGATAGATTCCTGAGTAAGTGCCTACTGGTCGAGTTTTGCAACTATAAACCTTCTTGCTTTTTCATATCGACTACGTTACAGAATGTTATTGACGTGATATTGTAGGGAACCGATGCTTGGATAGAGGCAACAAAACACCAGGTTACATGACTCCTGTGCAGCCGGGCAGCCTTTTACAACTAGTCACCATCGAATACTTGCCACCAGCTGAAGCTCCAAATCCCTACCTGACTGAGGCATATGTTGTCGAGCCTCCATTTCCACCTGTTGCTGCAAAAACCCCGACTTACTCCATCCGGTACCGCAAGATCACCTAATGGACAACCGAAAGTTGCAGCCTCTGTCATTATACCACTTATGGCTGTGCTTCTCGCCATATATTTACTGTTTTGAAAATCTTATTGCTCGGATGCTTGAAGGTTTTGCTGCAGAAACGCACCACCCGCGGCAAAGACCGCGCTTCCTTAGATCTCCCCCCCACCCGGTCGGAACAGCAGTGTTAATTCTTTACGTAATAATTTTGTAGGTATGTTCATTCTTGGCGCTTAAGTTTTTTTAGCTCAGAATTGTTGAGAGCTGCATATGTTTAATGGACGCATTCCCCATTTGATTTGTGAAAAATATCTGTCCTTATATTGATCAGACATTGTTCCCCTTTTTATCACACATTTTAAATATGGTAAAATCATCAAAGAATTTAAGTCAGTACGTGGCTTTTCTACAGCGCATAGCATATAATTAGAAAGCAGTTATGACCCAGATTTAGTATAAAGTTTATCCATGTTATTGTAACACTCACATATCAATTTTTACATTCAATTAGTATAAAAGAGATTGTTATTCTAGGTATTCGGTTTGAGTAGTTGTGTATATGTAAAGTGTGTTATTAATAAATTAATTAATTTTAACAAATATTATCTTATAATCGTTCGTACTATTAAAAAAAAGAACTTTATCATTATTCATGATTTATATAATTAAAGACGTCCTTTCTCAGCCAATACTCTGGCATTATCTAATGCTACAACTTTCCCGTACATAATAAAATAATGCTATTATGATTTATGTGTGAATTTATAGGTGTTTTTACTAATAATATCCTTTAGTATGTTGAAATTTAACTCAAAATTATATATATATTAAAAAAATTAATTATTAGTAAAAAATTAAAATCATTATTTAAGTTAAAAATTTTAATTTAATGATTATATATAAAAATTGTTGTTACTTTTTATCAAATATTTTCATATAATTGTTTATAAAAATAAATTGAGTTAAAAATATATATACGAGATTATTAAAAATATTAAAATTATTACTTCTTTTTTCGACTTTCTTTTTCTTTTTTCTGTCATTTTGTTACAATATGTAAATTGAATTATGCATTTTACACCTAAGCAATGGCTAAGTTAATAGAATGTTGTGACACGTGTCACCATTTGATTGGGTAAAAATAAAATTACTAAATTTTAAAAATATCTTCCATTCATGTTGTGACAAATGTCACAATTTGATTAAAGGATTAAATTTATTAAATTAAATTAAAAGTAGGATCAAATTAATAGAATGTATAAATATTGAAGACTAATTGTAGAATTGTCAATTTCATTAACTGTCACATCAACATTTCTATCAACCATTAACAGCAAGTGGCTTGATTTGCAACAATTAAATAGTTAAGTGATCTAATTGATAAATTGAAACATTGATGGTAAAAATAAAAGGGCTAAATAGTTGAATGGTCAATGATATAGTTTACCCAAAAAAATTATAAATATGATTTCAAAAATATGACCGATATAAAAAAATATTACTATCTATGGTAAAAGATAAACACAATACACACACACAAGATAATTTGATATATTGGCTTTATCATAAGGATTTGATCTAAGGATGTAAACACAAAATAGACCAACAAGAAAATTAAATAAAGGCTTAATACAAAAATAAGTGTTCGAATTATGATTCAAAAGATGTTTTAGTGCTTAAAGAATTTTCGCTAAAAATAGGTGCCTAATGTTTCCAACGCTATATTTTTAGGTGCCCGAATGTTAACTGTCGTTCAATATATCATATAAGTGACGTGTGTCACGTTCTGGTAATTTTGAGAATTTCTTTAAAAAAAATAAAAAATAGAAATATTTTTTTTGTAAAAAAAACCCACCCAGTGCTCCCCCTCCCCCTTTCCCCTTCTCTTTTCCCCTTTCCAAAAGTCGCTGGTCGGCTAGTGGTGACCGCCACTACCACCGCCACCGTCATCATCATCGGCGTCAACCCTCAATCAAACTCTTATTGGTCTTTCGTCATAATATGCTACCGTTTTCTGTAGAGAAACGTTCAAAAGTTTGTCGGATTTTAAGCCATTGACATCGTTCTTCATCGATTTAACCGATTCCGACGTCCATAAGACACATTGCCACCACCATTTGAACCACCATGTTATTCCGATCAAAACCTAATCATTCGACGACCACCACCAAAGATGGCTGGCGACAGTTTGGGTTGGGAAATTGAAATTGAGAATTAGGGATTTGGATTTTGGGGTTTTGGATTTAGGGATTTTGGGTGACGGTAAGGACAATGATTAATCAATGGGTGGGTGGCGATGGGAAGGTTTGGCGATGACGACGGTGGCTAGAGATGGCCGACGACAGTTGGTAATGTGGTTTAAAAAGAGATATTTTAGTTTTTAGGTTTTTTTATAATTTCAGTAAAAAATAGGTTTTTATAAATAAATTTTCTCTTTTTTATTTTTTAATTAAAATAATATTTTTATTATTAAACAATTAAAAAATAAATGGTAGGCGCGTAAAAGTAAAATTGAGAAAACGTTAGGCACCTATTTTTAGCGAAAATTCTTTGGGCATTAAAACGATTTTCGAGAAATAGTTCATGCACTTATGTAATATCATGAATTTTGGACTACTGATTGGAATGTAAAAATTTAAAAGTTTAGGACTAAAGTGTGAAGTTGTAAAAGTTTAAGGACTAAACATGTTAATTTTTAAAAATTATATATTGGGTTTGTAAATAAGTAGTTCAGTGCAAGATAATTATTTTTAGTAGGTTTCAGATTTTTAATCTTGAGTTTGCATGAAAGCCTATTAAAGGATGAAGATCAGTATAATACTCGAAAAATTGGATCGAATCGGAAGTCTACAAAAAATTGAAGGAAAGTAGTTTTGGGTTAGAAAAATTATATGGATATTTTAATTAGTGGAATTTAAGTTGGATTGGTGGAATTTTGTGAGAATTGCACTATAAAGTGGAATGATGCAATTTAGTGACTAAATTGAAATTTTAGTAAATCGAAGGGTTAAAAATAAAAATTGATAGATGAGCTTTTTATGGTATTTAATAATATTAAAATAGATATGAAGGAGTGGCATGGAGGTAAAAATGAGGATTTATTAATGGCAATTTAGTCTTTTGGCCCAAAATGAATAAATTTTTTCATTTTATTAGCTTTAAAAGTTCATAATTGGGAGAATTTTTTTTAGAATTTTCGTGAACTCCTCTTCTCTTCTTCAGCTACTTCTGAGCCTCCATAGCAAGGTAAGTGTGTTTTATTTTTATTCATTTTTATCCAATTTATTAGGATTTAGGACTAGGGTGTGAAATAAGAAAATAATTCCCATTAAATTCTCTACAATTTGGTGTAATTATTTCTTTGTTTCATGCTTGAATGGTGAAAGTGTGTTATTTAGGTGGTGAAGAGGAGACTTGGATTCATGAAAATTTATTGAATTAAAGTTAGGAATGGATGTTAGGAGTGTTGTAGAATAAAATACTAACATGAAATTGGATTGAAAACCATTAGAAAGTAAGAGTGAAGCATTCGGCCATAAGCTTGATGAGTGAGGAATTTGTTGAATTTGATTTATTTTTCTTTGGAATGGATTGAAAATGGTGCAATGATGACTAAATTATGAATGAATCAAATTGGAGACCATTAGGGTGAAGATTGCAAAATTTCGGCCTAAGGGAGAAATTAAGGGAAAATTTTGTAAAAAAATTCGTAATGATTCAGATGGAATGTAGAAATGATTCTAGGTGCTTGAAATGATGTTTGGAACCAAATTGGAACTTTGTTAGACTTTAAGGGACTTTTTCGCATAGTGTGACAATTTAAAGGATTAATGTGCAATCATTCAGAAGTTAAGGTCTTATGCTGAAATTTAGTATAAAAACAGTAAATTGGACTGATTTGGAAGAGTTTATAAGTTTAAGGACTCAATTGAAAGTTTGAAAGAAGCTGGTGGTGAAATGAGGAAAGTGTTGAATTAAAGGGATATTGGATAAAGAATAAAATTTAAAAAGGGCTCGGAAGGGAATATTAAAAGAAATAAAGTTGATTTAAATTAAGGGAGAGAAATTAGTATTGCATATGAGATGATGGTAATTTTTAGAATTTATTCGAAATCGAGTTTATTATTAGTTGCAATACTAATTCGTGTTTGAAATTTGTTATATCGGGATAATTGACATTTGTGTAGATCGTGATCGTTCACAAGTTCAAAGCGAGATAAAAAGAAAGGATAAAATTCGAGAGTAAATCGATAGTATCAAGTAAGCTAGTGAAGCTACAGGTGAGTGCAACTAACTTTTTATCAAAAATAATACGAGGGCGACTTGCAACGAGTCAACTTCGATAGATCTGAAAGAAAATATTTTTAAATTATATTTAGAATAAGTACAATTTATTATTCTTTAATTTCATAGCATTTAAATATTTTTGGGTATGAACGACCCAAAATCTAATTTTTATGAGAATGATTTTATATTTGATTATCTGAATTATTTTTTATGTAAATTAGTATCTGATTTTAAATAAAGCTCATTGTATGAGAATGAGGGTTAGTGGTTCAATGGCATGCCATGAGGTGGAGTGAATATGTATCTGTTTCGGACTTGACACCAAGATGGATCACTCGTACTCTGACTCGGTGTACCCTAGTGGTGCACGAGGTGGAGTGATCTGATGCAATATGTCTGGTTCTATATGTGTATTATATGGCACCAAGATAGATCACTCGTGTTCTGACTCGACGCATCTTCCTAATGCACGAGGTGGAGTGACTCGGTGCAATATGTTCTGGTAATTTCGACTGCTTATAGCGATCTCACTCATTATCTGACTCGCTTACCCTATATTCTCATGAAAATACAGTGGGTAATTATATGATCTGAAATAGAAAATATCAATCTAGAATGACTTAGTACAATGATTTATAGAATTTTTATAATAATGTTTTACTGAAAAAAAAAATCAATACCAACTACGTAACAATGTTATTAAAAAAATAAGATGCCACTTGAACCTTTCAAATCTTTTCTAGAGTTGGACGGGATGGAATCTTTAATTTGAAAATCCATTGCCTTATCTTGTTATTTGACCGGCAAGCTTTCTATTACGAATATTTGATTAGATATAAACTATATATATATATAGATAATGTTTATATATGAAATGGTTTTCTTTATATAAAAAATAGTTTATTTATGTTATTATATTGTCTCGGTAAGTGAAAAACTTAACGTGTGATTGGTTCACATGTAGGTAAGGAGAAGTCAGTCGAGTGAGGAGCTAGGTAGGACATACTATATATTTTGGAGGACTAGTTCAAACAACCAGAATCAATATGACATATTTCCGATGTTTTAAATATTCCTTAGTTAGTATGTATATATTTATATTTTGGGGCTCCGATTCGAATTTGTCTTAACTCTTTTTGATCATGTGATGGATGAATAGTATTTTAAATATTTATATTATAATTTTTAAATGCAATTACTTATTTTAATGTTGTTTTTAAATAAAACAAAATTTTATCGCTTTTCGGACAATAAATGTTTTATGCGACTGACGTGACATCTTTAACTCGTATACGGAGACGTATACGAGTTGAGGGTGTTACAACTTATTTTTTTATTAAGCCTTAAATAAAGGATAAACTACTTAAATAATCGCTTAACTATGAGGTTGGTGTCGACATGACCATCATACTTTCAATTTTGACAATATGACCATATATCTATTTAAGTGGTTTCAATGTAACCATTTACTGTTTAAAATAGAAGGTTTAATTGATGTGGACCTCTGACTCACCATTATTCAATGGCAACCACACTAGCTATGCCTTCTATTTTTAACGACAAGTAACTACATTGAAATCTGTTAAATAGTTATGTCGTTATATTGTCAAAATTAGAAATATGGTGATTATATCGACTCCAACCCTATATTTAAGTGGTCATTTGGATAGTTTACCCTTAAATAGATGTTAATCGGAGAGATGACGTTAAATCAAACATTGAGAAACATGTTACAAGTAGGGGTGTTCAAAATTCGGTTTTAACCGAATTAACCGACCGAACTGAATTAGTTCGGTTAATTCGGTCGGCCACCGAATTAATTCGGTCGGTGAACGGTTGAAGATTTTTTTAGAATTCGGTTAACGGTTAATTCGGTTCGAAATCAGTTAATTAACTGAATTAACCAATAAATATAATTATATTAAGAGGCTCAATCCATTTAAAATCCATTTAAAACCCAAATCAATATTAATTAATTAAAATAATATCAAAACTAAACGCAAAATGTTTGAATCAAATTAATTAGATATTATTTATAATTAGATATTATTTAAATTAATTGTAAATTGTTTTTTTTAATTAAAAAATATTAAATTCTAAAATTCTAAAAAATTTCGGTTAATTCGAAAATTAACCGAATTAACCGAAATTTATTCGGTTCGCTTAATATTTTCAAAAAAAAAAAGTTTGGTTCGATTAACGGTTAAAAAAAATTCGGTTAATTCGAAAATGGTAGTTCGGTCGGTTCGGCCACCGAATTAACCGAATGAACACCCCTAATTACAAGAGCATATAAAAAATGCGTCTACAAGAATAAACAAAAATCATCTATTTTTTTTCATGAAATGAAAAGAAATTAATTATACAAGAACGCAAACATGATAAAAATAATAGCAAATTTTGGAGAAAGAGAAAAGAGTAAGGGGAGGAAGAAAAGGGGAAACAAGAGTCAGTAATTGACAACCAATTTAGGTTAAAGATACAATAAATATAGAAAAAATGAGGCAATAATGAAGAAGAAAAAAGATATAAAATAAATTTAAAACCAAATCAAATCGTTGTAATATAATGAATTTAGATTAAAGAAAACATAAAATAATTGAAATATAATATGATACAACGTACACAAACACTTAAATATAATACACTACCGGAACATAAGAGAAATAAGACACCGAAAATATAATACAAATACACATGCATTACTTTTAAAATCAAACAATTATGCACGAATCGAGCGACTTCAGTGATAAAAGAATATTGTTATTTTTTTTGAGGTTTCGAGCTCGAGCACAAAAAATACAAGGAGTGTGAACGTTTATTGTCAAATAATTAAGAGTTACAACTTATTTTAAATGCAATTACTTATTTTAATGTTGTTTTTAAATAAAACAAAATTTTATCGCTTTTCAGACAATAAATGTTTTATGCGACTGACGTGACATCTTTGACTCGTATACGGAGACGTATACGAGTTGAGGGTGTTACAACTTATTTTTGTATTAAGCCTTAAATAAAGGATAAACTACTTAAATAATCGCTTAACTATGAGGTTGGTGTCGACATGACCATCATACTTTCAATTTTGACAATATGACCATATATCTATTTAAGTGGTTTTAATGTAACCATTTACTGTTTAAAATAGACGGTTTAATTGATGTGGACCTCTGACTCACCATTATTCAATGGCAACCACACTAGCTATGCCTTCTATTTTTAACGACAAGTAACTACATTGAAATCTGTTAAATAGTTATGTCGTTATATTGTCAAAATTAGAAATATGGTGATTATATCGACTCCAACCCTATATTTAAGTGGTCATTTGGATAGTTTACCCTTAAATAGATGTTAATCGGAGAGATGACGTTAAATCAAACATTGAGAAACATGTTACAAGTAGGGGTGTTCAAAATTCGGTTTTAACCGAATTAACCGACCGAACCGAATTAGTTCGGTTAATTCGGTCGGTGAACGGTTGAAGATTTTTTTAGAATTCGGTTAACGGTTAATTCGGTTCGAAATCAGTTAATTAACCGAATTAACCAATAAATATAATTATATTAAGAGGCTCAATCCATTTAAAATCCATTTAAAACCCAAATCAATATTAATTAATTAAAATAATATCAAAACTAAATGCAAAATGTTTGAATCAAATTAATTAGATATTATTTATAATTAGATATTATTTAAATTAATTGTAAATTGTTTTTTTTAATTAAAAAATATTAAATTCTAAAATTCTAAAAAATTTCGGTTAATTCGAAAATTAACCGAATTAACCGAAATTTATTCGGTTCGCTTAATATTTTCAAAAAAAAAAGTTTGGTTCGATTAACGGTTAAAAAAAATTCGGTTAATTCGAAAATGGTAGTTCGGTCGGTTCGACCACCGAATTAACCGAATGAACACCCCTAATTACAAGAGCATATAAAAAATGCGTCTACAAGAATAAACAAAAATCATCTAATTTTTTTTCATGAAATGAAAAGAAATTAATTATACAAGAACACAAACATGATAAAAATAATAGCAAATTTTGGAGAAAGGGAAAAGAGTAAGGGGGGGAATAAAAGGGGAAACAAGAGTTAGTAATTGACAACCAATTTAGGTTAAAGATACAATAAATACAGAAAAAAATGAGACAATAATGAAGAAAAAAAAGATATAAAATAAATTTAAAACCAAATCAAATCGTTGTAATATAATGAATTTAGATTAAAGAAAACATAAAATAATTGAAATATAATATGATACAACGTACACAAACACTTAAATATAATACACTACCGGAAAATAAGAGAAATAAGACACCGAAAATATAATACAAATACACATGCATTACTTTTAAAATCAAACAATTATGCACGAATCGAGCGACTTCAGTGATAAAAGAATATTGTTATTTTTTTGAGGTTTCGAGCTCGAGCACAAAAAATACAATGAGTGTGAACGTTTATTGTTAAATAATTAAGAGTTATCTTTAAACAGATAATGTCTTATACTTACTTCAGATTAATAAAAAAATCGAACAACTATAATAATCCTTACAAAATGCAAACATTAAAACCCTAAATATTAGAGTAATGAAAAATGAGCATCATCATTTTGTAATCACAAAATCATCACATGGAGTCGTTAGAGAGTCGATGATTCAAAAAGTCTAACACGTTGCTATGTTGCCTTACAGACACTTTACAACCATACTTAATTTCTTCTTCTTTTTTCCTAATAAGCCTTGGACTTTGCTTTTGTTTTTCAGTTTAATTTCTAATTATCCAAATGAAGATCAGTTATTATGTCATGCTCATGCGTTAATGATGTCATTCCCATCTCCACTCTCCTTAAAATATCTTCGTACTTAATTTTCAATCTTAATTTCTATCATCAAACTAAAATGACAATTTTCAACCTAAAAACAAAAAATAATAGTTTTCTTCTAGAAAGTATATTTTATAATTCTTGTTAATTTACAAAAAAAAAAAAATACAATATATCTTACATTTGGTTGTTAAAACACTTTCATAAGCATTTTCAAACGATCTTTTAATTTTTTTTAAAATTAGAAATTCGAAATTTCTTGCTTTCTCGTGAATCTGGGTTTGTAAATACTGTTCATGATGATGGTTTAAAATTAATTTTGTGGTGGTTGTGGGAATCAAACCATGTTGTCTCCCATCATATGTTGGATCCCATAATGCTAATGTTTATTACTATAGTTTATATCGTAAAATAAAATGAAAAAGTTAATTATGATTGCATGTTGTCACTTAAAATATATAATTATTTTTTTTTGAAAGGTTTTGGATATTTGATAGATATAATGACAAAAGAATTCTCTTAATATTCTATTGACTAAATAGTTATTTCAATATTTATTTATATTATTTTGGCCATTAACATTTTATTTGGGGGAGAAAATTTCTCTATGGATGGAAATCATTTTTCAACGAACTGTCAACGCTCTAAAATAAAAATATTTTTATCCTAAAGTAAAACGCTAAAGGTCAAAATTATTTAAAAAATATTAAAAACTAAAATAACTATTTAGTAAGACGTTAGGAGCTTTTTTGATCTAAAATAAAATGTTATGTGTTGAAATAACTATTTGATTAAATTTTAGGGACATATTTTTAATATTATATCTATAAGATTAGAACTTAAAATATAGATAGAATATGCAACTTGAAAGGTTAGCAAGGACAGATAAATTGGGGCCAACTTATTCCCCTTTTGCGGGGGAATAATAAGGGAAAGAACAAACCAGCCACTGCCCTAAAAAACTTTAGAAAAAAGGACAAATATGCAATATGAATATGCTTTTGTGGACCGATAATCATATTCATGCCTTAAAAATCTTTCAATTCCTCCATTCATGGCTTGGACCCCCTTTGGAGAGCCCACTTGGGACAACCGAATGGACCCTGATTTCACACGTGTCGATCATTCAATGGACGTGATCAAAATATGCATCACCTCCACTTCATGGCAACGCCAAGGAAACTTCCCATGTCCCATGTGGGACTTATTTGGCATTCCAAAAAATATTTTACTATCAACACTGTTTGTTTGTTTCTTGCTTTCTCCTTATATATATTCATTTGAATTCTTCACGAACAGACAATAAGAAGAGAGAAGATGCCTGAGAAAGAGGGTTCATCATGTGCTGGTTTGAATGAGCCAAGGCTAGTGGCGAGGAAGTTTTTGGCTAGGCCTCAACCCGAAGGAGTTGGAGCAGTTGTGAGAAGAAGCATCGGCCGGTAAAAGACTAAAAGGAATAGAAATTTGATGAATTTCAGATGTTTGGAATAAAGGGTATCTTCTGGTTTTTCACTTTTTTTCAGGTTTGAGTTGAGATACTTTGATCCTTTCCTCGTTTTGGATGAATTTTCAGGTTAGTTTCCTCTGTTTTTTGCTTTGTTTTTTCATGGTGTGTATATATATTTGATATTAAGGTTTTGGTTTTTAATATTGCAGTGACAGCACCAGCTGGATTTCCAGACCATCCACACAGAGGTTTGATTTTTATTTTTTCTAGAAAGTGGGCTCTGTTTCTGGGAAAATATGCTGATTCTTATGTATATTTATATATCATCTGTTTTGTGTTAACAGGATTTGAGACTGTAACCTACATGTTACAGGTACTGAATTTGATCACTCAAGCAACATTTTCTATGTAAATTGTATGAAAAAAACTTACTTTCAGAGGCATACAATTGGTTGATCTATCAGGGAGCAGTTAAACATGAAGATTTTGAAGGGCGTACAGGGACCATTGGCCCCGGTGATCTGCAATGGATGACTGCGGGACGGGGTATTGTTCACTCCGAGATGCCTGCAGCTCAAGGAACCCAGAAAGGTCTCCAGTTATGGATCAATCTCTCCTCCAAATACAAAATGTAAGTTTCAATGAGGATGTTTTATCGAAGTTATTTCGAATTCGAGCTGCATTTAATCTTGGTGTTCTTCATTTCGTAGGATCGAGCCGAGTTATCAAGAAGTATCGAATAAGGACATCACGGAAGCTACGAAAGATGGGATCAAAGTTAGAGTGATAGCCGGTGAGGCATTAGGGACAAAGTCTGCAATTTATACCAGAACCCCAACGATGTACTTGGACTTCACTCTAGAATTGGGAGCTCACCTTCGACAGCCGATTCCGGGACCGTGGAATGCCTTCGTTTATGTGCTGGAAGGAGAGGGTATCTTCGGCCGGTCGAAATCATCGCCGCACCACCTTTTGCTCCTAGGACCTGGGGATGGCTTGGAGGCGTGGAACAAGTCATCTAAATTGCTGAGGTTTATTTTAGTAGGGGGTGAACCATTGTGTGAACCTTCGGTGCAATTCGGACCTTTCGTGATGAATACTCAAGAAGAGATCGATCAAACGGTCGACGATTTCAAGAATTACACAAACGGATTCGAGAAAGCAAGGCACTGGAGATCTGAATCTGGTGTTACGTTGGGGTTCTGATTCTTGTTTTCTTGTTGTCTAAGAACCAGTTGGTTCATTTTGACAAGAGAGTATTATGGAAATTAAACAAGAGAGTATCATTAAGCATACATGCGGATAATATCATCAATTAATTCCGAGTGACATTAAATTTTAAATTTAATCTCCAACAATTTTTTATTTACTTTGATCTTAAATCAATGTATAAATTATGACATCAATACTTAAAAGAAATATTACTTCTTAACCACCAATTTTAATTAGAATCATTTTAAAATAATAACTCACTTTCTAATTTTTCAACTTTTATTTCACTTTTAAACTTTGAGAAACAACGGAAGAAACTACCAAAAGTTGGTCGGATAAAAAACACAGAACATAAACTCAAACTGCTATTGTCTTGTAGCAGTTTTGTGGTGCGGCGCTTAGTATACGGTTAAAATAAAATATTATTGATTTTATTATTATTTTAAATAATAAATCGATAAAAAATAATTGAAAATATTATTATTTTTATTGATTTTAATTATATATATAAGTAAACGCAGTAAAAAAAATCTGATCAAAAAATAATATTTTCAGTAAAACGCTATCTAAAACATTATTTTTTAACCGATTTTTTTCTAACTTATTTATCTATATAAATAATTAAAACTGATAAAAATATTAATATTTTTTTCATTTTTTATCGATTTTATTATTTAAAATAATAACAAAACTAATAACGCCAAACGCGAGCGTTTCCCATTGTCTTGTCTCGGAGAAGCTGTTTTATGTAAAACAGTGTCATCGAGACATTTTAGAAACGCAAAAGTCATGAGCAGGAAACAGTGGACTCTTCTCAAGATCCTCTTTGCTCTATTTGCTTTAAACTCCATCTCTCTTTACTTTTACTTCTCCTCCAGCCACCACAACAACCACCGGCAACTTGAAGACCACCGTCGCGACACGACGGCCGAGGGTATCCCCGGAGTGATCCCACACCGTGGACCTCACTTGTCGAAGCCCTGGCCGATCATCCCATCGTATCTTCCCTGGTCTTTGACCTCCAACGCAGCTCCGAAGTCATGCGAAGCTTATTTCGGGAATGGGTTTACAAAGGTAGCCGATGTTCTGTCCTCGAAAGCCGCCCTGAGATCCGGGTCGAGCTGGTTCAGGTGCGATTTCTCCGAGACTTGAGGAGTTTGGTCTGTGAAGGTGGGTAGATAAGGATCGATCGCCAGAAGATTAAGATGTCGAGAGGAGGTAAAAAGCTGGAGGATGTTATTGGGAGAACTGAAGAAAAAGAATTACCTGAGTTTGAAGATGGAGCTTTACAGGTTGAAGTTCAAGGAGGAGGACCGAGGTTAAAGGGAAAGAAGCTTGTTGGGGATGAGTTTTTGGACCAATTATTTCCTGTTAGGAATGTTTTGAAGCACACCATGAGGGAGTTGGTGGAGTCTAGTGTTGTTGTGGAAGAAAGTGATTTCACTTGCCAAGAGGTTAGATAAAGATTAGATTGATCAATTTGCTTCTTCTTCTTTTTCGAAGGTTGGATTTCGGTTGATCGATCTTGATGCTTGATGAAAATTGCTATTTCTGGCTGTTAATGGAAGTCCAGAAACTAGATTAATCTTATGCGGATATGGGTTATAATTTAATGCATTTCTGTATGCAAAACATGTTTAGGCTATTCTGTTTGTGTCTTGTCCAGGAGAAACTAGCTTGTTTTAGCTTGATGCCTTGATTTGTTAGTTTTATTGGTCTGATGTCTGGGGATTTTTAGATAGGCAGCACCTGCTCAGCGTTTTAAGTCATGCCGAATCGCCGATCACAGATTACGGGTTCTCCGGCAGATATTGGTTTTCAATCAGTTGGTTAGAATGTGGAATGTCGATCTAATTTGTAAGTAGATACTAGTTTAAATTAGCCGAGTAGTTGATTTGTTCGTTTTTCTTCCGATTTGATTCATTTTACTTTCGACTGTGTGCCTTCTAACCTTATGCAAATTTGTTGATTTTTAGTTTCTCTGGTTTTTGCTTTGGGTTCTGATATGGGAAGCTTTGAATACAGTGGGTAGAGGAGACTACACTTCTGATAACAAGATTCGAGTATGCGAACCTTTTCCACACTGTGACGGATTGGTACAGCGCGTATGTTTCTTCTAGGGCTACCGGCTTGCCGAATCGGCCGCATTTGGTCTTTGTGGATGGTCATTGTGAGGTATGCATGCTCAGTAGTCCATATTCAGTTTCCATTAATGTCACCTTTCTTCCCTTGAGAATATCATCTTTCTTTCATCACCTTGTTATCCATTCGTTATGTACAATAATTGATAAGAAAAATATCGATGTTTTCATGTCGGACGGTCTTCCTTTTTGGTCCGAATGAAATGAAGTTGAGTGTTTGTGGATAGGATCGGAAGTCGGTTAGTGAGAGTGTTTCTCAACGATCTTCCTTTTAGTTGCTCAACGTATCATCAGTGACTCGTTTTCGCTATGCCTGCAACAAGTCTCTTTTGTGCTGAGCAACTGTTTGTCTATTAAATGCTTATTATCCTACAATAGCTGATGTTTTTTCCCTTCTTGGCTGAATATTTGCAGACACAATTAGAAGAAACATGGAGAGCATTGTTTTCAAGCCTTCGATACGTGAAAAACTTTAGTGCTGTTTCCGCCATGCTATTTTATCACCGTTGGGGTACGAATTAGCGAAGACAGATTGTCGAGGGGCTTCTGCACATGAACTATGGCAAAGCCACGATGATAAAAAAAAAACTGCTCGGTTATCTGAGTTCGGAGATATGATGAGAGATGCTTTTGGATTTCCTGTAAACATACATCATTCTGGTAAGGCAGTCTCAGGTCACTATAACATTCTCTTTGTTCGCCGAGAAGATTTAGCCCATCCACGGCATCAAGGCAAAGTTGAATCAAGACAGCAATGAACAAGAAGTGTTCGATGCATTACAGAGGTGGGCATCGAATCGTCGGGAATGCAAAGTAAACCTTGTCAACGGGTTGTTTGCACATGTCCATGAAGGAACAGGTCCGAGCCATTCAGGATGCTTCGGTCATCGTCGGCGCACATGGTGCCAATCTAACAAGCACAGTTTCTGCAATACCAGACACCGTGATTCATGAAATTATTAGCAGTTTTTTTATAAGACCTCACTTTCAACTGATCGCAAAATGGAAAGGATTGGAATATCAGGCCATTAACCTAGACAGATCATATGCCAATCCGGAGCTGTCGTTGGTCGGCTTAACAAGATAATGAGGACTCTTGGGTGCTAAATTTTTTGTATAGAGCATATTTTTTATCAAACAGAGAAGTGATTGTTTATAGCTTTTGCTGGTGTTTCATTCGAATTCATTGCCAGCAGAAAAGGATGGAAAGGGTGACAAAAAGGAGACGACGAAATCATTCTGGCTGGCTATAGATATTATAGCATTGTTCATTTATTTGAAGACAAAACTTTTGGGTCTGATAGTCATTTTAAAATGTAAGCTTACATGTTTGATTTCGATTTTTTTTAAGTTTGAAACAATTCATGGACAAATTATTGTTTTCTATCCCAATATTCCCATGAAAATAACACGTTGCTGAAAGTATATAATATAACACTGTTGAATAAGGCACAATTCATTGCAATAAATTCAAACAAAATGTTCTGAAAAAAATGGTTAAAGAAATGTAATAAAAGGACATTTGATCTGAAATATGGAACCTTGAGTATAGATGAACATTTGTCGGATTTCAAACCGATCCGGATCGGTTTTTATCCGATCCGGTTTTTTCTCATAGAAAAAAAACCGGTTTATAAAATAACCGGTTCGGTTTTTAACCGATTTGGAGGGTCGGATATCCTAACCGGTGTAACCGGTTTCGGTTTTAAAAAAATCGGTTTTTTTAAAAAACCGGTTATAAAAAAACCGATTTTAATATTCCAGATTACTCATAGGGAACCGATTCCCCCCCAAGGGGTACCGATTCCTCACTGAATGGTTTGGCTCCGAGATTTCCAGAATGCTCGGAGGGAACCGATTCCCCCATAGGGGGTACCGATTCCCCCTATTCAACGGTCGAAATATTTGAATTTTACACTTAGGGAACCGATTCCCTATGAGGGTACCGATTCCCCCACGCTCCAAGCATTTTTATTAAATGTTTTCACACTTAAACGACTATATTATCTTCATTAATTATCACTAAAGTTCAGAAGTGATTCAAAGTGTATTTAAGCAAGCTTAGAAGCCATTGATCAAAGACAAGAAACATCAAGCAACTAGAATCAAGAGAGAATCAAAGAGAAAGCATCAAACCTCAAGTTCGATAAATTTAAATACTTAATTGAAATACTTAATTAACTCAACATAATTGAAATACTTAAATACTTCCAAGTTTGATAAATTCAAATACTTAAAAACTTCCAAGTTCGATAAATTCAAATACTTAAAAACTTCAAGTTCGATAATTGAAACAAAGTTTACGATAATTGAAATAAAGTTATAAAATAAACTACATTGCCATCTCTTCTTCATCATCTTCGCCTTCTTCGTTTGGAGGGGATATTCCAAGTTCGACTTCTTCAATGTGTAAGTTTGCTTCCAAATCGGCATCAATTGCATCTTCTAGGGTGGTGATATGTTGCTTACGAGCCGCTCCATCCAAATAATCCTTTAAACAAATGCATACTTCCACCAACTCGGGACTTAGTCTTGATCTCCGTTGCGATATAACCCTGCCACTAACAGAAAAAGCGGATTCCGAAGCTACCGTAGAAGCTTGGACGGTTAGTAAATCACGGGCCATGGCGGCTAGAATCGGAAATTGTGCTTCCTTTTCTTTCCACCAAGCCAAAATATCCAAACTTTCAAACTCTTCAAATGTCATTTTTGATAGAAAAGCGCATGACATATAATTTCCCAACTCGCTACTTGGGGTGGTAGTACGTGATCGTTTGGATTGGGAATTTACAAGAGTGTTAAAAAGATTCAAATTTATGTTACTTGGACGTCTACTAGATGATTCCGCATTCATTCTCATTTGATCGTGTATTACACTACTTGATCCGTATTTATTTAAATAAATTGCAAACATGTCTCGAAAACATTTGTTAAAATAATTTATTTGGTTTTGGACAAAGTTGGGTTCATCATCGGTTAGATTAAAAGCAAACGCAATTTGTTCAATTAGTGTTTCAACCCCACCAACATTTAACGTTGGGTTTAAAGCGGCGGCACAAGTAAAAATGGGGGGAATCTCCTTAAATATTTTAAAAGTTTTTCCTTCATTGCAAAGCCAATTTCTTGAAAAACTTCGGTTTCAAATTCAAAGTCATTTAGTCGGGTAGCCAACAAAAATATTTGATTAAGAACCAACGGGCTAGTAGGGTAATAACACCGGATAAAAAAGTTGTTGCATTTTTAAAAACCTCAAGCAAATCGGTTATTTTGGCTATAGTTTCCCAACTCGAATCCGGATAAATGTTTGGGACATGACCCCTCTCGAAAAGCCGATCGTGAAATGTTTGCAATGTTTCCCTTTGCCTTAAGGCAGTATGCATCATCATCCAAGTTGAGTTCCAACGAGTTGGACAATCCAAATTAGGACCCAAAGCTTTTTTATTAACGGACTTACAAAATCGTTTATAATCATTTAGTCTTTTGTTGTTGTTACAAAGAACCGATTTTATCATTGTTTTGAATTCTAATCTAATCGGCTCAATAACCTCCAAACCGGCTTGCACGGATAAATTAATTATGTGTGCAACGCAACGGGTATGAAAAAACGCACCGTCTAAAATCGGTGAAAGTAATATTTTCAATCTTGAAACCGCGTTTGTATTATTCGATGCATTATCAAAGGATATAGAAAAAACTTTATTTTCTAATTTATAAAGACAAATTACCCTTTTTAAAAGTGTAAATAAATTAACACCGGTATGCGGCTCACCGAATAATTCAAACGCGATTGTCCTTTTCATCATTTGCCAATTATCTTGATCTAAACAATGTAACGTAACGGCTAAAAAAGAATTTCCGGTATTATGAGGGGAACTCCAAACGTCACATGTAAGCGACACACCATAACGGTGTTCTTGGAATCCTAAAATCATTTTTTCCCTCGCCGTACGCCACATTTTTATAGCATCTCTTCTAAGGGTAGTACGACTTACTTGAGTATAACGTGGTTGCATTAGTTGTTGAATTGTTGTCGTGAAATCTTCATCATCAAAGTGGTCGAACGGCAATGCTTTGTAATCACGAACTTTGTAAACGCTTCTCGTAATTTTTCGTTGTCGTAAACAAAAACACCACCTTGCGGTGTAAGATTCGATTGACTAGGATCCGATCTTGAGCGAAGTGCCTTGCATGATTTTGTCAAATGGTTCTTCAACGTTGTGTTTCCTTCCGATGCAAGAAACTTTAGACAAAGTTTACAACGCGCCCTCCTCGAGCCATTTGACATCTCACATAAATCGTAGTGATCCCAAATGTCTTTGTTTCGAGTGTGTTCGATCACTCTCACGACTTCAAGGTTTCCCCCGACGGAAGATTCAGCTGTGTTACTCATGATGAACAAAAAATTACAAAAGTAAGATTTGAGAGATGTTTAAGTGTTGTGTAATAAGATTTGAGGAATTTGTAATCAACCAAATACATCCCCAACCTATTTATACATGTTTAGGGTGGTAAAATTGTAATTTTTTAAAGGAAAAAACGGTCAAAAACGGTCACAAAACCCCCCAACGGCTATATTAACGGCTAGTTTTTTAAACCCAGACCGGTTTTTTAACCGGTTTTTTTCAAACCGGTTTTTTATCCGGTAAAAAAACCGGTCTAGGTTTTTTTCTCCAAACCGGTTAAAATAACCGGTTTAAAAAAATCCGATCCGGTTAAAAAAAAACCGGTTTTTCCCAAAACCGGTTTCGGATATTTTTTTCGGATATTCGGATATTCGGATTTTTTGTGCACCCCTAACCTTGAGTGACAAAATTTTAGGCAGCACCCCTCCCCTTCTTTCTCTGGATCTTCTTCATGTAGAACTCCAGCTCTTTGCCTTCCAAGATACGCCTGTAAAACCCATTTGCCACTAGAATTTGAGGGATATAACTTATTGTTACTGGTCCTGCATTTCATCCAAAGAGATTAGTGAATGTTAAAAGCTAATATCGAGAAATTACATACCCGTCAGCACGGCCGCACTGACCAGGTTGCGAGACGAGCCAGTAAACGACCACCACCAAATTGCTCATCAATATGTGGCTCAAGATGGGTGCGATTCTCCTGGCGCTTTAACAACTTCCTTAAGACATGGTTCTTCTTCACCACCTCGTCAGCAGCAGTTTCACCTTCTTACATACGAAACGAAGCAAGACAATGTAAAACGTCGTAAACAGAAATATCCCCCGTCAAGGATTAAGAGAACCCGAGACATCATTATGACTAACTTGAAGACTTGCCAAAGGTGTAAACCAGATTGCTATGTAATTTCAATTACGGTGGGGGACCGAGTACAGACATGGTACAGAAACAAATTGACATACTCATGTTATTTCAATTACGGTAAGGGACCAAGTTCAGACCGATCAGTTGCTGAAGTAACTCGCCAATGTATGAACTGATCTATTATTGAATAAATGATACCCAGTTGAAAAGGAAAAAGAAGAGTTCCTCCTACCTCTGATTCTTTCTTGCCAGCTGCTGCAGCTGTTTTCTTCTTGCAACCAATGTCGATATTATAGTGCTGGAGATACCTTTGCTTGAATGGAGCTGCATCAACTTGAGCAATAGCACTCTTCACCGAAGTTTGAGTATGAACTAGCTCGTTGTTAGAAGCATTGTACACCACATCCAAAATTCTAGTTTTACGAGTCACGGCCTCGCTTCCCCAAGAGTAGCTTCCGGTGTCGTCTCAGAGCACGCCACTTCACATTTTCACCTCGAACCCTAATCCTCCTGACTGTCTTGTTGCTTGACAACTTAGTGTTTGCCGGTTGCCTTCCAAGCTCATATCTTTTCAAATAAACCATCAAAAAGTCGGGATAAATTAAGATTGAAAAACCAAGTGCTACAATCCAATAGGTAACAAATAAACCGGATAAGGTCTCTGGCATCTAACCAAACAAGAAAAGCTAAACTTTTACTTTCACATAATAATGAAAAGTGCATCTTTTATGGTAATGAAATGATAAGCAACTTGAATCAAGTACCAAAACCAATTAAGCTCAATAAAATCGCTCCAAAATCAACATTTGTTCTAGTAAATTACAAGAACATAACCCCTTTTTTTAAACTAATTCTGAATCAACTTTCTAAGCAACTAACCAGATAAAAATGATAAAAAAGAAATCAAAGGACAACAAATAGTGAAGAGTTTTGCACATTACTTCCTTTTTGCCACCAGTGGCACGCCTATTGTGCATAGAATCACGAGATATACCTACCAGACAAATGGAATTAAACTCATTAAGCAAGAAAATTATGCAGAAAATTACATAATTTAGAATATATTGATGAAAAGATATTAGAGAAATTTGAGATATACCCATTTTAACAAGCTCAAGCCTTTTCCAGGGGCTCTGAGTGTTGAAGCAAATCTATATCTATGTAATAAAGCAGTGGGTAAACAAGTTTGAGCTTTGGGTGTGCACAAAAACCTTAGCTTTTGCGAAATGACTTTAATGCCCTATTTGGGTTGGGTTTATGTTAGAGTAAACTAAGCAGTGGGTGAACAAGTTCACGCTTTTAGAACAATAAAGTGTTCGGATTTCATGATTTGATCCATTAGAGCCCAACTATTATTACTGGATGTTGTATCTTTAAGATTTCAGCAACATTTTGTCTTTATCAGATTGGGAACAACTAAAAGCTCCCCACTTTGCTCAACAATGGTAACAACAAGCAAATCAAATTGGGATAAATTTATTCCTTTATATCTCCAAAACTCCCTTACAGCTTGCAAATTATAGAATACCAATTTGATTCCCCCTTTTTTTTTGTTGTTACAACGCATAACCCACTTCCTTGAATCCATCAGTGTATGCAAAATCTAGCATTGGATACATTTAGAGGGTATTATGATGGGGTTAGCACTGTTAGGTACCTCTGGTTCTTATGTTTCAGTGAGAGGTTCCCATCAATGGAATCCCAAGTTTCAATCATTCACTTTGAAAGAGAGGTTTCTTCTTGGGTTCAACCTGACTAAGAATTTAAGGGCTTATAATAAAGTTACAAGACTTCCCCTTTGCAAGGGTGAGTTTGTTGAGTTTGAAGAAAGAACAAGCCCAAATGAGGTAATCTTTTGGATAGCCATAGATTTGGATTTTAATAGCTTCTTTAGAGAATTAGACTTGATTTCATATTATTCCAGCAAAATCTCAAAATCTCTGTGCAAATATACATGTTGGTTATATTTTTTTGGCTTTTGTTTTGTTTGTAACGGTTAGGATTTTTTAGCATGCTTAGCTTAAGTGTTTTCTTGGAGATATAAAAGTTGAATTGCTCCCATTTTTTTCATTTCAACTTAGCATAATGGATGTCATCTTCTTCTGGTTATATATGTACTATGCTGGGATATATTGTTGGTGTGATTGCTGTGGAATGAGAAGCTTATTTGCTACTTAAATTTCATTTGAAAGGTCAGAAAAGAGATAGACCAATGCTATGAACTCATACACAGACTTGGGAGGGGAGTTGTGTACTTGGGTTCGTCGAGGATGGGACCTGGCCATCCACATTACTCACAAACGCATGAGCTTTCTAGGGAGGCAAGTTAATTTATAGAGCTTTTGTCTATCTCGGTTAAGGTTTTTAGCGAAAGTCCTATACTTTGGAATAATCTTCCCTAGTGGTTCGTTCTCTTTTTTATTTCGCTCCATCCTTTTTATGTGTTTCGTTTTCCTGCTTAGCAGATAGCTAACCTTTTGGACTGTACCACGTGGACGGGGGCTGGTCCTGGCCTCATGGATGCTGCTATTAAGGGTGCTCAGGAAGTAGGAAAGGCGGTCGGTGGGTTTAAGATAGGTAAGGAAGCTGGAGAATGGACGTCCTCAAATTTTCATCCGTACCTGCACTCTGAGACTTATCTTACATGCAGGTGAATGTTTCTGTTTCTAACGGTTTACCAACAGTGTTCTAGTACTATGCATTTGAATGATCCTGAAATGAAAATGCAGGTTTTTCTCTGCTAGAAAGCATGGGTTGGTTGATGCTGCAGTTCGGAGTTCGAACTCTGATAAAACAGCTGTGGTTGCTCTCCCCGGAGGGGTTGGTACTCTTGATGAGATGTTTGAGATTTTGGCATTGATTCAGCTTGAAAGGATTGGATCAGAGCTTCCAGTTCCCTTCATAGTAATGAACTACGACTCGTTTTATGCAAAACTGTTGGACTTTCTCAATGATTGTGAGCACTGGGGTACCGTTTCTAAGGGAGAGGTTTCGTCGTTGTGGAAGATCTGTAACAATAATTCTGATGCTTTGGCATATTTGGCAGAGTTTTATGATCTGCCTTATCCCGACAATGGAAAGCATGAAACAGAAATGAGAAGCACATGGTAACTCTGCCAAGCTTCACGGGTATGTGAACTAATAACACACTGATTTGTGAATCCGTCCATGTTATTTTATCAGAATTCTACTATGAATTGTGAAAATCAATAATAGATCATGCTGTTTCTGGAAAAATAAGATATTAAAGCTTGTACTTGGTTGATTCTATGCATACATCCACTATAACAAGCGATTGTTTGCTAAGATACCTGTTTCTAAAAGCATAGGTATTTAACAACTATAAACGTTTCCTGAAGAAGAACCTTAGGTCAAATAAGTAATGTCTTTCACATTATGGTGCACCACTCAGGGTCACCATTACGAAAGCCTTCTGGTTGAGGCGGCGGCTGGGGAAAGTATTCGGCCTGTGGCTCGTTGGAAGGATAATTCTGATTATAATGCAGGTAATGTGGGTAGTTTTCATATATGGGGTGCCAATTTCTTTGTTGAGGAGGGTAGCCATGATGATACTCTGTTTGTCCATAAGGATTATATCCGTAGTGGCCATTGTACGGGTAATCATAGCCGTGTCTCAAAGGGACGGTCATCTCGCCATATCCAGAACTCACCGGATAAATATCCGCATGTAACCCTACTTCTGCAAGGATCTTCATAAGTTGTCTGGGGTTTATCCTTCCTGTTATTTGGACATGTCCCTTCTCTCCATCGATGTTATAAGTGATTCCTAAAGGAAACCAACCAATACAAATTAAACTAATACAAACACAAATCAAAACAAAAATAAATATCATTAAGTGACTTGTTCCTCAAGAAATTAACAAGTAGAGAACAACCATCAATGCTGTCCAAGACCCTGAAAAGCATCAATCGCCATCCGACAAATCGAGTATCGACTCTTAGAATACAGTTCTGATCAGAAAACAGAATCCAGAAGAAAAAAAACCATCAGACTAATACAAATTAGTATTTCTAGAAGGAAATGCTGAATCTACTGAGAAATAATTATAACAGTTTGGGTGTAACCATGTAGTCAGTTGGATGATCCATAACTGAGATTGTTCTTTCTTTGCCTTGAAGCTAAAGAGAAAGTTCAATGTAGGTAGTGGGGAAAAAGGTGAAATGGACCAAAATGATAGTCACATTTAACTGATATATATAAGCTAAAATAGTTATCATATTGTAAGGAAGTTTAAGGAGGTGGACTGATCATGTTAAGGAAGTTAATTAGCGTAATTAAGTGTATCAAAGGAGATCAAGAAATTAAGATGGGATTTTGGAGAAATTTCCTCCATTATTCGGTGACTAAGAATTTCATCAATATTTTGGAAACAAATAAATAAACCTTGCTAAATCCCATGAAATCTTACCCTGTATACCTCAGAATTATTTTAATTATTATTTGGATATCTTGCCATTTCAAAATTGACTAGCTACCTAGAATCTAATATATTTAGGTGATTTTTTTGAGTTTATGATAAGATATTTAATTTTTTAACAATCAATCGATGTGAATTGGTGACATAATTTATTAGTTTTTAATGTGATTACAGGGTAGTATTTGTTCGAAATTCTCTCAATTAATTGACAATGTCACAATGAACACGCACACACCCTACAGTATGCAGACATCGTTTTTTGAATCTTGGACTTCAAGGAAAACAAGAATCACTTTAACCATTGAAGTCACTTTATGAATACTAGTTTTCTCATCGATTTATTCATAGAAATAAGAAATTAAATTCATCCAAAAACTTCTCCAACAATGTATAAAAAACATCTTATCTTCTGTTGGCTTCTTACAATCATAAGACTCTGTAAGCCAGCCTTAGAACAAACAAAACCATGGAAACTACTGTGTTTCCATCAGAAATGGGAGGAAACCTTTAACACCAGCTACTCAAACAACAAAATTAAAACCCAAACAAACTTTACATTAAACAGCAAAAGGAATTTTTGGGTTTGGAGGTGGGAGCTGAATTGTTCATGGTCTCATCCTTAGGCTCAGGTTCGTTATCAACTAGTCTCCCATAAGGATCGACTTCGCATCCATAATACAACCAGCAAAGTCGAGCTCCGGTTGCCTCGGCTTTCGCTAGCAACTTCAACTGCAGCAGAGGGTCTATTTTCCCGGAAATATAAGCTTGTCTTGTAAAAGCATTTATGCTAAATGTCACACCTTCCATAGACTCGAATAAAAGACACATTCCTTTGTGCCAATTAGGAATATCAGTATCCACTTGCAAAACACATTTCTGCAGGCAAATTTTTGCAGTTCCTTTAACTATTTTCAATAATAAAAAGGAGGATTGTAAAGAAATTTTATAGTTTGGTTTACCATTAGAGGTTCTGATGTGTGCTCTGGAAGAGTGATTCCATAGTTTATGTGATGAGTAAAAGCATGTGTGCTGGATTTCGCTAGCGACTTCAGTAGAAGCGCTTTGTCAATTGTGCCAGAAACATGTGCAAACCTTGTTTGTGCATCAATGGAGTATGATACACCTGATAAAGCCATAAACATCCCCGACAAAATAAAATAAAATCTGAATTAAATAAATAAAAATGAAGAAGGCGAAAGAGACAACCTTGAATAGATTTGAAAAGTTTTATCATTGTTGCTTGCCATCCTGGAAGATCAGTATCCAATTGCAGAATTAAAGTCTACGAGGAAATTGAGAGTTCCTGTTAGTATCATAGTATGTATGTATGTATGTTAAGAAGAAAATGATGATTACCATGCCTTGTGGTTGTTCAGCCATTGATGGAAGACTAAAACTAGAGCCTTTTTCTACCTTCTATTTGCTTTAATAAAAAGATTAATGGATAGAAAACTTAGCAAAGAGGGATTTCAAAAAAGAAGTATAACGAATGTCCAAATCTTCCCATAAGAGAATTATGGAAGGTTTTACAGCATGTTTTCTGTGATTTTTCTAGATATATATATATATATATTCACCAGAATCTGGCTTTGATAGCATATATTTAATTGAAACTTTACATACACATATATGGTCAAGGTATTGATTTTCCTAATCCCATTTCACCTTTGATATTTTAGGTTGGCTGCTGTTTCATGGATTGTTTATCAATCTTCATTTTAGAGTTTTCGAATCAAGTAGAGCTCAGCAATACTCGATATCGACTCGACTCGTTTGCAGCCCTAACCTTGGTCACACATCTTTCCGTCCATGTTTCGTCATTACTAGCTTCACTAATATAGAGGGGTTCAATGTATTGATCTCCACCATCTTCATCGTCACTTTCATCATATTTGAATTCATCCACTTCTCCACCAAGTGTGATAGGATAGAAGCATATACCTCCCTGTGAGGCAATCTACACCATATTATCAGGTCACTTCTGCTGTTGTTCCTGCCATCTGTTTTAATGCTTGTTCGACCATGGTCCCCCAAGTCCAACTGATTTCCTGGAAGGGCATCAATCTTGCCCTTGTGGTAATCATCAAATAGTTGGGCAAAACCCTTTCTTGGTGATTTTGGGCCATCTGGACTATCCGTTGTCATCTCCATAATTACCCTTCTACCAGGGAACATAGCTTTACCCTTCCACCTCTCATGGCGCGGAAAAGAATTGGCATCATGATTTCAAGAGACTGGAGAGAAAAATATTATAGCTTTCGAAGAAATACATCTAATGGCTGTCCTTTTTTTCCATATATATATATATATATGAGATAAGGGGAGGTACACCAAGTTGAGAGCAGAAGAACAAAAAAAAAAAATTCCTGTCGTTTAATTGTCCTTGATAGTGCTGTGTTTCTTGCAAGTTTAATTGCTTTTAATTGGTCGATAGTGACTGTGTGGGTTCAATGCCTCTCCTGTCGTTTAATTGTCCGAGATAGAGCATCTTTCGTGGCAGTTTAATTACTTTTAATTTTTTTATTAAATTAATGAATATGAATATAATTTTATGTTCATTTAATTAAATGAACGAATATAAATTAAAGGTTCATTCGTTTATTTATGTTCGTGAACGTTTTATAATTCGTTTGTTTATATTCGTCTGTTTATTTTTTTTTACGTTCGTTCGGTTATATTTAGTCTAATCTTCAACATCGTTTAATAAATTTTTAGGTAAGTTACGCATTTAATATTTAAACTATCAGTTTTAGTTTGTTTTAATACATAAACTTTAAAAAGAAAATTTAAACAATACCTAGCATTTAACTTTTGTTTTACATCATTCATTACTCAACTATTTTCTTGCTTCTATTTTGATACTATAATTTAAAAATTTTCAATTTAACTATTCAACTATTCAACTTTCAAATTGTACATATTTCAAACATCCTAATTTATTTTAAATAAAAATAATTTATTTTATTTATTTACCTTTAAAAATAATTTATTTTTTAACAATTTTTGTGATATGACATTTTTTTATTAATATATAATTAAAAATAAAAAATGTTAACCAAGCTTTAACCGAGTTGATCTAGAGTAACTCGTCATATCTTGTCTCATTAAGCAAACATAAGCATTTGGCCGAATAGGTAGACTTGTAAACAAATCGAACGAACATGAACAATAGTATGTCCATGTTTGTCCGTTTAACTTTTAACAAACGAACGAACATGAACAACTAAACGAACGAAATTTCTTGTTCGTGTTTTTCATTAAAGAATGTAGCTTGTTCATATTCGTTCTTTAAAATGATAAACAGACACAAACAAACGAACATAAATGAACATAAACGAACGAACATAAAATTAATTGAGTTTATATTTGAGAAGAGTTTTTCTCTTTTCATACAATTTTAGGATTTATATTTAATCACTCTAACTTTCAAATCGAATAAATTTGACTTGAGTTCGAATAAGATTTCAATTCTTAACAACCCAAAACAAACTACTTAATACTCAACTCAAAAAGCTAGTGAGTTGCTCGAAAAAAATAATATATTAAAATTTTATATTTTTTAAATTAAATTATTAATAATATTAACGTTTATATGTTATTTTTTTTAAAAAAATACAATATAAGGCTTTCATGTACTTAAGGTTCATGTTCGAGTTTGAATCGATAAGTTTAATTATTAATTTACAACTAATTTAGGACCGCATTAGAAAAACATGATAGAATTTATATGCGAAATAAGATTTTTCTATTACCCAAAAAGCATTTCGGGTCAATATAAAAAATCTTAGAATAAACGAGACTTGGAAGATTAGTGTGTGGGTCATGAAACAAGTAAAATTGGCCCAATACCGTAAGCGGACTAATTATTAACTCAATACGGTACTAATTTTTTTATTTTGAAAACTAAGACATTTGTTATAGTAATTTGAAACTCGTCACATGGGTATGACGAGTTCTAATAAAATATATTTTTTATTAAAATGTCACAAAATCTAATAAAAATATATTTTACTAGAACTCGTCACTTCTACACGACTAGTTTAAATAAGAAATCGTCATGTTGCACTGTAGCATTTACGGTAGATCCCAAAATAATTTTGAAGATAACTTAATGGGTACGCATAGCCTAGTGGGCCAAAAAAAACCATGAAACCTGTTGTCACAATCACAAATTAGCCCATTTGAAAAGCTACATCACTCCAAGTAGCTGTCATCAAACAGCCCATTTCAAAAACAAGCATAGGATTCCAATCCAAACTGTTAAAAGTAGGAATCATGACATCAAATATTAGTCGCAATTAGATATAGACGCAAGATTTTATATTAAAAGATGTGAATTTAAGAATTTATGTTATAAATTTTGAAGGTTTAGAATTATATTATTAATAGAAAAATATATATAAAAAACTTAAATTATATGATAATTTAAAATTTTTAGAGGTTAAACCGTAATCCCAACGTCTATCCCTTACCAGTTACCACAAGTAGCAGTCAGTACTCTGTACCAACAGCCAATGTACTGTACCAAAAGATAAGAATCTCTCCAATTTACCACAATCTCTCAGGCAAAACAAAACAAATAAAAAATGTCCCCCACAAGAAACCCTTTGATATTAACGCCCATTTTAAAACAATTGAGGAGCCGGGGGGGACCTTTTGTGACTTGAATAGCTTCAATGCAGCAGCTACTTCTTCCAGTCAAGGGTTATGAAAAGTCAAAAGACATGGCCTTGAAGACTCATCAATTGAAAGAGGCCAAACTGGGTGGGGGATAACAATTTTCAAAGTAAACCAAGCATCTTTCCCCCTCCGGATTTCATGACTAATCCGGATTAATTCGCGTCGCACATCTGATTTTAGTGAGTGAGTCTCCTAACGAGAATTTTCTACCAACATAATAACTTGAAACCGAGACATTGCTTAAGAAATATCAAGATGTTTATCACTTGAATTAACCACGTTAGTTAAACCAAGTCTTTTTTTTTAAGTTATATTGTGAAATGATTCCAACAAGAGTCAAGATTTGGTGACATTTCAGTCAAGAAAAAGAAAACACAGCTTCTGCTTGTAATATTAAATTGGTGAAAGAATATAGAGCTTTAAGCAATGACTAATACACAATGCATTGATGGTGCCAAAAGCCTCAAATATTGACAATATTTTGAGTCTGTCTCTTGATGCCTTGGAAAAGGATCAAATAACACATACATGTATGTATGTAATATGTATGCATTTATGTGCAAATGAAAAGAAAGGGAAAATTTTTAGTACATGAAAATCCAACTGAATTTGGTCTCATCTATCTCTATCAACCTTAAAAGATAGAAAAGAAAAAGAGAAAGCAAACAAGAAAGAAGGAAGAAAGCTCCATTTCTAACCCTATCATGGGAGACTTTTTTATGTCCAAGACTCACTCTTGATGTGAAACGCTAAAATTTACAGTTAATAATAATTTCAATTACACTAGATAATATTACATGAGTTTGTTAATAAAATTTAGGTTATAATATTAGGTTATAACGTGAATAATTATATAATTTATATGATTTATTAGAAAACATAATATTTTTATTTTAATATAAAATATTATCGAGTTTACTCTAAAGACTTTCGCAGCTAGTAAATTTTTATACTCTCCCATAATCTTTTTTTATTAAGTTAAGTTGATTATAAAGTAATATTTATTTTAAATACTCTCAATCATTTAACTATGAACGCTCAACCACCCTATTGCAACCGTTGTTGCTCGAACTCATTACCTCTTGAAACAACAATGATTCCTTTAACCTCTTAGATAAGTTAATTCGTGCCCCATAATCTTGAGTCTAAAAAAATATAAAAAACAGTTTAAAGCTTATTTGATTGGTTTCAATTTCTTTCGGACCCAAACATATTTAATTCGATATTTTTAATTTATAACTATGTAAATTGTTTTAAATTTTATACATATAATATTAATAATTTACGTTTAAATTGATTAAAAAAACCTTAAAATACTATATACAAATATTGGGGGAGGGGGAATGGCCCCACCATAATAAATTTGCCTATTGATTTTCTACCATCTAGGGTTTACAATATGGGTTTTAGTTTGAATAATGGAGCACGATACCTTGGGAAGAGCATGTTAACGGGGCCCATTTAAATTTACAATTTGTTTTGAAAATTTTGTGATTATAATAAAATCATGAAACAAAATTTATATAGAGTAATGCTAAAGTACCATATTATTTTAGTGGTTAAAGGAATCGTTGTTATTTCTAGAGGTTAAAGATCAAACACCAGCGATTAAATGTTAATTATCAAATAATTGTAATATTTAAAATAAAATCTAATTTATAATTATTTTAGCTTAATAAAAAATTAATGCTAAAGCATTTATGTTTGGTGAGTTGAAATTACAAATATGCTTTGCATCTATGTATTTAACACACAGGACCACTAATTAATATGTTGTTTATATGGTATTGCTATTATTCTTTCCCTCTAAATATAACCTTTTATTAATTCAATACTTGGTGGGATTCAATTTTTTTTAAGAACGCTTGGATACTCTAAAATTCACCTAATAATTGACTCCTATACACGCATTTAAATCCATACGTATCTTTATTTTTCTACACCTCAAAATTAAAATTAATGATCCAAAGTTTATTTAAATCAATCTATTTATTATAAAAATTTATTTAAATGAATGACGAGTGTTCTAGATTGACACTATTTACTTATTAATTTTCTCGTTTTAGTTGTAACTCTAGCAGTTTCTTGTTGACCCAAGAATTTATTTAATAGACTTATTATAACATGAGGGTCCTTGGGTTCGAACTTGAGTTTAATCGGGTAAGAAATTAACCTTGTAAAAGATAAAAAGATGAATTCTAAGCTTAGAAAGACTATGGAATGACCTAGAGTGTAATTTTACCATTGAAGAAAAACATGGTTGATTTGGGGTATTCTTTTCTATTTTAGACGTGGGTTTTTTTTATTAAACTAAGGTGATTACAAAGTAGTGTATGTTCTAAATACTCTCAACCATTTGACAATGAACTCTCAATCACCCTACTACAGTTGCTGGTGCTCGAACCTGTGACCTCTAGGAACAACAACAATTCCTTTAACCACCGAGGTAAGTTGGTTCGTACAAGACGTGGGTTTTTTGGTGAGCTAAAAAGAGCATTTCCCTTCTTCATCTTCTCTTCTCCCTTTACTTTCCTTCTTCTGTTTCTCTCCACTAAAGCAATAACAAAAGAAAAAGGCTTCAGTTTTCTTCTTTTCCTTTTTCAATATGAAATCTAGAGGTAAGATTCTTAATCTAGGGTTCTTAAGCTTCATTAAAAGCTCACCATCTTCTCCAATGGTGGTTTTGAGCTTCATGAAGGTTCCAAGAAGGATTTAAGCTCCAAGAGTTCCCTTCAATGTTTCCTTTTGAATTCCTTATGTTATACTTGTTATTTAAAAACTAATGTCATTCATTTTCATGTTTGAATCAAGTTGTGGCTCTTGGTTAGTGGAAGGATGGTGCAAGAACACCCCATAAAGGTAAGAAGTTGATTGTTTTAGAGGATCTATAAAGGTATTTGGGTGGCTAAGAGTTGAGGTAACACACTTTAACTCTTCCTTACTTCTTGTATGTCACTTAAACGAATATGCTTGCTTGTATGGGGTATGAAGAGCATGTGGGGTTTGGGCTTTTAATTTGTTGTTATAGATGTTTGAATGTTATTCTAGTGTAAAAATAATGTATAATGACCCCTTATAACTTCCATAAGCTTTAATAATCAACTCAGACCTTAGAATAAGTGTTTAGGGTGAGTTTGAGGGTATTTTTCGAGCAAAACAGTGTAGTTCAGAGCGATAGTATCGATATTGTATGAAAAATATCGATATTGTTCATTTTCTAGGTGAAAATAGGTTTTTTTAGGCATCAATATCGATACTAAAGTGTTTGTATCGATACTGAAGGTTGCATTATTGATATTGGATGCTCGATATTGAGACCAAATACTTGGTCTCGAGACAGTTGATCTCTATACCGAAAGATTGGTCTCCATACCGAAAGATTGGTCTCCATACCGAAGATTAAATATCCATATCGGAGGCTTAATATCAATACCTAAAATGATTGAGTGACTTATTGATGTCAAATATACTCCATAGTGAAGAATTTAATATTGATTAAGGTTGGACATCTAGCTCGAGTGTGGAACGACACTAAATTTCCATTGGGGCTAAAATTACCAATTTACCCTTATGGATCTCAATGAATGAAATAACTTATATGAGTTACTTACGCATAACAGACGTTTATCAGTTGTCACACCAATTCAAGGGTGAATCGAGGGAAAACATGATAAGATTGACTAGAGTGTCGCCACTAATTAACAAACCTGAGTTGAACGTCAGACTAACAGATAACCCAATAAATGAATAGTAGCAACATGATTCTAGTTTGTCTATGACACATGTAGCTCTTTGTATCCCTTTTGATATACATGATTGGTTAGTTGGGTTCATGAAGCATGTACAAGTAATCCATAGTAAATTCTATGTTTGATGTTTGTAAGCATGAAAAATAACTCCTTTTAACCTCCAAGATCTCAAATAAAACTCTAATGACGTTTGTGAGCCTTATAGGGTGAATGGGTGAGTTTAAAATACATTTTAGTGTCCAAAGTAGGGTACTTCAGGTCGTGAGTATATGTATTAGAAGAATAATACCGATATTGTTCTTTGAATAGTGTAGAAATAAGGGTATTTTGAGAATGTAGTATCGATACTCTTGGATGGTTTCGATACTCAAAGGGTGGTATCAATACCAGTGGTAAATTAAGGATTTCAGTAGTCATTTTTAGTACCGATACTCATGAGATTATTGATACCAAGGGTAGAGTATCGATACTCCCCATCGGTGTATCGATACCGGGGTTTTTTTTAACATCGAAGCTATTTTTGGTATCGATACTCAAGTGAGTATCAATACTCATGGGTCGGTATCGAACTGCTAGCACAGTGTCGATACTATCATCATGAATTGGGCAAATTTTCCCGTTGGTTCAAATGTTTGAATTTGGGGGTTTTGAGGTCGTATAAGCTTTATGCATCCGAATACAAGTGGAAACAATCAAGTTCACCGAAAACACACGTAGAAATCAAGCAAGTTAGGATGACATAAGATTTGCCTTTGTATGATGTTCGTGAAATGATTAGGACACCTGAGTTACTATAGCATTATGACGATCGTCCTCTTTTCGTGAAATATCTAGATATTATCTAACTTGGTACGTATCTAATGTATATAAAATTCTGGATCGTACCGATATACATCCGATTTACGTAAAATTCTGGATCATACCCTATGCTCGAATATGTTCGGGATGTGATATTCTGATACACGTAAATTCTGGTCCTCACCCCAATCTCTCGAGTATCCGAGATAGACTAGGGCAATAAGTTCTGATGCATATAAAATTTTGGTTATTACGCCGATGCTATCACGTTTCAAGATAAGATGGTGTAATGTCTGAGATGCACATAAAATTACTTCGACCACATTGCTAAACCTATCTCATGTTTGTTGATATGTTTCTACATACTCATAATGCTAGGTAGCTAGGGGTATTGTTCTAAGAAGCACATAAAATTCCTTCGACCACTCCACTAGACTTACTTTAGTATATTTTTGGGTGTATTTGTATGCACATGATTTCATTTATTAACATGATCATTTAATGAATGCATGTAGTATGATAGAGGTATTGTGTGACGTGAGGCTTGTGAGCTTAGAGTTCAGAATGTGTTTCTATTCGTAGGTTTCAGGTTTTGTTGAGTGCGATGGGAGAACGACATCATCGGAAGAGTCTCAGCGGATTACCAGAGTACAGTGATGACGATATAGTTGGCATGTAGAGATCATGATTTGAAATGAGTCAACTTATAACATTTTAATTCTTTATTTTATTTATTGAGTTTCTAAATTGGGTCCCATTTTTTGTAAATTGTTATGATTTCATATATTGTATAAATATTTTAAAGTGAGTATGGTTTAAAGGAAAATAATTTTGGGTTAACCACTTCGGTGGTCCTGTGTGGCATTCAAATCCATGGGATTTGGCTATTACATTAGCAATTTATCACTACTAATTTGGTTATGTTATGCTTATTTTCGTACAGAGATTTATTTTCTAGAACCATAAGTAAAAGGGCATATCGAGGACATGGGTACGACACGGTCTGACGTGGCAGTTTCTAAAAGGTCAAGTCAACATTGGGAAGATTCTGGAAGTAACCCAGATAGCATAATCCAAGGAGATCTTTTAGGAATTCTAGTTTTAAGTTTGAATTTAAAACATTTGGAATTATCTTTAGGATTATTTTGCATTTGAATTTATTTATCATTTTAGGGATTTGGAAGCATATAAATACCCTCATTATTAGGGTAACGCTTAGACATCTTGAGTTTTATTTTGTTAATTTGTATTTATTTTTAATCAAAGTTCTTTTTTTTTCATTTTTGTTTTCCTTTTCTTAAGCTTTTACTGTTTTCATAAAAATGCTAAGTATGATTTCGATCATGCTTGGCTAATTTTCCTATTTAGCCGAGAGCTAGCGATGACTCAATTGCGAAAGTGAGTTGAAAAGAACTTAATAACTTCGGGTAACATTCTCAGCTTTCTGTAAAACTAGTTTGGCAATCGGCCTTACTTTTAAAAATCTTAACACTTTCAGTTCAAAAAGTCGACGTTGGTCTGGATGTTATTTTGATTTAAAGTTGGGAGGAAGCATCGACTGATAGTCAGTTTGACTTCCTGGAAACACACTTAGCGGCAGTCCGCTAAGGGAAATTGAGATCATATTTAATTTTCAATGAGACAACATAATCTGAATCGAACTTTTCTAAAACTTAATCTAATTTGCTCTAATGGCAATATTTGTGGTTAGTCCATTCAAGGACCTAATTTCGAAGAGTGAATTGGAAAGATCGGTTACAAAAGAGAAAAACAAGTTATAAGGGTTGGCCTTATAGACTGTAACTGACATGAATCCTGGAGTAAAATCCATTTCGATGATCAAATGGAATTGAAACAAAGCTAAGCTCAAGGCTATTTTCTCATAATTGCTTTCAAATCTTTTATTTTCACTGTTTGCATTTACTTAATTCTCTTCAATTCTTACTCTATCAAACTCCCCTCTTATATTTACTTAATTCTCTTCAATTCTTACTCTATCAAACTCCCCTCTTTTATTTACTTTTTGTTACAAGTGCCTGGATCAAAATCGACACAACTCTACATCATGAATTTCTAAGTCCCTGTTGGTCAACCATTTTATTCTCTATACTACTCTTATTCTTATATATTTTTATTTTGAGAAAAAGATTTTATCTGACGAGTAAAACGACTCTTGTCAATGAAATTTTTATCAAATGAATCAATTTAGTTCATATGATAAAACAATTAAATAATATTAAGTTTTAACATAATAAAAATTATCATTTATTGATTAACATAATTAATATTTTTAAATACTTTATAAGTGTACAACTAAAATCTTTTATTTAAAGTTAAACTGATAATAAATAAATAATTTTCATGTCATTTTTAACAATAAATATTACTCATTTCAGAGAATTTTTGTATTCAATTCAGAAGTAAAAAAACTAAAGTTATAGTCCAAAACTAGGGGTACATATGAAACATGTAGGTATATAATAAATTGGTTGGTGAAACTACTCTTTCAAGTCTACAGAATTATATTATTATTGATATTAAATTATTATTATTTATTGTAAAAAAATATTATTATTTATAAAGTTTCAAGTCATGTAGCTCTAAGAATGGAATGAGAGCTTATCGTATCTTAAAAATTTAAAATTATTATATATTTTATATTTTTCTATATATATTTTATTAAAAAATATTTTACCCTTTAAAATTTTATATTTAACTTCTCTAAAATTTTATAAGTTAAAATTTCGTCCCTTAGCGTTAAAATCCTTTTGCTATGATGAATGGTCCTACGGCTGTATATGCCCAAATCCAAATACCAATTATTATAATTTTTTCGGGGAAAGTGTGAATTATTACGAATCAAGGAAATAACTATAATACTTCGATTATAAACTTGTACTGTCCAGAGGACCCCCCCCCCCCCCCCCAATTTCTTTTTTTTTTTTGGAAAATGCCATAAGCCCCTTCAAATTTTAAAAAAGTTTTAATTTGATTTCTTAAAACTTTTGTAAAAATGTTATCAAACCCTTAAATTTTCTATGAAAAAAGTATTAGCAGTTTTAAGTCCTTTAAAAAAATTTATTACGCCCCTAAAAATTTCATTAAACCTTTAAAAAATTTGAAACTTTTTTATCAAATCTTCACAAAAATTTTAAAAAAATTAATATATATTAGAAAAATATTTTTATTTTAGTACTTAAAATTAAATAAAATATATATAAATGAATAAAACTAAATTATATATCATTATGCCCAAAAAAACAATATCATTTGACCTACATTTTCTCAATAAGTCAAAGGTTTTGGCCCTTTTTTTTCATAATTTTTGGGTTTCATGACTATTGATTAACGAATGAGTCTACAGCACTATAAATAGTCACTAAACTATGAAAAATGATCTTTTTGGTCATTTAACTTTTCCAAAATTATAAAATAAATATAAATTTTAGATTTCGTTAAAAAAATATTGACATTTGACTATCGTTAAGGGTTAATGTGACATATTAAATTAATAAATATAAATCTCATTTGCTCCATCAATTGTGATTAAAATTTTGTTTTTTTCAATAATTTTAAGTAATAATCCCAAAAAAGTTTAGAAAAATATTTTTTAAAATATATGGATTTTCGAAAATTTATTTTTGAAATTATAAATATATTTTTAAAATCATATTCAAAACTATTAAAAAAATTTGAAGAATTGAATCACATTGTTTAATAAAAAATGATTTTATTTTTATAACTGAAATTATTGGATTTCAAAAATTATAAATTTTAAAATTTCAAATATAATCATAAATTTTTTTGAATTAATAAAAAAAATTTAAAAATTATAATTTTATGAATTAAAAGATTAATTACAATCAATTAAAAAGATTAATTATAAAGTTATAATTAAAAAATACTTTTATAGTTTCAAAAATGAATAATATATATATATATATATATATATATATATAATTGATTTTTTTAGGATTATTATATCAAAATATTAAAAAAATATCAAAATGAAATTTAGTTTATAATTGAGGGTTGAATGAGATATTTTTATATTTAACATGTTAAGTTATCTCTTTACTAATAATTAAAGATGTGATATTCATTTTGTAATACAATTGAGCGATTAAGTGAATGAAATATTATGTAAATTTTAAAAGTTCAATGTTCAAAAGGAATATTTTAATATCATTTAATGACCATTTAAAAATTTTACCTTCAAAATTAGTAGTACATAACATGTATTGTAGAAATTTTCATTGATTAACACTAAAAGGATCCAAAAGAAATTATCTTTAAAACTAATAATACTTTTAAGACAATTTCACAATTCTATTAGCCGACAATCGTGCATGATTGTGGGCTGCATATTACTAGGAATCATTTCATTCCATGGTTCTAGACCAGTAGATATGGCCAAAATTATAGCATAATAAAGAAATACTCAAATAATAGAGCAATATTTATATAAAGAAAAACTAGGAAAGTGGAAGATACAATGAATTGAGCAGAATCAATCAAGATAACGGGTTGCTATGATATTTTAATTGATTGCCCTCCAACTTTAAGGTGATTATGAAAATTTTAAACTTTATAAAGGGTAAATTGTTGAATTAGTCCTTTTCTTTTATACTTGTATATTTCTATTCTCAAAATCTATTACAGTCCATATGATTTTATTCACGATATATATAAATAATTATGTTTTTATAATAGTAAAATTATTTCACAATGTATAAAATTAAATTAAATAAAAGTTTAAAATGCAAATTTTGAAAACGAAAGGTGAAATGACAAAGTTTGAAGCGTTAAACGAAAGGACAAAATAGAAAGGAACAAAAACAGGGCATAGAGTAAAAGGCAGGGAGGCAGAACATGACAAGGAAACAGTTGAAACACTAAATAAATAAATAACCAGAAATAATTGATCTAGGAGATGAAATAATTTTAGAATGAAATATGTTTTTAGTACTTAAACTATCAGTTTTGATCTATTTTAATATTTAAAATTTTAAGTTTTTCAAAATCATACCCACGGTTATAAGTTTATCAGATTTAGTACCTAAACTATCAATTTTGATCCGTTTAGTACCTAAACTTTTAATTTTATTCAAAACTTAACGTTAATTTTGAACGGCGATACTAAAATGAAACAAAACTAAATTTTAGGTATTATTTTAAATAAATCAAAATTTTAGGTACTAAAATGAATCAAAAACTAATAGTTTAGATATTAAATACGTAATTCACCCTAGATTTTAATTTTAAAATCAAATGTTATAACCTAAATAAATTTTTTGAATCGATTTGATGTGATTATAAGGTAATATTTGTTCAAAAATAATCTTAACCAATTTATTATGAATTTGAATACTTTATAAACGTAACTACTTGAATATAATGTTTTTAAAGAACACAATATTTTTTATCACTAAAATTGTTTAATGAATTCTAGATCGGATAATTTTAGATGAAAAGAATTGTCTTGGGATAAACTTTTCTAATTTCTAAATTAATTTAATTGATTAAAAAAAATTAAATTAAATTAAGGGTAAATTACACTGTTGGTCACTAATGTTTGAGGTAGTTTTTGTTTCCCCACTAATGTTTCAAAAGTTACAAATCAATCACTAATGTTATCCCTTGGTTACAAATTGGTCACTTAATGTTAACAGTCGTTAATAGGTGTGACGGAAAACATAGTTAGCGCGTTAACTACTGACATGGATGGGTTGATTGCCACGTTTAAAAAAGGGTAAACACAAAAATGGTCACTAATGTTTGATTGAATTTTTGTTTTCCTCGCTGAAGTTTCAAAAGTAGCAAATTGGTCACTAACTGTATCGATTTGTAACAAAACAGTCACTCGTCGTTAACCTCCATTAACGTGGGTGACGGAAAACTTACGTGGCCCATTAAGTGTTAACCTGTCAATATTTTGTCCGTTTTCTTTGTCACACTTTCTATTTCCTTAAGCTCATATTCTATTTTTTATGCTATAAAGATATATGTAAAATCATTCTTCCTTGGTCGATCAAACCCTCCATTATAAAATAATTTTAGTTATTTTAAGGGGATCAAAGTTATCGAAAACACATATCCAAATCTTGTGATAAAAAACTTTTCTACGCTGACATCATTATAAACAAGCTAAGTAAGAGTTGTTTTACCCATGTCCTCATGCTAAAGATAGAGAGGACGCAAACTCCATTGTTTCACCAGTAAGCATCAATGGATGGAAGATACCATAAACCATACTCAAAAGTTTAGTTGACTCCGAAATGAGTCGTAATCATGATTTACATTATTAAAATATGAAACCATGAATCCTTCACCAACAAATCTACTCAAATCTGTTTGCATTCTCACGATAATGAATACCTTCAGTTTCTTATTCTTTATTATGCTACACACTAGTCCTCGGATTCATATTACCCACACATCTTAAACAAAATGACCAGATAATTAGATATTAAGTTTGTATACTTGGAACAACATTATGGACAAGATTAGTAATTAAACCCCTCTTTTTTATTTTTTGAATAATATTGTTCTCTTCCTTGTTTATTTGCATCTGTAACTCTTTTTTCTTTGACTTTAAATTTCACCAATAGAGTTGACATTTTATTACTTGGGATGGGATCATGGGAGGTTTATTTTCAATATTATTTTTAGTTAATCTCGCTATAGGTTGCACCAATCATAAATTTCAATTTTCTCTTTGAATTAATTTGTGTTGTTTCTAAATCATCAAACAACCCATCTTGTTTCTAATCCAACTATTTTTGGCTTGTTTAACTTATGATCACCAGGAGGGTGATCCTACTTATGTGCGAGCAACTTGTGTATGTAGCTTGAAACGTCTTGGTGTTGAATGTATTGATCTTTATTATCGTCTTCCATTACTTCTGTAATGGGTGGATCTATGGAGTATGTAGTTAGAGACAACGAGAAGCAATAAATAATTTATTTGCTCAAAACTAATAACTCTAATGGAGTTTACGTCATTTTCATCGCTAGCACGAGGACACGGATAAAAAAACTTTTGTCCAGTTTGTTTACAATGATGTCAGCGTAAAAAGTTTTTTGATCACAAGGCTTAAAGTAACCAAAACTATTTTGCAATGGAGGGTTTGGTCAGCTAAAGGAGGATGATTTTATAGAGAAGAATTTCATAGCATAAAAAGTAAAACATGAGCTTAAAGAAAGAGAGAGTGACAAAGAAAGTGGACAAAAATGTTGACAGGTTAGCACTTAACGGGCCACGTAAGTTTTTCATTACCCACATTAACGGAGATTAACATTGAGTGATTGTTTTGTTACAAATCGATAATGTTAGTAACCAATTTGTTATTTTTAAAACTTTAGTGGGCAAAATGAAAACTTACTCAAATATTAGTGACCATTTGTTTAGTTTACCCTTTTTCTAACATGATAGTCAACCCATCCATGTCAGCAATTAACGTGCTAACTGTATTTTTTGTCACGCCTATTAACAATTCTTAACGTTGAGTGACCAATTTATAACCAATCGATAACGTTAATGACCGATTTGTAACTTTTGAAACATCAATGGAGAAAACAAAAACTAACTCAAACATTAGTGACCAACTGTATTGTTTACCCATAAAATAACAACATGTAAGTGACCATGTCCCTACTTCTTATAAAGACCGCACCTATTTCATGCCTCATTGGCTTCTCCATGCCATTCTCATGGACAGTAGTTGTCCCACATCTCTGAAAAATATCATTACTATTTTTACTTTTATTTTGTTTGTAATTAACAAGGTTAAACTATACTATACTCACTGAATTGTTTCGTTATTTAAATTTAGGGTAAAGTACTTAAATAGTCCTCTGATTATATGATGTTGTTTTGTTTTGTTTTTCAACTATTAGAAATTATGGATCATTTTTTTGTTAAGTCCCTCTCACTATTAAAAGTTATAAAATAATCATTTGACTATTCATATATTTCAAACTTGTTCTTTTTCATTAAGAAATTGGCGGCCATTTGAGTTAGGCGTTAACTTATTGAGTGAGATATGATACAAGCTAATCCCAAACTATTTGTGTAACACACCAAAAATTGGGTTAAATTGAAGTGTTGGTAAGTTTACTAGTCTATTTGAGAACTCTTTAAAACTATGGGGTTTTAGATTATAATTAACCCATAATTTTTGGGGTTTGAATACCCAAAACCTACATTCATGGTTATTATTTGGTATTTTTAAAAAAATGGGCACATTAGTCGGATCTCTCTCTATTTTCTCTCAACAAAATGTTTTTGGTTTTTCTTCGATTCATTACTAACCGAGAGATGGTGTTCGACACCTCTGGTATCATTATGTTCGTCTCATCGACCCCTTAGATCGAACCGACTGGGATGGTCACTGACCTATTTGATCGACCCGTTTGATCGATCCATTGACCCGTTTGATTAATCAAATTAAACTATATTCTGTTAATTGGATATATTTTGGAAACCGAAATGGTATAACATTTGTATTACTCTGATTCAGACTATCTCAAGAGAAAATAGTCAATTTTGGGTATTACTCTGAAAATAAGAAAATTGTAATTCTATTTATGCCTAGTTTATTTCAACTTATACAAATTTCATAATGGATTTGTGAATGAGTAATTGAGTTATCTAAGAGGAGGATTATGGGACCTGACCTTGTAAAAGCTTTGATTGACAAAGATCTTTTACTAATTAGGAAAGAAGTAATGGTGAGTTCTGTGTGGGTGACTGATTCTTTCAGGGGATAACTTCTTTGAAGGGTGTACTCAGATTTAGCCATAAGGGACGATTGAGCCGAGGTTTATTGGACCTTACCAGATTCTGTATTCAATATGACCATTTACATATCAACTTGAGTTACCGTGTAATAACCCAAACATCGGGTCGGTGACCATAGTGAAAGGATTTAAAATTTGGTGGGTTAAATTTAGTAAATTGAAAAGTATAAGGAATGATTTAGGAATTTGTGTTTAAGACTTATTAGTAAGAATGAAAGAATGGACGGGAAATTTGGTCTTTTAGAAGGAATAAATTTAATATTCATTTTATTTAGGATATTTATTAAGGGGATAAGAGGAAAATGGTAAAAACTAAAAATTTGGTTCTACTTATTCTTTTTCTTTCGTACTCTCCGTACTCCTCATAGCAAATGTAAGGTTTCTTAAATGTTGGGTTTTCCTTTTTTTTATGGGATGATTTTGAAGCGTTAAGTGATATAGAAGCTTAAGGAAAGTTTAAGAGTGAATAAAACTAAGAGACTAGTGATTTATTTGAGATTTAAGAAAGTGAGTTTTTAAATAGTTTGATGAAATATAGTCAGTTATTGAAGTTTAAAAGTATATTTGACTTGTCAAAGAAGTAAATAAGAGATTTGGAGCCTTAAAAGTTATTAAAAACATGTTTAAAATTTGGGTGTGATTTTTAGTTTTAAGGGTTCTTTGGAGTTTATTGGATATTATAGGGAGATTTATGGATGTAAGTTAGTTGGATTAAGTGATGATGAGTTTAATGGTATGGTTGGAGATAAGAGCAAGAGATTTAGGGAAAAAATGGGTAAAAATCGAAGTGAAATATGTAAAATATGGGTAAAGGTATTGGTACTGGTAAAACAATATTGATACTATAGGGTTAAATTTGAGGAAAGAGGATGAACACGAGGAACAATATCGATACTGATGTAAGTAGTATCGATACTGATGTGGGGGTATCGATACCAAGAGGAAGGTATCGATACTATAATTAAAATATGGATTCTAGAATGCAAAAATGGTATCGATACTGAAGGGAGTATCGATACCATAGTATAGAAGTATCGATACCATAGGGGGGTACCGATACCATTCAGTCTGAAATTTTAAGTTAGGATGAACTTTAATGGAATTCAAATTAATAGACTTTTGAGTATTATTACATTGGATAAATATTAGTAAGTATACTAACATTTGTATTATATGTGTGATTATGAATGTTTGTATAGATCGTAATCAAACTCCTGAGTCAACCGTACAAAAAGGTAATGATAAAGTCGCAGAATAGTTGGACGTCATTGAGACATACCAGGTGAGTGCATTTATTATATACTTATATATTATGAGAGTCATAGATGTATTTTGTTTAATGCATATGTTGCATTACCGTATCTGCACTATCTGTGCAACTCACGTAATTCATAATGAGTTTGTGAATTACCGTATCGACACTTTGTGTGCAACCCACGTAATTTATAACGAGTTTGTGAATTACTGTATCGGCACTATGTGTGTAACCCACGTAATTCATAATGAGTTTGTGAATTACCGTATCAGCACTATGTGTGAACCCATGTAATTCATAATAAGTTTGTGAATTACCGTATCGATACTATGTGTGCAACCCACGTAATTCATAATGAGTTTGTCAATTATCGTATCGACACTATTTGTGCAATCCACGTAATTCATAATAAGTTTTTGAATTACCATATCGGCACTATGTGTGAACCCACGTAATTCATAATGAGTTTGTGAATTACCGTATCGACACTGTGTACAACCCACGTAATTCATAATGAGTTTGTGAATTACAGTATCGGCACTATGTGTGCAACCCACGTAATTCATAATAAGTTTGTGAATTACCGTATCGACACTATGTGTGCAAACCCACGTAATTTATAACGAGTTTGTGAATTACCGTTTATGCACTATGTGTGCAAAACCATGGAATTTATAACGAGTTGTAATATTCAATTCATATTTTGATAGTTATGATATACTTATGTTTAAATTCACCTCATTATTATTATGCCTCACTAAGTGAATACTTAGCGTGTGTTGATTTCATGCATAGGTATTAGTACTAGCGGAGTAAGGAATGCAACTGACATCATCAATCAATGGTCGGCTCATCAGAAACTGTGTGACAAATATGTCTACTTTTGATGTTATTAGATGGCATGTAATAGACTATGATAATGCTCTGAAAAGTATTTGACTTATGATGATGTAATATTTAATATGTTAGAATTTTAAGACTATTTTACATACTTTAAGTTAATAAATATATTATTATTATTACTTTATAATCTTTTATGAATTGAAATAAAATTTTACTAGTTTGAAAAACAAGATGTTTTAAAATTTATGTGACATATGTGAATTGTGTACGAAAATATATACTGAAAATGGGTGTTACATTTATTGGTATCAAAGCTACAGGTTTAGCCGATTCTCGGTCGAAACCGATTGTATTTTACTGTAAAAATGGTCTACATGCCTCTAAGATGTCAAGGTTACTAATATGGTGTAGTTAGAATATGATTGATGCCAATACTTACTAACTTGAGTATTATCATTATGTATATTCTATCAGATGTCAGAATCTACGAATTCGCATAGAGCGAATGATTAAAAAGTTAGAGAATGGTTGGGTAGTGAGAGCTATTAAGCTAATAGCGAGCATCCGATCCCGTTTGAAAATGCTAGTGTACCGATACGTCAGGGTATGTCAGTGCCAGAGTTTAGAGCTTTTATACAGGCTCTCGATGCAATCTTAACTCGATTTCAACCTCCTCCGCCTTCCCCTACTCCTCCAATACCACGGATGTTAATCGTAAAAGAGATGAAAATTTAGGATCTCCTGAGTTTAGGAGAGAAGAGGATAAAGGTCCTATGGATGCTGATTTATGGTTAAACGATGTTATGATGATGCTGGAAAGTCTTTAATGCTTAGATTCTGAAAAGTTGGGAGGAATTATATATTTACTTCGAGGATCAACTCGAGTGTGGTGGATAAGAACTACGATGTATGCACCATCTGAGCAAGTGACCTAGCAGTTCTTTCAGGATGAATTTAAGAACAAGTACATCGATGAGCAGTTTATGCGGACGATACTGTTGAAGTTTCTTAATTTGAAACAAGTTGATCGAGCAGTACATGAGTACGAGGTTGTGTATAACAAGTTGAGTCGTTTTGCTACTGAAGTAGTTCTCAATGATAAGGCTCGATGTGATTGATTCATCGAGGGTTTGAGGCCTAAGTTGAAAGAGATGATGTTGGGTTTAAACTTGCCTAGCCTGCAAGAAGTTATTAATCGAGCTAAGGTCATTGAAAGAGCTCAAGATGAGGCTCTAGTTACAAAGTAGGGTATGTAGACAGGAAAAAGGGTTGGAACATCTTCAACTTCCTATTATGCTAAGAGAGGAAAGGGTTTGAGTTTTTGATACAATAATAAAGATGGTTCTACTGCAGCTTCACAGAAGAATAATCAATTATAGTCTTTTGCTGCTAGCTTGGGTAGAATGGTTGGAGAACAAAATAATCCATGTCAGATGTGTCACAAATCACACTGTGGGGTATGTAAATTTCTCACTGGCGCTTGTTTCCATTGTGGTGAAATTGGTCATTATGCTTAAAATTGTCCAAAGAGATCCGGAGATAGATCAGTGCAAACTAAGAGATCATTAGCAACATCGAATAGAAGTAGAGGAAGATGTGGATCCGGCGGATAATCTGAGTCAACTCAGCGATAAGAGACTCGGGGTTTGACCCAAATTTATAATATTAAGACTAATGAGGATCGGGATGACCCAGAGATTTTAACAGGTACATTCCATCTTTTTTATGAATTTGTATTTGTTTTGGTTGATCCTAGTTCTACACACTCTTATATTAGTACAAAGTTGGTTATAGCTAGAGGAATTCCTTTAGAACCAATCTTTAGTGAAATAATAGTGGTAAACCCTATGGGTCGGTCATAGTGCAAGGGTAACTCAGGTATGTAGAAAATACCCGAAAAAGATTCAAGGGATTGTGTTCTTGGCAAATTTCATAGAATTACCTTTCTAAGAATTTGAAATTATTTTGGGCATGGATTAGTTGTCTCCACATCATGGATGGGTTTATTGTCGCAAAAAACGTTTATTTTTTGAAGGATGCGGAAATCTCATAAATTATAGTAATTGGTGAAAAAACGAAATCACCATATAATGTGATATTAGCAATGACTTCAAGGAAAATGATGTTGGAAGGGTGTACAATTTTTCTTGCTAACGTGATAGAAACTCGAATATCGGAAGCGAGATTAGACGATATTCCAACAATTAGGGAGTTTCTGGATGTTTTTCCGGAAGAAATACCGGGCTTACCTCAAGACTGTGAGGTGGAATTCCAGATTGATGTTTACCCGGGTACAGAACCTGTTTCTATGGCTCCATATCAAATGGCTCCATATCAAATGGCTCCAACTGAGTTAAGAGAATTAAAGGCCCAATTGCAAGAGCTGCTCGATAAGGGATTTATTAGACCCAATGTTTCACCTTGGGGAGCACTTGTGCTTTTTGTGAAAAATAATGATGGGTCTATGCGATTATGCATAGATTATCGATAATTAAATAAGGTAAGAATAAAGAATAAGTACAATCTTCTGAGGATTGATGATCTGTTTGATCAACTAAAAGGCACAACAGTGTTATATAAAATAGACCTTCGGCCATGATACCACCAATTAAAGATTAAAGACAAGGATATTTTAAAGATGACTTTTTGGACTCGACATGAACATTACGAATTTGTGGTGATGCCATTCGGATTGACTAATGCTCACGCAACATTTTTGGATTTAATGAAATGAGTATTCCAACATTACTTAGATCAATTTTTAGTGGTATTTATCGATGATATTTTGATGTATTCAAAGTCAATAGAGGAGCATGATACTCATCTTCGTATTGTTCTTCATACTCTTCAATAGAAGAAGTTGTTTGCCAAACTATCAAAATGTGAATTATGGTTAGTAGAGATTGCTTTTCTTGGCCATATAGTCTCCGCAGAAGGCATTAGAGTAGATCCCAAAAAGATTCAAGCTATAGTGGATTGAAAACCCCCAAAGAATATTTCTGAAGTTCAAAGTTTCTTGGGGCTTGCTGGTTATTATCGAAGGTTTGTGAAGATTTTTTCAATGTTAGCTTCACTGCTAAATAAATTGTTGAGGAAAGATGTGCCTTTTGTTTGGTTGGAGAAATGTCAAGAAAATTTTGAAATGTTAAAGAGGATTTTAACAGAGGCACCAATGTTTGTACAACCTAAGTCGGGTAAAGATTATGTAGTTTTTAGTGATGTATCCTATAATAGATTGGGATGTGTGCTTATACAAGAAGGGAAAGTTGTGGCTTATTCCTCGAGACAGTTGAAGATTCACGAAAGAAATTACCCGACACATGACTTAGAATTTACAGCGGACATGTTTTCTTTGAAGATTTGGCGTCATTATATGTACGATGAGCGGTGCCATATTTATACAGATCACAAAAGTCTAAAGTAGTTGTTGACTAAAAAAGAACTAAACTCGAGGAAAAGAATATGAATATATCTTTTAAAAGATTATGATGTGATCATCGATTATCATCTAGGGAAAGCTAATGTGGTAGCTGATGCACTTAGCCGAAAGACTTTTGCAGCTTTTTGAGCTTTGGATGCACATATATCATTAAAAGAAGATGGCGCATTGATTGCTGAGCTTAAGTTAAAGATGACGTTATTGGATAGGATAAAAGAGCTGCAAGAAATAGATGGACAATTTTAGATAAAAATTGCACAAGTAGAGAAATGTGAGACCAAAGACTTCAAAATCAGGACTGATGAATGTTTATATTATCGTGGAAGATTTTGTATTCCAGATAATGAAGAACCTAGGAAAGATATTCTCTCTGAGGCATACTATAGTCCTTTGACCATGTATCCAGGTGGAAATAAGATGTATTAGGATATAAAGAGTCATTATTGGTGGTCTGGCATTAAAAGAGCTATATAAGAGTTTGTTACAAAATGCCTGACGTGTCAGCAAGGGAAAGTTGAACATCAAGTGCCTTTTGGATTACTACAACCGATATCTATTCCTGAGTGGAAGTGAGAGTGAGTAACTATGAATTTGTTTCAGGGCTACCTTTGTCACCCAATAAAAAGGACTCGATATGGTAATTATGGACAGATTGACTAAGAAAACTCACTTTATTCCAATTTGAGTAGATTACTCGATGGATAAATATGCAGAGTTGTATATAAAGGATATAGTTCGACTACATGGAGTACCTGTATCGATAGTATCCGATCGAGATCCAAGGTTTACTTCAAGATTTTGGAATTCCTTATACGAGGCATTGTGTACTCGATTGAATTTTAGTACGACTTTTCATCCACAGAAAGATGGGTAGTTAGAGCGAACTATTCAGGTATTGAAGGATATGCTAAAGGCATGCGTGATTGAATTCAATGGATCATGGGAAAGATATTTGCCTTTAGCGGAATTTTCTAATAATTACAATTACCAATAGAGTATTAAAATGGCTCCATATGAGGCCTTGTATGGGAGGAAGTGTCGAACACCATTAAATTGGTTTGAGCTAAAAGATCGAGATCTAGTTGGCCCTGATTTAATGAAAGAAATGTAAGATAAAGTGTAAGTTATCCAAGATAATTTTAAGATAGCTTCCGATCGACAAAAGTCCTATGTTGATCTAAAGAGAAAATAGATTGAATATCAAGTGGGAGATAAAGTATTTCTGAAAGTATCACCTTGGAATAAAGTATTACGATTTAGACATAAAGGGAAACTGAGTCCGAGATTTATTAGACCTTATGAGATTTTAAAAAGGGTGGACCAGTAGCTTATCAGTTAGCTTTGCCTCCGATATGTACAAGATTCATAATATTTTTCACGTGTCAATGCTCAAGAAGTACCGATCATATCCATCGCATATCATCACACTAGAGGAAATAGAGATCCGACCAGATTTGACTTACAAGGAAGAACCAATGCGGATCTTGGCACGAGAAAACAAAGAACTGTGTAACAAGAAGATTCCTCTAGTTAATGTACTTTAGCAAATCATAAAGTCGAAGAAGCTACTTGGGAAAGAGAAGAGGACATGAGGAAGCAATTTCCATACCTCTTCGCATCATGTACATTTTAAAATTCAAGGACAAATTTTCTTAAGGGGAGAATTGTAATACCCCAAACATCGGGTCAGTGACCATAGTGAAAGGATTTAAAATTTGGTGGGTTAAATTTAGTAAATTGAAAAGTATAAGGAATGATTTAAGAATTTGTGTTTAAGATTTATTAGTAAGAATGAAAGAATGGAGGGATAATTTGGTCTTTTAGAAGGAATGAATTTAATATTTATTTTATTTAGTATATTTATTAAGGGGATAAGGGGAAAATGGTAAAATCTGAAAATTTTGTTCTCATTCTTCTTCTTCCCGTACTCCCCATAACAAAGGTAAGGTTTCTTTGATGTTGGTTTTTCCTTTTGTTTATGGGATGGTTTGGAAGCCTTAAGTGATATAGATGTTTAAGGAAAACTTAATAATGAATAAAACTAAGAGATTAGTGATTTATTTGAGATTTAAGAAAATGAGTTTTTAAATGATTTGATGAAATATGGTTAGTTATTGAAGTTTAAAAGTATATTTGACATGCCAAAGAAGTAAATAAGATATTTGGAGCCTTAGAAGTTATTAAAAACATGTTTGCAATTTGGGTGTGATTTTTAGTTTTAAGGGTTCTTTGGAGTTATTGGATATTATAGGGAGATTTATAGATGTAAGTTAGTTGGATTAAATGATGATGAGTTTAATGGTATGGTTGGAGATAAGAGTAAGTGATTTAGGCAAAATTTGGGCAAACATTGAAGTGAAATATATAAAATATGGGTAAAGGTATCGATACTTGAAGAGCAATACCAATATTATAGGGTTAAATTTGAGGAAAGATGATGAACACGAGGAACAATATCGATACTGATGCAAGTAATATCTATACTGATGTGGGGGTATCGATATCAAGAGGACGGTATCGATACTATAATTGAAAAATGGATTCCAGAATACAAAAATGGTATCGATACTGAAGGGAGTATCAGTGCCATAATATAGAAGTATCGATACCATAGAAGGGGTCCGAACCATTAAGTTTAAAATTTTAAGCTAGGATGAACTTTAATAGAATTCAAATTAATAGTACTTTTGAGTATTATTACATTGGATAAATGTTAGTAACTATACTAACATTTGTATTATATGTGTGATTATGGATGTTTGTATAGATCATAATCAAACTTCTGAGTCAAGCAGACAGAAAGACAAAGATAAAGTTGCAGAATAGTCGGACATCATTGAGGCATACCATGTGAGTTCATTTATTTTATACTTATATGTTATGAGAGTCATAGATGCATTTTGTTTAAAGCATATGTTGCATTACCGTATCGATACTATGTATGCAACCCATGTAATTCATAATGAGTTTGTGAATTACTGTATTGTCACTATGTGTGCAACCCACATAATTCATATTGAGTTTGCAAATTATCGTATCGGCACTATGTGTGCAACCTACGTAATTCATAATGAGTTTGTGAATTATCGTATCGGGAATATGTGTGCAACCCACGTAATTCATAATGAGTTTGTGAATTACCGTATCGGTACTATGTGTGCAACCCACGTAATTCATAATGAGTTTGTGAATTACCGTATCGGCACTATGTGTGCAACCCACGTAATTCATAATGAGTTTGTGAATTACCGTATTAGTACTATGTATTCAACCCACGTAATTCATAATGAGTTTGTGAATTATCGTATCGACATTATGTGTACAACCCACATAATTCATAATGAGTTTGTGAATTACCGTATCGACACTATGTGTGCAACCCACGTAATTCATAATGAGTTTGTGAATTACCGTATCGACACTATATTTGCAACCCACGTAATTCATAATGAGTTTGTGAATTACCGTATCGACACTATGTGTGCAAAACCACGTAATTCATAATGAGTTTGTGAATTACCGTATCGACGCTATGTGTGCAAAACCATGGAATTTATAATGAGTTGTAATATTCAAATCGTATTTTGATAGTTATGATATACTTATATTTGAATTCACCTCATTATTATTATGTCTCACTAAGTGAATACTTAGAGTGTGTTGATTTTACGCGTAGGTATTAGTACGAGCGGAGTAAGGAGTGCAGCTGGCATCGTCAATAAAGGGTCGCCTCATCAGTAACTGTATGACAACTATGTCTACTTTTGATGTTATTAGATGACATGAAATAGAATATGATAATGCTCTGAAAAATATTTGACTTATGATAATGTACTATTTAATATGTTAGAATTTTAAGACTATTTTACATACTATAAGTTAATGAACGTATTATTATTATTATTACATTAAAATGTTTTATGAATTGAAACAAAATTTTACTAGTTTGCAAAAACAAAATGTTTTAAAAGTTATGTGACATGTGACTTGTATATGGAAACGTATACGGGAAATGGGTGTTATATAACGTATGAACCTGAGTGTATTCGTGATTTCTTTCACGTTTTTACGTTAAGGCATTATCGCTCAGATATGTCTTATATTATTTCTGTTGAGGGTACTTATCTGAGACTTGACTTGTGTTTGAGGAGGAGCCTATTCATATTCTTACTTGTGAGGTTCGGGTTCTGAGAGACCGATGTATTTCGATAGTTAAGGTTCTATGGATTAATCGTAGCCTTACGGAGGCCACTTGGGAGATTCAACAGTCTATGGAAGAGCAACTCCCTCATCAGTTTCTGTCAGGTGAAATTTCGAGGATGAAATTTTCTTAAGGGGAGGAGATTTGTAATACCACAAAGTTGGGGCTAAATTGGAAAGCTTTTAAGTTTTTATGTTTAATTGTGAATTTTTAGAAGTTCTGGGACCAATTGTATAAATTACCCAAGTTTTGGGTATTACAAATATCTTTACCATCTCAATTTTCTTTTTTTCCCCTAAATAAAAGACATGTTTTCCCTATCTCTCCCCTTATTGTTTTTATGTTTTGTTAACGTTTCTGTCACCGTCTGTTCTCTATGTGTCTCATCGTCGGCATCTTCATCTTCACCTCATTGTTGTCGTTCGTCTGGTACCCTCTAGTTATCGCTTGCCATTGTCATCAGTGTCGGGTGAGAGGGTTTAGTTTTGGGTTTTCAAGAAAGCTTAATTTTTTCGCTCCCTTCCACGAACTGAACTCAATGCTTGTATGTCTCCCCATCGTTCTCCAATAAGTCTGTATCACCTCTATTCAGCTCAGCTCGACTTCGCTCGTTTGATTTGATATACGCGATCTAGTACTACTATTCGTGGAAATCGTAAGGCCTAGACGATATGGATTATCTCTTATAGTTATGTTCTCTAGACCTTCTCGATATTCTCGATATATTATGCTATTGTGTTATGTATTACCTTTTGAAAGCATTTGCAATAATTTGATTACAATTATCTGTGGCATTTCTGATTTTTGAATAATGTTGCATCACTCATGATCTGCATATTATTACATCCCTGATTCTGTATAGGCTTAGTCTCGTCCTGATTCTGCATGAGATTTTTTCTCTGTCCTGATTATGCATGAGATTTATTCCCCCTCCTGATTCTACATGGGATTATATCACTGTCCTGATTCTACATAGGATTATATCCCCATTCTATTTCTGTTTCGGATCCTTTTATGAGGGTTAAATTCCCATTCTGATTTCTTCTTTTGACTGGGATCCTCTTCGGATGGAACGTCCCTATCCTGTTCATTCGCGACGAGAGGTATGGTTGTGTATTATAGATGTTGCATTCTAATAGTTAAATCCTGATGTTACTATTTACACATTATTTGTGTTGTTATATATTTAATGATATTTCTGTTTACTGTAGAAGACACGCTGAGCCTTGTAGCTTATTCTATTTTTGTTTTTCCCTTTTCAAATTATCCAATTATATGACCAGTTTGACTATCGGAGGTGAAGTCTCGATTGTATACAGTATGAGTTTAGAATTTATTTTTTTTAACTTTTTTAAATGTGGCATGAATTTACTTCTGAAATTCGTATTTGGTAAATACTTTTAAAAGAATCTATTAAATATATTTTGTTCGTAAACCATTTATGTGATCGACGTGGTCACACTGATTTAGTTGTAACTCATAAGTTGGTCTAGAGGATACAATAATAGTAATGATAATATGACTTAATTAAAGGAAAATTTTTTAAAAGAAGGAATTTGATATCGTAATTATTGCATAATCAAAATATGAAAAAAAACACAAATATTCAAAGTGACTTTTCTGACAGATCACAGTTGAAGTTGAGAGCTAATAGACAGTAAAACATGAAATACTGTAGCAATACATTTTCCATTGGTTTTCTTATTATTAACCGTGGGTGTAAGGAATTTCATGTCAATAATTTACGAATAAAAAACCCAAAACATTCAACTCTCTTTTCCGACAAGTTTGACGCCCCGAAGAATCATCTGTTTTTTTTTCTTTGCTCATGTTTTTTTATTACAACCACTTCATTTGTTGTTGGACAAAGAAAACTAATTCTTAGCAAAAAAAAAAAAAAGAACAGAAAAAGTAAGAAAACGTCTATCTTAGTTGGAATTGGATTGTGTCCAAATCAGTTTTAAATCGCAGCCGCAGTTGTATTTTCAGTCATTTCGGATTACCGTAATTGTAACTCTCACGGACGTTATTAGGGGTTAACAGATAACTCGGACGGCGACGAAACTATTATTTTGACGATATCACGTTTTCGGAATATGATTTAAAACCCGGATCGAGATCTTGTGTAGAGCTACATATTCCAAGGAAAATTATCAGGTTTTTTTTCTTGACTTTGGAGTAATAAAGCCAGAGCCGAAGGTGAATATAATTTATAGTTTTCTTGTTTTTATTTGCTTTGAATTGTTTAAGTTAATCCTAAAGAGCAAATTTTCATTGGGATTTTCTTCTAATTTTTTAATTTTTTGTTTTTTTTCTCTTCCTTGATTCCGGGGTTTTCTGAAGAAAAAAAGTTGGTTGCTTTATTGGAATCCGGGCTTAAACTGTTAATATTAAGTGTAAAGTCTCAGGTGTTTTGAAATTGAAACAAGCTCATTAAGATTCTCAACTTTTCAGGAAATTCTTTGTTTCTGGGTTATTAAGGGAATTCTCTGGTTTTGGAAGTTAAATTCAGCTGAAGACCTCAGCTTTTAGGGTTGAAGCCTTGTTGGTTTCTTGGTTCATATTGAAGTTCTTTTGAGTTAAACGTAAGGTCTAAAGAGGGATTATCTTTCAGCTTTTATTTGAGTTTTTTTTTCATGTTGTTGGTCGTTTTAAGTTGCTAGCTTAATAAAAAAATCACATTTTTGTCTTTGGCTACTGGATTTTGGCAAGTTTTTGTTTCTTAATTGTAGGATGTGTTAGGTTTTAGTTTCAGCTGCCTGTGTGAAAGTTAATTTCTTTTTAGTAAGTTTTGCAAAACCATGAATATTTCAGCTTTGTTTAAAGATTTAAGCTTCTGGCTTGGTGTTCATTACTTGCCTTTTTAACTTCAAATTCTCATGTACTAGGGCTTGAAAACTTGGGGATTTTTGGAGTTCCAGCTCTCTGTTCATGGAATTGTTCTGATTTCTACTTATTTTTTTTTGGATGACTTGATATGCAAAAAGTTGCTTTCTTTTGCTTTGCCAGGTTCAGTTTCTTGGTGCTATCATGGATTCCCCACAGTCAGTTGTCTCACCATTCAAGAACTCTGTTTTAGTTGAGCCTGAGAATCAGAAACCGGAATTTTTCAGTACCAACACTGGCGTTTTATTGTCGAATGGGTTCGAGGTTAACCGAAAGGAAGAGAATACCATCGGTGTTCTCGACGTTTATGTCCATCAGGCAAGAGACATCCAGAACATCTGCATTTACCACAAGCAGGATGTGTACGCAAAGCTTTGTCTCACCTCTGATCCCCAAAGCACGGTTTCCACCAAGATCATCAATGGAGGCGGGAGGAATCCGGTGTTCAATGACAATCTACGCCTCAATGTTCGAACAGTTGATTCGTCTCTCAAAATCGAGATATTCATGATGAGTAGAGTGAAGAATTATCTTGAAGATCAGTTGCTGGGGTTTGCTTTGGTGCCACTTTCCGAAGTAGTACTCAAGAATGGGAAGTTGGAGAAAGAATTCTCGCTTTCTTCAACCGATCTGTTCCATTCCCCAGCCGGTTTTGTCCAATTGTCTCTTGCATATGCTGGTTTATCTCCAGATGTAATGGCTATCCCTGCAATGCCTAGAGATGTGGCTGCTCATGAAACTGTGAAGGATTCGGAAACGAGTGAGTGCGAGTTGGAAAAGATCGAGTTTCCGGATCCGAAAATCGTGAACGAGAACCAGATGATGGTTTCTGAGTATTTTGGTATCGCATGTTCTAATTTGGATTCTGAAAGTTCGGAAAGTTTCATCACTGCTGATGTTGAGAATCAGATTTGTTCAAACATTGGTGTTCATGTAGTGGAGAGCTTCTCAAATGCTTCCATCGATTCCATCGAAGCTCCCAAGCTTGATTCTCCTCCAAGTAGCGTGTCTACTAACGGGGTTTCGTCTCCATCAGGCGCTGCCAGCTCCGAGTCCGCAGAAGGTCCGGCTGCTTCGAAAACTTCCACTCAAGAACAAATGTCAGCCGCTAAAGAGAAAACTGTGGATGTTGGAGATTCCGACAGTCATTCCTCCGTGGCACAAAGCGATTGCACCGTGAAACCAGTTGTTTCCATTAACATCGAGGCCGAGCAGAAGTTGGTGCAACAAGACATAGTGGACATGTACATGAAGAGCATGCAGCAATTCACCGAGTCATTGGCTAAGATGAAACTGCCTCTGGACATTGATAACGGACCGACCAAATCCAAGACTTCAAGTACCCCTGATCAGAAAATTCAGGCATCGAAGAACACCGGCTCTCGGGTGTTCTACGGAAGTAGGGCTTTTTTCTAAACTTCCTTTTCCTCTGCTCAAGGGAAGACACACAGGTGACTTTAGAGTTCTAGGGTGGAGACTGGAGACTAAGTACTACTAATGGTGAAGTGTAATAATGTATCATGTAATGTGGTAATCTCGACTTTGTACTGTTTATTTAGCTTTGTTAAATTTCAACTTCTGTTAATATATATATAATATGAACCTTTTCATTTTATAATATTGCTGATTTTCAAATATGAAAATAATTGCTGAAAATCACATTCCATGTTAACCAGTGTAATTTCTGCATGTAATCATATTCTGTGATAATTGGTCCCACTTTCACATGGTGATTTGAAATAATAAGATATCATCGGACTTAATGTTATTATTTACTTCGCATTTCCATCATAAAAAGGCAATTGGCTAATATATTTGACATTCAATGCTGCTAACAAGTTTTTCCATTACCAGATAGATCAATAACTGATCATTTTATTGCATGTTCATTAACGGAAACTAAATAGGTACTTCAATGATTTCATTTTCTCTGATGGTCGTGTGCCTTCTGCAGATCCATGCAATATGTCCGTTGCCCCTGTATCTCACTCTCCATAACCCGAATTTATCTGTGATATCCTTTCCGGTTGAGCACCTCCCGTCCCTCAGAAAGTCCATCACCCATTGTTAGGCTGATCTTAGGTCTTGTTGAATGTCTCCGGTCTTGTTTCGGTTTCGGATTCCGTTTACTCGTCCCATTGCTGCAGTTCCAGCGGCTCCTGCAGCGACTGCTCCTGCTGCTCCATACATGATTGAAGAGTCGGCGAGATGGGCAACTTCCCTGCTCAAATCCGGTATAAGGTTTCCCATACAGGCTTCTAAATGCGCTCCGATTTTGAGAGCAAATGTAACCAGTTTCATGAACTTGGTCATGTATGGAACTACGCATTTTACTGCAGTGTTATCGACGTGCATTACTCCGCAACCAACCTGATCTTCAACAACATTCATTTCTTTCCTGTACTCACATAACATGTGCAGCTGAAGAGCAGTCATTCCGGAGATAACGGTGGTTACCAATCTCCTTGAGTAGTTTTAGGTTTGCATGAAATATAACATGTTGGGTACTTTCCGCCCTTCGACTTGAACATTGAAGTTCACAAGGTAGTTTACTTTGCGATGGAGCTCGATTAGGAGTCTGCTCATAATATCTCATTCCCTGAATCTCCTGTTTCAAATCTCTTATTTCTTGTTCAATGATCTTTAGTCTCTGCAATACCGTTTCCACTCCTTTGGCTATTCCACCAAAAGAAGGATCAACTTTGTCAGTCTCAACAGCATTGGATATAGGGTTCTCTTCTTCATGTGGGATTGTTTTTTGGTGGAACTTGCAGTTCCAAGGCAAGGTTGTACAGATCATGATATCTACAGTGCAAAACTTCCTGGAAATCATAATCCGATAGTGGTCTCTAGCTAAATCAAACCCAGCTCTAAGAACTACTTTGCCCGAATCGGACACCAAATCCAAGTGTGCTGATAAACATACATGCTTTCAGCTGGGACCGAGAGTAGTGCTTGTTTATGTTTTTGAAGGGGTACAAATTGGGATTTCCTGTACCTAGGAGGAACCAGGTTTTGCACACATTCTGGCCTCAAGATGTTTTCGATCAACGTTACACCATGGCAGAGGCTTTGAATTGCAGGAACTATGAGCCGGTTGATAAGCCAGTGTTTCGGTGAGGTTCTTGGTGGAGCACGCCAGGATGTCAATGTAGTAACCCAATTGTCCTCCGAGCTCTACTCGGATATGGATGCCGTTGATGTTTATAGCAATGAGGTATTTCTCAAGGCTATAAGTAGCTCCATGCTGGTTCTTCAATGCCATGATTTGATTATGAAGGTGCACGTGTATTTGCAAATACCGAACCGAGTGAGAAATTAAGAATAGGCATGATCATTAAAAAAACTTACCTTGCTAAAATGTTCTCATGGTGAACTAATTTTGTTAAAGATAAGAAAAATTCTTGCCTGTAAGCGGGGAAAGAAGCCTGGTGTAAGGAACATACGGCTTGAATCATCACACTGAAGATGTCTCCCTGCATAAAAGCAATCAGCACCACCTAATTGCCATTTCTGTGGTTTACCTCGGCCTTCTTTGAGAATCGAGGGAATCAATAGCAGAGAATCGGGATCAGACCGGTCTTGTTCATAGCATAGTTCAAGTTTCAAAATCATTTTGATAAGGTCATTGGCCTCTAAGTTCTCAAACACCTTTGAACCCATTCCTGGAATCTGACTATGCAAACTTCCTCTTAAAATATTCTCCAATTCTTTCCGGCTGATGAATCCGTTCCTGGCCGAGCTTTGCTTTCTAACCTCTAATTTTATCAGTTGACTCAGCACTTCACCACAAAACCATTCACAATCCAATATTAGGAAGCCTAATTCATCAAAATATATCACCTCGCCGATATGATGGAGACAAGTAGCAACGGCCCTCCTCCGCATTTCGATTTTCTCCTTATTATCATGTCGAGATCGAATCCTCAGTGGTGGAACTTTAACTTGGCACTGCTCAGCAAACTCTTTCCACTTCATAGCTGGCTTGTTATAGTTCTCTGATCTCCAGTCTGATAAAATTTGTATAAGATCATTGCAAAGCTGATAAACCCGAGGAACTCTCTGGAGAACAGTTTTGCTTGTTTTTCGAATGTGATGGGTGAGTTTACTGACCGATGCTGATGATCTTGCATGACAGTAAACACCATTGGATAGAAATCAACATAGCCATTGAACTTGTCTCTCAATTTTTGTATCAAAGTCAATGTGGTCTGCAAGTTCTGAGATGTTTGATTGACCTTGTCATAGTGAGTGAGAACTACTGCAATATTCGGTAGCATGAACTGCTGGACCGCCCTTTTCGAATTGGAAACGATGAACCTGAGCCAATATTGAAGGTCCTCTTCAATCTCCATCGGAGTCTTCGGTTCTCGGTTGCTTGGTTTCCTGAATAAACTCAATATGATGAGGAAAAACGACGCACTCCAATGCCCAGGAAACATGAGATCATGAAGAGAGTAGAACTCATGCTGACCGGCAAGATTCCATATCGATATCTTTGTGTCCTCATCTTTGAAAGTCTTTATCTTCAACTCTTCTAACAGCTTGTTCAACTGGATTTACAAGGGTTTTCACTTTCTCAATGTAGGGAAGCTTGGAAGAAGAGAAATTCTGTGATATCGAATTGCAAAGTGTGGCCTTACCTGCAAAGAGCAATGGAAATGATTATCTTCGAGCTCGGCATTAACAAGTTCTTAAAGAAGAAATGTTGAGTGATGTTAAAACTTACCAGCATACTCTTGGCCACAAAAGAATAATCTGCAGCTCTTGGGCTCGGTAAGTGGCATATCCTTTAGCAGATCATTTTCGGGTTCAGTTTCAGTCTTCCCATTGTGCCCCATTGATAAATCGCATCTACTTTTCCTGTATCATGCAGAGGCGTTCTAGCAAGATCGATATCTTCGATCCAAGGATTTATTTGTAGCGCCTCCATTATTGCCTGCAACACCCTTTCCCCTCTAACACCTTTGCAGCCTTGCAAAGACAAGCACCTCAAACTGGCGTTCTTCTCTAAGCTCTTGAATATTCGGAAAAAATCATCCGGTCTCATGCTCTGATCGTCGACGATCGCTAGCCGAGTCAAAGTTTCATTGGTGGTTAACATCTGCAGAATGGCTGCAAAACCAGATCTCCCCATCTTTGTTCTACTGCCTCCGAGTGTCACCGACCTTAGTGTAATGTTGGCTTGGCATTGCAAAGCAGAGAACCTACTCAACGGGCACAATAGATGCTCGACGCCTATACCATTGAATCGGTTTCCATCCAAATGCATGCGTTCAAAATTCCTGTTCTTGAATAGTCCAGCTGCTACATACACAATTCTCTTCTTTTTAAGGCCGGTTTTCGACAAGTTTACTTCTTTCAGGGTTTGGTTCTGCTCCAAAACCCATTGAATTCCTTTTCCCACCGTGATTTTAGGCGCACTCCGGTCATGTCAAGCGATGTAATAGTCGAATTCATACCGAGAGAACATGCACCCTGCAGGCACCCGAAACATCGATCTTGTAAATCCTAATAGTGCTGTTTTGAGGTACAAACTCAACCACCATGAAACTTGTCTCCACTCTCTCCACTCCCTACATGGACTTCCATGGCTCTATTCCTTGCTAAAACAGCGGATATAAGGGGTGTCTCTGTGACCGAGCTCGAGTCGAAAATCGTCAAAAGCTTCAGCATCGAGTTAGCTTCAATCATCTTCGAAAGCTCCTCAGCACCTTTCGATCCAATCGAGTCTTCCCATATCTGTAACTCTTCCAAGCTATCATTCACCTTTAGAGCAAAAGCAAGTAACGTAGCACCAATAGTCCCAATAAGTGATTCAGAAAACATAACCTCTTTTATTGCTCCATTTCTCTTCAAAGCATCGGAAAACTCCGATAAACAATCTTCCTCGAATCTGTTCGGAACACGAGTTGCTTGATGTTCAAATTACTATCCAACAACTCCCCAAGGTTTTGCACTTGTTGCAATTCCCATTCAACACAGTGAAACTCCAAGTTCCTAAGGGAGGACAAGGTACTTTTGGCTGGTCCTAGTATTATAAGAATGGGAGGGGGGGGGGGAGGGGAGGTATTCAAGGCAATCTGCAGAAATATTTATGTTCATGGAGTTTTCGGTTAATTTCTAGATAACAACCCGAAACAGGTTGAGAAAGTTAGAAGGAAATGCTGTGTAGGTTAAGGCTTTCGGTTTCGAATGCTCGAGGAACCCATTGAAACCGAATGTTTCACACTAGTAAACTGAACAGAAACTCCTTACAATCTGAGAGAAAAACAATCCCAGATAACATGACAAAGAACCAGCAACTCTTCCAGGGCATTACAAATTTTACGAGAAAATGGGAAAAATTAATACCCTATGGTTTGATGTACCGCTGAAGATGCCCGGTACATTAGCTGGAACTCGATCTTCAGGAGTATATATATCCCGCAATCTGATTGTACATCTCACTCGAATGCCAAGAAAACGAGCCTAAATTTTCACTATTACAATAGAAGAGAATAAAAACGAATTGAATCTCGAACCTCAAGGAAAATCCCTTGTAACTGCTCACTCTGAATGTGTATATTTCAAATCAATAACCCTCATTGAGATCAATTTCCTTGCAAGCTGCTGACATTTTAAATGGCAGTTGTATCGAATTCGCAAATCCATGGCCTGTTTTTGCAAATTTATTCACCCTATATCATAACTTCTTATACCTGAAAAAAAGATTGTCTAGGCAGCAATTCCTGGAAAAGAAACAAAGAGACGACCTCTCCAGCCTCGACATATCTGCATAAATATAACGGTCGGTATTATGACGTTAAACATAATATTCAGATAATTGAATTTCAGGACTGCTTAAAGAGAATATTACCCCTATTGGACTGTCTGCTTGCAACACTGTAACTTCCAACATAATCCTCAGAGGATCTTGCAGTAACATTGGAGGATGCGTTGCCAATCCCGTACTGAATGAGCTTGGACCATCCAAGTCCGGAGCTGTGGACTGCCAAGTTGAATCACCATAAACTGAACCGCTATGGTAAAGATCCCCATAAGACCCCTTAAAATTATCCATTGGTTCAGCAAAAGATGATGTCGGAGCTGCAACAGTGCCACTGTTTCTTCTGTATCTTCCACCTCCTATACCATAGTTGTCATCAGTACTCCTATAACTGGCAGTCCCACTAGTATAGCCAGAATCATTGCCTCCACTTTGCACAGAAGCAGCAGCACTCCAATTACCCCCACTACTCCCTAAAGGACCAAAACTCCCCCTTCCAATCCCCAAGAAGCACCAGGGTTGGAAGCATTTGTGGCATTGCTAAGGCCTCCATTCCCCCAGATATCCCGAGCAGTGGATCTTGAATTAGAATCGTTACTTCCGCTTCCAACACCATATCTAATAGGAGTATTATACCTGTTCGAAATCCCACCATAATAGGGGCTAATTATCCGCCCATATCCTAGACTGTTGCCAAAGTTGGAATTCCCAACATAGCCTGGGCTCATTCCTGAATCCATATCCATACCTAATCCGTATCCAGTGGTACTAAATGGAGGAAATCCGCTTCGACCAGTAGGAAGAGGATTAAACCTACCATCCATCCTAACACCAAAGTCCGCAAGTGGGCTAAGATTGTATCCCTGAGCAAAACTATTGAGGAAGTTGGCAGCCCTACTCAAACCATCATTAAATCCAATCAGGGTTCCAGGTGAGGCCAGGAGATAGTTTTTTAGGAACTGCCCTCTTGACCTCCACCAATTTCCCTTTAAGTTCATGAAATGTTTTATGCAGAACTGTATCCACTGCTTCCTCTGAATCATAAGTGATGAAACCAAATCCTCTCGGCCTTTGTGTACTATGTCATACATCACCACGGCGTCCGTAATTGTACCGAACTGATCAAAGTAGTTCTTAAAGTCACTCTTGGTGACCGATGAGGCTAAACCTCCGACAAAAATCTTCTTCATGCGTCCAGGAACAGGAAAGCCAGTGATGCCACTCATGTTCCGGTTTAAAATGTTCTGATCATCCCTAGGAACAACCTTCTTTGCCTCAACCTGAAAATTGATCAAACAATTGCACCACGTGCTCTATCCCAGTCTAACCATTGGTTACAAATTCACTCGAGCAAATTATATTCGGTACAGATATTCTAGTAGTATATTCGAAGAGGGGAAACATGCAAAATCCCAATTGAATCTGTAATGTCAAAGGTTTATCATAATCAACAAAGCTCTTACCATGAGACCATCGATCATATGCTTATCGGTAATTACATTTTCGGCAAAATCAGAATCAACAAAGACAATGAAACCGAAACCACGAGCACGACCAGTAAATCGGTCTCTCATGATAATCGCCTCCACCACTTCTCCATATTTCCCAAAATACTCCTTGAGACGTTACTCATGGGTGTCCCAAGATATCCCACCAATGAAGAGTTTACCAAGATCTGATTCCATCTTATCTGCAATCACCATCATCAACCACCAATTTCAATCTCGGGTCTAAGATAATCGTTCATTCCATTATCAACCATGATCAACCACCAATGGAATGAACATGTTTGCAATCACCATAATCAACAAACGAATATGTTCACGAACGTTTAAACTAACTCTAAACGAAATATTCACGAACATGTTCGCGAACGTTGAATGAACGAACACGAACACCTTCAAAATAAATAAACAACACGAACATAATATTGAAAAATTAAACGAACACAAACCAAATATGAATATGAATACCTTCAAATATAAACAAATTGTTAAAAGGTATTTTTACAGAAAAAATTCTCCAACTCTTTTATTCATCGTACAAATGATTTACAAAACTAAGGCCTATATATACACATCCATTAGCAGTTATCTAACAAACTAACAAATTAATAACTGCCTAACTAACTAAATAACTGAAATCTAACACTCCCTCTCAAGTTGGTGGTTAAAGATGTTAATTAACCCAAACTTGGAAATCAAGTATTCATGCTGTTGAACTCCCAAGGCCTTTGTTAGAATGTCTGCTTGTTGATTTGTTGTCTTCACATACTATGTTTCAATTATTCCTTCTTGAATCTTTTCTCGTACAAAATGACAATCAATTTCAATGTGTTTTGTTCTCTCATGGAAAACTGGATTTGCTGCTATTTGAAGAGCTGCCTTGTTATCACACATCAATTTTGCTGGTCCCATGTTCTTGAACCCAAGCTCACTTAGCAGACCTGTTAACTAAACTATTTCTGCAGCAGTCATTGCCATGCTACGGTATTTTGCCTCGACAGATGACCTTGCTATTGTATTTTGTTTCTTGGATTTCCAAGACAACAAGGAGTCTCCTAGTTTCACACAGAAACCTGTTACTGACCACCTAGTAGTCGGGCAAGTCGCCCAATCTGAGTCACAAAAAGCCTGAAGTTGGCACTGACTCTCTGCACTTAGCAACACTCCTTGTCCTGGCCTACCTTTGATATACCTGATCACCCTCAAATCTGTTTCCAAGTGTAATTTCCTTGGTTGCTGTATGAACTGGCTCAGTAGTTGTACTGAATAAGCAATATCAGGTCTTGTGTTAGTGAGGTAGATTAACTTCCCTATCAACCTTTGATAACTTGTTTTGTCTTCTAACAACTCATCTTCGAAGCCAATCTTTTATTCTGTTCCAAGGGAGTTGCAGCAGGCCTTGCACCCCTAGTCCAGTTTCTTCAATTAACTCTAATATATTTTCTTTGGCTTATAACTATTCCCTTTTCTGATCTCAATATTTCTAAACCAAGAAAATACCTTAGTTCACCCAGATCTTTCATCTTGAAATTTCTATTCAGAATATCTTTGAGTTGTTGAATCAGTCCACTGTCATTTCCAGTTATCAAAAGATCATCCACATATTTGAGCATTGTGACAATTTTGCTTTCTTGTGACTTAGTGAATAATGAGTAGTCAAACTTACTTTGAGAATAACCTACCATTAGAAGAGCCTCTGTCAGCTTCATGTTCTATTGTCTCGAAGCCTGCTTTAGCCCATATAAGGATTTTTGCAGTCTACACACCCTGGTCCCCCCTGGCTGCAAAAACCATCAGGCAAGGACATGTATACCTCCTCAACCAAATCACCTTGGAGGAATGCATTGTAAACATCCATCTGAAAAAGAGGCCATTGATGAATAGATGCAAGAGCCAGGACAGTTCTTACAGTGACCAACTTTGCCACAGGAGAGAAGGTCTCAACATAATCAACCCCTTCTCTTTGAGTGTATCCTTTAGCAAAAGACGAGCTTTAAACCGCTCCACTAGTCCATTCGAATTATATTTGATGCGATACACCCACTTACTTCCAATAGGAGTCTTATTAGAGGGCAGGGGAACCAATGACCAAGTATTATTCGATTCCAAAGCTAAAATCTCCTTATTCATTGCTGTAACCCATAAAGGATTTTGAATGGCTTCATTATAGGTCTTAGGTTCAACCAAATGAGAGATAGAAGAAAGTAAAGTTGAATTTTTACAGAAGATGAGAATAAGAAAGAAAATTAGAAATTGGATAAGTTCCTGGAAGAGAGGAAGATTGATATGACTGAACATAATCATGTAACCAAGCAGACTATTTTTTTGACCCTAGTAGAGTGTCTAGGAGGGATGGAAATAGTACTGGATGAAGACTTATCAAAACAGTAGGCCGAGGTGAAGGTTGAGGTAAAAAGAAATCATTTGTTGAAGCTTGAGGTGATGCAAACTGGTTTGAAGACCTATAAGGTATAGGGGAATTGGGATGGGTAGTGTTTAAGGGCATGACCAAAAAATCATAATCATAAACATCTTGAATAGGAAAAAAATAAGGAAGAAGAGAAAATTGGAAATTTAAAGGGGAAAATATCCTCATGGAACTTGACATCTCTATAAACAAAGAATGTTTGTTTCTCAAGATTAAACAGAAGGTAACCTTTTTGAGTAGTAGAGTAACCCATGAATATAAAAGGTATAGCTTTTGGAGAAAATTTGTCCTTGTAATTTGGTTGGGTGGCATAACATAAACAACCAAAAACTCTCATATGAGACAAATTGGGAGGTTTGCCATGAAGGAGTTCAAAAGGGCTTTTCCTAGCTAAAGTAGAAGAAGGCAACCTGTTAATGATATAACAAGCTGTGGTGACACACTCTCCCCAAAACTTAACAGGAACTTGGGAATGAAATTTAAGGGCTCTAGCTACCTCTAACAAATGTTTGTGTTTTCTTTCAGTAATACCATTTTGTTGAGGAGTATGAACACAAGAGCTTTGATGAACAATACCCAAGGAAGAAAAGAAGGAAGAACATTCATTAGAAAGAACTCAGAACCATTGTCACTTCTAATGAACTTAATTGTGACTGAAAAATGATTTTTGACATAGGCAAAGAACTGTTTTAAAGAGAGGATTGCATCACTTTTAAGCCTCAACAAGAAAAGCCAAGACATTCTTGTGTGGTCATCAACAATGGTGAGAAAAGACCTATAACCACTATGAGTAGAAATCCTATAAGGTCCCCATAAGTCAATATATATTAAATCAAAAGGTTTAGATGCTCTAGAAATACTCTGAGGAAAGGGTAACCTAGATTGTTTAGCAAGAGGACAAATAGAACATTTATGGACACTGTCAGCATGAAACTTATAAGACTGTAAATATGGTATTTTATGTAAACTAGAGAAAGAGGAATGCCCTAAACGAGCATGCCAAAGCTTAGTATTATTGATAGTTGAAAGACTCATACAATTTGAAGAATTACAATGTGGAACAGAAAAAAATACCAGAACCAAAAGTAGAGGAATCAAAAAAATACAGTCCGTGAGACTCTCTACCAATCCCCTTCATCTTTCCAGTGGAGAGATCCTGTAAAATGCAAAAGTTAGGATAAAAGGAAACATTACACTTGAGCTCTTTGGTTAGTTTGGAAACAGAAAGGAGGTTATGAGCAAAATGAGGAACAAACAAGACATTGGTAAGTGAATAATTCTGGTTAAGGTAAAAGGAACCTGTATGTGTAATGGAGCTGTTTGGCCATTAGGTAAATGAACAACTGAGAATCTGATGTGCATGGGACATGAGATATTAGTTTTTGAAAATCGGATAGCATATGGTCAGTAGCACCTGTATCTAATATCCAATTGAAAGAAAGACTATTATTTGTATAATCAATACCTGCAATATTTGCTGCTGGATCCACAGAAGGTTCCTTGTTCAAGAGGTGAAGTATCTGATCATACTGAGCTCGTATGAACATAGGAACAGTAGAGGCAGCATCTTGTTGTGACTCAGGACTCGATTGATTGTGAGGACCAAGCACATATCGAGTGGAAGTCAAAGCTACTTGACTGCCTTTCTTCTTGGAGAACTTGAAGTCAGTAGGGAATCCAATTAATCGATAGGAGTTCTCATGTTTATGCCCTCGAACCTTACAGTAATCACACACACAAGAGAATTTCTTTCTTCAGTGTTCCCAGTAGAGCTAGAATACAGCCGAGACTTCAGAGATTGGAGAGAGCAGAAGAATGAATCCTCTGTGACTCCTCCTGAACTAACATCGAATACGCAAGGTTCACAGAAGGTAATGGTTGTAGAAGCAAAATTTGACTTCGTACAGCAGTGTAAGTCTCATTGAGGCCCAAAGGAACTGCAACAATTTCTGTTGTGTGTATTGCGCAACCGTGCGTTGAGAAAGAGCACAATCGCAAGGAGAGATTGGGGCCAAGGCTTCATACTCATCTTAGAGTAATTTCAATCGAGTGAAATAAGCTGAGATTGAAGAATCACCTTGAGTTAGAAGCGCAATTTCACGGTGAATGAAGAAGGACCTGGAACCGTCAACCTTAGCAAATCTTTCCTTCAGATCCTGCCAAACCGAAGCGGCTCTGGACGCAAAAACGATCCCAGCCGAGAGCTCCTTGCTCATTGTATTGAGGATCCAGGATAAGACGAGAGCATTATATCTCTCCCATTGTGGATATAAGAACTCATCAAAATCGTCTCTTCGACAATCACCGGTGACAAAGCCGAGCTTGTTCTTCGCAAGCAGAGCAATCTTCATGGACCGACTCCATATCCCATAGTTTTTGATACCGAGAAGCTGATGCGAAACAAGAAGGAAGCCCGGTGCATCGGAGGCATGTAAGAACAACGGGTGATTGAAATCGATGGTGGAGGTTTCCATCGCTGCAACAGAGGAAAAAAAGGAGGAAAAAAGCCCCAAATCAATTTTGACCGAGAAGGAGAAAGTCACGAGAAATAAACTGACTCATGATACCATGTTAAAAGGTATTTTTACAGAAAAAGTGCTCCAACTCTTTTATTCATCTTACAAATGATTTACAAAACTAAGGCCTATATATACACATCCATTAGCAGTTATCTAACAAACTAACAAATTAATAACTGCCTAACTAACTAAATAACTGAAATCTAACACAAATGAACATGAACATATTTTGTTGGTTCAAACTCGGTTCATTTATACCCCTAATATTAATTAATAATTAAAAATAAAATTTGCAGGGCCAAGGCTACCAATTGCCCCTATGTTCCACCCTCGCAAGCCAATATATACACGTATGTATTATCTCTAGTTTGCTTTCATTCATGAAGTGAAACTACCAATAACAAAAGGGTGCCCATGTTTTAAACAAAGGGTGCTTCTACCATTAGACCCTAATTTTTTTAAAAAGTCCAAATTTTGATAGTATATATTTTTTTATATTTTTTAGAAATGCAGTGTCACAATACTTGTTTTACTATTGGAGTTCAGAATTTTCATTAAATAAATTAAATATCATTACATTACAAATTTAACAAAATTTAATAAAAATTATTAAGCCTAATTATTTTTTTAAAGAAAAATAATGAATGTCCAAAATAAATATAATGTTTATAACATTTAATTTGAAAAAAAACGCACAACATTAAATGGAACTAAACTAAAATTCTCAAAACGAAGAGAAAATTGCAATTTTTAAAACATTCTCAGAGAAAAAGTCATTTCCATCTTACTAGTGTATGGCTATTAAGCACTAGACCAATTGATAAACTTGAAAATTAGCTGACCTTATTCCCATATGTAATGGGGTAAGGGGGAGGTAGGGTAGTAGGCTACCCCCACGCTAGGTTGAGAGCAACTTCCGTGGAAGACCTCCGAAATTATGAATTGCCCTCCGTGGGACTCGATCCCACGACCACGAGGTTAAAAGCCTTGCGCTCTACCAACTAAGTTGGACGGGAAATTCAATTGATAAACTTGAAAATCGATGTAAATATATGATTTTAAACTCATTAAATTTCATCTCAATCTCATCTTATTTATCACTTTTGAGTAATTCTTATTGTTTTAACTTACGTAAAAGAAAAGAAGAGATGGGAAGAATTGTTTTTGTTGTGTTCTCATTGATCTTGATTCTCTCAATGCAAATCGTGGAAGGACAATCCAAAGAAGAGAAAAAAAGAGATTAAACAAAAAGAGAAAGCATAGCGTTTAAAAGAGGTCCAAGATGCTAATAAGAAGGAAGATGAAAAAGAGACTTCCAAACTCCAAAGGGAAAAATAGAGCATTCAAAAGAGGTCCAAGATGCTAACGAGAAGGAGGATAAAAAGATACTTCAAAAAATTCCAAAGGAGAGAAAGCAGAGCATTCAAAAGAGGGCCAAGATGCTAATGAGAAGGAGGATGAAAAAGAGACTTCAAAAAACTCCAAAGAAAAGAAAGTCGAGTATTCAAAAGAGGTCAAAGATGGTATTAAGGATGAGGATAAGAAAGTGATACGAGAGGAGGTGAAAAAAGATATTTCAGAAGGGCTCCAAGATGCCGCCAACAAAGGGCTTGTGAAAGATGCAGATGAAAATTTGGATGCATCATTCACCTCATCAAGAGGAAGAATTTCTATTGAAATTATTCATTGAAGCCATGACCAAGATGGTTGACGAAGGAAGGAAGGATCCGAAAGCTTTAAAGGAGAAACTTTTTCCAGGGAAGCGGGGTGAGCCTAGAAACATATCTCTCTCATTTGAGAATAAAATCTTCTTTTTCTCTATACCTTTCTCTCTATTTTTTACATACTTTTCTATTATGATAAGTATGACTTTAGTTATGCTTAGCTAATTTTCTTTCAAACTGAAGACTAAAGCGAAGGCTCAATTCCAAACGTGAGAGTTGTAAGGTACTTAAATCGCTTCGGATTTTCTCTCTGTTTTCTGAGCTTACTTTTCAAATCAAAACGATTTCGACATTGGTCCGGATATTGTTATGGTTAACGTTTGAAGAAGGATTTGCTTATTGAAGCATTTTCAACTTCCCGAGAACACACTTAGCAAAATTGTTTGCTAAGAGAAAATTGAGATCGGAATCAGTTGTTATTGAAACTTGAAGTAAAAATCTATTTCGATGATCGAGGAATTTGAGGCAAAGCTGAAGTCTGAGGTTGCTTTCACAATAAGTTTCCCTTTATCTCAATCTCTTTAATTTGTTTATTTAATTATTTTCTTTTATTTAATTCTGATTTTTTTATTTCAAAAACAACTTTTAAAAATACCCCTTTTATATTTATTAATTATTATTATATTATTTTTCCTTTTTTATTTATTTTATTTTAATATATCTTTTCAACTTTATCTAGAATTCTATCTTCTTCTAAAATCAAGAAAGATTTTATTAAATCAGAAACACCACAGTCCCTATAGATCGACCCTGCTTCTCTATACTACCTTTTCCTTTTTATTTATTAAGAAATTAGGAATTATTTTGATAGAAAACGACGTTTATCAAATTGTTGCCGTTGTGGGGGACTAACGACAAGTACTGATTTATTTTTCTAGTTTTTGATTTATGACCAGAAGGAACCCAGATGAATTAGCATAATCAAATCCGGAGACTGAAGCAGACACATACAATATTCCGATGGCAAAAGAAGAACAAACAATTCAAGAGCTAGCCACAGCTCCTGTCACTCAGATGCCATTATGCATTAATTTTCCTAGTGGCAGGACTCCGTTTCAATTAAAGACGGGACTTATTCATCTTCTTCCCTCTTTTCACGCTTTCCCACTAAAGATCCGTACAAACACTTGATGGAATTCCACATGGTTTGCACTAGCATGAAACCATAGGGAGTTACCAAATATCAAATTAAATTGAGAGCATTCCCTTTCTCTTTAGCCGACTTGGCTAAAGATTGATTATTTTATTTACCTCCAAATTTAGTTAATTCATGGGCTGACATGAATAAAATTTTTTTGACAGGTTCTTTCCAGCTGCTAAAGCAAGCGAGTTGCGAAGAAGCATTCTTTCCATTCAACAAAAGAGCGAAGAAAGTCTTTATGACTATTGGGAGCGATTTAAAAAGCTTTGCGCACGTTGTCCACAACACGGATTAAGTGAGCAAACATTACTTCAATCTTTTTATGAAGTCCTTTTACCAATGGAGATGAAATTGGTGGATGCCGCCAATGGAGGAGCATTAGTCAACATGACCCCAACAACAGCAAGAGAATTGATTTCAACCATGGCAACCAACTCTCAACAGTTTTCAAGTGAACCCATTCGACGGGATCACGAGATAAGTATATTTTCCCTTGTAAATAAGTTAGATAAATTAATTGAAGTAGTTAATTCACTTGTTGCAGGAAAATATGGAGCAACAAGAGCATGTGGAATATGCACAAAGCTAGACAATCCGACATATTGTTGCCCGCTGATACAAGAAGGAGGATGGCGAGACCACCCAAACTTTAGCTATGCTGCAAATCAAATACCAACTTATCCTCCTCAACAGCAAACAAAAAAACCATCATTGGAGGAACTCATGGGGAAGTTAGCAATTTACAAGAAAAGTTCATTGCATCCCAGGAATAATCCCAAAGCCAAACCAAAACACATCTTCAAAAGTTAGATAACCAAGTAAACCGACTAGTTCAAACTATGGGAAAATTGGAATCATAAGGAAGACCACCTTCTCAAACAAAATTAAATCCGAGAAAAAATGTTAGTGCCATCACACTCCGAAGTGGAAAAGGTATCTCACCCAAAGTTCCAACAGAAAAAGTCGCACATAAGGAAGAACAAGAGGACACGCCACCTTCAGAAATACAAGGTACATATGGCTCACATCCTTCTAAAGGTTGATGAAGCGTGATAAAAGAGCTGAAGAAAATGAGATCTTAGAGGTGTTCAAAAAAGTTCAAGTCAACATACCTCTTCTTGAAGTAATTTGACAAGTACCAAGGTATGCTCGATTCTTAAAAGAAATTTGCACTACAAAGAGGAAATTAATAGGGCACAAAAAGGTAAATTTGGGAGAACATGTCTCTGCAATTTTTCAACGAAAGCTCCCACCAAAGATGAAGGATCAATGTATGTTCGCTATACCTTGCAAAATACGTGATTTTAAAATTAAACGTGCAATGTGTGACTTAGGAGCTTAAATTAATATTATGCCATTTTCTATATATAAAATGATTACTAACGAGCCATTAAAGGAAACAGGAATAACCATACAGTTGGCTGATCGATCTGTGATCTATCCAGTGGGAGTAATGGAAAATGTCTTGGTATAGGTCGATGTATTATTCTTTCCTGCAGATTTCTATGTCATTGACATGAACATGATAAGTCAGATTCTTATGCCGAGGTACTCTTAGGCCGACCCTTTCTAAGCACAGCACATACAAAGATCGATGTTAGAAGTGGTATACTAACAATGGAATTTGATGGTGAGATCATTGAATTTGATGTTTATAAAACAATGAAATGCCCTGATCATGTTGAAAGAATTAATTATGTTGATGTTATAGATGCTTTAATTGATGAATATATTGAATCCAATCTTTCTTATAATCTTTCCAAAGACCTGAACTTTGCCATGAAGAGGAAGAAAGATAGTTTAAAATTATTCATTTAATGAAGTCTGATTTTTCTTTATCTTCCTCTAAAACTAAAATTTTACCTTCTGTTTTGCAGGCACCTGAGGTAGAATTGAAGCAATTACCGGAACATTTGAAATATGTCTTTTTGGGAGAAAATGGAACCATACCAGTGATCATCTCAAGTAAATTATCCGAAGGAGAAGAGGAAGCTTGGGTAGCAGTGTTGCGCTCTCACAAAGAAGCCTTAGGATGGACCATTACCGACATTAAAGGATTAAGTCCCTCGACTTGTATGCACAAGATCAAAGTCAAAGAATGAGCAAAGCTATCACGTGAAGGATAACGCCGATTAAATCCACCGATGATGGAAGTAGTAAAGAAAGAAATTCAGAAACTCCTTGACACTGATATAATCTATCCAATTTCGGATAGTAATTGGGTAAGTCCGATCCATGTAGTTCCCAAGAAAACAGGAGTCACAGTGGTCGAAAATCAATAAGGGGAGTTAGTGCTAACAAGAGTTCAAAATGGATGGCGAGTTTGTATTGATTACAGGAAGTTGGACTTTCTTACTCGAAAAAATCATTTTCCTCTTCCTTTTATAGATCAAATGATTAAAAGATTAGCTGGGAAAACTCATTATTATTGCCTTGATGGTTTTTCAGGTTTTTTCCAAATCCCAGTGGCGCCAGAGGATCAAGAAAAAATGACTTTTACTTGTTCCTTCGGTTCATTTGTGTATAGACGAATGCCCTTTGGTCTTTGTAATGCACCGACCACCTTCTAAAGATGCATGTTAAGTATATTTTCTGACTATGTGAGAAGGGCATCGAAGTCTTTATGGATGGCTTCACAGTTTATGGTAACTCTTTTAATAAATGTCTTGATAATTTAACTAATGTGCTTAAAAGATGCTTAAAATATAACCTTGTTTTGAACTATGAAAAATGTCCTTTTATGGTTGATAAAGGGTTAATTTTAGGTCATATTGTTTCCTCAAAAGCGATTACGGTTGATAAAGCTAAAACAGATGTTATACGCTCACTTCCTTGTGAGGGATCTTTTCTTGGCCATGCTTTATTAAGGACTTTTCGAAGATAACACAACCTTTATGCAATCCACTTCAAAAGGATCAAGACTTTGACTTCAATTCAAAATGCAAGGAGTCTTTTGATTCATTAAAGGAAAAGCTTATTTCATCTCCAATTGTTCAGCCACCAGATTGGAATAATCCATTTGAACTTATGTGTGACACATCGAACACTAGCGTTGGAGCCGTTCTCGGCCAAAAAAAGGGAAATAGCCACATATCATAGCCTACGCATCCCGAACTTTGGACTCGGCTCAGAAAAATTATTCGACTACGAAAAAAGAACTTTTTGTTATATTTTTTGCTTTAGAAAAATTTAGATCCTATTTGCTTGGTACTAAAATTACAGTTTTTTCTAATCATGCAACTATAAGGTATTTGATGAGCAAAAAGGAAGCAAAATCGAGGCTTATCCGGTGGATACTATTTTAAAGGAATTTAACTTGGAAATCAAAGACAAAAAGGGATGCGAAAATCTGGTAGCAGATCAGTTGAGTCAAATTCCCCTTTCCACATCCGAACCACCTCTTAGTGAAGAATTTCCTGAAGAAAAACTGATGGTGCGCAAACATAACTCCATGGTTTGCAGACATGGTTAATTATTTGGCCACAAGTAAGTTACCATTAGATTTGCCGAGAGCTGAAATAAATCGAATTAAGCGAGAATCCTAATACTATATTTAGGACGATCCTTATTTATGAAAGCACTGCCGGATCAGGTAATTCGACGATGTATTACTGAAAGTGAGGTAAACTTAATTTTACAATTTTTTTCATTCTTACTCTTGCGGTGGTTATTTTGGGCCAAAACGTACAACTCATAAAATTGTTGAATGTAGTTTCTATTGGCCTAACATCTTTCGGGATTCTTATCTATTTTGTAAAACTTATGAAAGATGTCAACGTATAGGTAATTTAAGCCATAGGAATGAAATGTCGCTTAATACTATACAAGTTTGTAAAATTTTTGATGTTTGGGGAATCAACTATATGGGTCCTTTTACTTCGTCATTTGGAAATACTTATATTATTTTAGTTGTGGATTATGTTTCTAAATGGGTGGAAGCTAAAGTCACTCGAAAATGAAACTAAAACTACAGTTAATTTTTTGAAAAATATTTTTCTAGGTTTGGCACGCCACGGACTATAATAAGCGACAGAGGAAGACATTTCATCAACCGAGTAATCGAGTCGCTAATGAAGAAATTTGGAGTAACTCAAAGAATTGCTACCGCTTACCATCCACAAATAAATGGACAGACAGAAGTATCTAATCGATAAATTAAAACAATTCTTGAGAAAATTGTTAAATCGGACCGAAAGGATTGGAGTTTAAAATTAACTGATGCACTTTGGGCATATCGAACTGCTTATAAAGGTCCCATTAGGATGTCACCATACCGGCTTGTTTTTGGTAAACCATGCCATTTACCGATCGAGTTAAAACATCGAACTTATTGGGCCGTTAAATAATATAACATGGACATGGATGCAATTGGTGAAGCTCGGAAATTACACATTCAAGAACTTGAGAAATCCGAAGAAAGCCTATGATAATGCTCAGATATATAAAGAAAAAACAAAAGAATTTCACGATAGTAGAATTTCTTTTAAAACTTTTTCTGTCGGTTTTATTATTTAACTCCAAATCTAAACTTTTTGTAGGAAAACTCAAATCAAAATGGCTCGGACCGTTTACAGTTATTCAAGTATTTCCTCACGGTGCTGTTGAAATTGAAGATAACTCAGGAGTACGATTTAAAGTTAATGGTCAAAGATTGAAGCCATATTATGAAAATGCTCCGATTAGTCTAATCGAAGAAATCAATTTAGAGGAACCCACACTTTGAAAAATCAGGTCGTTGAGCTAACGACGTTAAACAAAAGCGCTTGATGGGAGGCAACCTATTTCGTTTTATTTTCATTTTATTTATTTTATTCCATTTATTTTATTTTATTTTATTTTTCTCTGAACATATTCAAATTCTAATAGAATATTTCTTACCTTCGCTCGGGCTCGTCTCGACATGGCCATGGCCGCGATCACCACTAGATTGGGGAGTATTCCTTTTCACTCTCTCTGTTTTTAATTTTGATAAACGTTTTGGGACAAAACGAATAAGTGATGGGGGAAGGATAAGCATGTGTCAAATTTTTCCATGACTTGTTTAATTGTTTGAAATTGAGTTATTCTAATGTTGATATGTTGGGATCGTTGGTTCCTAGTCTTGAATCTCGCTTCATACTCTTGCTTCCTTTTGGATTATGACCATGTTTTTGTTCGAATTTAATTTGCATGATTGGTGATTGATATAGCTAGTGAATTTTTGTTGAGTATTGATATCTCATGCTTTTGTGATAGAGATGAACTTGACTCAATGCATATAAACTTTTCTTGTGAGATTTGAGCCTAACGAGCATACATTTTCTTTCTTGCTCATTGTTTGACTTGTGTGTGCCGAATTAATTAGGATATTCTAGAACTTGTAATCACAATGCATATTGAGAGTACATGTTGAACGTAATGTTTTAATGTGATAAAGGCACCTAGGATAAACCCACTTTTATTAAAAAGCCTACCCGTTTATATATCCATTAATGAACCACGTTTGAGCCTATTTCACTTTCTTTATTTTACACCTCATAATTAAACCCGAAGCTTTTGTTTTTATTTTTCCTCTCTTTTCACACCATTGCCGAGACTTGAGATCTTGTATCACTGTTGTTCCACGAAAAAAAATTCAATGTAAAAAAAAAAACCCGAAAAAAACAAGTTGTTCATTGTTTCAAACAGCAAAAAAAGACCATTTGTTCGGAAAAAATAAAAAAGAAGAAGGAAAAATTGATCGCTTCAGTTATCTTTTATCTATTATTTTTCCTTGTTTGTTCTTCATTGTGCTTCATGTTAATTCGTAGATTGTTCTTAATTATTTTGATCTCTTGTTTCAGTATTTAAACTTTCTTTTCGGCCTTTCCCTACCCTACCCTAAGCCCCGTTACACCTTGTTTAAAGACCCCTTGATTATTGCATTATGTTCATTTTTCGTATTGGAGACTTGATTGATTCCAAGCCTATGGTAATATTTTGGTTAGTTTCGGTTTGAGCGATTTCATTTACCCCAAACACTTTGAGCGGATATGTGTGAATCTTTATGAGGTATTGAGTCATGTTTCATTGAAATTGACAATTTATTGAGATATCTTTTTTACTTTAAATTTTATTGGTTATATCTTTGCTTGATAGTAACTTGAATTCGACAAATATCATGGACTTAGTTCGATTGGAAGTTTGAGAAATAAGTTGAAATTGAAGATGACAACTAATGATTTTGATATGTTGAGGAATGTTTGAGGACAAGCATTGAATAAGTGAGGGGAATTTGATATGTGCTTAATTTAGTTAATATTTTACTTTTAAATTACTCTTTAATCATTGATTTTTGTGGCTTATTTGTTCATTTTAATTCATTTTCTGTATAGGACGTAAGATTCTAGAAATTGCACAAAAAGGACACAATTTTGTAGTTTTTTTCATTTTCGGAATAAAAGTTGGCTGGAATTCGGATTTGAATTAAACTCAAGTTTAGGATAATATTTTAAACATTATATTTTATCTTTGTATTTTAGTTTAAATAGGTTTTAGTATTTTAATTAGGATTTATAATATTATATTATTTTTTAGGTATTTTAGTTTAAATAGGTTTTAGTATTTTAATTAGGATTTATAATATTATATTATTTTTTAGGTATTTTAGTTTAAATAGTTTTAAATGTTTTAATTAGGATTTAAGATGTTTTAGCTTGTTTTTAGGAATTTTAAGGGTATAAATACCCTCTAAGGGTGAGCCTAGAAACATATCTCTCTCATTTGAGAATAAAATCTTCCTTTTCTCTCTAGCTTTCTCTCTATTTTTTGCATACTTTTATATTATGCTAAGTATGACTTTGGTTATGCTTAGCTAATTTTCTTTCAAGACGAAGACTAAAGCGAAGGCTCAATTCCAAACGTGAGAATTGTAAGGTACTTAAATTGCTTCAGATTTTCTCTCTGTTTTTTAGCTTACTTTTCAAATCAAAACGATTTCGACATTGGTCCGGATATTGTTATGGTTAATGTTTGAAGAAGGATTTGCTTATTAAAGCATATTTAACTTCCCGAGAACACACTTAGCAAAATTGTTTGCTAAGGGAAAACTGAGATCGAAATCAGTTGTTATTGAAACGACACAATCTGAGTTGGCAGCAAAGAATTGTTCTTGTAAGCTGACGTGAAAGTTTGAAGTAAAAATCTGTTTCGATGATCCAGGAATTTGAGATGAAGCTGAAGTCTGAGGCTGCTTTCACAATAAGTTTCCCTTTATCTCATTCTCTTTAATTTGTTTATTTAATTATTTTTCTTTTATTTAATTCTTATTTTTTTATTTCGAAAACAACTTTTAAAAATCCCCCTTTTATATTTATTAATATTTATTATTATATTATTTTCCTTTTATATTTATTTTATTTTAATATATCTTTTCAACTTAATCTGGAATTCTATCTTCTTATAAAATCAAGAAAGAGTTTTATTAAATCAGAAACACCACAGTCCCTATGATTAACACTGCTTCTTTATAATATCTTTTCCTTTTTATTTATTAAGAAGTCAGAATTATTTAAATAGCAAAACGACGGTTATCAATCACCCATTGGTTCTAGGTATTGTAGTTGTGCGTCAGGTTGGCAATGGGTGTGTTATTGACATCGATTGAGTTGGTGGATTATGTGGAATATGTTGATTCCTCGTATGTGGCATCAGTTGTGTCTTCGAAACTTTCTTGTTCTTATCATTTCTTTCTTTTCTCCCGAAGTGTTTGATCGTGAATTTGTCTTACTTGCGATTTCTGGTTCAAATTCTTCTAATGTGCCCAAATTCTTTCCAGTCATAAATTAAAAACAAGAAAGTTAAATCAACAACTCTTCTAAATCCTTGGAAACAATGTGAATTTTGACATGCGTCATTATTATGTCAAAATAAATAGTCTCAATATCAATAAAATAAATAAGAATAAGTAGAATAGTGAGAGTAAGGGTCAATCTACAAGGACTAGGAGTTTGACGATTTTCTCGCTTTTGATCTTGCTTTAGGCGTGATTTGTAAAAGAAATTAGAGGGGAGATTTTGGAGAGTTGATGTTAAGAAATAAAAATTATTGAAATAAAAATAAAATAGTAAATTAAGAAAATAAAATTCAATTGGTAGAAATCAGACTTGGGCTAAAGCTTTTGCCTCGATTTTAATCGATCCTTGAATATGATTTTACCTTCGGGCTCATGCTAGTTACAGTCTATAGGGCCCAACCCCTGTAACTTTTTTTCTCACAAATGAATCGAGAATCTATAATCAATTTTCAGATCTTAACTCATTGTGAGTTAATAGTGAGAATCACTTATTAATTTAATGCTTTTAAATTATGGAAAAATCTGACTAAGATTATATCGTCTACATTGAGAATCTAACCTGATTTCAGTTTTCCTTAGTGAACCACTGCAAAGTGTGTTCATAGGAATTCGAATGTGCCACAGGCCGATCATTCCTCCCAACTGTTAATCGAAACTGAAATTCAATTCCAACGTGCACTTTTGAAATGAAATTGCCTTGATTATAAACAACTTTGAGAAAATTTTAATTTTAATTTTTTATAATTAAATATTCATTAATATATGTTATTTCAAATTCAATTAGAAAGTTAACGTGTATGAATTAACTTACATCAGTGGTTAAATGAATCGTTGTTCTTATAACTTACGAGTTTGAACACCATCGACTGCAAAAGTGAGACATTCATTATTAAATGGTTGAAAGTATTTAGAACTGATACTACTTTATAATCACCTAAGCTTAATAAAAAATGATAAAGCTAACATAATGGATTCAATTTTGTATTAGAGAAACAATTTCCTATGAAATTCACTAAGAAGCACTTTGATTTTTTACTTGGAAAGTTGGGCATCGTGAATCCCCATGCTCCTACTTGAGTGGTGTTACGAGTAATTAGGGAAGTTAGGAGTAATTTATGGGATTTTTATATACTGTTTCCTTAGCATAAATCATTAGGCTGTATATTTATAAATTGGTTTTCTATTTAATAAAACACATATCTTGCCTAACTTTACATCTCAGTAATGTTTAAAGAGTTTCCCCCAACTAGGTCTGGAGGGTTTTTAACGAGCCATACTACCAAGTGAGTTCTTCATAATAAAAATCTCTTCTTCCAATAAAAAAATAATGCTTAAAGAGGACCAGTTGGAAATAGACATGTGTAGTTTACATTGCTTGTAATTTCTATGCTACGTTCCATGATTGATCTATGTTATTTATTTGTGTTTATACACGTGACCATTGATAGGTCTAGTCATGATTGATATGACAAAGACTGCTTTGATCCTATATGTATATAATTGATGGACGAGATTGTTATAGAATACCTATTGTATGATAAAAAATTTGAACTCATAAGATTGTACATTTATCAGGAAACATAAGTTGCCCAAGTGGGAGATTGTTAGATTAAATTCCATAATTATGATTGTTGGATTAAAATCTATAATATTTTTAATGTATATTGTTATCATAAAATATGACATATATGTTATAAAGTCATAAGGTATTCGAAGTGTCATAAAAATAAAAGTGTAGATACTATTAAAGTTTGTTTATAATTTGATGGTGGGCAGAGTTATGAGGACAAACAATAATTGATTTTTAAATCGGCTATATAAAGGGGTTATGGTCCCCAAGAAATAGATAATCTCATATTTCTCTTATCCCTGTCAAAGATTTTATACTCAAGAGAATTTTATCTTCTTAGAAGATCACAACCAAAGAAAGGTTTAAGGATTTTAACTTATCAATTAATTCAGGAAAACTTCGCATCTAACATTTTATTCTTGATGATTTGTTATGATTAAATCCTGGTAAAATTTTCATATTTATTATGGTTTGGTTCTAACACTGATGTTCAATTTTCCCTTATCAAGATTGCTATACTTGTATCAACGAATGAGTTAAACTCAACAGATCAAATCAACTTACCAACACATCCTTGAATTTAGATTCAGCCTTGAATCTCCCCTTATCCTGATCGCTTGTTCTGTTTTTTTTTGCCTGGTCTGAAAAGTAATATACAACTAAGTAATATTATTATGAAACTTTATTGAACTTAAGAATTAAGTAATAAACGACTACATTTATTTATTTATTTTAACTATTATTATATTCCTTAAAAGATATCTTTATAAGACAATATTGGAAGAGTTATGTAGAAGAGGTTGAATTTGTAGGTCAACATATAATTTTATTATTGTTTTGAGAAAATTTCATAACCTTTAGATGCATGCATGCATACATGCATAGTTATTGCATGTGCATTTACAAAGTAATTACAATGCATGTTTTTTGGAATTCGCTGTACTATCTTCCACTTTTTCTACTTCGGTGAATGCATAGGCTTCAATGATCGCCCGTTTAATCTTAGGATCAATTGTTTCTCCCTCCTTGAAAAAAACCTCTCCTTCAAAACTTTAGGATCCAGCATTCCTTCGGCTGCCTTCTTTTTCAAGGCTTCAAAGAATATTTTCATCATAAATTCTTCCCCTTGTTGTGGTGATATTGATGCCTTCAAATCTTGATTTGTATATTTCACAAGGCCATTGTTGACGACATCTTGGAGCCCTTTTGAAACGTCTTTTATCACTTCCTTTTCTATCACTTGTTTATCCTCCTCCTTATTAACACCCGAGACCGATTCTTTAATGTTGAATAATTGGGTAAAGAAAACAGAAAGAACCCAAGAATTTTAACGAGGTTCAGTAATGTGCTTACGTCCTCGGTGCCTTAGGCGGTGCTAGAATTTTATTCAATTCAATGGCTCATAGATTTAGGTTACATCTCCTTCTATAATAAATAAACCCTGGTACATATTTACAAAAATAACCCTGTACCATATCGCGGGCCTGTGCCCCCGCACCCTCAACCCACATAATCATAACCCCCACTACGAGACTTTCTCAGTATATTTATGAGCCATACCTAATAAATCTCAACCTTGGCGAATATCCTGCCACTTAGGAAACATTCAATGTGGGTTGGGTTACCTTACTTCTTTAACAACTCGAAACATTCAACAAGTCCATGCAATGCATGAACTTGTTTGTCGTAACTGGCTTGGTGAACATATCAGCGGCATTCTCATCAGTATGTACCTTCTGAAACAAAATCTCTCCAGATGCAGCCAACTCTCTAATATTGTGAAACCTTACATCAATATGTTTAGTTATAGCACGATATATCTGATTCTTAGCCAAGTGAATAGTACTTTGATTGTCACAAAGCAACTAAACTCCACCTTGTTGAACACCCAACTCCTTCACTAAACCAGTAAGCCATAAAGCTTCTTTTGCAGCTCAGCCGTTGCTATGTATTCAACTTCAGTTGTAGATAATGCCACAACATATTTAACATTAGACTTCCTACAAATAGGCCCTCCACCAAGTTTAAAGACATACCATGTCGTAGATCTTCTATTATCCAAGCACCCGCATAGTCTGAATCACATATCCTACAACCAAAGGATTATCCCGCTGACTACCAAAAACAATTTCATGTCTCACAGTACCGTTTAAGTACCTAAATATCCACTTGACTGCTTCCTAATGTTGCTTACCAGGTTTAGACATGTACTTACAAACTTGACTAACAACATGAGCTAAATCAGGACGGGTACATACCAGTGTATACATCAAGCAACCAACAACATTAGAATACAAAACTTTTGTCGTATCTTCAGCTTCCTTATTTGTCTTAGGGAACTGTTCTGATGAGAGCTTAAAGTGATTTGCCAATGGAATGCTTACTGGTTTTGCGTTGCTCATCGCAAACCTTTCTAGTATTTTCTCAACATAACCCCGTTGAGATAGCCACAGTTTCCTCGAGTCTCTGTCCCTGTAAATTTCCATTCCAAGAATTTTCTTTGCAGCACCTAAATCTTTCATATCAAATTCCCGTCTCAATAAAGTTTTCAAACCGATAACATCATCCATGTTCTTCGCAATAATTAACATATCATCAACATACAATAACAGAAAAATAAAAGAACCATCATCAAGGCTCTTAACATAGACATAAAAATCATACTCATATCGCTTGTAGCCAATCTTGATCATATAGGAGTCAAACCGTTTGTACCATTGTCTCAGAGATTGTTTCAACCCATACAAAGATTTTTTCAATATGCAAACTAAATGCTCGTTTCCAGGTTGAGTGAAACCTTCAGGCTGTTGCATGTAGATCTTCTCCTCTAAATCATCATGCAAAAAAGAAGTTTTAACATCCATCTACTCTAAATGCAAATCCCAACTAGCCACCAATACAAGTACTGCTTGGATTGAAGTGTGCTTGACCACAGGAGAAAAACTTCAACATAATCAACTCTTTTCTGCTGTGAGAAACCCTTTGCTACCAAACGAGCCTTGAATTTCTCCCCCTCTTTTCTGTTACTGCTATACACCCATTTACAACCAATAGGCTTCTTACCCTCAGGAAGGCGAACTAACTCCCATATGCGATTATGATTCAAAGACTCTATCTCCTCAACCATGGCAACCATCCACTTGTAGTTTCTTGACTATTAACAACATCATGAAAAGTAACTGGGTCATCACTGCAAATAGGAAGTGCAAAAGAGACCATGTCTTTAAAACCAAATCTGTTCGGAGGCTTTATATTCGTTCATCTCACCCTGTCTCTGGCAAGACTATAATCCTGCAAATCATCCGTAGTGGAACCACCAGAAGTCGGTTGAGAAGTTTCTATTTTCTCAACTGGAAACAGCTCGAAATCTACCACTGTCGTGTCTTTCTTTTGCTACAACATGGGTTGTTCATCAAAAACAACATCTCTGTTGATCACAATTTTCTTCGCAACTGGATCCCAGAACTTGAATCCTTTGACACCTTTCTTGTAACCCAGAAAAATGCACTCATTCGATTTTGCATCAGGTTTGGATCTCTCATCAACAGGTACACGCACATATGTAGGACAAATTCGTAAGTGATCAAAAGTAACATCATGACCAGTCCATACCTCTTCTGAAACTTTCCCAGCCAATGATGCCCTTGACGATCTATTGATAAGATAACATGCCATGTTAACAGCTTCAGCTCAGAAGTGTTTGGGAAGCCCCGCATTCAACCGCAAACATCTGGCTCTTTCATTTAAAGACATGTTCATCCGTTCCGCAACACCATTATGTTGTGGTGTCTTACGCACTATAAAATGCCTCTTAATCCCATGCTCCATGCAAAAGTTTAGAAAATGTGAATCTGTTTACTCCGTACCATTTTCAGACCGCAAACACTTGATTTTTCATCCTGTTTGGTTTTCTAACTCAACTTTCCACAGCTTGAACATCTCAAAAATGTCATACTTTTGTTTCAAAAAATACACCCAAACTTTCCGTGAAAAATCGTCAATAAAAGTAACATAATACCTAGATCCACCCAAAGACGATGTCGTGGAAGGCCCCCATACATCAGAATGTACAAAATCAAGAATCCCTTCAGTTGTGTGCTTCCAGTCTTGAAACAAACATTAGTTTGTTTACTAAGAACACAAATACTTGCAAAAATCAAGTTTACAACTTTTAATACCATGCAACATATTTCTTTTATGTAATTCAGCCATACCATGTTCACTAAGATGAGCAAGACGCATATGTCACAATTTGGTAGTATCATCATAGGACTCAACAGAATGAACTCCACCTACAACGGTACTCCCTAACAATCTGTAAATATTCCTGCAGTCATCTTTCCTTTAATCACATTCAAAGCTTCTTTAACAATCCGAATGGTTTCCCTATCCTCATCAGCCTTAGGGATAAAACCATTCTTGTGCAAAGTGCCCAGAGAAATCAAATTCTTCTTCAAATCTGGGATATGCCAAACACCACACAACGTCCGAACGGAACCATCATACATCTTAATTATGACATCACCTATACCAACAATATTGCAACATCGATCATCACCCAAATAGACATAACCATAATTAAACGACCTGTATGTCGAAAACATTCCTATTTGGCGTGATGTGATAAGAACATCCAGAATAAAAAATCTAAGCATCCGCCAATTGAGTCGTTAGAGAGCATAACACCCTCACTGCAATCAAAATTGTTATCCTCGACCACATTCACAGACTTGGATGAGTCATCACACTTCTCATCAGTCTGCTTTTTCAACTTCGGACTGTCTCGCTTCATATGTCTTGTCTCCTTGCACTTGTAACAGTGAATTTTCTTTTTATCCTTAGATTTGGATCTGAAATTCTGCTTCCTAGACCCTGCATTTTTTGTCTTCCGTCCACGATCTCGATTACCCTTTACATATAAGCTATCAACTTGAGAGCTTTCCCCTGTATTCTGCTTCCGCTTGTTGTGAGCCAACAAGGTTACAGTAATCTCCTCAACTCTGATAGTCTCTTTCCCATATGTAAGAGTAGTCACCATGTGTTCGTAAGAGGGAGATAACGAACACAAAAGAATCATCGCTTTGTCTTCATCCTCAATTTTCACATCAAGCCGGGCCAAATCAGAAACAATTTGATATAAGACATTCATGTGTTGTACCAAATCATGATCATCCTGTATCTTCAGCCCATACAGCCGCTGCTTTAAATACAATTTAGTTGTTAAGGATTTGGACATAAACTGACTTTCCATCTTCTTCCAAATTTTATCTGGAGACGACAGATGCATGACGTGATACATGACCTCGCCCGCCAAACATAATTGTATGGTTCCTGCCGCTCGCTGCTGCAATTCTTCCCAATCTTCCTCCTCCATCGACGCAGGCTTTGTAGGTCGCAAAGCCTTCAGGATCCCTTGTTGTGCCAACAGATCCTTCACTCTTGTTTGCCATAATCCGAAGTTACCCTGACCATCGAATTTTGCAACTTCTAATTTGGCTCCTGACATTTGATACCAATTGTTGAATAATCGGGTAAAGAAAATAGAAAGAGCACAAGAATTTTAACGAGGTTCAACAATGTGCTTACGTCCTCGGTGCCTTAGGCGGCGCTAGAATTTTTATTCAATTCAATGTCTCATAGATTTAGGTTACATCTCCTTTTATAATAAATAAAATCTGGTACATATTTATAAAAATAACCTTGTACCATACTGCGGGGCCTGTGCCCCCGCACCCCTAACCCACATAATCGTAACCCCCACTATGTGACTTTCTCGGTATATTTATGAGTCATACCTAACATTTAATGTCTTTTTTCTCTTCTTTGGGAGTCTCGTCTTTGGATTGTCCTCCCTTGAATTGCATTGAGATAATCAGGGCCATTGAGAACACAACAAAAGCAATCCTTGCCATCTCTTTTCTTTTCTTTAATGCTACGCTAAAATAATAAGAATTGTTAGAAAGTGATAATTAAGAATGGAATTGAGATGAAATTTAATGAGTTTAGGATGAGATATTTGCGGCGACTTTTGGATTTGTTGATTGGTATGGTGTTTAAGGATCATACACGAGTAAGATAGCAATGACTTTTTTTATCAATATTTTAAAAATTACATTTTTTCCTCCGCAATTGATGATTTTAGTTTACTTTTCTTCGTTTCACTTCATGATTGTGCGTGTTTTCAAGAAAATTATTACAAACATTATTCTTGTTTTAGACATTCACACTTTTTATATATAAAATATTAATCCGGCTTAATTAGACTTCAAATACATTTTTTAAATTCGTAATATAATAATATTAGGATTATTATAAATATTTTAAGTTCACTTATTAAGAGTTTCGAAACCTGTAATATGATTTCAAAATCGTGCTTCAAAATTTTAAAGATATAGGTGTTTTTGAATTTTTAAAATTATTTCAAGTTTAAATTTTGAGCCAAAACAATAAATAAAATATTATTGACAATGTTTTCCTTTAAAAATGATATAAACAACTATGAGTAAATTTTAATTTGATTTTTATAAATTTTTAATAATTAAATATTCATTAATATATGTTATTTCAAATTCAATTATAAAGATAACATGCTTGAATTAACTTACATCAGTGGTTAAATGAATCGTTGTTCTTATAACTTAAGATTTTGACCACCAGCGACTGGAAAAGTGATTAGACGTTCGTTATTAAATGGTTGAAAAATATTTAGAACTAATACTACTTTATAATCACCTAAGCTTAATAAAAAAATGATAAAGCTAACATAATGGATTCAATTTTGTATTAGAGAAACAATTTCCTATGAAATTCATGTTGCGGAAGACGACTATAGGATAGAGCAAAATCGTAACTGAAAATTTGAGAAAATAAAAATGAAAATAAAGAAGACACAATTTTTACGTGGAAAACCCCTAAATAATATAGGGTAAAAACCATGGGCAACGGTAGAAGAATTTCACTATGAGAAAATAGGAATTACAACTTCTCTTGATTGACCAAGGAGAAAACAATGATAATTCTCTCTTGATAAAAAGGAGAAAACAACTCTCAAGAAACTCTCTAAATTCTCTCTAGTATTGGAAGAAAGCTAGAATGCTTTGGGATGATTTTGAAGCTAAATGAGCTAGTGTATTTATAGTTGAAGCTGAAAGACTAATCTTATAAATACCCTAAAGTGCAATGACTAAAATGAATTATCCCATTTTACATTTTCAACAAAAATGGCCATGCACCTTTCGGTGCATTAATTTATGCACCTTTCAATGCTTAGTCAACAATCTCCTACTTGAAGATTTAATTGGAACACTCATATCTTCACACCATTCTTTCTACCTTGTACCTTCATGTTGCTTACGTCTCTGATAGGCCACAAGAGGATCGACACCAAGTAAATTTATCAGCGTTGATCGCCTTCGTCATGAAATCTGTTATGATGTCTTTGGTATGGATCTTCTGCATATCTACCGTCCCTTATTCTACCTTTTCACGAATGAAATGGTACTGAACTCGTATGTGCTTTGTCCTTGAATGAAATACTAGATTCCTTGCTAAATGCAAGGCACTTTGACTGTCACAAAACAGAGAGACATACTCTTAATTGTGCCCAAGCTCCTCCAAAAGCATCTTAAACCAAATTGCTTCTTTACTGGCTTGTGTAGCTGCTACATATTCTGCCTCTGTTGCGGATGTAGCCAAAACTAACTGCAATTTTGAAACCCAACTTATAGCTCCACTAGCAACTTTGAACACATATCCTGTAGTAGATTTACTTTTATACAAATCCCCTGCATAGTCAGAATCTACATGCCCATTTATTAGAAAGTTTGATCATCCATAACATAATACAACATTTGAGGTCCCTTTGATATATCTCAGGATCCTCTTTACTGTATCCCAATGCTCTTTGCCTGGATTCGCCATGTACCGACTAACCACTCCCACTGCTTGTGCAATGTCTGGTCTTGTTCATATCATAGCGAACATTAAACTTCCCACTGTTGATGCATACGGTACTCGAGGCATCTCCATCCTCTCTTCTTCACTGCTAGGACTCATACTGGAGGATAATTTGAAATTAATAGGAAGAGGGGTAGAAATTGGCTTACAATCTTGCATGCTGAACCGTGACAATATCTTTTTCAAGTAATTCTTTTGTGAAATCCAAATCTTCCTTTTACTTCTGTCTTGGTGAATTTGCATCCCTAGAATCCTGTTTGCTGATCCCAAGTCCTTCATTTCAAATTCTCTAGCCAGTTCTGCCTTCAATTCTTCAATATAATATTTTTGGGTCCTGCAACCAATATGTCATTCACATACAACAGTAATATAACAAAATCGTTATCACCAGACCTCTTGAAATAAGCACAAGGGTCTGCATTAAGTCTGTTATATCCAGGGCACATGATGAAGGAATCAAATCTCTTATACCAACACCTCGGCGCCTACTTTAGACCGTACAAAGATTTGTTCAACCTGCAAACCAAGTTCTTCTTTTCTTTTTCTTCAAAACCTTCAAGCTGGAGCATATACATTTCTTCTTCAAGATTTCCATGAAGAAAAGCTATTTTAACATCTATCTGATCTAGATGTAAGTCCAATGTAGCATACATTGCCAAAACTACTCGAACTGTTGTTAGTTGAACCATAGGAGAAAATATTTCATTGAAATCAATACCTTCTTTTTGATCATATCCTTGACCACCAGTCTTGCACGATACCTCTCAACTTGATCGTCACTATTTCGCTTGATTTTGAAGACCCATTTGTTACCAACTGTCTTCCTTCCTTGTGGTAGTGGCAAAAGGTCTCATGTATTATTTTTATGAAGGGCTTCAATTTCCTCTTGCAACGCCATCATCCATAGTGAAGCATCTGAGCTGTTTATTGCCTCATGGTATATTGATGGCTCACAGTCCTCTGTTAAAAGGCAGTATGCAATATTACCTTCTATAACATAATATGAGTGCCAATTGGGACGTCTTCTCACACGATCTGATTGATGAGTTGTTGGAGCTTCAGAACTCTCTGGTTCTTGTTCATCATGTGCTGGTTCTGCTTCAGAAGAATCTCCTTGTTCAAACTCATTTTCCACATGTATCTGTGTAGTCTCTGACTTTTCAGCGCTACCATCTTGTTCTTTTCTTTGTAGCTTATCTTCTACAAAGATACATCCCTGCTGATGATCACTTTGCAAGCAGTGGGATCCCACAAGCGATACCCCTTTACACATCAGCATACCCCAAGAATTTGCATTTCCTGGATTTTGTATCCAGTTTTGAAATTTCTTGGGAGTTGTACATCACGTATATAATACTTCCAAATACATGGAGGTTTGAATAACCAGCTGGTTTACCAGTCCACATCTCCATTGGTGGCTTCAGTTCTATTGCACTTGATGAAGCTCGATTCACCAAATAACAGGCAGTATTGACTACTTTTGCCAAGAATGATTTTTCTAGGATTGCATCCCTCAATATTGCTCTTGTTCTTTTTAACAAGGTTCTTTCATCCGCTCTGCCACTCCATTTTGTTGAGGAGTGTTCACCACTGTGAACTGTCTTTTGATGCCTTCTTTTCTGCAAAAGTCATCAAATTCTTCGTTTGTGTATTCTCCTCCATTATCTGTTCTGAAACACTTGATCTTATTTCCAGAATCAAGTTCCACCCGCGCTTTGAAGACTTTGAAAGTTGAAAACACATCTGACTTCTTCTTAATAGGGTACACCCAACATCTCCTGGATTAGTCATCAATAAATGAGACAAAATATTTTGCTCCACCTAGGGATGTAACTGGTGCTTGTCATACGTCATAATGAACCAATTCTAGAACACTTTTGCCTCTAGAATTTGACGTGTTGAATTTCAACCGGTGCTGCTTACTTTTTATGCAATGCTCACACAAAGGAGGTGTTACCTTTGTTAAGCCTAGAGGTAGCTTTTGCTCCACAAGAACTTTCATTCCTTGTTCTGACATTTGTCCAAGTTTCTGATGCCATGGCATTGTAGAATCTGAACTACATGAGGCAACAGAGGCTTCTGCTTCTAGCAAAGTCTCTCCATTCAGTATGTACAAGTTTGCTGCTATCTTTTCGCCTTTCAGCACCACAAGCGCTCCACGGAACACCTTCATGATTCCTTTCCGTGTTTCAATCTTGCTTGCATTATTATCCAATAATCCGTAGGATAATAAATTTTTCTTCAGGCCTTTCACGTGCCGCACATCTCAAACAACTTTAATTGTTCCATCGTACATCTTTAATTTGATGGTTCCCACACCAACGATCTTTAAGGCATGATCATTACAACTATACACAGATCCTCATGAGACAGGTTCATAATGATGGAACAATTCTCTTCTTGAGGTCATGTGATATGTCGCTCCCGAATCAATGAGTCATATATCTGTAAATCTTTTTCTGGCTTCCACGGTGGTTGACGCTTCACAGCATAGAGCATCCCCATCATCTGAAGTGTTTGCGGTATTGCCTTGAGGATTGGATTTTTTATTTAGACTCCAACAATCCTTCTTCAAGTGACCCTTCTTCCTACAGTTGTAACACTTTAAATTCTTCTTACTTCTCGATTTAGATATACCATGTTTGTGACTGCTGCTTTGGCCACGTTCCGTTGATCTTCCTCTCACCGTTGTCAATGCTTCTATTTGTTGCAGATTTACTTGTCTGTCTTCCTTGTTCTTGCGCCGATTTTCTTCTTGTAGAACAACAACTGCAACGTCATCGAAGACTAGACTGGTGACATTATTGTTTGTCAAGTTGATGATAAGTTGATCATACGAATCAGGTAGACTTTGAAGTACAAGTTCAGCACGTTCTTGTTCTCCTATTGTACATCTTAAGGATGTAAGCTGAGAAAATAACGTGTTCAGCGTGTTTAAGTGCTCCATCACTGAAGTAGATTCTGGCATCCGGAGAGTATACAATTTCCTCTTAAGGAAAATTTTATTGTGCAACGATGTGGCCTCGTACAATTTGGTGAGATGATCCATATCTCCTTAGCTGTCTTCTTCTCCTCGTGCTTGACAATACTTCATCTTCTAATGCTAGATGAAAGTTTGCCATAGCATTCCTGTCCACTTCGATCCATTTGTTGTCATCTGTGAAATTTATCGGCCTTTCACTGATAGCTGCTAGACACCCGTCTTTCCTCATGATGGCTTCATTATCAATTTCCCAATGAGAAATTTCTCCCATTGAATTTTTCAATATCAAATTTCATTAACATAGCTTCTATTACGGATAGCCCACTTCACTATCGTGAAAAAATGGCTATCGAATAGAAAAAAAACGCAACTGATAATTTGAGAAAATAAAAATGAAAATAAAGAAGACACAAATTTTATGTGGAAAACCCCTAAATAATATAGGGTAAAAACCACTGACAATGGTAGAAGAATTTCACTATGAGAAAATATGAATTACAACTTCTCTCGATCGACCAAGGAGAAAACAATGATAATTTTCTTGATAAAAGGAGAAAACAACTCTCAGAAACTCTCTAAATTCTCTCTAGTACTATTGAATAAAGCTAGAATGCTTTGGGATGATTTTGAAGCTAAATGAGCTAGGTATTTATAGTTAAAGCTGAAGGACTAATCTTAAATACCTAAAGTACAATGACTAAAATGAATTATCCCATTTTACATTTTCAACAAAAATGGCCATGCACCTTTCGGTGCATTAATTTATGCACCTTTCGATGCTTAGTCAACAATTCATTCTTCTGATTTAAAACTGTTAGAACTTCGTCAATATCGAATTAATGTTCATTAATATTATTTTAGGTTTTAAATTCGATTTTTTAAGAATCATTCATATAATAAGACGACATCAGTTTGAATTTTTACAAGCACCGCAATCAATAAAAATATTCATTTTTTCCAAATGAAATAATTAAAACGTATTATAGAGAATAAAGGGTATATCTGCAGGTATTTAGAAATTTCCAATGTTGTATTGTGTTGATCCTGATCCAAGGAAATTGTATGTAAGAAAAGAGATTTGGTAATAAAAACTGAGGAATTAAATATAAAAATGACAAAGAATGAAGTAAATAATTGAAAATAATAATGATGATGAAAAGCCTTAAGTTTAGTTTTGCCTCAATTCATTTCGATCATCGATAAAGATTTTATTCTGGGTTCATGTCGGTTACAGTATATAAGACCCAACCCTTGTAACATACTTTTCTTTTTGGTAAACCAATATTCTCAAGTCTATCTTCGAATTTATTCATTGCTAGTATTAACCATGGCTATCGCTGATAACACCAATACAACTTTAAGGGCTAGAAAACCCGACTCGGGTTATGTAGTATTAGTGAGAATCAAATTCGATCTCATTTTCCCTTAGCGGACTGCCGCTAAATGTGTTCATAGGAAGTCAAATTTGCTACCAGCCAACTCTTCCTCCAACTGTAAATTGGAATAACATTCAACCAACGAACTCTTTTTAAAATGAAAGTGTTGAGATTTTTAAAGGAAAAGGCCTATTTCCAATCCAAGCATAGGTAGAACCAAGGGAAGCCTTGCCCCCTCCAATTTCATTTTTAATTATTAATTAATATATAATATATATATTTAAAAATTAAAAAAGTAAAATTTACTATACCCCTCCATTAAATTTTTTTATGGAAATAAAAATATTTTAACCCCGCTATAATAAATTCCTAATTTCTCCCCTGAATGTAAGTTTGCCAAAATTAAGATACCACCAAATGAATTGAGTCGTTAAGTCATCACAAATTGAAAGTTTAGCTAAGCATGATGAAAATCATATTTAACATTTTAAAAGAAACAAGGTAAAAAAATTAAAATAAATGTTGAAAGAAAAATATAAATCAAACCTCAGAATACTTTTGTAAAATAAAAGAAAAAAGAAAAGATAGTTCATATTCAAGCAATACCGAAGGGGTATTATAGTTCTAAAACCCTGAAGATATCTTATTGCGGTCGAATAGTGAGTTGACTCCAACATGGTGGTGTGACTCTGATTGGGCTGTATGTCCTCCTATATGTCGATCATTGACAGGTTGGCTTGTTTTCCTTGATCATCCTCCTATCTCGTGGAAGACTAAAAAGCACAAGTTGTTTCGCGTTCATCAACAGAAGAAGAATATCGAACCATGACAGATGTTACTTAAGGGCTTATTACTTAGGTTGGGTGTTCATCATCTCAAGGTTATTCCCTTATTTTATGATAGCCATCAGCTTTGCATATTGCCAGAAATTTGGTATATCATGAGAGAACAAAGAATATTAAAATGGATTGGCACTTAGTTCATGACTCAATAACATATGGTTTGATTACGCCTTCTTACATTCCTACTATGATTCATCTCGCATATATTTCACTAAGGATTTAGGAAAGAAGCACTTTGATTTTTTACTTGGCAAGTTGGGCATCGTGAATCCACATGCTCCAACTTGAGGGGTGTTACGAGTAATTAGGGAAGTTAGGAGTAATTTATGGGATTTTTATATACTGTTTCCTTAGCATAAATCATTAGGTTGTATATTTATAAACTGGTTTTCTATTTAATAAAACACATATCTTGCCTAACTTTACATCTCACTAATGTTTAAAGAGTTTCCCCCCAACTAGGCTTGGAGGGGTTTTAACGAGCCATACTACCAAGTGAGTTCTTCATAATAAAAATCTCATCTTCTAATAAAAAAAATAATGTTTAAAGAGGACCAGTTGGAAATAGACATGTGTAGTTCACATTGCTTGTAATTTCTATTCGTTCCATGATTGATCTTTGTCATTTATTTGTGTTTATACACGTGACCATTGATAGGTCTAGTCATGATTGATATGACAAAGACCGCTTTGATCCTATATGGATATAGTTGATGAACGAGATTGTTATAGAATGCCTATTGTATGATAACAAACTTTGAAATCATAAGGTTGTACATTTATCAGGAAACATAAGTTGCCCAAGTGGGAGATTGTTAGATTAAATTCCATAATTATGATTGTTGGAATAAAATCCATAATATTTTTAATGTATATTGTTATCATAAAATATGACATAAATTAAGTGACTAATTATGTTATAAAGTCATAATGTATTAGAAGTGTCATAAAAATAAAAGTGTAGATATTATTAAAGTTCATTTATAATTTGATGGTGGGCAGAGTTACGAGGACAAAGAATAATTGATTATTAAATCGGCTCTATAAAGGGGTTATGGTCCCCAAGAAATACATAATCTCATATTTTCTCTTATCTCAGTCAAAGAGTTTATACTGTAGAGAATTTTATCTTCTTAGAAGATCACAACCAAAGAAAGGTTTAAGGATTTTAACCTATCAATTAATTCAGGTAAACTTCGCATTGAGTTTTTTATTCTTGATGATTTGTCATGATTAAATCCTGATAAAATTTTCGTATTTATTATGGTTTGGTTCTTACACTGATGTTCAATTTTACCCTTATCAAGACTACTACACTTGTATCAACGAATGAATTAAACTCAACAGCTCCAATCAACTTACCAACACATACTTGAATTTAGATTCAGCCTTGAATCTCCCCTTATATTGATCGCTTGATTTGTCTTTTTTTTCCTCCAGGTCTGATAAGTAATATACAACTAAGTAATTAAATGTAACCCCCAAGACACGGCCTATGCGTTTCGACTAAGTCTAGTGGATCACATTCATGATTCTTAAAGACATTTTTCCGAAACCGTTATTCTATTAACGTAAAATCATATTTGTAAATGTCATTTATGAAATTATAATAAATTATATTATAAAAAAAAACCCAACTCATAAATATGAGAAAAATAAGTGGATCACATTCATGATTCTTAAAGACATTTTTCCGAAACCGTTATTCTATTAACGTAAAATCATATTTGTAAATGTCATTTATGAAATTATAATAAATTATATTATAAAAAAAAACCCAACTCATAAATATGAGAAAAATAACAAGTTAATTAAAACATGTCTTAAAATCCAAATTACGATAAACCAATATAAATTAGCAAAAGGAGTAGATTATAAAATCCAATACTTTTAAAATAAGGCCCATGTTACCATAATAGAGTCAACTTAAAGATAAACATTACAATACGATATACTTCAAGATATGTTGATCCTCCAAGTGATCCGAGATCTAACCAACAATACTGAAAGGGAAAATATTTTCGAAAAGTGAGCTAGGCTCAGTGTGTCCCAATAGTACAATAAAATCATAGTAGGTACAGTAAATGAGTAATAGTTCAGAAATTCATCATCAAAACATAATGAAGTTTAACTTTTGAAACTCGTAATTTAAAACCCTTCTCCTAATCACTATCAGCAATTTCCTAGAACTGTGTCCATAGGGCTTACCTTAAGCACACAGCAGAAAGGAAGCCAACCTAAATATAGGCTTTGGGGCCTGTATCCTTAAGTCCGTAAGTCCTAGGGCTTACCCTAAGCACATAGCAAAGGGAGCCAACCTAATAAAGCATCTTGAGGCCCGGGAGCTACCCAAGAGTCACATTAGGCCCATAAGGTTTACCAGCTTGATCAAAGTTGTACCTCCGTAATGCAATCCAACCCAAAATTAGTATTTCAAAAAATACTTTATGCAGTAAGCATAATTTCCATAATTCCATAATCAATATTATCATATACCAATAAAAACCATAATCATATATCAGTCATTCCATAAACCATCACCAGTAAATAAGTGGATTAATAAAACATTAAACCATAGCTTTCAATGTACCATATTTGAAAACATATAAAACAATCAAGTAGTACACATGGAACACACACCTCGGCAATAGGTTCAAATAGTAGATCTAGTGATTGCTAGCCTCGCCACGCTCTGCTACTGTTTTCGAACCTAATCCATAATAACACTATATTACTAATGGGTAACAAAATTAATTTCTGAAATCATAAAATTTGCGGGTCTTACGGGTGAATACTGGCACACGCGACTTAACTGATCTAGAGGAGTTGGGTAGAGCTGTCGAACGGTCAGGAGAGTTTCTTGTACCTTTAAACATTAATAATTTATCAGTCCCAAGTCTTACTCAACCATTCAAAGCTTAAACTCTTTAGTACATAAGCATTTTTCGGGTTTGACTATCAATTTGAAGGCTTTTGAGTCTGAATTTGACCAAACAAATTACGGAATCGGAATCAGGACGTCGAAAAACATAAAGTATGACTTTTCGAAAATTCAAATTCTTGGTCAAAATCAAAGTCAATGGGTTTAATTGATGATTTGGAGGCCTTCGGGATTGAATTTAGCAAAACAGACTTCGGAAATGGATTCGGCACGTCGAAAAATGTCAGAATAGGTATACTCGAACAAAATCAAAGGTCGTTTAATGGCCGGTTAAAGCCAGTCAAAGTTTTGGTCAAAGGTGTCCAATAGTCCACATCAATATTATGAAAATAGCACTATTTTTAAAAATATTTACCAAAATATCACCTTTTTATAAATAATTCCAATATCACGTTTTAAAATAATTACTAAAATATCACCATTTTAACAATAATTACTAAAATATCACCATTTTAACAATAATTACTAAAATATCACCATTTTAACAATAATTACCAAAATATCACCGGGTCGGGTCAACGGGTCGGGTCGGTCAACCCGGTTTGAACCGGTTCAGACCGGTTAAGCCGATCAAACAACAACATCAACCAGTTCGTAGCTCCCCCACACGCAGGGGCGTCGCGTGAGGCGTCGTATGGCCTCCAATAATTCATGAAAAAAATTCTAAAAATTATTTTAAGCGATTTTGAGTCACTTACCAACCTCGGTTCAAATTTTTGAACGGTGGAGAGCTCAATTTCAACTCGGCCGAATCTTTGACCGCTCCACCTCCCACATGCGCCGTCGCTTACGGAGACAAGGAGGACACCTTCGAACTCGGAACGACACAAGGAACACGATGGTGCGGGAGATGTCAAAAACTGATCAACGATCGGAGATGAATTTAAGATTTTCTCGGCGGTGATGCTAGAAAATCGTCGAGACTTTGACTCGAAATTCACGTCGTTTGGCAGCGTTTCGCTATAATTGGTTTACTGGGTTTGTTCACGGGTCGAAGATGAACATGACTGGTTTCAATTTACACTCCTTGGGTAAATTAGGGCTTGGTTCCTGAATTTCCTTTACTCCTTGGGTAAATTAGGGCTTGGTTCCTGAATTTCCTTTACTTCTAAAATAGCCTACAAGTTTTCAAAAATTTTAATTTAGTCACCAAATTTCTTCAAATTACACAATTTAAATATATATATATATATATATTGGGGTTGTTACAATTCTCCCCTCTACAAGAAATTTCGTCCTAGAAATTTACCTTAAGAGAATAGTTGAGGAAACTGAGCCCATTGACTCCAATGTCTCCCAAGTAGCTTCATAGGGGCCTCGGTTACTCCATTGAATTTTACCATTGGAATATGTCTATTCCGAAGAACTCTCTCATCTCTATCTAATATCTGAACGGGCTCCTCCTCATATGAAAAATTAGGTCTCAGCTCTACCCTTCAACCTGAATAATGTGACCTGGATCTGGATGGTATTTTCTCAACATTGATACATGAAAGAATCATGAATACGACTGAGCTCAGGAGGCAACTCAAGCTGATATGCAACAGGTCCTATCCTCTTCAAAATACGAAATGTTCCAATAATATTGGGCTCAATTTACCCTTACGCCCGAATCTCAATACTTTTTTCCAGGGTGATACTTTTAAAAAGACCTGATCTCCAACTTCAAACTGAATATCTTTCCTCCTTTGATTTGCATAAGACTTCTTTCTATCAAATGCCTCTTTCAGATGGTCACAAATCAACCTGACTGTGTCCTCCGTCTCGCGTACTAACTCAGGTCCCAATGTCTTCTTTTCACGCAATTCAGTCCAATAAATCGGGGTGTGACATCTACGCCCATAGAGTGCTTCGTAGGGTGCCATACAAATGCTGTTCTGATAACTGTTATTGTAAGCAAATTCAGCCAACGGCAAAAAGTTTTCCCAGCTACCACGGAAATCAATTACGCTTCCCCGCAACATATCCTCTAAAATTTGAATCACTCTCTCAGATTAACCGTCAGTTTGTGGGTGGAAGGATGTACTATAATCCAATCTTGTTCCCAAAGCCGTATGTAGCGCCTTCTAAAATCTCGAAGTAAATCTCGAATATCGATCAGAAATAATAGACAATGGAACACCATGCAATCTAACAATATCTGAAATATACAATCTCGCCAGCTTGTCCAAAGTATAATTTACCCGCACAAGAATGAAGTGAGATGACTTTATAAGTCTGTTAACAATTACCCACACTGAATCCTTTTTTGAAGGAGTCATAGGTAATCCGGTAACAAAATCTATAGTAATACGCTCTCATTTCCATTCAGGAATCTTGATAGGCTGTAACAAACCTGATGGATGTTGATGTTCTGCTTTAACTTGCTGACAAGTCAAACACCTAGCTACAAAATCTGAGATGTCTTTCTTCATGCCAACCCAATGATACCTCTCTTTCAAATTCCGGTACATTTATCTCCACGGGGTGCATAGCATATGGACTACTATGAGCCTCATTAAGAATAATATGCCTCAACTCAGCATCATCAGGCACACAATAACGACCTTTAGCATAAAACTTCATCCTGATCACGGGCGTAATCTGAGCTTGTCCCCTGCTCTACTTGCTCAATGATGAATAACAAGGAGCTATCAAGGGGCTGCTTAATTTAATTTCATCAACCAAAGTCGGCTTAACTTGTAATTCTGCAATATGCCATCGTCATATAAATTCATCCTGACCATTAAAGACCTCAACTCCGATACCGCCTTTTGACTCAAAGCATCCACCACAATGTTAGCTTTACCAGGGTGATAATCAATCACACACAATCATAATTCTTTAGAAGCTCTAGCCAGCACCGTTGTCTCAAATTAAGCTCCTTCTAGGTCAGAAGATACTTTAAGCTCTTATGATCAGTGAAAATGTAACACTCCTCTCCATAAAGATAGTGTCTCTAAATATTCAAGGAAAAAATCACTGTTGCTAACTCCAAATCATGAGTAGGATAATTACACTCATGAGGTCGCAGTTGATGTGAAGCATAAGCCACTACCTTATCCTCCTGCATTAGAACACAACCAAGTCCTGAATGTGAAGCATCACTATACACTGTAAAATCCTTCTCGGACTCTGGTTGAATCAACACTGGTGCTTGAGTCAAAACCACCTTTAATTTCTCAAAGCTCTCCTTTTATGCCTCACCCCAGTCAAATGGCACGTTCTTCCTTAACAGCTTTGTCAAAGGAGCAGCAAGGATCGAGAAGCCCTCGACAAAACATCGATAATATCCAGCCAAGCCCAAGAAACTACGGATCTCAGAGACGTTCCTGGGTCATTTCCAATTCACAACAGCCTCGATCTTGCTTGGATCAACTTGAATACCTCGCGCAGAAATAATATGCCCCAAAAATGACACTTCTTGAAGCCAAAACTCACACTTGCTTAGTTTGGCATAGAGACGATGCTCTCTCAAAGTCTGCAAAATGATATTCAAATGCTCGTCATACTCCGCCTCAGTACGAGAATAGATCATATCATCAAGAAGACAACCACAAATTGATCCAAATATGGCGAAACACACGATTCATCAAATCCATGAAAGCTGCAGGAGCGTTCGTCAAACCAAAAGGCATTACTAAGAATTCATAATGACCATATCTAGTGCGAATGGTCATTTTTGCAACATCAGACCCCTTAACTTTCAATTGATAATACCCCGAACGAAGATCAATCTTAGAAAATACAAAAGCTCCTCACAACTGATCAAATAGGTCATCAATCCTGGGTAGTGGGTACTTATTCTTGACCGTCATCTTGTTCAACTTCTGATAGTCAATACATAGCCTTAACGACCCATCTTCTTTTTCACAAACTGAACTATAGTCCAAGGTGAGGTACTATACCGAATAAATCCTCGATCAAATAATTCTTGCAATTGGACCTTCAACTCCTTAAGTTCCTTTAGAGCCATGCGATAAGGTGCCATAGAAATAGGTGCAGATCCCGGATAAGTCTCAATCTCGAACTCTACCTCTCTATCAGGAGGTAACCCAGCAACTCATCTGGAAAAACATCAGGAAACTCACTAACTGCACGAATATCCTCGATCGTGGACAAGGAACCTTTAGTGTTCAAAAAAACAGGCAATGAAAGTCTCATCCTTTCCTGATACGATCAATTTCCATAGTTGAAACAATATTAGAGAGATAGCCACGTTGTTCACCATTAACACAACAGTCTGACCATCTAAAGTCTTCAGAGTAGCTCGCTTGTATTCGCAATCCAGATTTACCTTGTGTTTATTCAACCAATCCATCCCAAGAATTAGATAACTCTAAAGGAAGCTCCATAAGACAGCGAGAAAAATTTCTCCCTGAACCTCAGAGGACAACGCCAAAATATTCACTAATACTGCCTGTCCTACTGGACTCGTAACCGTAACAGTATTATCAGTGTTCTCGATCGGAATCTGAAGGTTTGAGATATTGAACTTGATACATAGGAGTGGGGTGGAGCCATTGTCCAGTAATGCAAAGTATGGAATAGAATAAATAGTAAATGTACCTGCAATAACCTCAGTCTCATCTCTGTCATCCCGACGTCTGGTGGCGTAAACCAAAGCTGGCTCTCTAGCCTCTGAAACTGCAGGCTCTCGACTATGCTGGGGTCGAGCTCTACTATCAGCTCTGGATGCTGATCCAGAAGGCTTTCCCTGATTACAGCCTCTAGTTGGGGTCGTATTGAAGCCTGAGAATGTATAGAGTCTGAGTAGTGTTTCGCTCAGAGACGAAGCTAGCTGTGGACAATCCCTCAAAATGACCACTAGATCCACACTGATAACAAAGACCCATCTTCTTTCGACACTCTCCTCGGTGTCAACTACCACAATACACAGAGGGGCCCATGATAAAACGATGAGGAACCACCTCGACTGACAACTGAAGGTGAAGATACTGCAGGCCTAGAACTGGTATTGCTTCTCAAAGGACCTGAAGTACGAGTCTTCTTTCTAGGACGTGCAAAGAACTCTTTCGGGATAGAAAATTTCTCAGGTCCCTCTCGATCAACACGATATCTTGCTGGAGCCAAGGTCTCTACCTCCTCAGCATCCTTCGCTCTGCCCACTAGCACGTCAAAATCTCATCCTGATGGGTCACAACTTGCCTTTGCAGCTCGTATCTGAGTCCAGGGAAATTTACGGCATCGATCTCTCTCAGTAGGTACCATACTGGATCCATCCTTTAGTAACTTCAAAAACTCGATCTCATACTCAGAAACGGTCATGTCTCCCTGAACTAGGTCCTGGAACTGCTGTCTCGAGCTAAGTAACGCTCTCCCAGAAAACATCTCCTAAAGCGTTCCTTAAAGAAATTCCAAGTCAGACGATTAGTCGAAACACTACTGACTCCCACCAGGTGTGGGCATTGCCATCTAACATCGCTACTGCACCCAAATATCTCTTAGTTGGATCCAAACCCAACTGATCCATGTGACTTTCTATATCCTGGAGCCAATCTTCCGCTTCGGTAGGAGGTCCACCAATCTGCCTCCAAAAGTTCTGACTCCATGACAATCAGAGTCTGAGAAATAGGCACCTCGGATCCAACACCAGCAGCTATTACCGCTCCCTAAATCAACTGTAGAAATTGTCTACCAAAATTCTCATCAGGTGCAATCTGGTAGAATCAGCTCAATATCAGTCGCTCTTATGATCGGTGTAGTCATGCCAATACCAGCGGTAGGAGGCAAATTCGTCAAGGTCGAAGGAGCAGGATACTATCGAAGGTCAGGGATGTACTCGAATCTCATCGATTGGGTTACAAATCTAGCCATTCGACCTTCCACGGCTAGTTCGACGTCTAGATCTCTAGTTTACTACAGAAGATAAAACTTAGGGTTAGATAAGCACTTAGAGTATCAACATAATTAAAACCGTAAAAACTTTGAGACATGGCCTTAGCAACTTATTTTGTAAAAAATTTCAAAACCGTATTTTCAATTTAGACTCATACACAGTCCGAAGTTTAAAAACCAAAAGCTCTGATACCAATTAAATGTAACCCCCTAGACCCGCCTATGCGTTTCGACTAAGTCTAGTGGATCACATTCATGATTCTTAAAGATATTTTTCCGAAACCGTTATTCTTAACGTAAAATCATATTTATAAATGACATTTATGAAATTATAATAAATTTACTATAAAAAAACCCAACTCATTATGAGAAATAACAAGTTAATTAAAACATGTCTTAAAATCCAAATTACGATAAACCAATATAAATTAGCAAAAGGAGTACTCATTATAAAATCCAATACTTTTAAAATAAGGCCCATGTTACCATAATAGAGTCAACTTAAAAGATAAACATTACAATACGATATACATCAAGATATGTTGATCCTCCAAGTGCTTGATCCGAGTATAACAGTATCTGAAGGGGAAAATATTTTCGAAAAGTGAGCTAGGCTCAGTGTGTCCCCAATAGTAAAATAAATCATAGTAGGTACAGTAAAGTAATAGTTCAGAAATTCATCATCAAAATATGAAGTTTAACTTTTGAAACTCGTAATTTAAAACCCTTCTCATCATCCAATTTCCCCAGAATGCGTCCATAGGGCTTACCTTAAGCACACAGCAGAAAGGAAGCCAACCTAAAGATAGGCTTTGGGGGTATCCTTAAGTCTGTAAGTCCGTAGGGCTTACCCTAAGCACACACAAAGGGAGCCAACCTAATGAAGATCTTCAGGCCCGTGAACCTACCCAAGAGTCACATTAGGCCCATAAGGTTTACCAGCTTGATCAAAGTTATACCTCCGTAATGCAATCCAACCCAAAATCAGTATTTCAAAAATACTATTTATGCAGTAAGCATAATTTCCATAATTCCATAATCAATATTATCATATACCAATGAAAACCAATAATCATATATTAGTCATATTCCATAAACCATCACCAGTAAATAGGTGGATTAATAAAACATTAAACCATAGCTTTCAATGTACCATATTTCAAAACATATAAAATAATCAAGTAGTACACGGGGAACACACACCTCGACAATAGGTTCAAATAGTAGATCTAGTGATTGCTAGCCTCACCATGCTCTGCTACTGTTTTCAAACCTAATCCATAATAACACTATATTACTAATGGGTAACAAAATTAATTTCTGAAATAATAAAATTTACGGGTCTTACGGGTGAATACTGACACACGCGGCTTAACTAATCTAGAGGAGCTGGGTCGAGCTGTCGAACGGTCAAGAGAGACTTTTGTACCTTCAAACATTAATAATTTATCAGTCTCGAGTCTTACTCAACCATTCAAAGCTTAAACTCTTTAGTACATAAGCATTTTTTGGGTTTGACTATCAATTTGAAGGCTTTTGAGTCTGAATTTGACCAAACGGATTGCGGAATCGGAATCAGGACGTCGAAAACAATAAAGTATGACTTTTCGAAAATTCAAATTCTTGGTCAAAATCAAAGTCAATGGGTTTGACTGATGATTTGGAGGCCTTCGAGATCGAATTTGGCATAACGGACTTCGAAAACGGATTCGGCACGTCGAAAAATGTCAGAATAGGTATACTCGAACAAAATCAAAGATCGTTTAATGGCCGGTTAAAGCCAGTCAAAGTTTTGGTCAAAGTGCCCAATAATCCACAACAATTATTACGAAAATAGCATTTTTTAAAAAAATATTTACCAAAATATCACCTTTTTAAAATAATTCTCAAATATCACATTTTAAAAATAATTACTAAAAATCATCGTTTTAACAATAATTACCAAAATATCACCGTTTTAAAAATAATTACCAAATTATCGGGTCGGGTTAACTGGTCGGGTCGGGTCAACGGGTCGTGTTGGTCAACCCGGTTCGAACCAGTTCAGACCGGTCAAACAACAACATCAACCAGTTCGTAGCTCCCCCACGCACAGGGGCGGCGCGTGAGGCGTCATCCGGTCTCCAATAATTCATGAAAAAAATTCTAAAAATTCTTTTAAACGGTGGAGAGCTCAATTTCAACTCGGCCGAATCTTTGACCGCTCACCTCCACACGCGCGCCGCGTTTACGGAGACAAGGAGGACACTGTCGAACTCAGAACGACACAAGGAACACGATGGTGCGGGAGGTGTCAAAAACCGATCAACGATCGAAGATGAATTTAAGATTTTCTCGGCGGTGGTGCTAGAAAAAACGTCGAGACTTTGACTCGAAATTCATGTCATTTGGCAGCGTTTTGCTATAATTGATTTACTGGGTTTTGTTCACGGGTCGAAGATGAACATGACGGTGGTTTCAATTTACGATCGGAAGTCGGACGACGTCGGAATCAGACTTTAAAAAAGGATGAAGAGAAGGGAAATTGAGCTTGAGTTTTCTGATTTCAAAATCAGAAAACACGCATATATATAACTGCCGACACTCCTTGGGTAAATTTAGGGCTTGGTCCCTAAATTTCCTTTACTTCTAAAATAGCCTACAAGTTTTCAAAAATTTTAATTTAGTCACCAAATTTCTCCAAATTACACCAATTTAAATATATATATATATATATATATATTTTTTTTGGGTTGTTACAAAGTAATATTATTATGAAACTTTATTGAACTTAAGAATTAAGTAATAAACGATAAAATTGATTTATTTTTAACTATTATTATCTTTCTTAAAAATATCTTTATAGAAACCATCATAAGACAATATTGGAAGAGTTATATAGAAGAGGTTGAATTTGTAGGTCAACATATAATTTTATTATTGTTTTGAGAAAGTTCCATAACCTTTAGATGCATGCATGCATACATGCATAGTTATTGCATGTGCATTTACAAAGCAATTACAATTCATGTTTTTTGGATTTCGTTGTACCATCTTCCACTTTTTCTACTTCGGTCAATGCATAGGCTTCAATGATCGCCCGTTTAATCTTAGGATCAATTGTTTCTCCCTCCTTGGAGAAAAACCTCTCCTTCAAAACTTTAGGATCTAGCCTTCCTTCGGCTTCCATCTTTTTCATGGCTTCAAAGAATATTTTCATCAGAAATTCTTCCTCCTGTTGTGGTGACATTGATGCCTCCAAATCTTGATTTGTATCTTTCACAAGGTCATTGTTGACGGCATCTTGGAGCCCTTTTGAAACGTCTTTTATCACTTCCTTTTCTGTCACTTGTTTATCCTCCTCCTTATTAACACCCGGGACTGATTCTTTAATGTCTTTCTTCTCTTCTTTGGGAGTCTCTTCTTTGGATTGTCCTCCATGAATTGCATTGAGATAATCAGGGCCATTGAGAACACAACAAAAGCAATCCTTGCCATCTCTTTTTTTTAATGCTAGGCTAAAATAATAAGAATTGTTTGAAAGTGATAATTAAGAATGAAATTGAGATGGAATTTAATGAGTTTAGGATGAGATATTTACGGGCTTTTGGATTTATCGATTGGTATGGTGTTTATAGATCACACACGTGTAAGATAGCGATGACTTTTTCTCAATATTTTAAAAATTACATTTTTTTCCTCCGTAATTGATGATTTTAGTTTACTTCTCTTCGTTTTACTTCATGATTGTGCGTGTTTTCAAGAAAATTGTTGCAACATTATATTATTTTAGACATTCACACTTTTATATATAAAATATTAATCTGGCTTAATTAGACTTCAAAACATTTTTTAAATTCTATTAGAAATATTTAACTTCACTTATTAAGAGTTTCGAAACCTGTAATATGATTTCAAAATCGTGCTTCAAAATTTAAAAGATATGTGTTTTTGAGTTTTTAAAATTATTTCAAGTTTAAATTTTGAGCCAAAACAATAAATAAAATATTATTGACAATGTTTTCCTTTAAAAAATGATATAAACAACTATGAGCAAATTTTAATTTGATTTTTCGTGCTTCAAAATTTATAAGATAGTGTGTTTGAGTTTTTAAAATTATTTCAAGTTTAAATTTTGAGCCAAAACAATAAATAAAATATTATATGTTTCCTTTAAAAAATGATATAAACAACTATGAGCAAATTTTAATTTGATTTTTTTATAATTTTTAAATAATTAATATTCATTAATATATGTTATTTAAATTCAATTATAAAGTTAACATGCATGAATTAACTTATATCAGTGGTTAAACAAATCGTTGTTCTCATAACTTGAGAATTTGAGCTCCATCGACTGCAAAAGTGATAGACGTTCATTATTAAATGGTTGAAGATATTTAGAACTAATATTACTTTATAATCACCTAAGCTTAATAAAAAAATGATAAAGCTATAATAATAGATTTAATTTTGTATTAGAGAAACAATTTCCTACGAAATTCAGTCTTCCGATTTAAAACTGTTGGAGCTTTGTCAAAATCGAATTAATGTTCATTAAAATATTTTAGGCTTTAAATTCAATTTTTAAGAATCAATTCATATAATAGGACGACATCTGTTTGAATTTTTACAAGCATCACACAATTCATCAAAGAATAAAAGGGAATAAAGATCTACAGGGATTTAGAAATTTCCAATGTTGTATTGTGTTGATCCTCAATTCATTTTGATCAACGATAAAGATTTTATTATGGGGTTCATGTCGGTTACAATCTATAAGACCCAACCCTTGTAACATACTTTCTTTCCGGTAAACCAAATTCCCAAGTCTATCTTCGAAATTCAGTCCTTGTTTGTATTAACCACGGCTATCGCTGATAGCACCGATACAACTTTATGGGCTTGAAAACCCAACTCGAGTTATGTTTTCTTAGTGAGAATCAAATCCGATCTCATTTTCCCTTAGCGGACTGTCGCTAAATGTGTTCATAGGAAGTCAAATTTGCTACCAGCCAACTCTTCTGCCAATTGTAAATTGGAATTACATTCAAACCAACAGACACTTTTTAAAATGAAAGTGTTGAGATTTTTAAAGGAAAAGCCCTATTTCCAATACAAGCATAGGCAGAACCAAGGGAAGCCTTGGCCCCTCCAATTTCATTTTTAATTATTAATTAATAATATATATATATATATTTAAAAAAATAAAAAAAAAATAAAATTTACTATACCCCTCCATTAAAAAATTTTGTTGATGGAAAATAAAAATATTTTAACCTCGCTATAATAAATTCCTAATTTCGCCCCTGAATATAATTTGCCAGAAATTAAGAAAGTTATACGAAGATATTAAGCTCTTTTCAATTATCACCAAATGAATTGAGTCATCGTAAGTCATCGACTAATTGAAAGTTTAGCTAAACATGATGAAAATCATATTTAGCATTTTAAAAGAAACAATGTAAAAACTTAAAATAAACGTTGAAAGAAAAATATAAAACAAACCTTAGGATACTTTTGTAAATAAAGAAAAAAGAAAAGATAGTCCATGTTCAAGCAATACCGAAGGGGTATTTATAGTTCTAAAATTTTAAAGGTATCTTATTGCGTTCGAATAGTGAGTTGACTCTAACAGGATGGTGTGACTCTGATTGGGCAGTATGTCCTCCTACGTGTCGATCACTGATAGGTTGGCTTGTTTTTCTTGATCATTTCTCCATCTCGTGGAAGACTAAAAAGTAACAAGTTGTTTCGTGTTCATCAACAGAAGCAATATCGAACAATGACAGATGTTACTTGTGAGTTAAAATGGCTTAAGCGCTTGTTACTTAGATTGGGTGTTCATCATCTCAAAATTATTCCCTTATTTTGTGATAGCCATCAGCTTTGCATATTGCCAGAAATTTGGTATATCATGAGAGAACAAAGAATATTAAAATGGATTGCCACTTAGTTCATGACTCAATAACATAGGGTTTGATTACGTCTTCTTACATTCCTACGATTCAACTCGCATATATTTCACTAAGGATTTAGGCAAGAAGCACTTTGAATTTTTACTTGGCAAGTTGGGCATCATGAATCCCCATGCTCCAACTTGAGGGGTGTTACGGGTAATTAGGGAAGTTAGGAGTAATTTATGGGATTTTTATATATGCTTCCTTAGTATAAATCATTATTTTTATATTATAAACTTGTTTTCTATTTAATAAAACACATATCTTGCCTAACTTTACATCACACTAATGTTTAAAGAGTTTCCCCCAATTAGGCCCGGAGGGGTTTTAACGAGCCAACTACCAAGTGAGTTCTTCATAATAAAAATCTCTTCTGCCAATAAAAACTAATGTATGACCAGTTGGAAATAGACATGTGTAGTTCACATTGCTTGTAATTTCTATGCTACATTCCATGATTGATCCATGTCATTTATTTGTGTTTATACACGTGACCATTGATAGGTCTAGTCATGATTAATATGGCAAAGGCCGCTCTGATCCTCTATGGATATAGTTGATGGACGAGATTGTTATAGAATACCTATTGTTTGATAACAATCTTTGAACTCATAAGGTTGTACATTTATCAGGAAACATAAGTTGCCAAGTGGGAGACTGTTAGATTAAATTTCAGAATTATGATTGTTGGATTAAAATCCATAATTTTAATATATTGTTATCATAAAATATGACATAAATTAAGTGACTAATTATGTTATTAAGTCATAAGGTATTAGAAGTGTCATAAAAATAAAAGTGTAGACACTATTAAAGTTTATTTATATTTTGATGGTGGGAAGAGTTATGAGGACAAACAATAATTGATTATTAAATCAGCTATATAAAGGGGTTATGGTCCCCAAGAAATAGATAATCTCATATTTTCTCTTATCAAACTCAAAAAATTTCATATTTTTTATGGTTTGGTTCTAACATTGATGTTCAATTTTACCCTTATCAAGACGCTACACTTGTATCAACGAATGAATTAAACTCAACAGCTCCAATCAACTTACCAACACATCCTTGAATTTAGATTCAGCTTTGAATCTCCCCTTATCCTGATCGCTTGATCTCTCTTTTTTTTCTCCAGTTTGATAAGTAATATACAACTAAGTATTATTATGAAACTTTATTGAACTTAAGAATTAAGTAATAAACGATAAAATTTATTTATTTTTAACTATTATTATCTTCCTTAAAAAATATCTTTATAGAAATCATTATAAGACAATAGTGGAAGAGTTATGTAGAAGAGGTTGAATTTGTAGGTCAACATATAATTTTATTATTGTTTTGAGAAAATTCCATAACCTTTAGATGCATGCATGCATAGTTATTGCATGTGCATTTACAAAGCAATTACAATTCATGTTTTTTGGAATTCGTTGTACCATCTTCCACTTTTTCTACTTCGGTCAATGCATAGGCTTCAATGATCGCCCGTTTAATCTTAGGATCAATTGTTTCTCCCTCCTTGGAGAAAAACCTCTCCTTCAAAACTTTAGGATCTAACCTTCCTTCGGCTTCCATCTTTTTCATGGCTTCAAAGAATATTTTCATCAGAAATTCTTCCTCCTGTTGTGGTGACATTGATGCCTCCAAATCTTGATTTGTATCTTTCACAAGGCCATTGTTGACGGCATCTTGGAGCCCTTTTGAAACGTCTTTTATCTCTTCCTTTTCTGTCACTTGTTTATCCTCCTCCTTATTAACACCCGGGACTGATTCTTTAATGTCCTTCTTCTCTTCTTTGGATTGTCCTCCCATGAATTGCATTGAGATAATAAGGGCCATTGAGAACACAACAAAAGCAACCTTTGCCATCTCTTCTTTTCTTTAATGCTAGGCTAAAATAATAAGAATTGTTCGAAAGAGATAATTAAGAATGAAATTGAGATGAAATTTAATGAGTTTATGATGAGATATTTGCGGCGACTTTTGGATTTGTTGATTGGTATGGTGTTTAAGGATCACACACGAGTAAAATAGCGATGACTTTTTCTCAATATTTTAAAATTAGATTTTCTCCTAATTAATGATTTTAGTTTACTTCTTGATTGTGCGTGTTTTCAAGAAGCACTTTGATTTTTTACTTGGCAACTTGGGCATCGTGAATCCCCATGCCCCAACTTGAGGGGTGTTACGAGTAATTAGAGAAGTTAGGAGTAATTTATGGATTTTTATATACTGTTTCCTTAGCATAAATCATTAGTTTGTATATTTATAAACTTGTTTTCTATTTAATAAACATATCTTGCCTAACTTTACATCTAACTAATGTTTAAAGAGTTCCTCCAATTAGGCCTGGAGGGTTTTTAACGAGCCAACTACTAAGTGAGTTCTTCATAATAAAAATCTCTTCTTCCAATAAAAAAATATGTTTAAAGAGGACCAGTTGGAAATAGACGTGTATAGTTCACATTGTTTGTAATTTCTATGCTACGTTCCATGATTGATCTATGTCATTTATTTGTGTTTATACACATGACCATTGATAGGTCTAGTCATGATCGATATGGAAATACCGCTTTGATCCTATATGGATATAGTTGATGGACGAGATTGTTATAGAATACCTATTGTATGATAACAATCTTTGAACTCATAAGGTTGTACATTTATCTGGAAACATAAGTTGTCCAAGTGGGAGATTGTTAGATTAAATTCCATAATTATGATTGTTGGATTAAAATCCATAATATTTTTAATGTATATTGTTATCATAAAATATGACATAAATTAAGTGATTAATTATGTTATAAAGTCATAGGTATTAGAAGTGTTATGAAAATAAAAATGTATATACTATTAAAGTTTTTTTTATAATTTGATGGTGGGCAGAGTTATGAGGACAAACAATAATTGATTATTAAATCGGCTATATAAAAGGGTTGGTCTCCAAGAAATAGATAATCTCATATTTTCTCTAATCCTGTCAAAGAGTTTACACTCAAGAGAATTTTATCTTCTTAGAAGATCACAGCCAAAGAAAAGTTTAAGAATTTTAACCTATCAATTAATTCAGGTAAACTTTGCATCTAGTTTTTTTTTTCTTGATTATTTGTCATGATTAAATTCTGGTAAAATTTTCATATTTATTATGGTTTGGTTCTAACACTTATGTTCAATTGTCCGCTTACCAAGACTGCTACAGTTGTATCAACGAATGAATTAAACTCAACAGCTCCAATCAACTTACCAACACATCCTTGATTTTAGATTCAGCCTTGAATCTCCCCTTATCCTGATCTCTTGATTGTCTTTTTTTTTTCTCCAGGTCTGATAAGTATATTATTATGAAACTTTATTGAAAAGAATTAAGTAATAAACGACTACATTTATTTGTTTTTAACTATTATTATCTTCCTTAAAAGATATCTTTATAGAAATCATCATAAGACAATATTGGAAGAATTATGTAGAAGAGGTTGAATTTGTAGGTCAACATATAATTTTATTATTGTTTTGAGAAAATTCCATAACCTTTAGATGCATGCATGCATAGTTATTGCATGTGCATTTACAAAGCAATTACAATTCATGTTTTTTGGAATTCGTTGTACCATCTTCCACTTTTTCTACTTCGGTCAATGCATAGGCTTCAATGATCGCCCGTTTAATCTTAGGATCAATTGTTTCTCCCTCCTTGGAGAAAAACCTCTCCTTCAAAACTTTAGGATCTAACCTTCCTTCGGCTTCCATCTTTTTCATGGCTTCAAAGAATATTTTCATCAAAAATTCTTCCTCCTGTTGTGGTGACATTGATGCCTCCAAATCTTGATTTGTATCTTTCACAAGGCCATTGTTGACGGCATCTTGGAGCCCTTTTGAAACGTCTTTTATCTCTTCCTTTTCTGTCACTTGTTTATCCTCCTCCTTATTAACACCCGGGACTGTTTCTTTAATGTCCTTCTTCTCTTCTTTGGATTGTCCTCCCATGAATTGCATTGAGATAATAAGGGCCATTGAGAACACAACAAAAGCAATCTTTGCCATCTCTTCTTTTCTTTAATGCTAGGCTAAAATAATAAGAATTGTTCGAAAGTGATAATTAAGAATGAAATTGAGATGAAATTTAATGAGTTTATGATGAGATATTTGCGGCGACTTTTGGATTTGTTGATTGGTATGGTGTTTAAGGATCACACACGAGTAAAATAGCGATGACTTTTTCTCAATATTTTAAAAATTAGATTTTCTCCTCCATAATTAATGATTTTAGTTTACTTCTTGATTGTGCGTGTTTTCAAGAAGCACTTTGATTTTTTACTTGGCAACTTGGGCATCGTGAATCCCCATGCCCCAACTTGAGGGGTGTTACGAGTAATTAGAGAAGTTAGGAGTAATTTATGGGATTTTTATATACTGTTTCCTTAGCATAAATCATTAGTTTGTATATTTATAAACTTGTTTTCTATTTAATAAAACACATATCTTGCCTAACTTTACATCTAACTAATGTTTAAAGAGTTCCTCCAATTAGGCCTGGAGGGTTTTTAACGAGCCAACTACTAAGTGAGTTCTTCATAATAAAAATCTCTTCTTCCAATAAAAAAATAATGTTTAAAGAGGACCAGTTGGAAATAGACGTGTGTAGTTCACATTGCTTGTAATTTCTATGCTACGTTCCATGATTGATCTATGTCATTTATTTTTGTTTATACACATGACCATTGATAGGTCTAGTCATGATCGATATGGCAAATACCGCTTTGATCCTATATGGATATAGTTGATGGACGAGATTGTTATAGAATACCTATTGTATGATAACAATCTTTGAACTCATAAGGTTGTACATTTATCTGGAAACATAAGTTGTCCAAGTGGGAGATTGTTAGATTAAATTCCATAATTATGATTGTTGGATTAAAATCCATAATATTTTTAATGTATATTGTTATCATAAAATATGACATAAATTAAGTGACTAATTATGTTATAAAGTCATATGGTATTAGAAGTGTTATGAAAATAAAAATGTATATACTATTAAAGTTTTTTTATAATTTGATGGTGGGCAGAGTTATGAGGACAAACAATAATTGATTATTAAATCGGCTATATAAAAGGGTTGGTCTCAAGAAATAGATAATCCCATATTTTCTCTAATCCCTGTCAAAGAGTTTACACTCAAGAGAATTTTATCTTCTTAAAAGATCACAGCCAAAGAAAAGTTTAAGAATTTTAACCTATCAATTAATTCAGGTAAACTTCGCATCTAGTATTTTATTCTTGATTATTTGGCATGATTAAATTCTGGTAAAATTTTCATATTTATTATGGTTTGGTTCTAACACTTATGTTCAATTGTCCGCTTACCAAGACTGCTACAGTTGTATCAACGAATGAATTAAACTCAACAGCTCCTCAACTTACCAACACATCCTTGATTTTAGATTCAGCCTTGAATCTCCCCTTATCCTGATCGCTTGATCTGTCTTTTTTTTTTCAGGTTTGATAAGTAATATTATTATGAAACTTTATTGAACTTAAGAATTAAGTAATAAACGACTACATTTATTTGTTTTTAACTATATCTTCCTTAAAGATATCTTTATAGAAATCATCATAAGACAATATTGGAAGAATTATGTAGAAGAGGTTGAATTTGTAGGTCAACATATAATTTTATTATTGTTTTGAGAAAATTCCATAACCTTTAGATGCATGCATGCATAGTTATTGCATGTGCATTTACAAAGCAATTACAATTCATGTTTTTTGGAATTCGTTGTACCATCTTCCACTTTTTCTACTTCGGTCAATGCATAGGCTTCAATGATCGCCCGTTTAATCTTAGGATCAATTGTTTCTCCCTCCTTGGAGAAAAACCTCTCCTTCAAAACTTTAGGATCTAGCCTTCCTTCGGCTTCCATCTTTTTCATGGCTTCAAAGAATATTTTCATCAAAATTCTTCCTCCTGTTGTGGTGACATTGATGCCTCCAAATCTTGATTTGTATCTTTCACAAGGCCATTGTTGACGGCATCTTGGAGCCCTTTTGAAACGTCTTTTATCTCTTCCTTTTCTGTCACTTGTTTATCCTCCTCCTTATTAACACCCGGGACTGTTTCTTTAATGTCCTTCTTCTCTTCTTTGGATTGTCCTCCCCCATGAATTGCATTGAGATAATCAGGGCCATTGAGAACACAACAAAAGCAATCCTTGCCATCTCTTCTTTTCTTTAATGCTAGGCTAAAATAATAAGAATTGTTCGAAAGTGATAATTAAGAATGAAATTGAGATGAAATTTAATGAGTTTATGATGAGATATTTGCGGCGACTTTTGGATTTGTTGATTGGTATGGTGTTTAAGGATCACACACGAGTAAAATAGCGATGACTTTTTCTCAATATTTTAAAAATTAGATTTTCTCCTCCATAATTAATGATTTTAGTTTACTTCTTGATTGTGCGTGTTTTCAAGAAGCACTTTGATTTTTTACTTGGCAACTTGGGCATCGTGAATCCCCATGCCCCAACTTGAGGGGTGTTACGAGTAATTAGAGAAGTTAGGAGTAATTTATGGGATTTTTATATACTGTTTCCTTAGCATAAATCATTAGTTTGTATATTTATAAACTTGTTTTCTATTTAATAAAACACATATCTTGCCTAACTTTACATCTAACTAATGTTTAAAGAGTTCCTCCAATTAGGCCTGGAGGGTTTTTAACGAGCCAACTACTAAGTGAGTTCTTCATAATAAAAATCTCTTCTTCCAATAAAAAAATAATGTTTAAAGAGGACCAGTTGGAAATAGACGTGTGTAGTTCACATTGCTTGTAATTTCTATGCTACGTTCCATGATTGATCTATGTCATTTATTTTGTTGTTTATACACATGACCATTGATAGGTCTAGTCATGATCGATATGGCAAATACCGCTTTGATCCTATATGGATATAGTTGATGGACGAGATTGTTATAGAATACCTATTGTATGATAACAATCTTTGAACTCATAAGGTTGTACATTTATCTGGAAACATAAGTTGTCCAAGTGGGAGATTGTTAGATTAAATTCCATAATTATGATTGTTGGATTAAAATCCATAATATTTTTAATGTATATTGTTATCATAAAATATGACATAAATTAAGTGACTAATTATGTTATAAAGTCATATGGTATTAGAAGTGTTATGAAAATAAAAATGTATATACTATTAAAGTTTTTTTTATAATTTGATGGTGGGCAGAGTTATGAGGACAAACAATAATTGATTATTAAATCGGCTATATAAAAGGGTTGGTCTTCAAGAAATAGATAATCTCATATTTTCTCTAATCCCTGTCAAAGAGTTTACACTCAAGAGAATTTTATCTTCTTAGAAGATCACATCCAAAGAAAAGTTTAAGAATTTTAACCTATCAATTAATTCAGGTAAACTTCGCATCTAGTATTTTATTCTTGATTATTTGTCATGATTAAATTCTGGTAAAATTTTCATATTTATTATGGTTTGGTTCTAACACTTATGTTCAATTGTCCGCTTACCAAGACTGCTACAGTTGTATCAACGAATGAATTAAACTCAACAGCTCCAATCAACTTACCAACACATCCTTGATTTTAGATTCAGCCTTGAATCTCCCCCTTATCCTGATCGCTTGATCTGTCTTTTTTTTTCTCCAGGTCTGATAAGTAATATTATTATGAAACTTTATTGAACTTAAGAATTAAGTAATAAACGACTACATTTATTTGTTTTTAACTATTATTATCTTCCTTAAAAGATATCTTTATAGAAATCATCATAAGACAATATTGGAAGAATTATGTAGAAGAGGTTGAATTTGTAGGTCAACATATAATTTTATTATTGTTTTGAGAAAATTCCATAACCTTTAGATGCATGCATGCATAGTTATTGCATGTGCATTTACAAAGCAATTACAATTCATGTTTTTTGGAATTCGTTGTACCATCTTCCACTTTTTCTACTTCGGTCAATGCATAGGCTTCAATGATCGCCCGTTTAATTTTAGGATCAATTGTTTCTCCCTCCTTGGAGAAAAACCTCTCCTTCAAAACTTTAGGATCTAGCCTTCCTTCGGCTTCCATTTTTCATGGCTTCAAAGAATATTTTCATCAAAATTCTTCCTCCTGTTGTGGTGACATTGATGCCTCCAAATCTTGATTTGTATCTTTCACAAGGCCATTGTTGACGGCATCTTGGAGCCCTTTTGAAACGTCTTTTATCTCTTCCTTTTCTGTCACTTTATCCTCCTCCTTATTAACACCGGGACTGTTCTTTAATGTCCTTCTTCTCTTCTTTGGATTGTCCTCCCATGAATTGCATTGATAATCAGGGCCATTGAGAACACAACAAAAGCAATCCTTGCCATCTTCTTTCTTTAATGCTAGGCTAAAATAATAAGAATTGTTCGAAAGTGATAATTAAGAATGAAATTGAGATGAAATTTAATGAGTTTATGATGAGATATTGCGGCGACTTTTGGATTTGTTGATTGGTATGGTGTTTAAGGATCACACACGAGTAAAATAACGATGACTTTTCTCAATTTTAAAAATTAGATTTCTCCTCCATAATTAATGATTTTAGTTTACTTCTTGATTGTGCGTGTTTCAAGAAGCACTTTGATTTTTACTTGGCAACTTGGGCATCGTGAATCCCCATGCCCCAACTTGAGGGTGTACGAGTAATTAGAGAAGTTAGGAGTAATTTATGGGATTTTATATACTGTTTCCTTAGCATAAATCATTAGTTTGTATATTTATAAACTGTTTTCTATTTAATAAAACACATATCTTGCCTAACTTTACATCTAACTAATGTTTAAAGAGTTCCTCCAATTAGGCCTGGAGGGTTTTAACGAGCCAACTACTAAGTGAGTTCTTCATAATAAAAATCTCTTCTTCCAATAAAAAATAATGTTTAAAGAGGACCAGTTGGAAATAGACGTGTGTAGTTCACATTGCTTGTAATTTCTATGCTACGTTCCATGATTGATCTATGTCATTTATTTTTGTTTATACACATGACCATTGATAGGTCTAGTCATGATCGATATGGCAAATACCGCTTTGATCCTATATGGATATAGTTGATGGACGAGATTGTTATAGAATACCTATTGTATGATAACAATCTTTGAACTCATAAGGTTGTACATTTATCTGGAAACATAAGTTGTCCAAGTGGGAGATTGTTAGATTAAATTCCATAATTATGATTGTTGGATTAAAATCCATAATATTTTAATGTATATTGTTATCATAAATATGACATAAATTAAGTGACTAATTATGTTATAAAGTCATATGGTATTAGAAGTGTTATGAAAATAAAAATGTATATACTATTAAAGTTTTTTTTATAATTTGATGGTGGGCAGAGTTATGAGGACAAACAATAATTGATTATTAAATCGGCTATATAAAAGGGTTGGTCTTCAAGAAATAGATAATCTCATATTTTCTCTAATCCCTGTCAAAGAGTTTACACTCAAGAGAATTTTATCTTCTTAGAAGATCACATCCAAAGAAAAGTTTAAGAATTTTAACCTATCAATTAATTCAGGTAAACTTCGCATCTAGTATTTTATTCTTGATTATTTGTCATGATTAAATTCTGGTAAAATTTTCATATTATTATGGTTTGGTTCACTTATGTTCAATTGTCCGCTTACCAAGACTGCTACAGTTGTATCAACGAATGAATTAAACTCAACAGCTCCAATCAACTTACCAACACATCCTTGATTTAGATTCAGCCTTGAATCCCCTTATCCTGATCGCTTGATCTGTCTTTTTTTTTCTCCAGGTCTGATAAGTAATATTATTATGAAACTTTATTGAACTTAAGAATTAAGTAATAAACGACTACATTTATTTGTTTTTAACTATTATTATCTTCCTTAAAAGATATCTTTATAGAAATCATCATAAGACAATATTGGAAGAATTATGTAGAAGAGGTTGAATTTGTAGGTCAACATATAATTTTTATATTGTTTTGAGAAAATTCCATAACCTTTAGATGCATGCATGCATAGTTATTGCATGTGCATTTACAAAGCAATTACAATTCATGTTTTTTGGAATTCGTTGTACCATCTTCCACTTTTTCTACTTCGGTCAATGCATAGGCTTCAATGATCGCCCGTTTAATTTTAGGATCAATTGTTTCTCCCTCCTTGGAGAAAACCTCTCCTTCAAAACTTTAGGATCTAGCCTTCCTTCGGCTTCCATCTTTTTCATGGCTTCAAAGAATATTTTCATCAAAAATTCTTCCTCCTGTTGTGGTGACATGATGCCTCCAATCTTGATTTGTATCTTTCACAAGGCCATTGTTGACGGCATCTTGGAGCCCTTTTGAAACGTCTTTTATCTCTTCCTTTTCTGTCACTTGTTTATCCTCTCCTTATTACACCCGGACTGTTTTTTAATGTCCTTCTTCTTCTTTGGATGTCCTCCCATGAATTGCATTGAGATAATCAGGGCCATTGAGAACACAACAAAAGCAATCCTTGCCATCTCTTCTTTTCTTTAATGCTAGGCTAAAATAATAAGAATTGTTCGAAAGTGATAATTAAGAATGAAATTGAGATGAAATTTAATGAGTTATGATGAGATATTTGCGGCGACTTTTGGATTTGTTGATTGGTATGGTGTTTAAGGATCACACGAGTAAAATAGCGATGACTTTTTCTCAATATTTTAAAAATTAGATTTTCTCCTCCATAATGATTTTAGTTTACTTCTTGATTGTGCGTGTTTTCAAGAAGCACTTTGATTTTTTACTTGGCAATGGGCATCGTGAATCCCATGCCCCAACTTGAGGGGTGTTACGAGTAATTAGAGAAGTTAGGAGTAATTTATGGGATTTTTATATACTGTTTCCTTAGCATAAATCATTAGTATATTATAAACTTGTTTTCTATTTAATAAAACACAATCTTGCCTAACTTTACATCTAACTAATGTTTAAAGAGTTCCTCCAATTAGGCCTGGAGGGTTTTTAACGAGCCAACTACTAAGTGAGTTCTTCATAATAAAATATCTTCTTCCAATAAAAAAATAATGTTTAAAGAGGACCAGTTGGAAATAGAGTGTGTAGTTCACATTGCTTGTAATTCTATGCTAGTTCCATGATTGATCTATGTCATTTATTTGTGTTTATACACATGACCATTGATAGGTCTAGTCATGATCGATATGGCAAATACCGCTTTGATCCTATATGATATAGTGATGGACGAGATTGTTATAGAATACCTATTGTATGATAACAATCTTTGAACTCATAAGGTTGTACATTTATCTGGAAACATAAGTTGTCCAAGTGGGAGATTGTTAGATTAAATTCCATAATTATGATTGTTGGATTAAAATCCATAATATTTTAATGTATATTGTTATCATAAAATATGACAATTAAGTGACTAATTATGTTATAAAGTCATATGGTATTAGAAGTGTTATGAAAATAAAATGTATACTATTAAAGTTTTTTTTTTATAATTTGATGGTGGGCAGAGTTATGAGGACAAACAATAATTGATTATTAAATCGGCTATATAAAAGGGTTGGTCTTCAAGAAATAGATAATCTCATATTTTCTCTAATCCCTGTCAAAGAGTTTACACTCAAGAGAATTTTATCTTCTTAGAAGATCACATCCAAAGAAAAGTTTAAGAATTTTAACCTATCAATTAATTCAGGTAAACTTCGCATCTAGTATTTTATTCTTGATTATTTGTCATGATTAAATTCTGGTAAAATTTTCATATTTATTATGGTTTGGTTCTAACACTTATGTTCAATTGTCCGCTTACCAAGACTGCTACAGTTGTATCAACGAATGAATTAAACTCAACAGCTCCAATCAACTTACCAACACATCCTTGATTTTAGATTCAGCCTTGAATCTCCCCTTATCCTGATCGCTTGATCTGTCTTTTTTTTTCTCCAGGTCTGATAAGTAATATTATTATGAAACTTTATTGAACTTAAGAATTAAGTAATAAACGACTACATTTATTTGTTTTTAATTATTATCTTCCTTAAAAGATATCTTTATAGAAATCATCATAAGACAATATTGGAAGAATTATGTAGAAGAGGTTGAATTTGTAGGTCAACATATAATTTATTATTGTTTTGAGAAAATTCCATAACCTTTAGATGCATGCATGCATACATGAATAGTTATTGCATGTGTATTTACAGAGCAATTACAATGCATGTTTTGGAATTCACTGTACCATCTTCCACTTTTTCTACTTCGGTCAATCCATAGGTCTAGACATGATCGATATGGTAAAGACCGCTTTGATCCTATATGGATATAGTTGATGGACGACATTGTTATAGATACCTGTTGTATGATAACAATCTTTGAACTCATAACATAGGACATATAATTTTATTATTGTTTTGAGAAAATTCCATAACCTTTAGATGCATGCATGCATACATGCATAGTATTGCTATGCATTTACAAAGCATTTACAATGCATGTTTTTTGGAATTCGCTGTACCATCTTCCACTTTTTCTACTTCGTCAATGCATAGGCTTCAATGATCGCCCGTTTAATCTTAGGATCAATTGTTTCTCCCTCCTTGGAAAAAAACCTCTCCTTCAAAACTTTAGGATCTAGCCTTCCTTCGGCTGCCATCTTTTCATGGCTTCAAAGAATATTTTCATCAGAAATTCCTCCTCCTGTTGTGGTGACATTGATGCCTCCAAATCTTGATTTGTATCTTTCACAAGGCCATTGTAACAGCATCTTGGAGCCCTTCTGAAACGTTTTTTTTATACTTCCTTTTCTGTCACTTGTTTATCCTCCTCCTTATTAACACCCGGGACTGATTCTTTAATGTCTTTCTTCTCTTCTTTGGATTGTCCTCCCATGAATTGCATTGAGATAATCAGGGCCATTGAGAACACACAAAAGCAATCCTTGCCATCTCTTCTTTTCTTTAATGCTAAGCTAAAATAATAAGAATTGTTCGAAAGTGATAATTAAGAATGAAATTGAGATGAAATTTAATGAGTTTAGGATGAGATATTTGCGGCGACTTTGGATTTGTCCATTGGTATGGTGTTAAGGATCACACACGAGTAAGATAGCGATGACTTTTCTCAATATTTAAAAATTACATTTTTTCTTCCGTAATTAATGATTTTAGTTTACTTCTCTTCGTTTTACTCCATGATTGTGCGTGTTTTCAAGAAAATTGTTACAAACATTATACTTATTTTAGACATGCACACTTTTTATATATAAAATATAATCCGGCTTAATAAGACTTCAAATACATTATTTAAATTGTAATATAATAATATTAGGATTTATTAGAAATATTTCAAGTTCACTTGTTAAGAGTTTCGAAACCTGTAATATGATTTCAAAATCCTGCTTCAAGTTTTAAAGATATAGGTGTTTTTGAATTTTTAAAATTATTTCAAGTTTAAATTTTGAGCCAAACAATAAATAAATATTATTGACAATGTTTTCCTTTAAAAATGATATAAACAACTTTGGGCAAATTTTAATTTGATTTTTTTATAGTTTTTAATAATTAATATTCATTAATATATGTTATTTCAAATTCAATTATAAAGTTAACTTGCATGAATTAACTTATATCAGTGGTTAAATGAATCGTTGTTCTTATAACTTACTAGTTTGAGCACCAGCGACTCCAAAAGCGATTAGCGTTCATTATTAATGGTTGAAAATATTTAGGACTATACTACTTTATCACTTAAGCTTGATAAAAAATTATAAAGTTACATAATGGATTCAACTTTGAATTAGAGAAACAATTTCTATGAAATTCACTCTTCCAATTTAAAACGGTTGGAATTTTGTCAATATCGAATTAATGTTCATTAATATTATTTTAGACTTTAAATTTGATTTTTTAAGAATCAATTCATATAATAGGACAAACAATTTGAATTTTTACAAGCATCGTAATTAACAAATAAATATTTATTTTTTTCAAATGAAATAATTAAAACGTATTATAGAGAATAAATGGTCGATCTGCATGGATTTAGAAATTTCCAATGTCGTATTAAGTTGATCCTGATCCAAGGAAATTGTATGTAAGAAAAGAGATTTGGTAATAAACTGAGTAAAATGAATTAAATATAAAAATGACAAAGAATGAACCTCCAACTAAATCGAAACAACATTCAAATCGACAAACTCTTTTTAAAATGAAAGTGTGAGATTTTTAAAGGGAAAGGCCTATTTCCAATCCAAGTATAGGCAGAACCATGGGAAGCCTTGGCCCCTCCAATTTCATTTTTAATTATTAATTAATATAAATATATATTTATATATATTTAAAAAATAAAGAAATTTACTGTACCACTCAATTAAAAAAATTTGTTTATGGAAAATAAAAATATTTTAATCCCGCTATAATAAATTCCTTGTTTCGCCCCTAAGTCTAATTTTGCCGAAAATTAAGAAGATATCCGAAGATATTAAGCTCTTTTCAATTTTTCCAAATGAATTGAGTCATCGCTAAGCATGATGAAAATCAATTTAGCATTTTAAAAGAAACAAGTTAAACTTAAAATAAACGTTGAAAGAAAATATAAAACAAACCTTAGAATACTTTTGTAAATAAAAAAAAAAAGATAGTCCATGTTCAAGCAATACCGAAGGGGTACAGTTCTAAAACCCTAAAGGTATCTTACTACGTTTAATAGTGAGTTGACGCTAATAGGGTGGCGTGACTCTGATTGGGTTGTATGTCCTCCTACGTGTCGATCATTGACAGGGTGATTTTTTCCTTGATCATTCTCCTATCTCGTGGAAGACTAAAAGCAACACGATGTTTCGCGTTCATCAACAGAAGCAGAATATCGATCCATGAAAGACGTTACTTGTGAGTTAAACTGGCTTAAGGGTTTGTTACTTAGCTTGCGTGTTCATCATCTCAAGGTTATTCCCTTATTTTGTGATAGCCAATCAGCTTTGCATATTGCCAGAAATTTGGTATATCGTGAGAGAACAAAGAATATTAAAATGGATTGCCACTTAATTCATGACTCAATAACATAGGGTTTGATTACGCCTTCTTACATTCCTACTACGATTCAACTCGCATGTATTTCACTAAGGATTTAGGCAAGAAGCACTTTGATTTTTTACTTGGCAAGTTGGGCATCGTGAATCCCCATGCTCCAACTTGAAGGTGGTTACGAGTAATTACGGAAGTTAGGAGTAATTTATGGAATTTGTATACTGTTTCCTTAGCATAAATCATTAGCTTGTATATTTATAAAACTGGTGTTCAATTTAATAAAACACATATCTTGCCTAATTTTACATTTCACTAATGTTTAAAGAGTTTCCCCCAATTAGGCCTGGAGGGTTTTTAACGATCTGTACTACCAAGTGAGTTATTCATAATAAAAATCTCTTATGCCATTAAAAAAATAATGTTTAAAGAGGACCAGTAGGAAATAAACATGTGTAGTTCACATTGCTTGTAATTTCTATGCTATGTTCCTTGATTGATCTATGTCATTAATTTGTGTTTATACACGTGACCATTGATAGGTCTAGTCATGATTGATATGGCAAAGACCGCTTTGATCTTATATGGATATAGTTGATGGACGAGATTGTTATAGAATATCTATTGTATGATAACAATCTTTGAACTTATAAGGTTGTATTTATCAGGAAACATAAGTTGCCCAAGTGGGAGATTGTTATATTAAATTCCATAATTATGATTGTTGGATTAAAATCCATAATATTTTTAATATATATTGTTATCATAAAATATGACATAAATTAAGTGACCATCGACCTTTAATTTGGAATGGTTTAATTGTTTTAAGAAACAATTACGACTTTTAATTTTGAAAAATGGTTGATTTTGAATTAATTTGGATTAAATTGGAAAGAGTCGCCATCGACCTTTGGGTTAGGTAGGTCGAATACCTAAAACGTCTTTTAAAAATATTTTAAGAAAATTCATTTTAAGACAAAAGATGGTCTGCGTTTACCAAATATTCTATTAAAACGGGTTCGGGAGTCGATTACGCGTAGGGAATGATTAGCACCCCCACAACGCCCAAAATTGGTACTGTGTCGCTTACACATTGTCGTAAATGGTGAAAGTCAGGAATCGAATATAAAATTAAACTATGATTTGTTTATTGAAATTTAATTTATTTGCTTTAAATTAATTAATTAATTAATCATTTTACTCTAATAAGAAATCTTGAAAACATGAACTTAAAGGATTAAAATAACATAAACGTATATTTAAGGGACTACAAAACAACAAAATCAAAATCACCAATATTAAAAAGTACATGTACAAAAAAATGAAAATAACCCACAAATAATTTAAAGGATTGAAATGAACTAAACGGAAACATAAAACATTAATTAAACCAAATACTAAAGTGGCTAAAATATAATATTTACAAATTAAATGTTCAAAATGAAATAAAACATAACTTCATTTAATGGTTGGAAAATAAAGTAACAAAGATAGATGGACCTAGATTGTTAATATATTTTAACCAGAAAACATGCAGAAGACAAATCATGGTATACTAATTCCAAAACATATAAAATAAAGTAATATGCTAACATGGGATTTTGTTTCATATAAAAATAACAACGTGGTACCATTATATTAATATTTAAATTCACCCAAATTCTTTCATGCAAACAAATATAAATGTGATAATATATAAAAAAAATGAAACATATTTTTTAATCATTTACTTGGATATCTTACAAAGATATTAATAAATTGATTATAAAACCAAAAATATATTTACTTTAAATAACAAATAAACTACAACAATTGGATCATGAAAGTAAACCACATATTACTAAATTAATACTCCACTTTCTCCACACCACTCATCAATAACAATAATAAACCATCTATCCCACCTTTTCAATAATAATACGTATTATACTTAAATTTTAGTTTTCATAATTTATGAAACTTTTAATTTTTAAGATGCATTGCATGTGTCACATAAAACTAATTATAAAATCACCAAATAATAATATATTTATGAACAGACAAAACACGTATTCATGAATAAATAAGAATATTAAAACTAATTAGTGACTAAAATAAAATGAACAGAAATAAAGAGCTGAAATTAAAAAGAAATTAAACTGATTAGTGACTAAAGTAAAAACGCGATGAAATTGAAGTGACCTTAAAAGAATTAACCATAATAAGCTCTAAAGATGTAATATAAAACCCTATTTTTTTACTACCCTAATCTAATTTCAAACATAAGCACACAACCGCATCATCCTTCTTCACTCTTTTTCATCTCTTTGTTATTCTCGACCGAGAGCCACAGGCTCACTTCAACGCCGTCGATAGGCCACCGATGGTGATAGCCAATCTCTCTGACCGCCTTGCCAGACCGACCACCACACTATGATGGCCAAACTTATTAGCTACCTAACCCGAATGAGAAGCTCGAAAGCCCAACAGTTAAAAAACCAGCGAAACCCCGCCAAACACTCAGATCGGACCATAAAACAAACATACAAGGGTTCACTCCGGCCATGAGACCCTTTCTCGAAGGTAAATGATATTTCCCTATTCTTTACATAATATATTTTTAAAGAATGAAAATGGATATGATTGCTGATTTTAAGAAAAATAAAGAAAACTACTTTTTGAAGAAAATACCTAGTCTTAGTACTGTGCTGTGAATAAGTGAATCAGAATGCTTCATATTGCTTTATTTTCGAATATATATATATAAAAAAACTTTTACATGGATTTATTGAAGATTCGGGAGGAACATTTGGACTCTGTTTTTTTTTATCGAAAGATATGAACCAACTTACACTGCTCTTTTTTTATGTTTCAAATAATATGAGCACACATATAAAAAGAAACTGGAAAATAAAAATAAAACCAAATAATAATAGCTCGAATGTCCTGGTATTTTTATTGCTTTCTTGGCTTTTGAATACAATGTAGATATCCCTGTTACAATGATTTACTGTTTTTCCTTTCTGAGAGTCGAGGAAAACTTTTTATGTTGATGTTTTTTTTCTGTTATCCTTTGAATGGTTCTGGTTCCCCCTTATTATGTGTTTTCTTCTTCCTTTTTATTTCTCTTCTCAGTACCAAATCCTCTTGTCATTGCATGCTTATTTTCTATGCGTTTGGTGAGATTTTGATGTGTTTAGTTGGGATTAGGTGTTGTTTTGACATGGGTTGTCGTTGACTTGGTAGATTTGTGCAGGTTTATCGATGGTGACAGCTCGGGATATCTCGGCTTGATATCTCGACGATGGATTCGGCTATGGCTCGTCGATGGCTCAGCTCATGTCTGGGAGTTGGTCTGCTGCTGATGGATTACTGAGTGGATCCGGTTCTTGGGCTTGAACTAGGTTGTAGCTTATAATTGGGCCACATTTGGCCTGCTCAAAATATAACACACTTAATAATAATAATAATTTAATAATTTTTTTTAACCCAGAAAAAAATGGGTGTCTATAGCTGCCCCTCTTTGCACATTCTTGTGTTAACAAGAATAGGGCAAAGACAAAAAGACAACCAGTTTTTTTGTCCGGTTCTATTTTTTGTTTAGCGTTTGAATTTGATATCCTTCGTTGTAAAGCTTTGGATTGAACAAGTTCTTCTAATTATGAACTTTTTCTCTCTTGTTGGATGAGTTCTTCTCATTATGAACTCTTCACTGAAAATGTTGATCCACCTCCTTCTGTGATGGAATCGAACCAAGGTTGAACAAGTTCTTCTCATTATGAACTTCTTCTTCCTCATTCGATGAGTTCTTCTCATTATGAACTCTCCACTGAAAATGTTGATCCATCTCTTTCTGTGATGGACTTGAAAGGAACAAGTTCTTCTCATTATGAACTTTCCCCTTTAGGACGAGTTCTTCTCATTATGAACTCTTAATTAGAAATGTCAATCCCTCAAGCGAGGCGTCACTGATTCAAAATATCGTGAATCGAGTGATAAGTCAAACAAGCTCTTCTCATTATGAACTTCTTCTCCCTCTGTCGGATGAGTTCTTCTCATTATGAACTCTTCATTGGAAATGTTAATCCCTCAAGCGAGGCGTCACTGATTCGAAATGTCGTGAATCGAGTGATAGGTCGAACAAGCTCTTCTCATTATGAACTTCTTCTCCCTCTGTCGGATGAGTTCTTCTCATTATGAACTCTTCATTAGAAATGTTAATCCCTCAAGCGAGATGTCACTGATTCGAAATGTCGTGAATCGAGTGATAGGTCGAACAAGCTCTTCTCATTATGAACTTCTTCTCCCTCTGTCGGATGAGTTCTTCTCATTATGAACTCTCCATTGGAAACACTAATGCGAGGTCGAACAAGTTCTTCTCATTATGAACTTCTTCTTCCTCGTTAGACGAGTTCTTCTCATTATAAACTATATACTGGAAATGTCGATATGTTTATCTTCTCTTTGAAAATTTTCAGACCTGCAAAAGATTATCATGTGTCAATAATAATTGTGTTTGAAGTACCCGAAGGTATTGACCCAAAATTTCTCGAATTGTTGAGATACATTTCTTTCAATGGTGAAAAATATGGATTGATTCTTTGTTGAAGTCATGAAACAAAATCTTTGTTGACTCTTAGAATTCCTGTCAGATATTTAACACTTGATGAAAATTAATAAGAAACTTGTTTTAAGAGAAGCTCTCTCAAGTGAGATAAATTTTGCTTCGAAGGAAAATTGTCTCAAGGTTTTAAGAAAAACCATCTCAAATGAGATAAATTTTGTTTCAAGGAAAATCGTCTCAAGGGTTTTAAGAAAAACCATCTCAATTGAGATAAATTTTGTTTCAAAGGAAAACTGTCTCAAGGGTTTTAAGAAAAACCATCTCAAGTGAGATAAATTTTGTTTCGAAGGAAAATTGTCTCAAAAACTTGTTTCAAGAAAAACTGTCTCAAAAACTTGTTTCAAGAGAAACTATCTCAAAAACTTGTTTCAAAGGAAAACTGTCTCAAGGGTTTTTTAAGAAAAACCATCTCAAGTGAGACAAATTTGGTTTTAAGAAAAACCATCTTTAGGGAGACAAAACTCTGTTTCAAGAGAAACTGTCTCAAGGGAGACAAAATTCGTTTCAAGGGAAATGTTCTCAAAATTTTCAAGAGAAACTATTTCAAGGGAGACAAAACTTGTTTCAAGGGAAACTATCTCAAGCGAGACAAAATTTGTTTCAAGGGAAACTATCTCAAGCGAGATAAAATCTTTTATTTCGAGGGAAACTATATCAAGCGAGATAAAATCTTTTGTTTTAAGGAAAAACAATCTTGAGCGAGATAAAATCTTCTGTTTCAAGGAAAAACAATCTTGAGCGAGATAAAATCTTCTGTTTCAGCGAAAAACAATCTTGAGCGAGATAAAATATTCTGTTTCAAGGAAAAATAATCTTGAGCGAGATAAAATCTTCTATTTCAAGGAAAAACAATCTTGAGCGAGACAAAATCTTCTATTTCAAGGAAAAACAATCTTGAGTGAGATAAAATCTTCTGTTTCAAGGAAAAACAATCTTGAGTGAGATAAAATCTTCTGTTTCAAGAAAAAACAATCTTGAGTGAGATAAAATCTTCTGTTTCAAGGAAAAACAATCTTGAGTGAGGTAAAATCTTTTTGTTTCAAGGAAAAACAATCTTGAGTGAGATAAAATCTTTTGTTTCAAGGAAAAACAATCTTGAATGAAATAAAATCTTTTGTTTCAAGGAAAAACAATCTTGAATGAAATAAAATCTTCTGTTTCAAGGAAAAACAATCTTGAATGAGATAAAATCTTTTGTTTCAAGGAAAAACAATCTCCAGTGAGATAAATCCTCCATATTAAATGAGATTGTCCCAAGCGAGACAAAATTTGTCTGGAAATATTGAATCTGAAGATGATTCCTCCCTCTTGCTGAGGATGTCTTGTTGTCTTTTAATCTTATCTTATCCTGAAAGATCTGCAAAAATGTAGATGAATGCAACATGTAATGCATGACTTTTTTTATATGCAAATGATGTTTTTATGAATGCAAAAAATGTTGATGCAATCTTCATTTAACTTCAAAGTGGCCATCTCGGTCTTCTTCTACTTGATCACTTCTTCCCAAAGTCTACTCAAATATTCATGTAGCAACTCATAATTTCCAACTTTCATTTTTGAAGATCCATCTAATCTTCTTCTCTCTTCTTGTCATCTTCGTTTTCTGTCTTCATTTCGGAGAAAACGTTTTCTTTCTCAACTTCTTGCTACGATAAAAAATATGACTGTGTTGCCCTATTTTCAAAGACTATGCATATGACTATGCCAAACTCCATAAAGATCAAAGGGAGAGTTGCGTCAATTATGATTTGACTCTTGAAACTCGACATCAGGAGGACTTATCCAAATTTCATGTCACCGCATCTAGTCACACATCAAATGAGGCTCGTTTTTAACAACAACCCATCTTTCAGCCTTAGTTGATACCACTAGTCTCTTGCTGTTAAGATTTTATCACCTCTTTCGTGAAAAGAAATCTTCATCATATCTCACTTCTAACCTTGGGGTTGAAAAAGACAAACTTCATAAATAGAAACACCATATGATCGCAACATTGGTTCAGCACCATAATCATTGGTTCGCAAAGTATTTGACAACACATTCATCATTTCCTGTAGCTTCTGCTCAGATTTCTCAGTCATTGATACTCTTTGCATAGTGTTTAGAGTTTTTGTAGGATTTCACTTAAGAACAAAGCTCAGTGAGACCGCAAGTGGGATACTTTAACTGTCAGCATCAAATCACCAGAATAATACAACTTCCTAATGAACAAAACAATTATGTATAGTTAGCTCCACTGTCACTGATTTATCATTTTCATTCTTCATATCTTTTTATCTCATTGGAAATATTTTCTCAAATCAATTATCTCGACACATGATGATATGGGCCTTTAGCATGCCCCAACATTTGCTGATATGAACGTTCAAAATGCATTCAAAATTGTTTCTTACTGATATGAGCCTTCAAAATGAACTTTCAAAATGCCCCACATGAATTATTTTTGTCTGAAATGGGCCTTTAAAATGCCCCAACACTCTATTTCTTGTTGAAATAGACCTTCAAAATATCCCAACCTTTTCATGCTAGTGTGAGCCTTCAAGATGCTCCATGCTGATGTGAGCCTTCAAGATGCCCCACTTGGATTACTTTTATCTTTTCATGCTGATGTGAGCCTTCAATATGCCTCACATGAATAATATGGACCTTCAAAAATACATCCAACATTCAAGTCAAAAGGTTCACTCTCAATGTCCATTGAATTTGAATCTCATGATTCCAACAAGATACAAATTTGATAATTCCCCACTTGTGGATCATTGTGGCTTTATTTGTGCTCAAATTTGTTTATCTTGAATGCTCTCATTCTGGTGTTACTAAAAACAGTGTTGTCAAGTAACTTCGAGGGAATATCTTCATATTATCACAAACTTAAGAAGTGATCAATCTTTTTAACAGAAATGACTGAGATATGTGCTTCTTCTGAGTAAGGTGGCCATCTTCTGCTTGACTGGTCAAATTCTTGTGCTCCTTTTTTTGAACGAGACAATCATCGTCTTCTTTTCAGGTTGCTAATAATGTCACAAGAGAGTGTTACAAGTTCTCTCCTCCAGCTTTCCTGATCTTTCATACCACTTGCTTTCAAGAATGTGAAGTGATTCCTCATTTTGGCATCGCTCATTCTTTTTTTTCCAATAGAGGTAGAATAGACATCAGCTTGCTTCAAGGACCTTTTTCAATTTGAGACTGTCCTGTTTGAAAATGTTTTTCCTCCTTTCTTTATCAAAAAATGAAAGAATTTTGTAAATTATTGCTTCTTCTAGGTTCAAATTGAATCAAATCATAAACAATGAGTTCAATGATATCAAATAAATCAACCACTATTTTAAATCATTCAAAAATCATAGTCCTATGGCAAAATGTCAAAATTATTGACTAATTTAATGTGTAGGTTAATTATGGTAAAGTAAGGTGTCTCAGGTTGGTCCAGCATATATGTCCTTTTGAGCTTCCAATAATTTTGAAGAAATGATTGTTATGCTCATCTCGTAGAGATACTTCTTGGTTCCATACTCTTAGGAACATCTTTGGGATGCATGGTTCTTCATCAAGAATTTAAGATCGTCTCTTATGTCGTTGTTGCACCATTCAATATTCGAGCCGCCTTTTCAGGTTTTCAACTCAAATCCTCCTTTGGTTTCAAGACATTATTCAAAATTTATATCTTGAACCCCTCCTTTTATAATATCATGCATTAAAGATTTTTAAAAAAACTAATTTTTGTAAATAAATTAATCCTGAGAAGCGGAATAAAATCTGAAGATAGTCTCTTTTACTTAGAAATCCATGTACGATTAGAATGGACTTTTCAGGGACGTAACGTAGGCCAGGACTCATGGTTATGAAAGAAATGGATAAAAACGCCCAAACAAGTGTTGAAGAGTAATTGAACCAATGATCAATTCATTCTGATGCCTTCAATATTGTCTTGCTTGACTTGGATCTGCTTTGTTACTTGTATTTCATCATTTCTTTTTCTGGATTTCTCTAGACTGTCATTTTTGTTATATTTCCAGCATTTCTTGAGCTTCTTGTTGAATATGAATCTTTGAACTTGATCAACCTTAAAACTTGAGGTTCAATGAATCATCCATCTTGATTCAATTTCATTTCTTTTCTTTTCTTTCTTTTCTTTTTTCTTTTCTTTTTTTCTCTCTTTTTTTTCTCTTTTTTTTCTCTTTTTTTCCCTTTTTTTCTCTTTTTTTTCTCTTTTTTTCTTCTTTTTCTTTTTTGATGGATGAGTATAAGACTTCAATTGCTTTGAGTATCTCCTTTTACTCTTGCATTCGTTATTCTTGACCGGATTTGATCTTCAAGCACCTCATATTTGACTTGCCTTGTGGTTCAAAACTCTCTTTACTTCATGGAGATTTGCCTTCGTAATAAAATTGGATTGACAATTTTTATTCATGTGAGCAGATATCCTTCACCTTGCCCCCCAATGTGATCTTTGGTTAGGGTTGAATCAGAAGAAAAATCATTCAGGCTCAAATGGGGACAACTAAAGATATTTTTTCTCCTTTTACGAATGGATAAATGAAAGAATGCCGTTCATCATTTCATACACAGAAGTCTATGTAAAAAAAAGTATCCCCAAGGGATGAATATTTAGGATTAACTTTTATTTTATATGAAAACAATGTAATTAATGCATGATATAATTATTTAAATCAAGCTTTTTTTCTTTTTTTCTTCTTTTTACTTCAAGCATGCCCCAATTACCCGAAATTTTCATCGGCAAGTTGGTCCATGATGCCCCATCTCATTTCTTCTTGCAGGAATATTCACGGATAATCAAAAGTTTGGTTCTTTTTAGGTCTGTTGGTTTCACCAGTATAAAGAACAAATGTGTGACTTTTGCAGTCGTGTATATGGTGGAGAACCAATCAACTCTACCCAAGAAGGTAAGCATCTGGATTTGGTGTCTCAAAAAATAGGAAAAGACATTACGTCAGATCCTCAGATAAATGTAGGGTTAGTATTTGGTAAGGGTCAAAATAGATCAAGTAATTGTATTTCTGGCATTGTATAGGATATGAAAGGTCTAATTTTACCACTTGCCAAAGATCTATGATTCTTGAGAAAAAAAAATATTTAATTTACTTGATACTCAAAAACTTCAAGATTAAAATTTGATTCCTTGCTCATAACCATAAAAGCAACACAAATTTATTTATTACACAAAAGGCAAAGACAGGAATAGAAAACATATTCAAACAAGATGCTGAAAATGAAATGCAACTGTAGAAGAAAATAACTTCCACTTATTTATCTAACTGCCCATTACTCTTAGAATGTTGAGTGTGTGGTAGGACCAGGATCTTTATCCTCATTTGCTCCCAATTTCTCGACCATCTTACTTTTCATGACTCCTTTTGATGTACCCTCAGATGCACAAATTTCTACTTTCTCCTGAGCAACTTCTTCGTAAAATCCCAATTTCTTGTTATTCATCAGTTTTTCCTTTCCTGATTGGAAATTAGGCCCAAATTTAGATCCGAAGCGATTTTCCTTGGTGATGATATTTTGGATGGATTCTGAACACATATTGCAGCTGTAATTGGCGTAACATTCGTCAAACCTTCTAAATTGCCCAAAACCCCACTTGCCTTCAGGAAATCTGATATAGGTGTTTGAGATGTCTTCAAGGTTGTATCTGGCCTATTAATTCTTAAACCCACGGGCCAGTCTCGTATTACATCCATGGAAGCCCTTTTGCTTTAATTTCCTTTCTCATACTCTTGTGCCCTATGTTCTTCATGGGAATTGACTATATTAATCTCTGTTGAAGCAACAACCCTTTTCTCTTTTACTTTACACCTTTGAATTGCTTACTCTAAAGGATCCTCAAAGTTGCTAGGAACCTTAAATGAACAATTTGGGGTTCCTTTCTGGTTTATCCAAGGAATCACCTTATAGGTCCACTTCTCATTCAGGGGCCACTGTGGATGGACACATCCCGGTGTAACCAATTCGAATGTGAGCTTTTTCTTCTCATGTAATCCCCCTGGCGAGAGATTTGATGATGGCTTTATAGATAGAACTTGATTGTCTTGAATGGAAGATTGTAAAGGGTTAAAACCTCTGATCATGAGAGATTGATATTTCTTAGCTTTCTTGATCAGCATTTGGTCCTCTTCTATACCCCTCTTCTTTAAGTAAGACTCAATTTTCCCAAGGGAAATTTTATCTTTTGTTAGCTCTTCATTCATTGTGGGCCCAGTGGAACCTTCTACAATCACAGTTTCAACACTAGCATTCATATTCTCATCTAACACGAGATCCTCTAGTACCTCTTCTCTATAGATCACGACATTCACCATCTTCATTAATTTGGTTATCTACTCCATTGACTCGTCCTGAAACTTCTTTGCTTGACATTTCTTGTTGAATCTTAATAAGTTGCTCTTGGAGTTTCTCGAATCTACAAACCCTTGCTAAAATCTCATTCATGGTTTTTATCCTTCTCTAGGAAGACCAAGTTAGCTTCAATTTGATTTTGAAAATTCTGTCATGGAATCCTCCACAAATTATTCCCATATTTTCATGATTTAATGCATGTAAAATAGTTTGAAACAAAATACAAATGCATGATGTAAGATTGAAACTATAAATATAACTATGCAAAGATGCAAATGCAAAAAAAAAATGAAAATGTAAATACAAACGTAAAAATGTGAATGCAAATACAAATGCAAAAGGTATCGATTTCCAAAAGTAATCATTCTTAGAAAGAGTTTCATTCTTCCAAAATAACTTTCATCTTTACAAGAAATATCAATCTATGAGTGTGGTTTGGCCTTTTTATTTAGCTTCATGATCTCATCCATGATCCCAATAACTTTCTCCTTTTTCCATAAATAATTCTGAATCCAAATGGTGAGTACTTAAGTGCAACTTCTGAATCGCCTTCCCTCCAATCTATGGCAATCATTTAAGAATCAAAAAGTCTCTGCCAAGATAGCCAGTGCAAGACTTATACCTTTCTCCAATCTATCAAAGAAATCTGCAACAACACTTTCCACGTGGAACAAAGTCTTTGGAAATATCACTAAACCATACATAGCAAGAGTAAATATGTCAAATATTTTATCTTCATCTATATTCTCGAGTATCACCTTATTAAGATAATGCCAATGAAATCATTCACTTTCTCCTTTTTGTTGAATGATGTATTATCCAATTTTTACTTGTACCGATAATCTTTATCAATTTATTCTTAAAGGATTGAACTTTCAGAGGTCTGGAATAAACTTTATCCACCTAGATGTTTTTGAAATTAAACAGAGATGTATACTCCTCGATTGTTAGTGTCAAATCCTGTCTATTAAAAGTGAAATAGTTGTACGCAGGGTTCCAGAATCGGACCAGAGCTTTGAGCAATGGTTCTTCTATCTTTACATAAAAGAGCTTAGCTATGTCACCATATTTCTTGTAGAACCTCTCTTTGGTAAGTACTCTCCAACTTTCCCAAATCTCTATCAGCTCTTGTAGATCATTTTTGCTTGAGATTGACATTTGTGAGCATTTGTGATATGAACTCCCCAGAAAAACTACATCTTTTTTCCCTTTGTGCTTCTTTAGATCAATCTAGAACTACTGGATTGGATTATTCCTTGTTATGAAAACTCTTTTCCATTTCAATGATCGCTCTTCTAATCTGATGATTACTTGGTTTAATCAACACCTTTCTTTTATTCATAATGATTATGCAAATAAGAAGATGCAAATACAATGTAATGTAATAAAAAAATAATGCAAACAAAAGAAACAAAATAAGTTAAGATCACAAACAAAAAATGAATTAGTATTAGCAAGATAATCAATAGAATTAAAAAATGTTATTTACACATAAATATAACACCTACCTAATCATGATATCTACCCGGGCATGTTTGAAATAGATAACAATCCTACTCGAACATGCTTTCTACCCAAAATAATTATTTTCAAGAAATTAATCTTAATCACATGGTATCTAGTTCACATGTTGTTATTTAACAGAAAATAAAAAGGTTCAGAAACACTCATCCTATGTGTACACTTAATTTGGGTAGCTACTGACGGACAGAGGTTCGGTATAACTATATCTAGGGTGATCATTCTAGAGTTCAATATATGCATAGTTTCAACTCTATCAGGAAAAAGGTACTCGAATTGTCCTTGATGTCGGTGCCCCCTTGGGCTACCAAACCCTCAATCCTGGCCCATTACAGGTTCGTACGGATCGAGTTTAATTCGAGAAGATACATTCCCTTACGTCCATACGGAGAAACAATTTATCTCACGTAGACATAAGGTATATGAACCCCAAAGATTACTTACTAAACCCCGTACAGAGAAACGAATTATCTCACGTAGGTTAAGCTTTCATCTCAACTTAAAATGGACAAAACTCATAAGTGAGCTTATGGTATGCAAATGCCCATGATGTGTGTGAGGAGGAACATTCAACCCTTTGACTCAAAAGGAAAACGAAACCACTCGACAAAAACTTTGACATATCTGAAAGCAAAAAATCAAAATGTTAGTATAAAAAAATGAAGCAATTACAAACTTCAACAAATGAATCAAAAATTAACTAAAAACTTGAACTCATAATTTCTATCACAACGACAATATGTAAACGACTAACAGACTGACTCTCAAAAAGTCCCCAGCAGAGTCGCCAAGCTGTCGTAACCGTTTTTCGGCAAGGGCAATGGTTTAATTGTTTTAAGAAATAGTTACGACTTTTAATTTTGAAAAATGGTTGCTTTTGAATTAATTTGGATTAAATTGGAAAGAGTCGCCATCGACATTTGGGTTAGGTAGGTCGAATACCTAAAAACGTCTTTTAAAAACAATTTTAAGAAAATTCATTTTTTAAGACAAAAGCTGGTCTGCGTTTACCAAATATTCTATTTAAACGGGTTCGGGAGTCAATTACTCGTGGGGAAGGATTAGCACCCCACAACGCCCAAAATTGGTACTGTGTCGCTTACACATTGTCATAAATGGTGAAAATCAGGAATCGAATATAAAATTAAACTATGATATGTTTATTGAAATTTAATTTATTTGCTTTAAATTAATTAATTAAATAATCATTTTACTCAAATAAGAAATCTTGAAAACATGAACTTAAAGGATTAAAATAACATAAATGTATATTTAAGGGACTACAAAACAACAAAATCAAAATCACCAATATTAAAACGTACATGTACAAAAAAATGAAAATAACCCACAAATAATTTAAAGGACTGAAATGAACTAAACGGAAACATAAAACATTAATTAAACCAAATACTAAAGTGGCTAAAATATGATATTTACAAATTAAATGTTCAAAATGAAATAAAACATAACTTCATTTAATGGTTGGAAAATAAAGTAACAAAGATAGATGGACCTAGATTGTTAATATACTTTAACCAGAAAACATGCAGAAGACAAATCATGGTATACTAATTCCAAAACATATAAAATAAAGTAATATGCTAACATGGGATTTTGTTTCATATAAAAATAACAACGTGGTACCATTATATTAATATTTAAATTCACCCAAATTCTTTCATGCAAACAAATATAAATGTGATAATATATAAAAAAATGAAACATATTTTTTAATCATTTACTTGGATATCTTACAAAGATATTAATAAATTGATTATAAAACCAAAAATATATTTACTTTAAATAACAAATAAACTACAACAATTGGATCATGAAAGTAAACCACATATTACTAATTAATACTCCACTTTCTCTCCACTTTCTCTCCACTACTTATCAATAACAATAATAACTCCACTTTCTCCACACCACTCATCAGTAACAATAATAAACCATCTATCCCACATTTTCAATAATAATACGTATTATACTTAAATTTTAGTTTTCATAATTTATGAAACTTTTAATTTTTAAGATGCATTGCATGTGTCACATAAAACTAATTATAAAATCACCAAATAATAATATATTTATGAACAGACAAAACACGTATTCATGAATAAATAAGAATATTAAAACTAATTAGTGACTAAAATAAAATGAACAGAAATAAAGAGCTGAAATTAAAAAGAAATTAAACTGATTAGTGACTAAAGTAAAAACACGATGAAATTGAAGTGACCTTAAAAGAATTAACCATAATAAGCTCTAAAGATGTAATATAAACCCTATTTTTTTACTACCCTAATCTAATTTCAAACATAAGCACACAACCGCATCATCCTTCTTCACTCTTCTTCATCTCTTTGTTATTATCGACCGAGAGCCACAAAGGCTCACTTCAACGCCGTCGATAGGCCACCGATGGTGATAGCCAATCTCTCTGACCGCCTTACCAGACCGACCACCGCACTATGATGGCCAAACTTATTAGCTACCTAACCCGAATGAGGAGCTCGAAAGCCCAACAGTTAAAAAACCGACGAAGCCTCCGCCAAACACTCAGATCGGACCATAAAACAAACATGCAAGGGTTCACTCCGGCCATGAGACCCTTTCTGGAAGGTAAATGATATTTCCCTATTCTTTACATAATATATTTTTAAAGAATGAAAATGGATATGATTGTTGATTTTAAGAAAAATAAAGAAAACTACTTTTTGAAGAAAATACCTAGTCTTAGCACTGTGTTGTGAATAAGTCAATCAGAATGCTTCATATTGCTTTATTTTCGAATATATATATATATATAAAAATTTACATGGATTTATTGAAGATTCGGGAGGAACATTTAGACTCTGTTTTTTTTATCGAAAGATATGAACCAACTTACACTGCTCTTTTTTTATGTTTCAAATAATATGAGCACACATATAAAAAGAAACTGGAAAATAAAAATAAAACCAAATAATAATACCTCGAATGTCCTAGTATTTTTATTGCTTTCTTGGCTTTTGAATACAATGTTGATATCCCTGTTACAATGATTTACTGTTTTTCCTTTCTGAGTATCGAGGAAAACTTTTTCTGTTGATGTTACCAACACATCCTTGAATTTAGATTCAGCCTTGAATCTCCCCTTATCCTGAACGCTTGATCTGTCTTTTTTTTCTCCAGGTCTGATAAGTAATATTATTATGAAACTTTATTGAACTTAAGAATTAAGTAATAAACGAAAAAATTGATTTATTTTTAACTATTATTATCTTCCTTAAAAATATCTTTATAGAAATCATCATAAGACAATATTGGAAGAGTTATGTAGAAGAGGTTGAATTTGTAGGTCAAAATATAATTTTATTATTGTTTTGAGAAAATTCCATAACCTTTAGATGCATGCATGCATACATGCATGCATACATGCATGCATACATGCATAGTTATTGCATGTGCATTTACAAAGCAATTACAATTCATGTTTTTTGGATTTCGTTGTACCATCTTCCACTTTTTCTACTTCGGTCAATGCATAGGCTTCAATGATCGCCCGTTTAATCTTAGGATCAATTGTTTCTCCCTCCTTGGAGAAAAACCTCTCCTTCAAAACTTTAGGATCTAGCCTTCCTTCGGCTTCCATCTTTTTCATGGCTTCAAAGAATATTTTCATCAAAAATTCTTCCTCCTGTTGTGATGACATTGATGCCTCCAAATCTTGATTTGTATCTTTCACAAGGTCATTGTTGACGGCATCTTGGAGCCCTTTTGAAACGTCTTTTATCACTTCCTTTTCTGTCACTTGTTTATCCTCCTCCTTATTAACACCCGGGACTGATTCTTTAATGTCTTTCTTCTCTTCTTTGGGAGTCTCTTCTTTGGATTGTCCTCCCATGAATTGCATTGAGATAATCAAGGCCATTGAGAACACAACAAAAGCAATCCTTTCCATCTCTTCTTTTCTTTAATGCCAGGCTAAAATAATAAGAATTGTTCGAAAGTGATGATTAAGAATGAAATTGAGATGGAATTTAATGAGTTTAGGATGAGATATTTGCGGCGACTTTTGGATTTGTCGATTGGTATGGTGTTTATGGATCACACACGTGTAAGATAGAGATGACATTTTCTCAATATTTTAAAAATTACATTTTTTTGCTCCGTAATTGATGATTTTAGTTTACTTCTCTTCGTTTTACTTCATGATTGTGCGTGTTTTTTAAGAAAATTGTTGCAAATATTATACTTATTTTAGACATTCACACTTTTTATATATAAAATATTAATCCGGCTTAATTAGACTTCAAATACATTTTTTAAATTCCTAATATAATAATATTAGGATTATTAGAAATATTTAACTTCACTTATTAAGAGTTTCGAAACCTGTAATATGATTTCAAAATCGTGCTTCAAAATTTAAAAGATATAGGTGTTTTTGAGTTTTTAAAATTATTTCAAGTTTAAATTTTGAGCCAAAACAATAAATAAAATATTATTGACAATGTTTTCCTTAAAAAAAATGATATAAACAACTATGAGCAAATTTTAATTTGATTTTTTATAATTTTTAAATAATTAAATATTCATTAATATATGTTATTTCAAATTCAATTATAAAGTTAAAATGCATGAATTAACTTATATCAATGGTTAAACGAATCGTTGTTCTCGTAACTTGAGAATTTGAGCACCAGGGACTGCAAAAGTGATTAGACGTTCATTATTAAATGGTTGAAAATATTTAGAACTAATATTACTTTATAATCACCTAAGCTAAATAAAAAAATGATAAAGCTAAGATAATAGATTTAATTTTGTATTAGAGAAACAATTTCCTACGAAATTCAGTCTTCCGATTTAAATCTGTTGGAACTTTGTCAGTATCGAATTAATGTTCATTAATATTATTTTAGGCTTTAAATTTGATTTTTTAAGAATCAATTCATATAATAGGATGACATTGGTTTGAATTTTTACAAGCATCGCAATTAACAAAAAAATATTCATTTTTTAAATGAAGTAATTAAAACGCATTATAGAGAATAAAGGGTAGATCTGCAGGGATTTAGAAATTTCCAATGTTGTATTGTGTTGATCCAGACCCAAAGAAATTGTATGTATGAAAAGAGATTTAGAAATAAAAACTGAGTAAAATGAATTAAATATAAAAACGAAAAAGAATGAAAGTATATAATTGAAAATAATAATGATGAAAAATAGCCTTAAGTTTCGTTTTGCCTCAATTCATTTTGATCATCGATAAAGATTTTATTCTGGGGTTCATGTCGGTTACAGTCTATAAGACCCAACCCTTGTAACATACTTTTCTTTCTGGTAAACCAATATTCACAAGTCTATCTTCAGAATTCATTCCTTGCTTGTATTAACCACAACTATCGCTGATAGCACCAATACAACTTTAAGGGCTGGAAAACCCGACTCGGGTTATGTTGTCTTAGTGAGAATCAAATCCGATCTCATTTTCCCTTAGCGGACTTCCGCTAAATATATTCATAGTAAGTCAATTTTGCTACTAGCCAACTCTTCTTCCAACTGTAAATTGGAATAACATTCAAACCAACGAACTCTTTTTAAATTGAAAGTGTTAAGATTTTTAAAGGAAAATACATATTTCCAATACAAACATAGGCAGAACCAAGGAAAGCCTTGGCCCCTCCAATTTCATTTTTAATTATTAATTAATATATATATATATATATATATATATTTAAAAAATTAAAAAAATAAAAATTTACTATACCTCTCCATTAAAAAATTTGTTTATGGAAAATAAAAATATTTTAACCCCACTATAATAAATTCCTAATTTTGCCCCTGAATCTAAGTTTGCCGAAAATTAAGAAAGATATACGAAGATATTAAGCTCTTTTCAATTATCACCAAATGAATTGAGTCATCGACTAATTGAAAGTTTAGCTAACCATGATTAAAATCATATTTAGCATTTTAAAAGAAACAAGGTAAAAACTTAAAATAAATGTTGAAATAAAAATATAAAACAAACCTTAGAATACTTTTGTAAAATAAAAGAAAAACGAAAAGGTAGTCCATGTTCAAGCATTACCGAAGGGGTATTTATAGTTCTAAAACTTTAAAGGTATCTTATTGCGTTCAAATAGTGAGTTGACTCTAACCATGACTAAAAAGAAAAAAGTTGTTTCGCGTTCATCAACAGAAGCAGAATATCGAACCATGACAGATGTTACTTGTGAGTTAAAATGGCTTAAGGGCTTGTTACTTAGCTTGGGTGTTCATCATCTCAAGGTTATTCCCTTATTTTGTGATAGCCATCAGCTTTGCATATTGCCAGAAATTTGGTATATCATGAGAGAAGAAAGAATATTAAAATGGATTCCCACTTAGTTCATGACTCAATAACATAGGGTTTTATTACGCCTTCTTACATTCCTACTACGATTCATTTCCCATATAATTCACTAAGGATTTAGGCAAGAAGCACTATGATTTTTTACTTGGCAAATTGGGCATCGTGAATCCCCATGCTCCAACTTGAGGGGTGTTACGAGTAATTAGGGAAGTTAGGAGTAGTTTATGGGATTTTTATATACTATTTCCTTAGCATAAATCAATAGGTTTTATATTTATAAACTGGTTTTCTATTTAATAAAACACATATCTTGCCTAACTTTACATCTCATTAATGTTTAAAGAGTTTCCCCCAATTAGGCCTGGAGGGTATTTAACGAGTCATACTACCAAGTGAGTTCTTCATAATAAAAATCTCTTCAAACAATAAAAAAGTAATGTTTAAAGAGGAACGGTTGGAAATAGACATGTGTAGTTCACATTGCTTGTAATTTCTATGCTACGTTCCATGATTGATCTATGTCATTTATTTGTGTTTATATACGTGACCATTGATAGGTCTTGTCATGATTGATATGGCAAAGACCGCTTTGATCCTATATGGATATAGTTGATGGACGAGATTGTTATATAATACCTATTGTATGATAACAAACTTTGAACTAATAAGGTTGTACATTTATCAGGAAACATAAGTTGCCCAACTGGGATATTGTTAGATTAAATTCTATAATTATGATTGTTGGATTAAAATCCATAATATTTTTAATGTATATTGTTATCATAAAATATGACATAAATTAAGTGACTAATTATGTAACCCCCTAAGACCGATGCGGGTAACCCGATCCGATCTGAAGTTTCACATTAAGGCCACTGGAGCGACCCATTGTAAAAATAGCAAAAAATTTAAAACTTTTATTAAAACATGTAACTTATAAAATGATTTATCAGTATGCCGAAATAAAACATTTTTAGACTCATATATAAAACAAAATACAATTACATGCCCCTTAATCACATATACCATACTCTGCAAGCAACGCCGGAAGAACTTCTTTACTGATGTAGATAGATGCACTGGTACAATTCTTTTAACCTGAAAAGGTGAGTAACAGAGTGAGCTTCAGAAAGCTCAGTAATACAGAACTACCAGATGATGCTGAAGAACGTGCAGATACAGATAAACATATATTTCCTTATCGGATCAGACATCTACAAATCTTTATGTTGAGCAAAGGTCCTACTGATATTTCAAGTAGTAACAGATAGTGAGCTTTCAGTTCTGATGGAAATATTTCGGATGTCTAGGTTCAGTAGATCGGAATAGGTTATCTAGTGTGTTCCCATAAATCCAATAAAAATATACAGATCTTTTAAAACATATATATATATAAAAAACATGAACACTACCCCTATCCTTTCACAATTTGTTTGTGTAGGTTCCCCATAACCATACACCCCGCACAACCAGTAAGGCCCTGAGCACACAGCCGAGAAGCCTGTAGATATACTTTCTCCAACAATAAACCCCCCATATAAAACATTTATCCGTCAGTAAACAGAGATATCATAAATCAAAACAGAATTTAGATCAGATATCAGAACAGAATCCAGATCAGAAATCAGAACATAATTTAGGTCATGTATCAGAACAGAATTCAAGTCAGAAATCAGATAAAATATTTATGTGATTAGGGAACACACTAGTGTTTACATATATTATTCAGAGATACTAGATAATCTTATAAGGTAGAGAAACAAGGATCTTCCGTGTACCGATAGAATGCCGGAAGTTAGAATCACTATTGGAAGAGTTCATTAACTGACAAAATCATCAGTTATGCAGAATGTGATTTCAGCTGATACGGAAGAAACGAAGATTCAATCTATGTTAATTGATCGGATTATCAAACAACTCCCAGAACTTATGCTTGTCGACTGGTTAATTCATTATCCTTCCAGGGTATTTACTCTTTAATACAAAAAATTCTTATCCATAGATCATCTTCAGAATCATCGTTGAATAGATCTTCCAATATTCTTTATTTCATTTCCACGCTTCCACGATATCATGAAATACTGACGTACTTGATTTGTAGTTCATAACTCCTAAGAACATTACATCATGTACGTTCATTTACGTTTCCAGACTCATCCAAATCACTTATTTAATCCTCAGTCATTGAGGTTACTTATTTCATTTAACAGTCAAGTCTATACTAGTTACTTCAGAGTTTTCCAGAGTAATTCGGACATTTTCTGAATTTTGGATACATATTGTACCTTCATTCAGTTCAGTTCGGTCTTCGTGGTTGATTTATCAAAAAAATAACAAATTCTTAGTACTGAATGCGATCTAGAGTTGAGTTGAGTTGAATACTTCCAAAATTATCATCGAGCTAAACTTGAGAAGACGAACACGCATTCAAGTAATATCTATGTCGTTCAGGTACTGACATATCATTAAGGTTGATCAACTCACTTAAACTGTGTTCCATAACTTTTAAAGGTAGTCCAACGCCTATGCTTATTTGGATTCCTTAATTAATCCAAGACATTTACTTAGTATATGTAATAAGGGTATTTTGGTCATTTTGGTGTTCAGTTTTATTACATTCATTACAGAGCTCGAGGATATCTAATCATTCCTAAACTTGGTGATATTCTTGGGTCATTTCTATTACAGGGGTATTTTTGTCATTTTACAGATCTGGTATATTTCAATCCTTTCCTTTCATATGATCTTATCATTTAATTCAAACGTATCATCTTTTCCAGACCTTTTGAACAATTATGACAAAAGAGCACCCTCGATAATTTATTCTTAACTCGGAGATTTTCAGGTCAATTGTCTTCTCAAAAGTTACCAACATGTTGTCAAGAATTTTCTGTACAAAGACAGGATCTTAACAATTAAATCCGTAATTTATCAAGTACGAATCCTCAAAGTACTTTCTCATTCAGGGTCAACTCAGACTATTTTTACCTCTCAAGGGTATTTTCATAATTTCTTAACCATATAACTTCGATATTAACTCTTAACAAAAATAATATAATTTAGAGATCCTATGGTTAATTGTTTTCCCGAATATTCTCTTATCTTAAAATAATTCCCTTAACAGACCTCTAGCATCTTGCACAAACCCTCTTGGGGTTAAAAACCAGTTATATAAATTTTTTAGGCAAAACTAGCATTTGTTATGCACATTTGTAATTTTATCGGATCAATATGTCTTTTCAGAGTTATTAACCAACTTCCAGGGACAATTCTTGTCATCTTACAATATAAGGGTATTTTCGTAATTTTACCCTACCGGAGTATTCTCTTAATTTCACATCCAAATACCTTTAACATTTAACCTTTGATGAAATAAATTATAAGTTACATATTCAGGTTGATTTCTTTATCACTAAACACATAACTTGTAATTTAATTCTAATAATCCCTCAATATTTTATAAAAGTCATCTGAACCATAATCAGTTACCGAATTTTTACCGTATTCGAATCAAGTGTAGAAATTAATTAACTACACAAATAAGACCAACATTATCTTATTAATGCATTTACCAATATTCACATGTTCCATAAAACATAAAGAGGTAGTAAAGTATTACCTCGATTTCCGTGTAATATTGAGCGACCATTAAATTCCCTTCGAAGTACTTCAATCCTTAATTCAACTTCCAATAATTTCTCAAATACATAACAATATAAATTTCATAAAAACGGGGCTTAATTCTGACAAGATCAAATTGGATGATAAATCAGTGAAAAACAGCTTACCGGGTTTGAATTTAGCAAAACAAACCCCAAAAACAGAATCAACTTACATTGAAAAAGTCAACGACCACTCAAGGGCCAGTCAATGCCGGTCAAAGTTCTGGTCAACGGTGGTCAACGCCGGTCAACAGTCAAAAGGGTCAACGGTCAACGCTGGTCAACGGGTCGGGTCGGTCAACAACGTGAACAGTGTTACGGTGTCCAAAAAATTCCCGAACATTTTCTAAAAATTATTTTAAGGAATTTTGAGACACTTACCAAGCTCAGATCAATTTTTTGAACGGTGGAGAGCTCGATTTCGAAACATCGAAAACTTTGAGTTCCTCACCCCACCATGTGATGGCGACGATGGAGACACAAGGACACCGGTGGACTCGGAACGATGCAAGGAACACGATGGTGCAGGAGGTGTCGAAAATGGATGGCCGGATCGACGTGAATCAACAAAAAACCAACGAAAATTAAGTTAAAATCGATGATACTTTCGACTGAAATTAACGACGAACAACGCCGATTCACGACAAGAGGTTTTATGGGTTTTGTTCATCGGTCGACAATGAACACGATGGTGGTTTCGGTTCATCGAACGGAGGCCGGACAGTGAGTAGACCGGAGTGGAAAGAAGGGTCAACAAGGGAGGGAGATGGAAAAGCATTTTGGAAACTAATGGGGAAAAGGGGATTATAATTCATCATATAAAAAATGGGTAAACCATGAGCTTAGTCACTAAATTTCCTGCACTTCTTAAAATGATCTGCTAACTTTGAAATTTTATAATTTAATCCTTAATTTCTTCCAAATTATCACTTAAATTTAATACTTTAAAATTTCTAAAATTTAGCCCCTAAATTGGGGTGTTAGAAATTATGTTATAAAGTCATAAGGTATTAGAAGTGTCATAAAAATAAAAGTGTAGATACTATTAAAGTTTATTTATAATTTGATAGTGGGCAGAGTTATGAGGACAAACAATAATTAATTATTAAATCGGCTATATAAAGGGTTTATGGTCTCCAAGAAATAGATAATCTCATATTTTCTCTTATCCCTGTCAAAGATTTTATACTCAAGAGAATTTTATCTTCTTAGAAGATCACAACCAAAGAAAGGTTTAAGGATTTTAACCTATCAATTAATTCAGGTAAACTTCGCATCTAGTATTTTATTCTTGATGATTTGTCATGATTAAATCCTGAAAAAAATTTCATATTTATTATGGTTTGGTTCTAACACTGATGTTCAATTTTCCCCTTATCAAGACTGCTACACTTGCATCAACGAATGAATTAAACTCAACAGCTCCAATCAACTTACCAACACATCCTTGAATTTGATTCAGCCTTGAATCTCCCCTTATCCTGATCGCTTGATCTGTCTTTTTTTTTCTCCAGGTCTGATAAGTAATATACAACCAAGTAATATTACTATGAAACTTTATTGAACTTAAGAATTAAGTAATAAACGACTACATTTATTTATTTTTAACTATTATTATCTTCCTTAAAAGATATCTTTATAGAAAATCATCATAAGACATATAATTTTATTATTGTTTTGAGAAAAATCCATAACCTTTAGATGCATGCATGCATACATGCATAGTTATTGCATGTGCATTTACAAAGCAATTACAATTCATGTTTTTTGGATTTCGGTGTACCATCTTCCACTTTTTCTAGTTTGGTCAATGCATAGGCTTCAATGATCGCCCGTTTAATCTTAGGATCAATTGTTTCTCCCTCCTTGGAGAAAAACCTCTCCTTCAAAACTTTAGGATCTAGCCTTCCTTCGGCTTCCATCTTTTTCATGGCTTCAAAGAATATTTTCATCAGAAATTCTTCCTCCTGTTGTGGTGACATTGATGCCTCCAAATCTTGATTTGTATCTTTCACAAGGCCATTGTTGACGGCATCTTGGAGCCCTTTTGAACCGTGTTTTATCTCTTTCTTTTCTGTCACTTGTTTATCCTCCTCCTTATTAACACTCGGGACTGATTCTTTAATGTCTTTCTTCTCTTCTTTGGGAGTCTCTTCTTTGGATTGTCCTCCCATGAATTGCATTGAGATAATCAGAGCCATTGAGAACACAACAAAAGCAATCCTTGCCATCTCTTCTTTTCTTTAATGCTAGGCTAAAATAATAAGAATTGTTCGAAAGTGATAATTAAGAATGAAATTGAGATGGAATTTAATGAGTTTAGGATGAGATATTTGCGGCGACTTTTGGATTTGTCGATTGGTATGGTGTTTATGGATCACAGACGTATAAGATAGCGATGACTTTTTCTCAATATTTTAAAAATTACATTTTTTCCTCCGCAATTGATGATTTTAGTTTACTTCTCTTCGTTTTACTTCATGATTGTGCGTGTTTTCAAGAAAATTGTTGCAAACATTATACTTATTTTAGACATTCACACTTTTTATATATAAAATATTAATCCGGCTTAATTAGACTTCAAATACATTTTTTAAATTCCTAATATAATAATATTAGGATTATTAGAAATATTTAACTTCACTTATTAAGAGTTTCGAAACCATTAATATGATTTCAAAATCATGCTTCAAAATTTGAAAGATATAGTTGTTTTTGAGTTTTTAAAATTATTTCAAGTTTAAATTTTGAGCCAAAACAATAAATAAAATATTATTGACAATGTTTTCCTTTAAAAAATGATATAAACAACTATGAGTAAATTTTAATTTGATTTTTTTTATAATTTTTAAATAATTAAATATTCATTAATATATGTTATTTCAAATTCAATTATAAAGTTAACATGCATGAATTAACTTATATCGGTGGTTAAACGAATCGTTGTTCTCATAACTTGAGAATTTGAGCATAAGCGACTGCAAAAGTGATTAAACGTTCATTATTAAATGGTTGAAAATATTTAGAACTAATATTACTTTATAATCACCTAAGCTTAATAAAAAAATAATAAAGCTAAGATAATAGATTTAATTTTGTATTAGAGAAACAATTTCCTACGAAATCCAGTCTTCCGATTTAAAACTGTTGGAACTTTGTCAATATCGAATTAATGTTCATTAATATTATTTTAGGCTTTAAATTCGATTTTTTAAGAATCAATTCATATAATAGGACGACATCTGTTTGAATTTTTACAAGCATCGCAATTAACAAAAAATATTCATTTTTTTCAAATGAAATAATTAAAACGTATTATAGAGAATAAAGCGTAGATCTACAGGGATTTAGAAATTTCCAATGTTGTATTGTGTTGATCCTCAATTCATTTTGATCATTGATAAAGATTTTATTCTGGGGTTCATGTCGGTTACAGTCTATAATACCCAACCCTTGTAAAATACTTTTCTTTCCGATAAACCAATATTCCCAAGTCTATCTTCGAAATTCAGTCCTTGTTTGTATTAACCACGGCTATCACTGATAGCACCGATACAACTTTAAGGGCTTGAAAACCCAACTCGAGTTATGTTTTCTTAGTGAGAATCAAATCCGATCTCATTTTCCCTTAGCGGACTGTCGCTAAATGTGTTCATAGGAAGTCAAATTTGCTACCAGCCAACTCTTCCTCCAACTGTAAATTGGAATGACATTCAAACCAATGGACACTTTTTAAAATGAAAGTGTTGAGATTTTTAAAGGAAAAGCCCTATCTCCAATACAAGCATGGGCAGAACCAAGGGAAACCTTGGCCCCACCAATTTCATTTTTAATTATTAATTAATAATATATATATATATATATATTTAAAAAAATAAAAATAAAAATTTATTATACCCCTCTATTAAAAAATTTTGTTGATGGAAAATAAAAATATTTTAACCTCGCTATAATAAATTCCTAATTTCGCCCCTGAATCTAAGTTTGCCGGAAATTAAGAAAGATATACGAAGATATTAAGCTCTTTTCAATTATCACCAAATAAATTGAGTCATCGCTAAGTCATCGACTAATTGAAAGTTTAACTAAGCATGATGAAAATCATATTTAGCATTTTAAAAGAAACAAGGTAAAAACTTAAAATAAACGTTGAAAGAAAAATATAAAACAAACCTTAGGATACTATTGTAAAATAAAAGAAAAAAGAAAAGATAGTCCATGTTCAAGCAATACCGAAGGGGTATTTATAGTTCTAAAATTTTAAAGGTATCTTATTGTGTTCGAATAGTGAGTTGACTCTAACAGGATGGTGTGACTCTGATTGGGCAGTATGTCCTCCTACGTGTCGATCACTAACAGGTTGGCTTGTTTTTCTTGATCATTCTCCTATCTCGTGGAAGACTAAAAAGTAACAAGTTGTTTCATGTTCATCAACAGAAGCAGAATATTGAACCATGACAGATGTTACTTGTGAGTTAAAATGGCTTAAGCGCTTGTTACTTAGCTTGGGTGTTCATCATCTCAAGGTTATTCCCTTATTTTGTGATAGCCATCAGATTTGCATATTGCCAGAAATTTGGTATATCATGAGAGAACAAAGAATATTAAAATGGATTGCCACTTAGTTCATGACTCAATAACATAGGGTTTGATTACGCCTTCTTACATTCCTACTACGATTCAACTCGCATATATTTCACTAAGGATTTAGGCAAGAAGCACTTTGAATTTTTACTTGGCAAGTTGGGCATCATGAATCCCCATGCTCCAACTTGAGGGGTGTTACGGGTAATTAGGGAAGTTAGGAGTAATTTATGGGATTTTTATATACTGCTTCCTTAGCATAAATCATTATTTTGTATATTTATAAACTAGTTTTCTATTTAATAAAACACATATCTTGCCAAACTTTACATCACACTAATGTTTAAAGAGTTTCCCCCAATTAGGCCCGGAGGGGTTTTAACGAGCCAACTACCAAGTGAGTTCTTCATAATAAAAATCTCTTCTGCCAATAAAAAATAATGTTTAAAGATGACCAGTTGAAAATAGACATGTGTAGTTCAAATTGCTTGTAATTTCTATGCTACATTCCATGATTGAACTATGTCATTTATTTGTGTTTATACACGTGACCATTGATAGGTCTAGTCATGATTAATATGGCAAAGGCCACTTTTATCCTATATGAATATAGTTGATGGACGAGATTGTTATAGAATACCTATTGTATGATAACAATCTTTGAACTCATAAGGTTGTACATTTATCAGGAAACATAAGTTGCCAAGTGGGAGATTGTTAGATTAAATTTTATAATTATGATTGTTGGATTAAAATCCATAATATTTTTAATGTATATTGTTATCATAAAATATGACATAAATTAAGTGACTAATTATGTTATTAAGTCATAAGGTATTAGAAGTGTCATAAAAATAAAAGTGTAGACACTATTAAGTTTATTTATATTTTGATGGTGCGAAGAGTTATGAGGACAAACAATAATTGATTATTAAATCAGCTATATAAAGGGGTTATGGTCCCCAAGAAATAGATAATCTCATATTTTCTCTTATCAAACTCAAAAAATTTCATATTTTTTATGGTTTGGTTCTAACATTGATGTTCAATTTTCCCCTTATCAAGACGCTACACTTGTATCAACGAATGAATTAAACTCAACAGCTCCAATCAACTTACCAACACATCCTTAAATTTAGATTCAGCTTTGAATCTCCCTTATCCTGATCGCTTGATCTCTCTTTTTTTTTCTCCAGTTTGATAAGTAATATACAACTAAGTAATATTATTATGAAACTTTATTGAACTTAAGAATTAAGTAATAAACGATAAAATTTATTTATTTTTAACTATTATTATCTTCCTTAAAAAATATCTTTATAGAAATCATCATAAGACAATATTGGAAGAGTTATGTAGAAGAGGTTGAATTTGTAGGTCAACATATAATTTTATTATTGTTTTGAGAAAATTCCATAACCTTTAGATGCATGCATGCATAGTTATTGCATGTGCATTTACAAAGCAATTACAATTCATGTTTTTTGGAATTCGTTGTACCATCTTCCACTTTTTCTACTTCGGTCAATGCATAGGCTTCAATGATCGCCCGTTTAATCTTAGGATCAATTGTTTCTCCCTCCTTGGAGAAAAACCTCTCCTTCAAAACTTTAGGATCTAGCCTTCCTTCGGCTTCCATCTTTTTCATGGCTTCAAAGAATATTTTCATCAGAAATTCTTCCTCCTGTTGTGGTGACATTGATGCCTCCAAATCTTGATTTGTATCTTTCACAAGGCCATTGTTGACGGCATCTTGGAGCCCTTTTGAAACGTCTTTTATCTCTTCCTTTTCTGTCACTTGTTTATCCTCCTCCTTATTAACACCCGGGACTGATTCTTTAATGCCTTTCTTCTCTTCTTTGGGAGTATCTTCTTTGGATTGTCCTCCCATGAATTGCATTGAGATAATCAGGGCCATTGAGAACACAACAAAAATAATCCTTGCCATCTCTTCTTTTCTTTAATGCTAGGCTAAAATAATAAGAATTGTTCGAAAGTGATAATTAAGAATGAAATTGAGATGAAATTTAATGAGTTTAGGATGAGATATTTGCGGCGACTTTTGGATTTGTTGATTGGTATGGTGTTTAAGGATCACACACGAGTAAAATAGCGATGACTTTTTCTCAATATTTTAAAAATTATATTTTCTCCTCCATAATTAATGATTTTAGGTTACTTCTCTTTGTTTTACTTCTTGATTGTGCGTGTTTTCAAGAAGCACTTTGATTTTTTACTTGGCAACTTGGGCATCGTGAATCCCCATGCCCCAACTTGAGGGGTATTACGAGTAATTAGAGAAGTTAGGAGTAATTTATGGGATTTGTATATACTGTTTCCTTAGCACAAATCATTAGTTTGTATATTTATAAACTTGTTTTCTATTTAATAAAACACATATCTTGCCTAACTTTACATCTAACTAATGTTTAAAGAGTTCCTCCAATTAGGCCTGGAGGGTTTTTAACGAGCCAACTACTAAGTGAGTTCTTCATAATAAAAATCTCTTCTTCCAATAAAAAAATAATGTTTAAAGAGGACCAGTTGGAAATAGACGTGTGTAGTTCACATTGCTTGTAATTTCTATGCTACGTTCCATGATTGATCTATGTCATTTATTTGTGTTTATACACATGACCATTGATAGGTCTAGTCATGATTGATATGGAAAATACCGCTTTGATCCTATATGGATATAGTTGATGGACGAGATTGTTATAGAATACCTATTGTATGATAACAATCTTTGAACTCATAAGGTTGTACATTTATCTGGAAACGTAAGTTGTCCAAGTGGGAGATTGTTAGATTAAATTCCATAATTATGATTGTTGGATTAAAATCCATAATATTTTTAATGTATATTGTTATCATAAAATATTACATAAATTAAGTGATTAATTATTTTATAAAGTCATATGGTATTAGAAGTATTATGAAAATAAAAATGTATATACTATTAAAGTTTTTTTATAATTTGATGGTGGGCAGAGTTATGAGGACAAACAATAATTGATTATTAAATCGGCTATATAAAAGGGTTGGTCCCCAAGAAATAGATAATCTCATATTTTCTCTAATCCCTGTCAAAGAGTTTACACTCAAGAGAATTTTATCTTCTTAGAAGATCACAGCCAAAGAAAAGTTTAAGAATTTTAACCTATCAATTAATTCAGGTAAACTTCGCATCTAGTATTTTATTCTTGATTATTTGTCATGATTAAATTCTGATAAAATTTTCATATTTATTATGGTTTGGTTCTAACACTGATGTTCAATTGTCCGCTTATCAAGACTGCTACAGTTGTATCAACGAATTAATTAAACTCAACAGCTCCAATCAACTTACCAACACATCCTTGATTTTAGATTCAGCCTTGAATCTCCCCTTATCCTGATCGCTTGATCTGTCTTTTTTTTTTCTCCAGGTCTGATAAATAATATTATTATGAAACTTTATTGAACTTAAGAATTAAGTAATAAATGACTACATTTATTTGTTTTTAACTATTATTATCTTCCTTAAAAGATATCTTTATAGAAATCATCATAAGACAATATTGGAAGAATTATGTAGAAGAGGTTGAATTTGTAGGTCAACATATAATTTTATTATTGTTTTGAGAAAATTCCATAACCTTTAGATGCATGCATGCATACATGAATAGTTATTGCATGTGTATTTACAAAGCAATTACAATGCATGTTTTTTGGAATTCACTGTACCATCTTCCACTTTTTCTACTTCGGTCAATCCATAGGCTTCAATGATCGCCCGTTTAATCTTAGGATCAATTGTTTTTCCCCCCTTGGAAAAATACCTCTCTTTCAAAACTTTAGGATCCAACCTTCCTTCGGCTGCCATCTTTTTCATGGCTTCAAAGAAAATTTTCATCAGAAATTCCTCCACCTGTTGTGGTGACATTGATGCCTCCAAATCTTGATTTGTATCTTTCACAAGGCCATTGTTGGCAGCATCTTGGAGCCCTTCTGAAACGTCTTTTATCACTTCCTTTTATGTCACTTGTTTATCCTCCTCCTTATTAACACCCGGGACCGATTCTTTAATGTCTTTTTTTCTCTTCTTTGGGAGTCTCTTCTTTGGATTGTCTCCCATGAATTGCATTGAGATAATCAGGGCCATTGAGAACACAACAAAAGCAATCCTTGCCATATCTTCTTTTCTTTAATGCTAAGCTAAAATAATAAGAATTGTTCGAAAGTGATAATTAAGAATGAAATTAAGATGAAATTTAATGAGTTTAGGATGAGATATTTGCGGCGACTTTTGGATTTGTTTTTTGGTATGGGTTTAACGATCACACACGAGTAAGATAGCGACGACTTTTTCTCAATATTTTAAAAATTCTTTTTTTTCCTCCGTAATTGATGATTTTAGTTTACTTCTCTTCGTTTTACTTCATGATTGTGCGTGTTTTCAAGAAAATTGTTACAAACATTATACTTATTTTAGACATTCACGCTTTTTGTATATAAAATATTAATCCGGCTTAATTAGACTTCAAATACATTTAAAATTATTTCAAAATCCTCCTTCAAAATTTTAAAGATATAGGTGTTTTTGATTTTTTAAAATTATTTCAAGTTTAAATTTTGAGCCAAAATAATAAATAAAATATTATTGACAATGTTTTCCTTTAAAAATGATATAAACAACTTTGAGCATATTTTAATTTGATTTTTTATAATTTTTAGTGTTTAAATATTCATTAAAATATGTTATTTCAAATTCAATTATAAAGTTAACATGCATGAATTAACTTACATCAGTGGCTAAATGAATCGTTGTTCTTATAACTTACAAGTTTGAGCACTAGTGACCGCAAAAGTGATTAGACGTTCATTATTAAATGGTTGAAAATATTTAGAATTGATACTACTTTATAATCACCTAAGCTTAATAAAAAATGATAAAGCTAACATAATGGATTCAATTTTTATTAGAGAAACAATTTCCTATGAAATTCACTCTTTCGATTTAAAACTGTTGGAATTTTGTCATTATCGAATTAATGTTCATTAATATTATTTTAGACTTTAAATTCGATTTTTTAAGAATCACTTCATATAATAGGACGACATCGGTTTGAATTTTTACAACACTACAACAAAAGTATTCTGTAGCGGCGTTTGGAGAGTAAACGCCATAAAATTTGGGGATATAGCGGCGTTTACATTCCAAACGCCACAAAATGATACTTTAGCGGCGTTTTTACAACAAACGCCGTAATAGAGTGGTAATTTTGTGGCGTTTATGGCACAAACGTCGGTATAGAGTTCTTTATAGTGGCGTTTTTTCAATAAACGCCGCAAAAGAGTAGTAATTTAGCGGCGTTTTTATACAAACGCAGAAAAATAATAGTAATTTAGTGGTGTTTTATAAAAAAAATGCAACAGGGTTGTTTATAGTGGCACTTTTCCAACAAACGATGCTATAGAATAGTAATTTAGCGGTGTTTATCAATAAAACGCCGCAATAGTGTTGTTTAGAGTGGCGTTTGTTGCTATAAAATAGTAATGTAGCGGCATTTTCTTGATAAACGCTGCAATATGGTTGTTTATAGTGCGTTTTTAGAAAAATGCTATAATAGGTCTCATTAATAGTGGCGTTTGTTATTAAAACGCCGCAAAAACATGTACTATAGTGGCGTTTTTATTAAAAACGTCACCAAAGGGTAAATATATGTTGGACTCTTTTCTCCTTCCCGATCCCTAAAATAATTTCATCGCTATTATCTTCAAAAGGGATTTCTTTGGTACAACAACGACCCTCAAACGATTCCAAGCGACATGGTCTTCTATCTTCTCTGGCGACCAAATCGGTCCTCTAACCGACGAACAGTTATCTCACGATTGCACGGTTTGATCCCTTCTCTCAGTACTGAACTTTTTCATTTATTTTTTGTTGGTATTCTGAAAATGGGGAAAACCTTGAAAGATAACGTAATTGAGAAAAATAATAGCTTTCTCATATCTATACATAGTGTTTTACTGGTTTACTGGTTGGGAGCATTGTTTTTCCGGTTTTGAATAGAAAAATAATAGGTTTCGGATAGGAAAATAATAGCTTTTGAAAACGTGAACAAATGGTTGTGGTAAAAAGAGCAGGTGTTGCCTTGCGTAAAAGAAATTATTGTTGGAATGTCCACGTGGCGTATTTGCTCTGACGATGTATCAAATTATCGTTGGGAGGCTATCAGTCCGAACTTGCTATCGAAAATCGATGATGACCCGAATGGAACTCTGATTGCTCATACCCTTTTATGGTTGATCTCGTAATTGAAGGTAATAATCGCTAAAAGTTTATGCCGCTATTTTTTCATTTTGTACTCTAAAATTTCATAGATTGCACGCATGTAGGATTTTCGAAGCTTATTCAGAACGATGATAGAGGAGTGCATAAATACCCGATGTTTACAACCAAATTTGGTAACTCTATGGCGTTAAAATAATCTTCAATTGCAAAAGCAAGAGCTATCCTCAATGAAGATGACATTGCCTCTACTGTTACTCCAAGTAAACATTTCTATCATCTATTTAAAAAAAATTTCCAACAAGTGATTCTGTTGAGTTAATCGATCGACGAATCGGCCAAGAGGGGAATTGGTAATGAAAAATTTGGTGGAAACTTTTGCAGAAAATAGAAAATAATTACACAACGATTTAGAGTGGTTCGACTTTCTCAACCAAAGTCTACGTCCACTACCTTAGCTATCCACACTAAGGATTTTCCACAAATTCACTAATTTGTCTTTGTTTTGAGGACAAAGAGTAACCTTACAAATCCCTCAAGAATTATACCCCAAATTCTTGAGAACACTCTCTCCCAAAGAGAACAGTACAAATTTCGCGAACTTACAGAAAAACCTCACAAGGCAATGTGTTTTCACAATTCTAGAACAAGAAAAGAACACTCAAAGATGATTACAAATGAGCACAAAATGTGTTCTTGAAAGAAAAATAAATATTGAAGGAAAATTGGCTTGAAATGCACAAACTTGATGTTTAATGCTTTCTCTCTTGTTTCTCAATGAAATCTTATTGATCAATGGCTTTAGAACTTGTTTAAATACACCTTGGATTGATTCTAGCCGTTGTGAATCATTTGGGTGATGTTAGAGCAGTTGTAGTGTGAAAACTCTCTTGAAAAAGGCTGCTGGGAGCGTAGGGTATCGGTACCTCCTTAATGGGAATCGGTACCTGCAGTGTAAAATTCAAATATTTTGACCGTTAAATGACTAGGGGTATCGGTACCTCTGGGAGGGTATTGGTACCCATAGGGCATTCTGTTTTTCTCGGAGCCAAAACTTGCATAGGGGTATCGGTACCCTCTAGGCAATCTGGTTTTCTCGAAACCCTTTTATAAAGAAAATTATTTTTGGCTCGATTAAGGCTCGAAATACTTTGTAAAATTTGTTTCAAAAATATTTTAAGATTAAAACACAATTTTACACTTAAGTAAGGATTGAAATTGACATTTGAAAAACTTCGAGTAATATTTTGATATTCGAATAATTTAATCGAATATACATTTAAAAATGAAAATAAAATCTTAAAATCCAATAACATTTAATTTGTTATATCGAAACATCAAAATGTTTTCAACAATCTCCCCCTTTTTGATATAACAAAACGTTTAAGTAATTTTAAGATTTTCTTTGAAAAATATTTTTGAAATCAATTTTGTAAAATTACTCCCCCTTACTATAACACTTCTTCTCCCCCTTTTTGTTAAATCAAAAAGGCTCTAAAATGTTTTTAAACAAGGTTTTTGAAAGCTTAGCCAATTGATATTTATAAATATAGCGTAAACTGCTAAGATCACAAGCAAGAGAAAGGTTAGCCATTAGTTTTATAAAACAATATTCATTAATAATATGTAATGGTAATTGGTCATATTTATCTAGAATGTAAATGATGCAAAAACTAATTAACATTAAAAATTCAACCAAACCAAATATATATAAATATAAGCATTTAAGTTCAAACATCCAAACATTCAAAACAAAGTTAAACATTCAAACATCCAAACCAAAGTTAAACATTCAAACATCCAAACATATCAATCCAAAAACATCAAAATGTTATAACAATATAAATCCTAAGTTTAATCCAAGCAAAAACAGAGCAAGACAAGGTCTAATCATCCATTGGAGGATCGGGAGGATGAGGATAACGTGCTCGCATCTCGAGTGTGAACGCATCTAAACGTTCGTTCATCTCCCGTTATTGAGCCCCCATAGATGTTAGATAAGACTCATGGATGCAAACCTCAGATCAAATGTCTCCAAAAATGAACGAAAGTGTGGAGGCACTTGATCATCTTGTTGTATCAGCTCATCGTTAGGAACTTCATCGTCAATATCTTGCATAAGTTGTTGAAGTTCTGGATCATCGTCCGCTGCCAGTGCCGGTGGAGGTGGAGCTCGTGAAGAACTAGCTCCCAAAGTTTGCTTGGTGGATCGAACCCATTGATCACCTTTCTTCTTTCATCCCGATTTCTTTAAAGATGTCAAGTTGATTTGGTTTTTGAGAGGGATGGCTACATCAATCCGTACTCTAAGGTCGGCTTTGATAAACAAATTACTCAGAAGAAAATCGTAAACTAGAGTTTCACAAACTTTCTTATTAGGAATAAGGTTTACGGTTTCAACGAGTTCAGCAAAGATAATCTGAGGTAGGTTTATTTTCTTATTATTTTGGATACAATGTATCCACCAAAGGTCTAAGGCTCTAAAAGTGGAGTATTTGCCTTCGGATGGTCTAAACCACCAAGAGATCATCAGATAAAGAAAACGATCTTGGTGATCTAACACACTCGCACTAGACTTGACCTTGTAAGAAGAACTTATTGTTTCCTTTTCATTATCTAAGCCGTCATTATCTAATCCAAATGTGTTACCAATGTAGGCCGAGTCAATATAAATGAATTGACCTAGAAGATAGGATTATATTCTATTATTTCGGTTCTAGCTCTGTTTTGGATACAAACGACATTTGAATAGAAAATTCGAACAAGTTGTTGGTAAACTATTGGTTCGAGATGAAAAAGTTTATCAAATTTCCAATCTTGAAGAGTAGGAATATATCTAAAGTTAATTGCTTCCATAGCTCAAGAGAAGGAATACGTTCTTCCCGAATTTTGCAAGACTCGAAGAGATAGACAAACCTATGATAAAGATTATCTATACGGCCAGGTTTATTAAAGCATGAGTTCCAAATTGTCATTTCGGGTTCGTCGGGATTAGGATTTGGTTGGATAAGAGGTGGGTTTGGTGGTTGGTTTGAACGACTAGATGATGACCTATGACATTTATGAGACATGGTTCAAGAAATCGAAATATAATAGTACCTGCAATTTTAAAACATATGTATGTAATACAATTAATTCCCAAAGCTCAAATGAGTCCTCAATATTTCAAGGTTCTCTAAAATAATCCTGATGGGCAATTTTGAAAACTTTGTCTAAAAACAATGTTTGAAAATCAATATGTAATTTTCAAAACACAATTAATCAAAAACAACAATTTTAAAATCAAAACATTTTTTTATTTTGATATTTGAAAATTTGATCAAATCTTGTGTTTTTGATGAAATTGGTTGTAGAATCTAGTTTAGAAACATTATATATTCAAAGCTCGATATATAGTTCAACCTAGAATTAATCAAAACTAGTCCTAAGTTCAAAAATCAATAAAATAGAGTTTTTTTAGAAAAGTTACCTTGAAATTTGAAGATTGAGTGAGAATGTGATGTTTTTTGCATGAAATTAATGATGTTAGCAGGTTTAGGAGTTAAAATTGAGTAAATCCGACTTGAAACCATTAATTTTGAGCAAAGTAGAGATTAGGGATGATAGAGAGGAGGAACGATATGAGAGTTTAGAGAGAAGAGGGTTTTGTAAAAATAAGGTTATAGGGATTTAATAACCATAACCCGAAGGGGGTATCGATACCCTCATGGGGGTATCAGTACCCATTCAAAGGGGGTATCGATACCTAGCGCATAGAAAAGCTAAAAAACCTATATTTAAACACTCAAAATGCTAAATTAATTTGCTCTAGTGGTATTGGCAACTCATATTATGAAAATAAACTATGTTCAATCAATCAAATCTATCCTTAAACATGATTTGAACATATAATTAATTTTCACTAAGAATCATAAACTCCCCCTAACTAATAGTAAAGAATGCAATCAAAAGAGTTATTTTTATAAGCATTTTTCATTTCTAATTAAAAGTGCTAAACTTATTTTAAACACTATGTGAAGATAGGTCAGTTAAACCTAATTCTCTCCTAAGTGTCCAAAATCTTTCTTTATCTAAAGGTTTTGTAAAAATATCCGCTAATTGGTGCAAAGTATCAACAAATTCTAGAACTACATCTTCTTTAGTGATATGGTCTCTAATGAAATGAAGTCTAATTTCAATGTGCTTAGTTCTAGAGTGTTGGATGGGATTTTTAGTGAGACAAATAGCACTAGTATTGTCACACTTGATAGGTATAGTACCTACTTCAATTCCATAATCTAAAAGTTATAGTTTCATCCATAAAACTTGTGCACAACAACTACTGACTAAAATGTATTCCGCTTCAGTGGTAGATAATGCAACACAATTTTGTTTCTTTAAAAACCATGAAATCAATATATTTCCAAGGAATTGACAAGTACCAGAGGTGTTTTTCCTATCTATTTTGCATCCTCCATAATCCGCATCAGAGAAGGCATGTAAGCTAAAGGTAGAGTCTCTAGGATACCAAAGTCCTAAACTAGGAGTGTCCTTAAGGTATCTAAAGATTCTCTTAACAACTAGTAAATGTTATTCCTTAGGGCATGACTGAAATCTAGCACATAAGCAAACACTAAACATAATGTTCGGTCTACTTGCAGTTAGATAAAGCAAAGAGCCAATCATTGACCTATACAATTTAACATCCACATATTTACCTTCTTTATCTTTGTCAGGTTTTGTAGATGAGCTCATTGGAGTGGCACGAGGTTTCCCATTTTCCAATCCAAACTTCTTGAGCATATCCTTGACGTATTTTGCTTGATTTATGAAGATGTCATCTTTCTTTGCTTGATTTGGTGTCCCAAGAAAAATGAGAGCTCCCCCATCATGCTCATCTCGAATTCACTCTGCATTATCTTAGAAAATTCTTGACAAAGAGAATTATTAGTAGAACCAAATATTATATCATCAACATAAATTTGAACTACTAATAAATATTTACCTTTATGCTTTAAAAACAATGTAGTGTCAATCTTCCCTTTTGAAAAATCTTTTTCAATTAAAAAGTTTGACAATCTTTCGTACCAAGCTCTAGGAGCTTGTTTTAAACCATAAAGTGCTTTTGTCAATTTAAAAACATGATCTGGAAATTTTAAATCTTCAAAACCAGGAGGTTATTCCACATACACTTCTTCTTTTATAAAACCATTTGATATACTTTAAATTCATTGAAACATGCAAATACTAATAACATTCTAATTGCTTCCATCCTAGCTACGAGAGCGTATGTTTCATCATAGTCTATGCCCTCTTCTTGAGTATAGCCTTGAGCAACAAGTCTAGCTTTGTTTCTCACTATATTACCACTTTCATCAAGCTTATTCCTAAAAACCTATCTAGTACCTATAGTGGATTTATTACTTGGTCTTTCAACTAATGTTCGTATTTACTTCTCTCAAATTGATTTAACTCTTCTTGCATAGCCATAATCCAATTTTCATCATTTAATGCTTCTTTGATATTCTTAGGGTCTATGTATGAAATAAATGCAACATAATTACATATATTTCCAAGAGAAGATCGAGTTGTTACCCTTTTTGATGGATCACCTATAATTTCACCATCCTTGAAATAGTTTTATTCTCTTGGGTAAGAGACTTCCATTTCTTTAATGGTTGGATTCTCGAGAACATCGTGAGTTTCCTCATCTTTCATTTCTTCCTTTGATGATGGTTTTCCAACTTCATATCTAACGTCATTTTCTTGTACACTTCCTACATCATCATTCACACAAGAATCCTTCCTTGGAAGGGGATTATCATCGAAAACAACATGTATAAATTGTTCTACCACAAAAGTTATTTTATTAAATACTCAATAAGCTTTAGAATTTAAGAAATAACCAAGAAATATTCCTTCATCACTTTTAGCATCAAATTTGCCAAGATTTTCTTTACCGTTGTTTAAAACAAAACATTTGCATCCAAAAGGATGAAAATAACTAATGTTAGGCTTTTTATTTTTGAAAAGTTCATATGAGTTTTCTTTAAAATTGGCCTAATCATTACTCGGTTTATATCATAACAAGCGGTATTAGTGGCTTCTGCCCAAAAATATTTTGGCAAATTGTTTTCACAAAGCATGGTTCTAACCATATATTCTAAAGTTTGATTTTTCCTCTCAGCAATTCCGTTTTGTTGAGGGGTTCTTGGAGCTGAAAAATTATGTCTAATACCATTAGAATTACAAAAATCAGTAAATCCAAGATTTTCAAATTCAGTACCACGATCACTCCTAACACTAGTTATGGAGTAACCTTTTTCATTCTGGATTACTTTTGAAAACGTGATTAATTTTTCTAATGCTTCATCTTTAGTACTTAAAAATAGAACCCAAGTATATCTAGAATAGTCATCTACTAATACAAAGCAATATTGCTTTTCACCCAAGCTAATAATTCTAATTGGCCCAAAAAGATCTATATGGATCAATTGTAATACTCTACTAGTTGATACATCATTAATAGACTTAAAGGAAGCTCTTTGATGTTTTCCTTTAGTACAAGCATCACAGATTTTATCTTTATCAAATTTTAGCTTTGACAACCCTCTTACTAGATCTCCTTGAATTAGTCTTTGTAAAATACTCATGCTAGTATGTCCTAATCTCCTATGCCATAACCGACTATCATGATCATCCTTAGCAACTAGGCACAAGTTAGTCATATTTATTGTATCTAAATGAACCATGTAAATGTTACTATTCTATGACTAACAAGCATAATCCGATTAGATGCAATGTCAATGCCTTTACAACCATTTGTTTCGAATAAGACATTGTATCCTTTATCGTAAAATTGACTAATACTCAATAGAATATGATTTAACCCATTCACATATAAAACATCTTAATTTGTATGGAAGAGGTATTACCTATAGTACCTATACCTTCAATGTGACCTTTTGAATTATCACCAAAAGTCACATCTCCTCCATTTTTGTCTTTATGCTCGATAAACCAGCTTTTGTCTCCGATCATGTGTCTTGAGCATCTATTATCAAGGTACCATGAGTTTTAACTTGTTTCTCGTGCCATGTAGCAATGCTCATTTCCCTACAAATATAGATTAATTTTTTATTTTTGGTACCCAATTTCTTTTGGGTCCATATTCATTAGTTTCTAAAATTCTAGTTCCTTTGGGTATCAATTTGTGTAGGATATCTTTATCTTTAGTAGTAATGAGTTCTTTAGGAACCCATATACTTCTAATGATTTTTCTATTAAAGGTTCTTCAGGGACCTCTATGATTGTACTTTTTTTTAAAAAAAATTCTAACAAAGATGGATTTTGAACTTTCTCCATTTTCAAAACGTTTTGTTCCAACTTTATCAAAAGAATCTTTAAGATCATCAATTTTCTATTGATGATCGTCGTTGACTCTTGAAAGTAAGTTATGCAAATCAGTATTTTTCTTTTCAAATTCATTTAATTTGATTTGCAATTCTTTGACCTTACTTTCAATATCAATGTTGGTCTTGGATATGAGATTATTTTTGTTTTTCAATTTTGAAATATCATTTTTGTATTTTAAAAATAATTTCTCATAATCCAAAGCCAATCCAGTATATTCCTCTAATAGCTCATCAAAAGAATAATCTCGAAATTAAATGAGCTAGAGGTTACCTGAGAACTTTCCCCGATGGCCATCAAGCACAAGTTTGCTACTTCTTGTTCCTCTTCATCGGAACCTTCATCATCGCTCCATGTAGCCGCGTGAACCTTGTGTTTTTTCTTCAATTGACCCTTCATCTTCAATTGTGGGCAATCGTATTTGACATGACTCGGCTTTTTGCACTCGTAGAAAATAATAGGGTCTTTCTCCTTCGGTTCATTTTTGAAGCCTTCATTTCGTTTGAATTTTCTTCCTTGGTTGGGCTTCATCAATTTTCTGAACAGTTTGGCAAATAATGCCATTTTCTCGTCATCGTCATCTTCATCCGAATCACTATCATCTTTTGTGGATTTGAGAGCAATTCCAGAATTTTTCTTCTTCTTCGTCTTCTTCTTTGGCTCATCTATTTTCTCGAGGTCTACCTCATCTTGAAGCATCATTTCATGCATGAAAGAGAACTAATAAGCTCATCGAGGGTTAAGGATTTTAAATTTTTAGCCTCGATGATCACTGTCTTCTTTGATTTCCAAGATTTTGGAATGGAGTAGACTAACTTCCTCACAAGCTTTTCATTTGGAATGATCTCTCCATATGATTTGAGACTATTGAAAATCGTGGAAAATATATCGTCATAGCTTTGATGACTTCATCCTATTTCATCCTGAAATTTTCATAGTTATGAGTTAGAAGACTAATTTTTTATTCTTTTACCTCGTTTGTGCCTTCATGAGTGACTTGTAGTTTATCCCATATCTCATTGGCGGTTGTACAAGATGAAACTCTTCCGTATTCATCTGGTCCAAGAGAACAAAAAATAATATGGATAGCCTTTGAGTTGAGCTGGAACATTCTTATCTCTGCTTCACTCCACAATCTTTAATGAGTGGAAGGAATGAAGTATCCATATTCTATGATATTCCATGCTCCCATGTCACTTGCTTGAATGAAGTACCTCATTTTATTCTTCAAATAAGTATAATTAGCTCCATTGAAGAAAGGAGACTTGTTGACGGGCATAGAATCAAGAATGAAGTCGGAGTTTGAAGTGGAGGTTATTGTTGACTTGAATATCGATATAACTCTTCCCGAATCAAGTCAAGAGGTAATTAAACCTTTAAATGAGTGAGGCTCTAATATAACTGTTGAGTTAATCGATCGACGAATCGGCCAAGAGGGGGTGAATTGGCAATAAAAATTTTGGTGAAAACTTTTGCAAAAATAGAAAATAATTGCACAGCGATTTAGAGTGGTTCGACTTTCTCAACCAAAGTCTACGTCCACTACCTTAGCTATCCACACTAAGGATTTTCCACAAATTCACTAATTTGTCTTTCTTTTGAGACAAAGAGTAAGCTTACAAATCTCTTAAGAATTATACCCCAAATTCTTAAGAACACTCTCTCCCAAAGAGAACAATACAAATTTCACAAACTTACAGAAAAACCTCACAAGGCAATGTGTTTGTACAATTCTAGAACAAGAAAAGAACACTCAAAGATGATTTACAAATAAGCACAAAATGTGTTCTTGAAAGCAAAATGAATATTGAAGGAAAATTGGCTTGAAATGCACAAACTTGATGTTTAATGCTTTCTCTCTTGTTTCTCAATGAAATCTTATTGATCAATGGCTTTAGAACTTGTTTAAATACACTTTGGATTGATTCTAGCCATTGTGAATCATTTGGGTGATGTTAGAGCCGTTGTAGTGTGAAAACTCTCTTGAAAAAGGTTGCTGGGGCGTAGGGTATCGGTACCTGCAGTGTAAAATTCAAATATTTCGACCATTAAATGGCTAAGGGTATCGGTACATCTGGGAGGGTATCGGTACCCATAGGGCATTGTGTTTTTCTCAGAGCCAAAACTTGCATAGGGGTATTGGTACCCTCTAGGCAATCTCGTTTTCTCGAAACCCTTTTATAAAGAAAATTAGTTTTGGCTCGATTAAGGCTCGAAATACTTTGTAAAATTTGTTTCAAAAATATTTTAAGATTAAAACACAATTTTACACTTAAGTAAGGATTGAAATTGACATTTGAAAAACTTGGAGTAATATTTTGATATTCGAATGATTTAATCGAATATACATTCAAAAATGAAAATAAAATCTTAAAATCCAATAACATTTAATTTGTTATATCAAAATATCAAAATGTTTTCAATAGATTCACTTCCCAAGCCACCTCCAATTAAGTTTCATACTGTAGGTGGAAGTTCGTTATCTATTTCAAGTGAAGCACTGAAGCGCGCAATGAGTCTTCTTGGTGAACCAGAGGTAGGGGATTTATTTGGTGAAATTGATGAAGAGTTTCTCCATATAGAGTTTACACTGAGGAAAAACTTAACGATGCGTCATCAAACAAGGAAAACGACTTTCCTACATCCTCTCCCCACGAAGGAGCACAACTAAATTCTAGTGAACAATATGGTGAAGACTGTTTATGCATAACTTGAATGTTTCTAAATTTTAATGTATTTTGTTGTTAAGTATTTGTATGCATAACTTATGTCTTAATTAAAATGTATGGTTGTTGTTAATTAGATAAAACTACATGATAGTAAATTTAGTTTATGTAGAGCAGAAATTAAATATTTAAAATATGTTAATCTTATATAAATAAAGGTATTTAGTGGTTTTTGTATCCAAAAACGCAGCTATATACCTGACCTTTTATGACGTTTATATCAAAAACCTCCGCAATATGTTCATCCATAGTGGTGTTTTTACAAAAAAAAATGCTGCAATAGGTTCATCCATACATTTAATTTAATGTTTATCAAACAACGGTGTTTCTTTAACAAACGCCGCGATAGAGTAGTAATATAGCGGCGTTTGTAGCATAAACCCTGCAATAGGGTTAGTTTATAGTGGCATTTTTCCAATAAACGCCACGATAAAGAGTAATTTAAAGTCGTTTTTAAACAAACACCACAGTAGGTTTCATCAATAGTGGCGTTTGTTATAAAAATGTCATAAAAACATTTCGATCGTGGCGTTTTAATAAAAATGCCTCTAAAGGATATGCTAACCTCTCCTCCCACCCGATCCCTACAATCATTTCAATTCTTCTTTAGTGGCGTTTATATCTTAAAATGTCGTAATAGGTTCATTCATAGTGGCATTTTTATAACAAACGTCACTATAAAGTGTACTTTAGCGGCATTTGTAGACAAACGCCACAATAGGTTTTATCAATCGTGGCATTTTTGTTAAAAAATGCCACAAAATAAATTATTAACCCTTTTTCCTTTTTTACAAGTAGCGCCCCCACCCTCTTGTTTTCTCTCTTTCAACCCCGTCGCTGTCCACTCATCCCATCTCCGTCACCATTCGTTGTTAAGGGTAAGTTCGTTGGTCTTCTTCCCTGAAGCCCCCACGTTGTGACCCTTGTTTTTGTTGTTGTTGGAGGCTATTTTTAAGTGCGAAACCAACAACTTTGGCTCACAATCACCGTCGTTGGGTGTTTTTCGACCGATTAAGGCTACCGTGGGGTCGAGTTTTCGTCGAGGTAGGGCTTACCCGACTTGGTTCTCGGATAGTCGGCTCTAGTTCATCGTGGGAGCCTTTGCATTTTGCTTTCTCCTTCCATTGTCAGTGTTGCTGGCCGGGGTTGCCGGGGTTTTCATCGCAGGCAATGTCATTTTATGTATTATCAACCCCTATATTCAAAATAAAATATGTTGCCAACTTTTTATTCGAACTGAAATATTATTTCGTTATCATCGATAAATTATTCTTAAGCTGAAAATTTGGATGTGGTGACTTAAAATCGAATATTGTGATTTTTGCAGGAGAAATAGAATTGGAAGCTGAGTTACCGCCTCCCCCGCAGTTACCCGATAATTTAGAAATGACCCATGATACTCGAGTTGATAGTGAGTGTTAGTTATTATTTTTAATTCATTAGTTTTGTTAGTTAGTCTAGAATATTAAATTGGTTATTAAATAAATCGTAGGCACTGATTCGGATTGATCCTATGTTCGAACTGATCGTGGAAAACATCATTATCGTCGTTGGCTTTTGGCATTTTAGCAATGAATTTATTGAATGGTATACTTTTTAAAGGCTGAGCACTTTATGTACCGTGCTTTGTTTAATTCAATTGTTTTATGTTTTATATTGGGCATTGCACACTGGAAGTGTTAAATATATTGGTTCTAAATGTTAGTTATTTATTGCGTGTTGTAAGCTCACACTCATTAACCTTTTTTAGATAATTAGACGTTGTTTTGGAGCTTGAGGGCATAACACTTGGTGATGATTAAATCAAGGAACATTTACTAGTGTATGTGAACATTAATTTTGTTTTAATTGAGGTAATGTGGAAACCTTAATTGGGATGTATGGTTAGTTTTGCACATTTGATACCTTGGTAGTACTTAAGTGACTTATACAAACCTATGTTCAATGTTAGTTTATGATTTGATCATCAATAGAAGTACGTTAAAGTTCAATTTTGCCTAGAAATGTTGTTTGGGAATTTGCTTTGATTTTAGTAGAGGAGACATCGGGAGATAAAGACAAAATGATTGTAGCATCCATTGAAATCCTCGCAATACCTCTCATCCTTTGCGAATTACTTGCTAACTCTTAGGCATTTTCCTTATTATTATGTCAAACAAGACAATAATGAATCAATCAAGTGTTCAATCTCAATTAGTAGATGCTTTATTTTCTATAATTTTATTGCATGAAGATAGGGCTTTGATGGAGGAGATGCTTGAGCGTATATGTGGGGAGAGAATTGTGGGTTCATGATAGAAAGTGGTTTAGTTTGTTTGTTGTCTTATTTGTATTGTTGTCTTATTTCATTTTGATATTGATTTTAAGAGACAAATGAAGTATTGGTTTATTATGTTGTTTTGGTTGCTGATAATAGGTGGTTTGTCTTGCTTTATCTACACTTAAATCTACTACTATCTGTTGTAAAGAACTCAGCTTGTTTGATTAGAGGTAAGCCCTCAATTTCTATTTTTTTTTTTGTATTATTAATATTCGTATATTGAAATTGAAAATGTTTACCTCTACTACCACAAAACTTATATGAAACTATCACTAATACAACACAATTTCAAATGGTTCAGGAGGACGTTGATAAATATATTTATGACAACTGACATTACATAAGAATGTCATAAGATTTTTTATCTTAATTTATTTATTTATAATGTTATAACTTTTAACATGTTGCCTTTCAATATATTCATTAATTCATTCATTTTCTTATTACAAATGTTTGTTTATTACAGATATCATGACGAGGAGAAAAATAAGTGATTTGCGGGTTGTTCGACCTTCTGAAGACCATGAGCAAAGAAATAACAAGGAATCAAATGCAGTTGACTCTTCTGAAGTTCTGAAACTGTTGAAGAAGATGTAGAAATTCAAGGTAATCTTCGAAACTTTATTTAATAGTTTGTTCATTTTCAAAACTTACATTTAATAATTTCTTATATAGTTAAAATTCTGGAACGCTCAAGAGTAGAGGGCGTACAACGTCGAAGGAATTATACCAACTTCCTCCTAGGCACCGTGTCAAAGTTTCAAGAAACGATGTCGATCAACCTATTGGCCCAGAAGCACATCTTCTATCCGGTTACTTAGGCATAGTTGGACGTAATGCTAATCTGTTACCGATCAATTATGAGTCATGGCGCGAAATGCCTAATAGTAACAAAAATCAGGCGTTGGATTTTGGTAAGGTAATAATGAACCAATAATAGATACTCTATAACAATTCAATACTAATTTATACTTACGTTGAACACTTGTTTGCTGTATAGGAGACATTTTCTTTAGAGGTCTCTGACGATTATGTGAAGCAAGCATTAGGGAAGAGATGGAGAGACCAAAAGAGCGCATTAAAGAAGAAATACTTCAAGAATGATCTCAGCCTTAAAGAGAAGCTACAAACAATCCCACCTAGAATGCTCAGGTACCAATGGGAAGATGCAGTCAAATTTTGGAGTTCATAAAAAGGACATATATGATGTATTTTTCAAAAATAATTTTAACAAATTATAAATCATCATTAAATTGGTTGTTTGACATTGTAGGACCGAGAGCATGTTGGTGTTGCTAATAGGCAACAACAAAAGTTTACGCACACGGCTGGATCGAAGAGCTTTGCTTGTATAGCTAGTGAGGAGGTATTATAGATTATTCACATAGTTATATGTATTCCATGTACATACTAACTCAAAGTAATTATATTATGGTACATTGTAGGAAAATACATCAGGTTCTAAAGTTGGTCGAATCAAACTCTTCGACATGAGACATACAAAGAAGGTTGGCACTCCTATTACTGTTTAAACTGCAGAAATTATGGTACGTTTATTGGATAGAGGTTTTAAATTTACCTGACTTTATTTATATCTGTAGCATGACATTTTTATTTGAATTAATATTTACTTTATTATTAGGAAAAATTGATGGAGAAAAGGGTGGAGTATCAAGCTACGGCTTCGAGTCAAGGTCTTGTTAATGAGGATGACATTGAAAACCAAGCTATTAATGACGTTTTGGGTCCTGAAAGATATGGTCGGGTGCGCTGTCAAGGATCATTCGTTACTCCCACCAAATATTTTGGATCCAATTGATCACAGTACATGTCATCACAGTCTCAATCTTCCCAATTAGAAGTTATTCGTTTAAAACAAAAGTTGGCTAAAATGATCAACAAATGGCTAACATGAAAGCCGAAAATGAAGCAAGGGAAGTAGAGAGAAGCAGCGACAGCACAGAGAGAAACAACATATCAGCAGAGATGTCAAGAATTTGAAAAATGACTCGATGATATGATGCAGATGTTACAAAAAACGCAACCTGAGAATCCACCATCATAGTCTCATTTATGTTATCAGCAGACAGTTAATATTATGAACCGTGTTTAACTGAATTGATATTACGTTAATGAAAATTTTTATTTATTATATTGGATTTGATGTTGCTTGTTATGGATATAGAGTTTGATGTATTGATGTCATGTTTGTTGGATAATGGAACAGGTTGAAAAAAATAGATTTGGGGTAATCGAAGAAAATATTTAAATTGTTTAAATTTTGTGTTCTGTAGCGGCGTTTGTAACAAAAAATGCTGCTATATACCATATATTTTGTGGTGTTTGTATCCTAGAAACATCACTATATACCATACCTTTTGCGGTGTTTATATGAAAAACGTCGCTATATACCAGACCTTTAGCGGCTTTTATATCCAAAAAATGCCGCGAAATATCTTAACCTTTTAAGGCGTTTATAAAAACGCCGCTATATACATACTCATTTTACGGAATTTGTGGGAAAAACGCCGCTAAATCTCTACACCTATTGCGGCGTTTTTGAGAAAAACACCGCTAAATCTCAACACCTATTGCGACGTTTGTGGACAAACGCCGCTAAATCTCAACACCTTTTATGGCGGACAAAAGCCTCTATATCTCGTTACCTATTGCGGAATTTTTTTGTTACCAAACGTGTAAACTTTAGCGGTGCTATTTTCAACGGCGTTTATCATATCGCCGCAACTGTTTTTTGGGCGCTTAAAAATGCCGCTATAGGTAAAAAACGCCACAAATGCACAATTTTGTTGTAGTGCAAGCATCGCAATTAACAAATAAATATTCTTTTTTTCAAATAAAATAATTGAAACATATTATAGGGAATAAAGGGTCGATCTGCATAGATTTAGAAATTTCCAATGTCGTATTGTGTTGATCTGATCCAAGGAAATTGTATGTAAGAAAAGAGATTTGGTAATAAAAACTGAGTAAAATGAATTAAATATAAAAATGACAAAGAATGAAAGTAAATAATTGAAAATAATAATGATGAAAAATAGCTTTAAGTTTCGTTTTGCCTCAATTCATTTCAATCACCGATAAAAATTTTATTCAGGGGTTCATGTCGGTTACAGTCTATAAGACCCAACCCTTGTAACATACTATTCTTTTCGGTAAACCAATATTCCCAAGTCTATCATCGGAATTCAGTCCTTGCATGTATTAACCACGGTTATCGTTGTTAGCACCAATACAACTTTAAGGGTTGGAAAACCCGACTCGGGTTATGTTGTCTTAGTGAGAATCAAATTTGATCTCATTTTTCCTTAGCGAACCGCCGCTAAATATGTTCATAGGAAGTCAAATTGCTACCAGCCAACTCTTCCTCCAACTGTAAATCGGAACAACATTCAAACCAACAAACTCTTTTTAAAATAAAGTGTTGAGATTTTTAAAGGAAAAGGCCTATTTCCAATCCAAGCATAGGCAGAACCAAGGGAAGCCTTGGTCCCCCCAATTTCATTTTTAATTATTAATTAATATTAAATATTTATTTATATATATTTAAAAAAAATAAGAAAATTTTATTGTACCCCTCAATTAAAAATTTTGTTTATGGAAAATAAAAAATGTTTTAACCCCTCTATAAAAAATTCACAATTTTACCCCTAAGTCTAAGTTTGCCGAAAATTAAGAAAGATATCCGAAGATATTAAGCACTTTTCAATTTTCACCAAATGAATTGACCCATCGCTAAGTCATCGACTAATTGAAAGTTTAGCTAAGCATGATGAAAATCATATTTAGCATTTTAAAAGAAACAAGGTAAAAACTTAAAATAAACGTTGAAAGCAAAATATAAAAAAAACCTTAGAATACTTTTGTAAAATAAAAGAAAAAAGAAAAGATAGTCCATATCCAAGCAATACCGAAGGGTGGTGTAACTCTGATTGGGCTATATGTCCTCCTACGTGTCGATCATTGACAGGTTGGCTTGTTTTCCTTGATCATTCTCCTATCTCGTGAAAGACTAAAAAGCAACACGCTATTTCGCGTTCATCAACAGAAGCAAATATCAATCCTTGACAGACGTTACTTGTGAGTTAAAATGGCTTAAAGGCTTGTTACTTAACTTGGGTGTTCATCATCTCAAGGTTATTCCCTTATTTTGTGATAGCCAATCAGCTTTGCATATTGCCAGAAATTTGGTATATCGTGAGAGAACAAAGTATTAAAATGAATTGCCACTTAGTTCATGACTCAATAACATAGGGTTTGATTACACCTTACATTCCTACTACGATTCAACTCGCATATATTTCACTAAGGATTTAGGCAAGAAGCACTTTGATTTTTTCTTGGTAAGTTGGGTATCGTGAATCCCCATGCTCCAACTTGAGGGTTGTTATGAGTAATTATGGAAGTTAGGAGTAACTTATGGGATTTGTATATATTGTTTCCTTAGCATAAATCATTAGGTTGTATATATTGTTTCCTTAGCATAAATCATTTTTCCTTAGCGGACCGCCGCTAAATGTGTTCATAGGAAGTCAAATTTACTACCAGCCAACTCTTCCTCCAACTGTAAATCGGAACAACATTCAAACCAACAAACTCTTTTTAAAATGAAAGTGTTGAGATTTTTAAAGGAAAATGCCTCTCCAATCCAAGCATAGGCAGAACCAAGGGAAGCCTTGGCCCTCCAATTTCATTTTTAATTATTAATTAATATATATATATATATATATTTAAAAAAAATAAAGAAAAATTTACTATACCCCTCAATTAAAAAAATTATTTATGGAAAATAAAAAATATTTTAACCTCGCTATAATAAATTCCTAATTTCGCCCCTGAATCTATGTTTACCAAAAATTAAGAAAGATATTCGAAGATATTAAGCTCTTTTCAATTATCACCAAATGAATTGAGTCATCACTAAGTCATCGACTATTTGAATGTTTAACTAAGCATGATGAAAATCATATTTAGCATTTTAAAAGAAACAAGGTAAAAACTTAAAATAAACGTTGAAAGAAAACTATAAAACAAACCTTAGAATACTTTTGTAAAATAAAAGAAAAAAGAAAAGATAGTCCATGTTCAAGCAATACCGAAGGGGTATTTATCATGGTTATCAAAACGGAATCGGACCGGCCGGTTCAACCGGTTCAACCGTGAACCGGTGGCATGTCCGGTCCAGTTACCTCACAAAATCGGGCTGGCAATGAACCGGCTAAAAACCGGTAGAACCGGGGTGAATCGGCTGAAAACCGACAAACCGGTTTGAACCGTCGGTTCACTTTTTTTCTTTTAAAAAAAATTAAACCAAACGACGTCGTTTGTTCAACGAGCCAAGTCAAATTCCAGTATTGCTGAGCTCGACTCAAACTCGAAAACTTTAAAAGTAAGCTCAACTCGACTAAAAAATTCACGAGCTAAAAATTATCAAGTTCAACACGAACTCAAAATATAATAATAAAACTTGAACTCGAAAAGGCTCGAACTCAAAAAAATTTAGAAGTTTGATTGAAGCCAAAAATTTGAGCTCAATTGAAGCGAAAGAATAGTTCACTCTGTGCTCACCAAAAGGCTCCATGATTTTGAATGTCAAATTACTCTATTATTTATAGAAGTAAGTTGGGATGCTCTTCTATGTTTCTTAGCTATGTGGGATTGTTTTGTTTTCATATTTTTACTCTTTAAACTTTTGGGATGCTCTTCTATGTTTCTTAGCCATGTGGGATTGTTTTTTTAAAAAAAAAATTAAACCAAATGACATCATTTGTTATGATTTTTTTAAGCCCCAATTTTATTTTTTTGATTATAGTTATATAATTATATTTATTATTTAATATGTTTTACCTTAAATATTATGTTGTAGTTGATTTGAATAATTTTGTTTCACTTGATTTTATGGTTTTTAATTTATATATGTTATTACTTATGATATTTTTATACCTTTTAATATTGTAAACTTAAAAAAAGTGTTACATATATATTAATATTGCTTTGAATATTATGTAAAATTAAAAAAAAATTATTTTATATAAAATCCGATTCAACCGCGGTTGAACCCGGTTGAATCAGTGAATCAGTACCTTCACCGGTTCAATATCCAGTCTGATTTTAAAAACATTGGTATTTATAGTTCTAAAACCCTAAAGGTGTCTTATTGCATTCGAATAGTGAGTTGACGCTAAAAGGGTGGTGTGACTCTGATTGGGCTGTATGTCCTCCTACATGTCGATCATTGACAGGTTGGCTTGTTTTCCTTGATCACTCTTCTATCTCGTGGAAGACTAAAAAGCAACACGTTGTTTCGCGTTCATCAACAGAAGCAGAATATCAATACATAACAGATGTTACTTGTGAGTTAAAATGGCTTAAGGGCTTGTTATTTAGCTTGGGTGTTCATCATCTCAAGGTTATTCCCTTATTTTGTGATAGCCAATCAGCTTTGCATATTGCCAGAATTTTGGTATATCATGAGAGAACAAAGAATATTAAAATGGATTGCCACTTAGTTCATGACTCAATAACATAGGGTTTGATTACGCCTTCTTACATTCCTACTACGATTCAACTCGCATATATTTCACCAAGGATTTAGGCAAGAAGCACTTTGATTTTTTACTTGGCAAGTTAGGCATCGTGAATCCCCATGCTCCAACTTGAGGGGTGTTACAAGTAATTAGGGAAGTTAGGAGTAATTTATGGGATTTGTTTATATTGTTTCCTTGGCATAAATCATTAGGTTGTATATTTATAAACTGGTTTTCTATTTAATAAAACATATATCTTGCCTAACTTAACATCTCACTAATGTTCAAAGAGTTTCCCCCAACTAGTCCTGGATGGTTTTTAACGAGCCATACTACCAATTCACCGCACACCTCACCGCCCCTAGGTGAGTCACCGTCATAGTCTCGGTGACTCAAGGGGGTTCCCGTCTTTAACCAGTCCGAAAGAGGCACTCTGTGTTCCTATATAAGGAACTTCGAACCTGCAAACAAAAAAAAAGGAACGACAACAATGAGTTCGAAAAGGGGACAGCAACAAAACACACAACAGCAAGCAAACATTTGAACACAAAAAACCAACAGCAAACAACAACGAATACAAAGGAAAAAAACTGAAGAGAAAGGAGTTTACCTCGTCATCACCAGAACCTTCAAAAGTCATCAGAAAGTCGGATCTGTCGAAGGTATATTCCTAGATCTAGGAAGTTTGGGGATTTTTTAGGAGAAAGTGAGGTCGAATTCGGGTTTAGGAGAACTCGGGCTTCTATTTGGGTTTGTTTTTCGAATTCGAACGGTTACGACATGTTCTCAAAATTAACTCAGATCGATTCCCAAAAAACACTAAAAAAAAGCTGGCGGAGACCGTTACGACACCCTAATAAATGATTTAAAAATTCGTCTAAAAGGAAGGCTGGCTGCCCCTTGTCAGTTCCAAAACATGAACGTCATCATTGGTCATTGGGAAGAGAGTGGTTCAGAACCTTATTGCTCGCTTTGACGAGAGTTTCCTATCGAGCCTCATCCCCATTTCCCTTGGCCACTTCCAACAGATTTGTTTCTTTCTTATTGCTGGTCATGTTTTCCATAGAGTTCATTTGATTTGATTCCTGAGGTTCTATAGGACTAGAGCCGACCCGGACACCATAGTTAACTATATGATCAGAGACGCTTGCTATCCATTCCCTCGGTGCCGGACGCGGAGGGGTATAAATTCGCCTGGTTTTCGAACTTTTAACCCAGGGGGTTATATTTTTTGTTACCTTGGTTGTATTGTTCCTGTGTTTGATATTTTTCCACCCGGTTGTGTCCTCTGTCCTTGGTTCCCAGACTCAATGATAGTAACTGCTTCATGATTACTTTTTTTTTCATGCCCCTTTTCTGATGCATGCTCGATTAATAGTTCATCAGGTTACCATTTAGTGAGATAACCACCGCTCCTTTGGCTGCGTTGTTGGTCATTTTATTCTTTTTCTCTGGTTCTGATTGCATCGGTGTTACCTTCTTTTGAGATTCACTTTTTCCTAGGGTTTCTAAGTTTAGCGTTTTGTCAATTTCTTTGTTCTTGCACCTTGCTTATGTTGGTGATTTGCCCTTCCTGTTGGAATATTCTAGATCTCTCTTTCCTCATCCCCATCGTTCACTTCCAGTACGTCAATCCTTGACCCACTAAGATTCACCTTTGCATTATTAGTATTCTTGTTAGTCCTGTTTTGCTCATTGGCCCTACGCCTTCTATTCCTGACCAACATCCATGGTCCAAATGGGTTAGTCTCCATTGTACCAGGTTCTCCCCCCTGTTCCTTTGTTGTTTCCTTTGGTCGATTGTCTGATCCATACAATCACGTGTGATGGATGTTTTTCTGACATTGAGAATGACCTGCTCCACGGCTGGATTGTTAAGTAGCTCTTCGTAGATAGTCCAAGGCCCCTCGGTGCGGACTTTAGAGGAGTCTTTTCGTCCGCAAATCAAACGAGAAAGTAATTGTTATCTAGATCAATAAGCTCCATAATGCTTGTATTCTTGCTAGTAGAGCCTTATACCCGACAATGGCCGATGCACTAATCCGGGTAGGGGTTAACCGCATCCTATTATTTTAGAAAAATAATTAAATTTAAATTAATGTGTTAAGGAAAAAATAAATAAATAAATAATATTGCATACCAATTATTTTTATAAAAAAATAAAATTTTTGATTTTATTCTTAAATTTTTTAATGTTCCTATCTATTTAGTCATGAACCCTATCGGAGAATTTCACTTTCGGGAATGCTCCAGAGCGATCGATGACCTCTTCATCCAAAACAATAACTTCCTCTTCTACCAATCGTAGACCTCTACTGACCCCTGCCATGCTCACATAGGGGGCTTTTCCTTTCTCTGACTCTCTTTCTGATATGTCCCGCTTTGAATCGTTCTTCTCCTCGCCTCCATCCTCAGTCGTATTCATGGATTCCATAATCTCCCTGCATTTTATTTCCCCTTCTGTTTCCATGTTCTTAGTAGTCGGCGTGCAGCTTACTTCTGCATCTATCGCCTGGATTAAAATTTTCTGAATATATTAATAAGAAGTTTAGTTTATTATGGAGAAATTCAAATTGATATCATCTTTTTGTATTCATTATATTTGATAAATTAAAATTTAAATCTGAAATAAGACTTATGAATATCATTTTGGTGTAAAATCTAGCCTTCATTATTAAACAATAGGAAGGGACTTCAACATTTATTATTACTCTGATGCAATGTTGAAAACACCATCCGTTAAGTAGCCAACCGGGATAAGATCCTCCGGATTGGATAACGGGGCTCCGAAAAAACTTGGTGGGTCTTTAATTGGATAACGGGGCTACGAAAAACCATGTATTATCGTTGGAAACAATCCCCCGATGTAAAAGTAGGCTTTTTCTGCTTCCAACATGGTTATTACCATAAAATTTATGGCTATGAATGTGGGTGCAACATGCAAACTCATACATACAACTGTGTTTACCTTTCAAGTTATTTCCTCCATTTCTATAGGGGAAAAAAACAAACCAAGCAAAGCAACCACATCGAAACATGCATGCATTGCCATCTGCAGCAGAGTCGAGTACAGCTCTACCTGTTTTTGCCTGCGCCAATCACGTCGAAGATTTGTTAGACTAACGCTTAAATATAATCTATTCTAGTTTGTTGTAAGAGAAATTATTTCATGTTCTGAGAATCATAAATTCTAAAATAACTTCTAAATAGTTATCCACTCTTCATTTACACATAATAAAAAGATGAATATTCACTTAAAAAAATGAGATTAAAAAATTATTATTTATTGAGACCGGATGAAGTACTGGTATGAGACCATTTAATAATTTTTCCAAAAATTAAAAAGAAGCAAAGTGACATAACTTTCCAGCTTATTTTGCAGGGACCAGCTAGTTGCAATTTTTTTCTTTTTTCTTTTTTTTGAGAAAACCAGCTAGTTACTTTTGCGTGAATGGCGGAGTCATATTGTAATTCTGGACCTGAGATTAGCAGGTCAATTATATGCATGTAGGTCCCCTTTGGAGTTGAAAATATTATTATTTTTGTCCCAGTACCCACCATGGGGTTGTGCTGTCAGTTCCACATATTAATCAAAGCTATAACAGAAGCTAACGAATGAGACAAATCTCAAGAATGATGGCTCCAGTCTTTCTTAAATCTCTTTTTCAAAAGTTTATTTGTCAGCTTGTTAAATTGGAACTTTGCAATAACTTAACGTTCAAACTATTTTGAAACTTTAATGTATGGTCATGAACATGCCAGTTAATTGTGTAGTTCAGAGTTTGTAATGATCGATTCGAATATAGGATGTTATTTTATAACGAAAAGTCGAAAACGGATGAAAACCAGGGATGAACTTGGTGTAAATTGCTGACAGAAGTTCTACTTTGGGTTGGAAGTTTATTTCAATTCTATTGCTAGTGTTACAGTGACTTCAAACACATTTGAAACTCTCTGTACACTGCTATATTTCTTTTGTTCACCTAAAAAAAGACATATATTACATCCTCTTCTAATGATCCATACTCTCTCTTGCCTTCTTCAAGTGATTTTAACATAAAAAAAAGTGTAGAACCTTCTTTATATATATTGCTTCTATGTGTCATGTCTTTCTCGTTCCGCCGCTTCGAAATCAACAGAGGGGGCAGATCGATCCATCGGAGATTTACTTCGTCCGGATATTATGTACTTGCGGGAGATGTAAAAAAGAACGAGTAACGGAAAAGGCGTAAAAGTGCTTTGTTTATGTATAGATTAGCAGATTGTCACTGGTAACCTAACTAACTCCTCTATTTGTCTGTGCCTAGACGACAGCGGAAATGCCGCTAGGTATAGCAGGAGCGAAGGGGCTATCTGGCAGATTGAGTCCATCGCTGCAGATGAATGAACATTCGAAACGATCATTAAAACCGATGGATAAGATGACAAATATGTGTAGTTTTAGGTTTAAGATCTTATACCTCTCCTGGTCATTGTTGTCTGTCTCTACATGCTTTATTTTTCCATCAGATGCAGTGCCAGTGTTGAGAGCTTCCAGCAGAAAATTGAAATTGGTTGATGGGAAACCGAGTTGATCTGCTCAGCGGAGAAGATATGTCATCGGATAGAATTAAAGAGGTCTGATAATGTAGAAAAGTTCGATACCTTCCGAGACTTTAAACCCGTCAATGGAGTGGGCGAAAAAGGACTGATTCGCCAGAGGCTTCTGTGCCAAATGAATCTCCGAAAGGTGCCTCCTCGGAGGTTGAAAGAATTGCTCAGGATCTTCTACAAAATGCTTCTTGTACAGCCTAGACGTTGCATATCCTCTCGGAACTGAGAAATCACAAATATCAGACCAGTACAGTTATTTTACTCGGAAATCGGACTTGTCGATGAAGTTAAATCGTCGTCTGAATAAAAAAGGGCAACGGAGCTCATATTGAAACACCTGTGTTAAGTTCCTGAAGAAAAATAGATGGCATTTGCCAGACCAGACTAAAGAAAGTTACAAAAGAAGCTAATTACTTGAGTGAAGCTCGGGTTCCATGTCTATATAATGGGGAGAATAAAACATCGGAGACTCAATTCTTTCCTGGTACTTCCTGCATGAACATAAAATCTTCGTATATAAATCACTATTATTCACAGTTCTCGAATGCAGAAACGAAGAGGAGAAACAATTATCGTTACCTGTCAACAAGCTTTGGTTTTTCCCTGTAAGGCTTCACAAGAACACGAGCCCCACAGACATAATGTGGATTTCCTTTGGCTAAAATCATCTTCACAGTATCTGCACTAACAAAGGTTACGAACCCGAACATCCGTTTCTGCTGGCAGGGAATACGGACATCTTCGACTTGTCCATAATTGCTGCATTCATAAACTCGGGAAAGTCAGAAAACTTTGGAACATCGAATATGACTGCAATTAAGCCTGCAAAAGAGTTCCATTATCATGTTACCTGAAATAGTTGGAGACATCATCTTCACTAAAAGAGCTCTCGGCTGGGAATGTGAGATATATCTGTCGTGATCCGCTTACAATCGGACCAGGATCATTTCTATCGTTTTGATTTTCCATGTACTTCGGTGCATCTTCGACCAAAATGACAGAATGCTGTCCATGAGGCCTGCGACTCAATCACGAAAGAACAAATCGAATGAATCCTCAAAGTTAAATATGTTTTTTTCGGTGCGAAATTAGAACATAATTCATAAATCATACTTGTCAATGACTCGAATTGCATTCTTCAATCGAACGAGAAGCTTTGTCAAGCTGTAACCTGCTTTACCATGTCTCTGACTCTCTGTGAGATAACCATCTGCCTGCAGAACTTTTCCATATTTCTCATAATACAACAGAGGGAGCGATGCAATCGAAACAGGATCCCCTCTCTTCATTTTCAGAAGCTCGACTAACTCGACCTCTAACTTCTCAAGTGACATAACATGATTGTCACCAACAGTATCCATCGAATTCTGGATAAACATTTGAGGGAAGCCATCCGAAACTTGACCATGAAAGTACCTACAGTTACTTCCATGCTTACAGTACCCTTTGCTGAAATAATGACAGGTCTTAACAGGGAAGTTGTGCGGATTCTGATATCGACGTCCTACTTTAACATCATGATTGGCGATAGAAAACCCGGCGTTCTCCACAAACTCCATTGGATCTTCCAGACTCAATTGTTGAGTTTGAGCCTGCAGATTGGACATCGAATCCAAGTAACCAGATGCCGTAAAATCCGGGCTATGCTTAGCAACAAGTTGCTGTTCCCAGTACGGAGGTGTCACCTGGACACTTGTAGGGGACAGAAAAAGCTTGGAGGAAACTGATGGTGAAACAGGAGGCGAAAAGGAAGTGAACTGTGAGGGCAATTCGAGAGCAGGGATGGGGTTCATCGGAGGCGATATCGGGGGCGAGACGGATTTGAACGGCAGATGCTGCAGTTCAAGCTTCGATTTATAAATGACCTCCTGCATGACTATATCAGGGCAAGTAGCCAACTGGACAATCTCTTGCTCACCATAGTCTTGCAAAAGAATATAGCCTATGATCTTTGAAACATTTTCCGGATCAATTTTGTTGATTCTATTGAATAATATCTGTGTATAGTCCGAGAATTCCATCTGTTTAATCACTGCAAATTTTAAAATATATATTTATATTAATTATTCAGAAAATAATAATAATAATAATAATAATTACATCCAAATCTCAGCCATGACATCTAAGTAGACTGTTAGGTTAAAAGCAGTGAATCTATGTATTCAGGGGGGGGGGGATGCAGATCCACTCAACAAGAAGGTAAAAACACAAAAAAATCTTTAAAAAATGAAAATTTATTTTGCAAAGAAACTAAATATGGCAAACAAATATAATCATTAAACACAAAATATTCTTTTTCCATACAAAGAAACATATTAGATTATTAAAGGAAAAAAATACTACCAGAAATGTTAAAATAAAGTGAGAGAACTTGGAACTTGATTCCCAGCCTAAAAGGAAAGATTTTTAAGAGTCCAAAGTTTTCAAAACTGAAAACCAAGAAATTTTCTCGAGAAAAAAATAGCAATAATTTAAAAAATTACAATTACATTTAACATAATCTCTGGGGGGGGGGGGAATTAAGCCTTTGGAAAAACAATATTCAAAGGTGGAAGTAGACCAAACAAAGAATCATTAAACTTACCGACCAAAAGTATATCTTTTTTGAGTGTTGAGTTTTAAATTGCAAAGCTGCTCACTGATAGCTGAAACTACAGCATTTTAAGCTCTGTTTGTCTCCCGAGAAAACTTGGCTTCGCTTCTTGTAATGCCTCTGACCTTCATTTCTAACCGACACAACTTTATATAAAGGAAAAAGAAAGTCCCTTTAAATGTTAATTTTTTCTCGTTTTGGAGATTATTTATAATTTTCAGTAAAACTTAACAGAGAATGTTAAATCTTTTACAGATAGATTTCGAAAGTAAGTTACAGAGAATTAAGGCAATATAATTTGCTTGATTTTCGATTTTGATTCTAACAGTTTTGACTATTTAAATATTACATAATCATTAAAAAAGAGTACAGAAACTCAGCGTCGCTGAATTTATTTATTCATTGAAATATTATTTTATTTTTGAAAATTCCAATGTGCTAAATTTAGATTTTCCGATATACATGTAGGCAAAAATGAATATCTTGAATGGCTCAAACGTGGGTTGTATTTTGTCTTTGAAGGAGATAACTCTCCTCAAACATTTAACGTTCGATCGCCGATTTAATTGTTATCAACGGTCTAGATTGCTGAGGACCATGGGGATGACATGCACCTTACTAAATTTGCAAATTAACGTAATTTTTCACATTTTTTAGAATTAAGTTATCATTGAGGTATATTTTACGTCTATGAAGGTTAAATTTTAAGATTTATAATTATTATTTAATAATATATGTTTAAAGCCGAATAAATATATTTATCATAATTAATTTGCATTGATATTAAAAGTAATATTAACTTGATATGATTTACATATTAAACACACTTTACATGTTAATATACACTTTTATTTTTTGGATAAATCAATTTTATTATCCAAAGAGCAGTTAACTGCTACAAAAAACAGCAAGTTCTTACTACAGTAACAAGAACTTACAATCAATGTTTACAATAAAAAAACTTCAATAAACTATACCCATTGATTACAAAGTGAGATATTCACACTATCCTTCCTGTTAATGCTCCTCCCCCGTAATTTTATAGCCACTGTATCTTGAATGGCATGGAACAAAGCTTCAAAAGATCTCGAGCAGCCTGTAAAAACCCTTTTGTTCCTCTCTTCCCATATTGTATAAGTAAAAGAAGTCCAAGCAAGCTTCATGATAGTGACGAGAAGGGATTTACCTTTCCATGTAGCACAAGCCCAAGATATGTGATCATCCCAAGAGCATGGTCTTCTTCGAATTCCATTTAGATGTAAAACTGAATCCCATAATGAGCTAGACAAAGGACAATGAAGAAATAAGTGATCCCTAGATTCCAAAGAGTCACTGCAAAGCACACATTGATTATCAATCTAAATTCCCATTCCAATCAATCTATCTTTAGTTGGAAGTTTATTTAGCAAAGCCATCCAGGTTATAATGCTAAATTAGGGATATGGAGAGGGAACCAAATTAACTTGTGCCAAATTTTTTTATCCTCCTGTTTCTGATTTAAGCCAACAGTCCTTGATAGTAAGAGCTCCCATTGAAAGAACATTCGAAGCTTGAGACCTCATTTTAAGCATACACCGGAGACTCCAGCTCATGTTAAGACCAATTTCCAGATTCTAGAAATCTGAATTTTTAATAATATAACTCCTAATCCAGGCTATCCATAAAGAACCATTACCCGTAAGCAGCTTCTGAATCAAGTGCATCATACATGCCTTGTTCCAGGACTTTATGTCTTTAAGTCCTAAACCCCCTTCAGATTTAAGTAGGCAGAGCTTTCCCCAGCTCACTCTTGCACCCGAAGCTGCCTTGTCCGAACCTTTCCAAAAGAACCGTGAACATAGCTGCTCAATTCTGTGAAGAACAGATTGGGGTAGGATTAACTACCTTCACCAAAAATTTGTGATGCTAAGCAGGACAATTTTAATAAGCTCTAATCGACCAGCATAGCTCAAGTGTCTTCGTGACCATTGATGAAGACATTCCCTAATATTATCGATGAGAGCAACACAATCTTTGTCAGAGAGTTTCCTAGAAACTAGAGGAACTCCCAGGTATCTAACTGGTAAATAGCCTTGATTGAACCCAGTAATACGCTTGATTTCCTCAATTTGCCTAGGGGATATTCTAGCAGTATAGAATTCACATTTTTGAGCATTGATTTTAAGGCCATAAATAGCATAAAAGTGTTCCAAAACACTAATAATTCCCACAACAGATTCAACATTCCCCTTACAAAAAATAAGAGATCATCGACAAATGTGAGATGAGTTAAACCAATTTTTTTGCATCTAGGGTGAAATCCGAATATACCTCGAAGAGCAGCCTTGTTGAGAATTTTGGATAACACTTCATAGACAGCACGAACAACAGGGGTGAGATTGGATCACCTTGCCGTAAGCCTTTGGCTCCTTTGAATTATCCTATGAGACTTCCATTGAACGAGATAGAGTACCGAGCTCCTGTAAAACAAGCTTCAACCCACTTTATGAAAGTAGGAGGAAGGTCAATAGCATTAAGAACCGTCAAAACAAATCCCCAATGCAGTGAATCGAATGCCTTGTGAATGTCAATTTTCAAAGAGCATCTGGGTGAGATAGTCTTCCTACCATAACCTTTGACAAGCTCCTGTGCCAAAAGAGTGTTATCAACAATGTTCCTTCCTTTAACAAAAGCGGATTGATTGAGAGAAATAATATCAGGGAGTAAAAGAGTGAGTCTTTTAACCAAGATTTTTGTAATAGCTTTGTATACCAATGTGCAACAGGAAATAGGCTGAAATCCTGACTTTGCAAGGATACACTTTTATTGCCATACTCTTTATAGTTTTATTTATATTTCTAAATATAGAATTATATATTTATACCATATACTCCACGAGAGAGCATTTATACTATTGTAAAAGTTGTTGATGTAATCATTTAAAATTTATTTTCAATTGTGGTTTAATTTTATTTTTTCACTAAAAATATAATAAATTGAAAAAAAAATTGTTTTGAGAGAAATATGAACAGTGAGGATATATTGATAATTAAAAAATAGGGTAAACTATTTATTTGGTATCCCACTTATTTTGTGTTTCTATTCTGATGAGTTAATTGGTTTTTAAATAAAATCATACTTAAGGCTATGTTTTATTTCAATTTTAGTCATCAATCATTAAGTTTCTGTTAAAATTTAACAGGAATAATATCATGACACGGTATAGTTCTAATTCGTTCACTAATATTAAGTTAATATTTATAATTGACTATAAGTAATCAAACGATTCTGATTTACTCATTCAATTTTTTGGGTTGGATCCAAGATTTGTTTGAGAAAACAGATGGCATTTCAGCATATGAAATAGTGGTGGACAAGTGTAGGGTGTGGTCGATGGTGAACGTGGTGGTCGTCTTCATAGTTTCTCGTCGGTGTGACAGTATGCCGTTATCTTTTCTTACATTGAAAAAAACTGAAAAGGAGAATGAGAAATTTAAAGTTTGACTCATATATTTAAGATGGTATTAAATTTGATGAATTATTTTGAATTAGGATCTAATAGTTAAAATGTATAAGTTTTCGGACTAAAACTGTTATTATATCATGACATATTATTTCCTTTGAGTTTTAGTGAAGAATTAATGGTCAATGACAAAAATAAAAGTAAAACGTAACGTTAGATATAATTTTATTAAAAAAATAATTGAATAGCTGACATAAAATAAATGAGATACAAAATAAATAATTTACCTAAAGTGTCGTGGGGTACAGGAAAAATTGAAGAGGGCGTATTCATGAAGGTGGTGGCCAATTCTACAGGCCGGACAAGAGGGGTTCATAGGTCAAAAGATAGAGAGAAGAAAAGAATTTTTAAAGAGATTTTGTATTTGAAAAATAAATTAAATATTTTTATTAACAAGCTAAATAATTAATATCGTGATTTTTTAAACAATAAATTAAGATATGATTAGTGAGAAGGGGGTTTTCTGTTTTGATTATCATTATTCTACGGATCTATTTAATTATGTATTTTGATTAGATTATTTTTTTTGGTATAAAAAAGCTTAGGTCAGAAGTGACTTCCCCAGTTCATGGCCAAAGCATACTTAAGATCTAATTGGGATTTACAAAGGAATTTACATATTGTCCACCAAGATTGATGGTGGTAGGATTCGAACTTAACCTTACAAATTCAAATTCATGAATCCCAACCACTTGTACCAACATTAATTGACACTTAATAATTTAACCTCATCCTCTTAATAAAAAATAAAAAATATACATCAGTCGATATCGTAGTGTATCATTACCAGTATAAACTATAATTAATCCCATACTTCATTAAGGTGTGTTTGATAAGAAGAAATTAAAATTGAAGTATTCTAAATTTCAGCGTTCTAATATACTACTCCCACTATTTATATTATTTTTGTACAAACCAACTTATCTCGGTATACAAAGGAACTATTGTTGTTCTTAGAGGTCACGAGTTCAAGCACTAGAAACTGCAGCAAGGTGACTGAGCGTTCATTATCAAATTGTTGACAGTATTTAGAACATGTACTACTTTATAATCACTTTAGTTTAATTATAAAAAAATTACATATATTTATCCCCAAAAAAATTGCATATATAAATTTAAATATTATGTATTAAAAAGGTTTTTTTTATCTAAATATCACTAAAAATTAATATAAAAAACATTCGTTTGAGATTATTTCTCAAATTGACACCATGTCAAGTAGGAAATGTGTTTTTTTACAGAAGCTCCTTCTAACTATGTAATGGCAATATGGACACAAATTGTACCAAAAAAATAAAGATTAAAAGATTAAAAATATAGAAAAAAAAATATGAATTTTGCTCAAAAAAAATAAACGCACACATTATATGTCGAAAACATTATTTGTATAAGCACGAGCACAAGTCTAATAACAGCGACATGTATATTAGTTTTATCTTCAATCATTCAATTAACGTATGTTTAAATCTCATATCTACACAATGTGATATTTGAAAAGCTTATGTTAGAACATATTGATTTTTTATATGTCATGTCAAAAATAAATCTTGAATTTAATGAGATTCATGTCAATATGTAAGAAGATATTCAACAGAAAAAAACCATATGATAATCTCAGACGTCTATTTCTACTTGTATAACATAAAAATAACCTCAATTTATTAACTGGATCATGAATAGAGTGCTGGTTAACATCAGTCTCGAATTTAATTATTGTACAATCATGCTCCCTTCCTCTAATATAAAATTTTTGGGTAAATTACACCATTTCTCACTCTACTTTACTTTCTCTCCTATTTTGCTTATCGAACTTTTAATTTTTCTAATTTATTCACTAAACTTTAAAAATTGAATCATTTTTCTCACTCCCTCGTTTTCTCTTTAACAGCTGATTTTTATTATTATTTAATATAAAATAATTAAAAAATAAAATAAAAATAAAAGGTGGTCGGATGTCGTCATTGACTGTCGTGGAAGGTGGTCGGATGTCGTCATTGACTGCCGTGGATGGTGGTCGTTTGGTCCCAAAATGGGATGGGTCGCTTCGCCTCGACGTCGTGAGTTCAAATCTGACATTCATTTTGTCAGAAGTTGCTCCAAAGTCTACAAATTTGAGATTGAAAGTGAGGAAACTGAAACATTTCAGTCCAAATTCACGGGTTTTAGAATATTTTTCGGTGAAACAACCATCAGTTCCAGACTCAGGGAGTCGAGACGAACCGACCCATCCCATTTTGGGACCAAACGGCCACCATCTATGGCGGTCGACAATGGCCGAAATGAAAATGACGTGGTGAACGGCGGAGAGAAAATGGAGAAGAAAAGGAAAAAGGGTAAATTACATAATGAGTCATTAAGCTTTACTCTATCTCATATTTTACTCACCAAAACCACGTCGTTTTAGAGTATATTTGAGTTTTTCAAAATGGGTCGTTTTGATTCTTATGCCATGTCATAACGCCGTTAAAAAATTAACGGCAAAGTGAGCAAAATGATTCAATCTGTAAAGTTCAGTGAGCAAATTAAACAAATAAAAGTTCGGTGAGTAATATAGGAGAGAGAGTAAAGCAGAGTGAGAAACCATGTAATTTACCCCAAAAAAATTCTTTGAATTTCTTCACTCATCCTACGTTTGTATGTTTTTTAGAGAGAGGTTGTTTGAAACCGTAAAGTTGGAAAATACATGCAACGTAGAGCGCGATCATATACAAAATATATGAGAAAATTTCAAAAATGACAATCATTTGAAACCCAAGTGTTGGTGGCTAGTCAAACTTCAACATGGCTAAGAGCTGCTTTTTGCATGCTAATGAGTAAGGTCTCTTTCTTTTCTTTTTTGCTGAGTTGCTTCACATGTTTTCCAACTAATCACTGCCAAGCTTTTCCAGGCAAAATATGGTTCATATGTTTGAAAACACTATAGGTCAATTTGCATTCAAAAAAATCTATCCAAAAGGAAAAGGAGGGAACTCATTGTTCATTTTTCCTCCAACGCATCAAATCTCTCTCCCTCTTTTCTCTCTCTTTTGTGCATATCTATTTCTAGCTTAATTTGAGCCATTTGGTACCCCAAAGTGGTCCTCAAAAGGGTTTGATTACATGAAGAGAAAGTGACCCCATTACCTATGTTAGCGTTTAAAATCTTGGCTAATTACATTTCATCAGGGTCAAACACAACATTTTATGTTAGAGGACAATTTTTTAAAATTTTATGAGGCTAAAACAAGTTATCAATAATAATAAAAATATTCAAATTAAATGAAAATTTGAAATTTCTAGAGGTCGTCTAACCCCACTAACCATCTCGATACATCCCTACTTCTCACACCCTATAAATAAGGGGAGTCACAATTAATGCAAGCATTGCCTTTTCTTTTTATTCATCTTGCTTGGTTTGGCCCTATTTTAATGCTTATGCTATCAAGGGGTTGGTTCAACCTCAAATTTTGATGAAGAGATTTATTTCAATGGGTTGGTATTCCTACTACCCGCAATATATTCAAACCATAATTCCTCAACAAATTGTATAGAGAACCTAGAGAAAACGAAAGAATTCTAGCAAAACAATCGATCTAGCTAGTTTCCAAGATTTTTAGGTACGACTTTGAATCACTAGTATGAAATGTGCGTATTTAGTTGTAGTTAATATAGGCAAGATCTAATAAAAAAATAGTTTAGTAAGTCAAAATCATTGAGTTATATTAGGGGTGACAATTTGACTTGAACCCGACCGGCTTTAATTTAACTCAATTATATAGAGTCAAGTTTTTAAAAAAATTATTTCGGATAGAGTCATATCAGATTATATAAAGGTAAGGTTGGTTCATTCAAGTTCGGGTTAGTATAAAAAATCTTTGTCCCAACCCAATCCAAAATAATAGTATAACTTTCTTATATATACTAAGGGATAATTGCTACAATACCACTCTCTCTCTATTTTTTTTTTTCAATTTAGATCTCTATTTTGCCAAATAAGAATAATAAATATTTTTTTTTATATTCCAGGTCGGGTTGGATGAGAGTTTTTACCAATAACGAATCCACACTTATATTAGGGTGGGTAAGTGTCCACTTTGAAATTTGAATTATTCCAAATTTTCTTTTATAGTTATTTATTTTACTAATTATGCCCATTGAGATTTTATTTGTTCCCAGCTATATAAAAAAATTACATTGTTAATATATGTGTTCACTCTAAAAATTTCTTAGATCCACCACTAATTTTTATCCCAAAATCCAAATCAAGATTCGAGTTGAGTGATATTTTCCTAAAATCATGTTAGGTTGGATCGGATAAAGAGGGTATGTTTCAAGTCGAGTTGGGTTGGACAAAAATTCGACCCAACCCAACCTAATATGTTTCCATCTCTAGTTACGTCACCATCTAATCACATAAACTATACAATACATCCCTCATCAAATGAATTCCATTTCGTACCCAAGATCGAAATGTGAATACTTTCAAAATTAAGGGACCAATAAGATAATTTATCGACAAAAGTGCTTAACTTTGAGTTAATGACAACTATTCACATGTTCATACGATGAGTTGAGATGACAGCGTCATACAACCATTGGTGGCAGATGAAAGATAGCCCATAGTATTAGACCTTATCAACATCAAACATAGATTTTAAGGATGTGGGGCCTTTATCAAGTCTTGTCTTTTACATATTAATCTAACGATCTATTCTTGTTGTTCAATACAAATGGGCCTCCATCAACAAATGGTCTGCAAAGCTATTGCCCCTGTCTGTCTGATTTGTATATATACTGTTGCTTGTTCATTTTGATGATGACAACTTTTGGTCCCTTTACTTTTAGTGGTAATCCTTTTACTATAAATTGGTCATGATTGAGACCATTTCCTTCTTTAATTAAATCATTTTTTCTCTTTCTAGTTTGCATGCATTTAAGAAACAATTATTGAAAATTGGAGTTTAGTTTAATTTAATTATCATTAATGTCGAAGACAACATATATGTCGATTATTTAGTAAATTTTGCATAAGATAAATTTTAGAAGCTTTTACAACAACAAAAAATCATTGTTTAAAGGATTTGGACCTTAATTGTAATTATCTATTTTCTTTTGATTGCGGTTACCCCATTAATGTTCATAATCTTGTAATTAAAGAAGCTGATGATTTGCTAAATTATAGATATTTCTTTTATACTTAAAAAACAATTTATAAAGCTTAACTTCTTCTTTGGACTCTTATGGACCAATTAACTTTAAGGTACCCAGAAATTTGGGCCAATCCTAGAATGAATTTAATCCAATCCAAATTGGAGTCCCTAGTAACAACAATCTCATCAAATAACGAACTTTAAGGTACCCTGAAATTTGGCCAGTGTAGCAAGAAAACTAGTTTATCTTCATAGTTGTGAGATTTCACCAGAATAGTTGCTTGGTTTGATCTGTCATTAGAAACAATCTATGAACCACATGGGGGAAACAGATACATTTTTTATTCGACATGTGGTTATATGATTTTCCAGGTATTTGGTTCTGGCTTTCGAGTCTTTGCAAGTAATTAGTAGACTACCAACGGTTACCATCTAATCCAAGTTTGTTATACTTTCGGAGATAACCTCTTAAATCTGTCATCTCCCCGCTAGTCAAAATTTCTGGATAGACTCATTCGATCACCAATGTAGCACCCCTTTGCCGTATCCGAGTCAAATATGTCACATCAAACATTTCTTATTCGAAGATCGGTAAAATTTAATTTCTTTAAAAATCGTCAAATTTAACTTTAATCATCAAACATTTCAAATCCGATTTCAGGTAGCAATATGGCAGTTCAACACTGTTTCATATGAAGAGTGAAACTACCTAAAAACTGCTTAAATAAAAATTCATCTTTATACTCATTAAAATATAATTTTAATATAACATACATTAAAATCCGTATTTCTAACTATATATATCCCCTACTATAGTCTACACATATAATCTATACCAAATCATTCAATCATTATAGACATATAAGAGCTTTCCTAACCCATTTTAAAAATATAACCATATTAAAATATTACATACACTTGTTATATGTAGACAAGCCAACTAGAATTTAAAACTACAGTAGGATGTCATTACTGATATCGGTAAGTGGTATTTGATTATTGATGCCAATCTAAGCTCCTTACTCCACTTGTTTTCCTTTACCTACGCTTGAAGATCGTCACACGCTAAGTATACACTTAGTTAGGCATTTTATAAATTTTAAAATAAATATATCAAAACATATGTATATAACAAGGTATAAAACATAATATTGATATCATATAATAACATTTAATATAAAATTTATTTTCAAACCATTTTCCTTATGCTGTAACTTGCAAATTAGCAGTTCAAATATAAAGCATCTTATATCAAATCAAAGTAAAGTATTCGATGAAATATTTACTTTCAATGAATCAATTAAACTTGTACTTTGCATTTTCATTAAATCCATATGCCTAATGTATAACATATGATAATGCAAGGTACATGAGTTTCGTCGAGTGTATGCAATATGCACTCGAAAGTGCCTCGTAAATAAATATGCACTCGAAAGTGCCTCGTAGATAATGTGCACCATAGGTGCCATATAGAATGTACACGGATGGCAAACAGGTTGGGCGGGCGCGGATACCCTTTCCCTCATCCCCATACCCACATAATATTTTCGTATCTACCACCTACCCACCACCCACGATGGGTAATTTTTTTTAAATCCACACCCGCCCACGTGGGTACATTCTCAAATCCATCCCCACATGCATCCACTACCCAACTGGATACTCATTACCCATCTCGTACCCGTCTATACCTGACTGTACCCGCCCATATCCATCTGACAACAACCTTCCAAATTACATAAGCAACAAAACATAAAACAAACATATCCATTAAGAAGCATAATAAAATAAACCAAAGATTATCTAAGTTAAGGATTAACATAGATTTTAAAATAAACTAAAGTCTTAATACATAAAACACCATAAAAAAGACATAATTAAAGTATAGAAACATAAATGAAAAACACATAATTTTTTTGTTCTTTGGAACAACATTCTCAAATTTTAGGCCATAGTTTACACATTGCTTACTTCAGTATTACAATCATTATTCTCTATGTCCTCCAATTGAAAGCTCTCCAATTAAATTCACCAGAACCTACATATATAATAAAAGAAAAACTAGTATAAGTTAATAACTAAACTTTAATAAGATAATTAAGCACAATTTTACATATTAACATAGATTAAAAAATGATCTACCTTTAATATCAGCCCAAAGCAAATTCTAAGTACACATTAATGCTTCAATTGTCTCTAGAAGTAGTCGACTACAATAAGGACCAATTACTCTTCCACCTGTGCTGAATACAGATTCTGATGGAACAGTAGAGACATGAATACTCAAAATATCCTTTGCTACTTGTTGGAGAATTGGATAACTGTTTCCATTTGTTTTCCACCAATTAAGAATATCAAAATCATCAACAAGTGATATGTTGGGAGTTTCCAATTACTTGTCCAAATCAGATTTTTCTGAAACATCATAATATCTTGCTCTACATATTCTGCAAACTCGTTCAACATTGTTCCCTTCCCCTTGGTATTGAAAAAACCAACATATTTGGTTTTGCTCTTAGTAGTTTGGTTGTTACCATTTCTATATCCAAACTCATCCACCAATTCACGTATAAGACCCTCAATTCTATCAATTTCAGCTTTGACAGTAAACTCATCATAAATTTTATCAAAATAGAGACGAATCAGTTTCAGCTTAAACCTAGGATCAAGTATAATGGCCACTCCCATTAGACCATTAACATTAGCCTAATACTTGTTGTACTTCTCCAACATTACTAGCACCATATTTCTTATATAATCACAAGGTGATGAAAGCCAATTTGACATTGCTATTCTAATCCCACAAATACATGGAAAATAATTGTTTGTTGTGGGATATTTTGAGGCAGAAAATACAAGTGTAGTATCAGTAAACACTTTCAATAATTCAGAAATTTTCTCCACCTTTTCTCAATCCTCATTAAGTGATGCATTCTTAAACAAACTTTCACGGTCACTCAAGACAACAAATACCTCCTTATAGTTTAAAGCAACCATAAGCATGTCATAAGTCGAATTCCACCTAGTCTCGCAGTCAAATTGTAACTTTTTTGTACATTCAAGAACCACTTCCTTAGCTACTTGTTCAAATTTTTTACTTCTTTTATCTGAAGCAGTCCAAAAGGAAACATTATCCCTAATTCTATCGAGACCATTTTTAAATCACATCACTCAACTCTTCTTGAACAATCAAATTAAGTATGTGAGCACAACAACACATATGAAGAAAATGTCCATGCAACATAAGTAAGCCATAAGGAAACTCTTGGCACAAAATATCAATCATAGAATCATTAGTTGTGTAATTATTCACATTTATAGAAGACAATCTGATATCATTATTCCAAGAGTGAATGCATTCTTTCAAATGTTCAGTAAGAACCTCAACCATGTGAGGTACCGGGACATACAAAAACCTATCATATTAATGTGACATGCATAAGCACATGAAATAAAGAGGAGTAAAACTTCATAAAGGAACAAACTTCTAAAATGATGAGTAATTAAAATAAAAAAAATACATTCAAACAAGAAGCAAAGGAGATAATATTACCTAAGTGTTCGACTTTGTAGTTTCCATCCATTGTCAATAAAGTGTGTCGTGACAGCCATGTATCCCTTTCTTTGATTGCTTGAAGTCCACATGTCAATGGTCAAGGTAATCCTACTATTCGTTTTCCTCTACAATGCACTTATGCCCTCTTTTTCAGTCTCATACCTTTGCATGATGTATTTCTTGGTTGTATTGCGACAAAGAACTTTAAAACCCGATTGAAGTGTCTTGGAGTACTTCCTAAAGCCATAATGCTCAACCATGCTAAGGGGGTATTCATGCAAAATGATCATTTCTTCCAAGTCTTTTCTCCCTTGATCTTGGTGGAATTAATATGGTGCCAAGGAAAGAGTGTTACCTAAATTGCCATCTTTAGCTCATGTTCCAAATAACCTTGTTTGTTGAATATCTAAGAATTTTTTTTTGGCACATTTCTTTGTATGATCAACTAAGTGGCTTATCCCAGCTCTTGGTCCTCCAACAAGTTGCTTATTGCAGTAGTTACATTCAACTTTTATTTTCTCTCCAACTCGCTTTCCTATAAAGTGTTTCCAAGTTATTGATTTATGTCTCAAACTTAAGGGAAAAAACCATAGGATCTACATCATTGGTTTGTTTTGGGCTTTTGTCACCACTAACAGAAATTGGGGTAGAACTTGTCGTAGTGGTTGGTTTTGAGATTGATGGTGATGTGGTGGCGGTTGTATTATGTTGTTCACTTTCTTATGTCATTATGCATTCTGCAATTACAATTACAATAACAATAAAACAGGTTATTTAAGATATATATAACCCACATCTTAATCCCAATAAATGCATCAAAGTATTAGTTTCATGTAGAGAGTGCTATTCTTTTTTAATGAACTTTAGCTTTATTATTTTAACTTTAACTTTACATGCATCACAATCTTAGTTCATGGGCACATTTTTTATTCTAAATCATAGACACGCAGATTGAAACAAATCTTACAATCTCGCTTTTTGTTCACTATTAATGTGTAAGGTGTTTATCATTTGATCGAACAAAAGTAAACAAGATCAACAAATTATTTGTTATTATCATATGAAAAAAGCACTCCACTGCTCCTAAACCAAGGCATAAAGAATTACTTGTTTAAAGCTAAAAGCAATCCTTTTGATTTAAATATCACAGAGTATCCATTCATATTCATACTCTTTTCAAAGAATTTTATCATCGAATTGGAATCAAAACTTTACATCAATGAGAAAGAAAGTATCACGTGGCAGTTTTGATGAGAATATCCAAGTGTCGAATGCTTAAGACCAATGTTAATATGTAATGTAATTTAGATTTACTTTAAAAAGGAGTGAAGAAAAGCTTACCAGAGGAATGCGGCAGAAAGAAAAGCAATGAACGACGGCCACTAGTCAGATAAAAAAAATTGATTCTAAAGATTGGAAATGATTCTAAAAACGTTTATATCCTAACATTTGGTTAAATTATAAGTTGTATCTTATAAAATCTTAAGGTTTATAAATTAGTCTATAAAATTAGACCTAAATTCATAATGGTCCAAAATTTATATAGGGGGTAATCAGTGGGCGAGCGGATGCGGGGCGGGTAAGGTCTCAAACCCATCACCTACCCATTATCCACTGCGGGTATGACTTTTTACATCCACACCCGCCCATTACCCCACCAAACTTATACCTATCCCCATCCCAATTGGAGTGGGTGAGGTGCGAAATCCACAAAGTTGTACCCGTCTGCCATCCCTAAATACACTTGTATATGATATTTTGATATGTTAGTATCTATTGATACTTTTGGATAAATGAATAGTATATGATATTGTGTTAAAAGGCCCATTGTATGCATATTGAGAGTTGTAGTTATAATTGGCATACTATGAGGTGGAGTGATTATATGGTACATATTTGTACATTCTACGAGGTATATCAATCATATACTATAGTATAAAAAATAATAATGCACTCACTTGATATACTTATCTTGTACACTTTATTTAACGATATAAGATTTACTTTTGCACTTTTCCTTAGCTTTTAGCTCGCTTTGTTCTCGATTTCGATCACGACCTATATAGACATCATTTATGAAACATATACACTTTAATGTACATGTTAGTAGCTTACTAACATAGGCGCACATTAGCATAAAAACTACTAAAATTCCTTCTGATACTTATTCGATACTAATTCCATTTCATACGATCAAAGTCAACCTTAACACTTCAAAATATAATTTTGAGTCCTTTACTATTTATATCCAACAATAGCTCACATAACATTTTCAAATTTTACAATTCAACCACTAATATGAGTTCTTTTAGAATTCATCTCAACTTTTCCAATTTATTCAAAATGTCCCTGGCCATTTAACTTCAATACAAGCACCTAATATCATATTCAAGTATTCCAACAAATCCATTCAAGCTTAGTACATCAACTATTGGACATTTTCCATTTAAATCCCAAAATTCTCACAATATGCGAATAGGTCCCTATAACTTTACAAATTTCCAAATTAGTCCAAACAATATTCTAAAGCTTGTAAAATCATTCACACATCATTTCTAGCCTTAGGGAAATTTTTCTATATTTTTCCTTCAATAGTCGAATCTACCATGTAATTTTAGGCATGGTTTTCATTTTGATTCAAGCATGGATTCAACCTCGAAATACCATTTCCATATATCTCCAATCATTCCCATATCAAAATCAATCCAAATTAAAATTTATACAAAAACCTAGACTTGGCCGAATTGGGATTTAACCATTTCTAATGTTTTCAATCATCCTACAAGCATGAAAATGATTATGCAACATCAATAACATCAAAATCTATCTTTAAAACTTTAAAATCAAATCTCCCCTTCATCCACCATATTCATGCAACTAAGGTTTCAAGCAAGAAAAAAATGAATAATTTATACCAGATGATAGATAATTTCATGTAGATTAATTTTCTATTTCTTGCTTTCATCAAACAAAGGAATTGACTTGAAAATGAAAAATAAAATTTTTCTAACCTTGCTATGGAGGTCACAACCAAGGAGGAAGAAGATGAACCAATTTCATGAATTTTCTAAAAAAATATCTAAGTACATTTTTCATTTTAATGGTTAAAATGAATTAAAAATTCATTTAATGGAAAATGACAAATATACCCTTAAAAATCCATGATAATTACCATGTCACAGGTAAATTTTATCATCCTTGCATCATCCTAAGTCAAATATGAACACTTATATTCATATTTTCCAACTTTGCCCATGTAGTTTTCCCGAATTTACAATCTTTCCATTTTAATCCAAAGGTCCCAATTTAACAGGGAAAATCAACTTAAACCCAATGATCAATGTTAAATTCTACGAACTTAAATTATGGAAATGAAATTATTAACCTTTTCCTATCATCCTTCATAATTTCTCAAGAATCTGATTCGATCCGATTATTCAATTTTTTCCAAGACTTTATCGCTTTATAGCTTTTAATAGAAACTCCGTATCAAAAATCAGCGTAGCATGAAAATTCCATTCTTGGGGTAAACTATTCATTTACGGGATAAAATGTCTTTTTGAGAAAATTACCATTTTTGATCCATAAACTTTTCCAAATTTATACTTTGGTCACTAAACTTTCAAAAATTATATTTCAGTCAATAACCAAAATTTTGTGGTATTACAACGAAAACTCCCAAGAAATCCATAACCTCTAGACATAGAAGTATCATAGCCTCCGGGCCATTTACAATGCATAGACAATACCTCTTATAGGCCTATGCGACATATTATAGCAAAATCTAAGATCTAATTATTATTCTATTTTGTCTGTTGACTTACAAGTAGTAATCATAATTATCTTATGCCTGATACAACCAACTACAACCACTATGAATACCCCTTAATTAAAACTGAGAAAAGGGTTTCTTCACCATCTTTTCCGTAGGCCTTCATCTCTCTCTTTTTCTCGGTTCTCACATGCTTTATCCATCTTCTCTCCCATGCTATCTTTCTCCTCTTTTCTCTCAGAGAACATAGGCTAACGACAATCTTTGCACCAACAAAATCTCTTTGCTCAAATCAAAAGAGATGCATCGTCAGCAACCCCAATGAAACAAACTTGTTCCCATCAATAAAACTGAATAATTGTTCTTCAATATTTATAACCTTGATATTAGGAATCTATAAGTGGGTCTGAAGACCTTGCATGAACCATAATTTGTTAATATGATGAAATGAAATGAATTTCTATATTTAACCAATATAGATTGTATTGTTTACCAACACCATCACCATTGACAATTTGATGTCTCAGACAAGAGAAAACTAGAAGAAAAAAAGTTACATCACCCAGTTCCTCATTTAACTGGTTTCGTTTGGCTAAAGTTAGATAAATTGTAAGTAGCCAAAGTTGATATCAGATATCTAGGACCGGGTAGGCTGCTTTTGAGCCTATGCACTATCTTCCAACAATGAAGGGTTCAAAGGCAAAATGCATTCCAACAACAATAGCCACAAAACGAATCCAATAGCTTTATGCCTTTGATGCCATTTCATCCAACTACTTGCTGACAAAACAAAACATACAATTTGAGAGAGAAAAGCTTTTTTTTTTCAATAAAAAATGGGGTTCCATTGTGAAAAACATTATAACCCCAAAGTCCAAAATATATTCCCTGTTCCAACTTTTGTCTCCACTTTCTTTTCTTTTTTTGCTTTCTCAACAAAGTGAAAAGAGAATGTTGAAAGGTGAGAATAATATAAGATCCCCACCAAATCCCCCACCAAAAAGGGGGCACTATCTTCTCCAAAGGCCAATAGCTCTTGGCAACAAGTCGACAGAGCATCATAAACCATCCTTTTATTCTGCAAAACATGTCCTTCCAAATGCTACATTCCATCAAAGTTTGGATTTTTATTTCTCACCCTTTTCTTGCTATCAAGTACTTTTACCTCAAGTATTTTTATTTCCACATAACTCTGCCTTCTTGAACTTTACGTTTCAGTGGCCGATTCTACGTGCCTTTATCTTTTACGTCATTGAGAAATCACTTAAATGGCTTCACTTTGAATAGAGTAATGATTCCAAAGCTTACTACTGTCCTATATATAATAATATAGCAATATCAAGTCATCCTATACCACATCGCTTAGCACCCTATGTAGGCTTCGTTTCGTTTTTGCAAATGGGAGGGCAGAGTGACCTGGCCGTTCATTCGTCGATTGCCCTCTTGCAAGAGAGGTTCAGACGGTTGCAGAGAGCCAAGGAAATGAGGCAGGAGAGAGAGGTTTTGCGGCTACTCTCCGAAGCGGAGCGGATCAATCCAGCTGCACCTCATCAGGTACCCCAATCGTTTTTCCATTCCGAATTGATCCTTCAGCCAAGACCTTCTCCCCAAGGATCTATCTACTGTCAAACTAGTATCCATGATCAGCATCAGGTTATTGATACTTCAAGTTTGTCAAGTTTACGGCTGAGAGATGCAGCCATGCATGTATCCACCTTTAATGATTCAGATGTTGACACTTCACTTCATCTGTGAAAAATTGTACAATGTTGGTCTTTTTTTTTTGTCCCGTTTTTCAATCCTTTACCTCTTCTTGCGGAGCTGTAAGAAATGTGGAAGGGGAAGAGGAGGGTGTTCAGGTGAAAATTAGTGACGTAGTGTATTATTAATTACTGTTCATTGAGACTATCAGTATCCTCTTTATAATCAGCAGTTACATAGTGATCTGAGGTGTCTTCCTCTTGCCTCTTTTCAAATGTATCTTCATCATAGTTACCATTATTTGGGTCTTCATCACTGCTCGATTTCCTCGTTATGATTTTTCGGAATCATCGGAGTTACTGCTGTGGCATGTAATAGTTCTTCTTCAATGTTTATCCGCTCAAATCCAATGGCACTAACTTTTCGGGCATTTCCTGCTAATATCTGCACCAGAAACATGTTGGCCACAATAATATGTTAGTGACATAACTGATCATCTAGCCCATGTGTTTGTCAGGTTAATGAAATATCTACAGGAAGATATATCAAAATAAATCTCATGATATTAGTCTGGAATATCATATTTTAGTGATTTTGCCGAGAAAAGGGATATGAATCACCTCTCTTTCACCGTTAAGGTAGAAGACCCGGATTTACAAGTATAATATCGTAGTAACTGAAGTTTCTCATAATTCTAATATCTAAATGTTTGGAATTTCAACTGTTATAGTCTTGGTTAAGAGATTCTGATTAATTTCCAGATGTAAAAAAATTCTAGCTGCACTCGTTCCGTCCATATCCGACCACACACCATTGGGGAACATTTATATACAATGACATTATTCAAAATCAATGCTAAGCAATATAAACACATATGGAACACGGTTCAAACCATACCTCAAGTTTAAAAATTTGATGCCTTTCCTTCAGACCTTGTTGATCAGATCCATCTTCAGAATTCTCATCATCTTCTTCTTCATTTTCCTTTTCAAGGACTACCTTAATACTCTCACCTGTCCTTGGTATATATCCAAATGCTTCGCAGACAAAACCGAACACTGTCTGATATTGATGTTCCTATAAAACAGCAAAGTGAAACAAAGAAATATATAAGATAGTGTGAGGGGAGGTCCAATTGAAAGCTCCTTTTCATCTAGTATAGATATTAACAGACGACACTCCGTTTTAACAGCTCAGTGCGTATCCATGAACATTTCAACTATACTAGCTGAAACTTGCGAGTATAATGAGAACTTAAGCATGAAGATTTATATCAATTAATACGAGTAACATACTTCGGGCATTTTGATATTTAGATCTTCAGAGAGTTGATCAATAGATGTATTAGCGTCAACATCAAAGATTCCCTCTGCTCGCATCATAATGGCCAGTTTTCTTCTGGATGTCCTCCTGCCATAGCACAAAAAATATATATATATTTCAAGCCCAAAGAAACGTGAAAAGAGAACCAGCAAAGTGTGCTACTGAGCAGAAAATTGACATAGATCAACAAAATTAACTGGTTTTGGACTGTAATGAAAAGCAGCAGTTTGAATAAATCTAAATAATTAGGAATTAAAGTCTGTAGCAGAAGAACCAAGTCGTTGATGAAGTCATCAAAGATATGGCAAGACTTACGTTTGAATCATTTTCATCGAAAATTTCACCAACAATCTCCTCAACCACATCTTCTAAGGTGACTATCTGTTTCAGCAATAAGAAAATAAGATAAAAGAATACAAGGGGCAATCCTAAAAAGCGCAAGGATAGGTAGAAATGCATATTCACTGTTTCCTGCCGCATTTGCTAAGATTTTAGCACATCGCAGACTCCACTCAGCGAATTTTTAACAAGAGATAAAAGGATTTAAAAACACTTTAACATCTTTTTCAACTTTACAAATGCAGGAACACTTTTCCATGTTCAACCTCATTTTCTCATGTTAATGTTGAACTGCCTTACTTCAAGGTTCTCAATTCAGAAATTTATAGTACTTACTCCAACTGTTCCACCATATTCATTAAGAACAACAGCCATGTGAACCTTCCTAATGCGGAACTCTCTAAGAAGATTCCAGACTAACATTGAATCTGCAAAACAAATTAACAATTCTATTTGTAACAGCTTCTCATAATATAATCCATAATGACATGTTGACAAAACATGTTAATGAATTCTAATTAACTGAAGCTGCTATTCGGTCAAATGGATAGAGAGACAGAAAGGCAAAATTCATCTGCAAATTAATTCAACGTGCAAAATAAACAGAAGATATAAGCTTCAAAAATACCAGGCACAAAAAATGCAGGTTTGTGAGCCATATCCCCCACAGTTGTACTTTCTAGCAGTCCACCCTTTAAAATCAAACATATTAAAATTTTGCACACTATAGTATTGTTGCACACATCAATATGTCTCATATGATCAGAAAAGTGATTTAAGACCAGAAATTGTCAGACCTTTGGAACATAATCTAGTAGATCCATAGCATATGCAGTACCCACTATATTGTCATCACGCTGCTAAAAAACAGGCACCCTGAATAAATGTCAACAAATTTCTTAGCCTGTTATTAAGTTGGAAAGAACTTAAGTGATGGATTAATAAGATTCTCTACCATGAATATTGATGAGTCAACCACAAATTGTGGAAATCAACAAGACTTGAGCTTGCATCAATTGCAACTACATCGACAAGAGGTGTCATCACCTCTCTAACATGAGTATCTTTTATCTCTTAACACATTTTCAATCATATCCTGCAAGAGTATTCCAGCAATAAGATCTCACCAAAACCATAAACAAAGGGAGAGGCATGGATTTGTGCTGTGTCAAGTATAAACATGGACTATAGAGAGCAATAACTGCAACAGGGCTGTACATTGGCATTGCATCAGATACAATTGGAGGGGAAAATATAATCGTAGTGAGCTTCAGCTCAATAGAGAAACAGAGAACGAGTTCTAAAAGTCCATTTTCCATGGGAGTTCTGACTTACTATATGCAACAGAATCATTTCATGTTATGCACTTCACTGAATTCAAAACTTTGTTTTTTGATACATGTACAAACAGATAAAAGAATCACAATTCAGAAGATAACTAAGCATCAATAATATAATTTGAGAAGTTCAGAGGCTAAAGTTCTACATACAGATTAGTCTAACAACAAATAAGATACAACGTTATATCCAGTTAAAAGAGTAAGGAGATATCCAGTTACTCCAAACAATCAAGGTGAGAATGAAACTGGAGACAATGTTATATTGGCAGGCCTGACTTCTCAGGTCAGCCGGGTACAATGAACTTTTGAGCTGGAACGTCCAGGGGTTGGGAGTGTCCCAGACTGTTCGTCGTCTCAAGCATATGCTGAGAAACATAAATCCGGATGTAAATTTTTTCATAGTGACAAAACTACAGAATTCTCGTATGGAAAGAGTTAGGAAGTCTTGTGCTTTGCTTTATGGTGTGGAGGTTGAGGCGCAGGGTACTAGTGGAGGTCTCTGTTTGGTGTGGAGACAAACTTATGTTGTTGTTTTACGCTCCTTTTCAAATTCTCATATTGACGTTCTGTTTAATGCTGATGATGATGGTCATTCGTGCATGTTTACTGGCTTTTATGGAGCCCTAGAGAAAAGTAGACGATCTGAATCATAGGACCTTCTCAGGCAACTAGATGACAGTCCAGATATCCCGTGGATAGTTATAGGGGACTTTAATGAAATTCTCTACTCTTTTGAAAAGGAAAATGGGTTGGTTCGTAGTGAAAGGCAGATGACGGCGTTTTGGGAGGCTTTATACTCGTGTGGTTTGGTTGACATCGGGTTTACTGGGACTTGGTATACTTGGGAGAGTGGAACGTGAGCAGAACCTAATATTCATGAAGGTTGGATAGAGGGGTGGCTTCTGATTTGTAGAAGGCTTTATTTCCGTCTTATTCTTTGCATCATGTTGATCATGCTTTCTCTTATCACTGCCCATTGCTGCTAGATAAGATGGTTGTGGGCTGAGGTTGGCGGTTTGATGATTGAAAAGCTAAATCATGTTAGTCATGGATTGGACATATAGTTTAAAAATATTTTTTGGATTAAAAGACTCACTTTTCACGAGTTACAGAAGAAATTGGCTGACCTTGTGGAGTTACAGCCGACTAATGAGGTTCTGGGTGAGATTGTTGATACGAAGTTACAGCTGAATCTGGAGGCCGATAAGGATGAGTGTACTGGGAACAAAGGGCTCATGCAAATTGGCTGAGGAATGGAGACAATGATACAAAATTTTTCCACCGATTTGCTTCTGCTCGGCGAAGACACAATAGAATTAGATTTCTGAAGGCGGAGGATGGTTCAAGAGTGCAGTAGGAAAGGAGCATGGAAGTGGTTGCTCGTGACTATTTACTTCTGCCTCATATCCCACTGATGACCGAATTTTAGATGGTGTTGGCACTTGTATTTCTTATGATCAAAATGAGGGTTTGATAAATGAGGGTTTGATAGATGCTTTATTTAGTTATTATTTCGACTTTAAATTATTTTTTAATTGTTAGTTTTTGTAGTTAATTTGTTCGTTTAGATTTATTTTCTGTGCATGACACTAGATTCTAGAAATTGCACTAAAAGAACAGAATTATGCGATTTTTTTATTTTATTTTCGGAATTAAGGCTGGATTAGTGGACATGACTCCAAGCATGATGCATCTGACGATGCGATGAGTCAACATTTTATAGAAGGTCCAGTTAACGCTTCTAGAAGGACAAATGGATCAGCTGCACGTTTATGCAGTTCGAATTTAAATTAAACTCATGTTTTTAGGATATTAGTTTAAATATTCTATTATATTTTATCTTTGTTTTTAGTATTTTAGTTTAAATAGTTTAAGTATTTTCATTAGGAATTATCTCTTTATTTTAGGAATTATATTTTCCTTATTTACATTCAGAAATCATTCTTCTTCTTTCCTCTGGTTTAATAAAAGTTTTCTTTTCTTTTTCAAAGTTTTTCTTTGTTTTTTATTTTTATTTTTAAAGATGATAAGTATGATTGTCATACTTAGCTAATTTCTCCATATCCAAGGGCTAAAGCGATGACTCAATCTCTATTGTGAGGATTGAAAATCACTAAATAACTTCGAGTTATTTTCTCAATTTTCTGGAGGAATAAGATTGGTAATCAACATATCTTTTTAAAATCAAAACACTTTTTAATAAAAAAAAGTAGACGTTGGTTCGGAAGTTGTGAACACACTTAGAGGCTGTCTGTTAAGGGAAATTGAGAACGAGATCGATTCTCATTGAGGCAACATAGTCCAAGTCAAGTTTTTTCAGATCTATAAAATAGTTTGACGCTAACGACGATAGTCGTAGTTAGTCTCCATAAAGGACTGATATCCAAAAATATATTTTGGGTTATCGATTTACAAGAGAGAAACACAAGTTACAGGTGTTGGGCCCTATAAACTGTAACCGATGAATAACCGAAGCAAAAATTTATTCCGAGAATCAATAGGAATTTGAGGCAAAAACTAAAGCCAAAGGCTAATTTCACTATAAGTTTCTCTTTTTCTAAATCACTTTAAATTTATTTAATTAATTATTTTCTTTTATTTAATTCTTATCTTTTATTTTAAAAACAACTTTTAAAACCCCCTATTTAATCTCATACAAAACTCTACATTATCTCATTATTATCTAAATCAATCAGAAACACCAGAGTCCCTGTGGACTAACCTTGCTTCCCTACTCTACTCTTTATTTATTTATTTATTTATTATTAAGAAGCCAAAATTATTTTGACAGTAAAACGACACCTATCAAAATTGACGCCGTTGTCGGGGACTTCGGCTAAAGTAACTAATAAAGTTATTTTTTTATTTATGACCATGAGTAATCTAGTTGATTTCGTAGAATTTGATCCAGAAATCGAAGCTCGAGCCAGATGAATTCACACAAAAATGTTTCGAGAATAAAGAAAGAAACGAAAACAAGAACAACTGGAGCATTCAGATCCAGAATTAAATCTGGAAGGATAATCTTCCTTTGATACAAATGAAGAACTGATAACCAAAGATACACTAGGTGCAGAGAATACGCCAAAACCAATGGTAGATCAGACGATTTGACTATGACACATGCCATACAACAACCTCTCTGCATTATTTTTCCTCAAGGCGCAACCCCGTTTACTCTGAAAACGAACCATATTCATCTTCTTCCTATACTCCATTGGCTTCCCAGTGAGAATCCACACAAACATCTAACATAGTCTCATATGGTTTGTTCAAGCATAAAACATCAAGGAATATCTGAAGACCAAATAAAACTACGGGTTTTCCCTTTTTCTTTATCTTGTTTAGAAAGAATGGCTATTTTACTTACCGCCCAATTCTATAAATACATGGGTTGATTTAACTCGGATTTTTCTTGATAAGTTTTTCCCAACAGCAAAAGCAAGCGAATTAAAGAGAAACATTCTGGGAATAAGACAAAATGATGGAGAATCGCTTTATGATTATTGGGAGCGATTTAAGTAGCTTTGTGCAAGCTGTCCACAACACGGATTATCTGAGCAAACACTCCTCCAGTATTTCTATGAAGAGCTGCTTCCAATGGAGATGAAAACTATAAACACTTCTAGTGGAGGATCTCTTGTGAACAAAACACCAGCTGCATAAACGGAATTAATTTTGACAATAGCTGCCAACCCTCAGCAGTTCGACACTTTAAGTGAAGCCAACCGACGGGTTCATGAGATAAGTATTATTTCCTTAGAAAACAAAATCGATAAATTAACTGACGTAGTTAATTATTTGGTTGTAGGAAAAATTGGATCATCAAGAGTATGTGAAATATGCACAATGCCAGATCATCAGACAGACTGTTGTCCAATACTACAGGAGGAAGTTAACATAGAAGCAAATGCTGTCGAGAAATTTTTGGGACCTCCCCAGAGACCCTATAACCCATACTCCAATACTTATAATTCGGGATGGAGAGACCATCCAAATATAAGCTATGGACAAAACCCAAGGCCTAATCAAGCCTATCAATCAAGGCCACCTCCACCACCTCATGAACCGCCAAAGTCCTCTTTGGAATCTATCATTGAGAGGTTGGCTATTTCTCAAGAAAAAAATCCAGAATTGCACTGAGGCTTATTTACAGGAAATAGATAAGCATATTAGTCAACTAGCTCAGGCTGTGGGACGCTTGGAATCACAAGGTAAGCTTCCATCACAAACTGCGGTGAACCCATGGGAAAATGTTAGCGCCATCATCCTCCAAAGTGGTACAATTATCAAATAAACAGTCCCAGAGGATGTTGGTACAAATCCAAAAAAGAATGAAGAAAATTCAACACCCCAAGCAGAAGAATAAGCAAATGGTGTATACCCTCCTAAGGAAAAGGAGATTGACGTAAATCTTCAAAGAAAAAAGAAAGAAGTTTCAAAGCCTGATCCGACACCATCTCCATATGAAACGCCGCCATATTTTCCTTCAAGGTTAGTAAAAAGAGACAAACAAGATGAAGAGAAGGAAATTTTGGAAGTATTCCGGAAGGTAGAAATCAACATACCCCTCCTTGACGTAATCCAAAAAATAAGGTATGCTAGATTTCTTAAAGACCTTTGTACTACAAAATGAAAGCTTACTGGAACAGAAAAGATGATTTTGAGAGAGCATGTTCCTGTTGTTTTCCAATGAAAGCTTCCACTAAAATTAAAAGATCAAGGTATGTTTTCTATACCTTGCAAAATTGGTAAAGTTGGAATTAAATGTGCAATGTGTGATTTAGGAGATTCTATTAATATTATGCCTTTATTTGTGTACAACTTACTTTCTAATAAGCCTTTGAAGGATACAAAAGTAACAATACAACTGGAGGATCGATCGATAATATATCTCGAAGGACTCTTGGAAGATGTCTTGGTTAAGGTAAATGAGCTTATATTTCCAGGAGATTTCTAAGTCATTGACATGGAAAATGACTGAATGAATACTTGTTCAGAAATATTTTTGGGCCATCCCTTCCTTAGTACAGCAAATACAAAAATCGATGTAAGAAGTGGAATTCTTACAATAGAGTTTGACGGTGAGATCGTAAAATTTGATGTATACAAAGCAATGTGACATCTAGATAAAGTTGCTAGTATTAATTTTGTTGATATTATTGAGCCTCCCGTTGATGATTATATGGAATCTAATTTTATTGATAATCTATGCAAGGACCTCAAATCCTAAAATAATATATTCTATTTTGCAGGCTCCTCAAATCGATTTGAAGCAGTTTCCAGAAAACTTAAAGAACTCATTTTTGGGAAAAAAGATACTTCTCCAGTAATTTTTTCAAACAAGATGAAAAGGATTTGTAAAAAAACATATGAGAATGCCAAAATCTACAAGAAAAGAATAAAAGAATTATATCATCGTAGAATTTCTCATAACGAAGTTCTTAGTTGGAAAAGACGTATAAAGTAAAGGAAGTATTTCTCTCGAAATTTATAGTCTAAAACATGTTATCGAGCTAACGACGTTAAAAAAATGCGCTTTATGGGAAGCAACTCATTTCGTTTTATTTTTAGCACGCTTTATTTCATTTAAGTTTATTTTATTTTATTTTATTTTATCATATGCTTAATTTTATTTTTATTTTTCTCTGAACAGATTCAAATTTCAATCGAATATACATCCTTGGAGCAATGTTTCACGTGTGGAGGCAGCACCATAATTCAACAATAAGCAACGCATGTTAGCAAAACCCTACCCCCCACATGGTGCACGATAGCAATTCCTAAAGACAATTTTGTTCTCTTTTATCGCCAACTCAAATTTTGGGGGAGTTAATTTTTTGTTTCAAAAACTTCAGTGGGTCCCACCTTACCACTTTTTTAACCTATAACAATCTCATTCCTTTTAAACTTCTCATGGGTCCCACTTATCATTTTACCATCTTTATTTAATATTTTTAATAATTTAACAATCTCAATTCTCCATACTTGATCGGCCAAACTTTCAAATTAACCCAACTTCTTTTTATTTTCTTTTCCTTCATATTTTCACTCACTATGGACCCACCTATCACTATCTTCTTTTTCAAATAATTAAAATCCAAATCCCCATACCTTATCGACCACACCTTCCTTGCCCTATTTTTTTCATTTTATTTTAACCGACCGATTCACTCTACCTACCACCTATACCGCCAGACGACACTTTCCTTGTGTCGGTTATTGTCGCTCGTTGCTACCTCCTTGCACTGTCGAATTTGTTGAGTTAATCGATTGACGAAATCGGCCAAGAGGGGGGTGAATTGGCAATTAAAATTTTTGTGGAAGCTTTTGCAGAAAATTGAAAGTAATTGCACAGCGATTTACAGTGGTTCGACTTTCTCAAATAAAGTCTACGTCCACTACCTTAGCTATCCACACTAAGGATTTTCCAACAAATTCACTAATTTGTTCTTTCTTTTGAGGCCAAAGAGATAACCTTACAATTCCCTCAAGAGTATACCCCAACTCTTGAGAACACTCTTTTTCCCAAAGAGAAGATTACAAATTTGCAAACTTACAAGAAAACCTCACAAGGTAAGATGTTTGCACAATTCTAGAACAAAGAAAAGAACACTCAAAGATGAATACAATTGAGTACAAAAAGTGTTCTTGAAAGCAAAATGAATATTGAATGAAAATAGGCTTGAAATGCTCAAACTTGAGGTTTGATGCTTTCTCTTTGATTCTCTCTTGATTCTAGTTGCTTGATGTTTCTTGTTACTGATCAATGGCTTCTAAGCTTGCTTAAATACACCTTGGATCACTTCTGAACGTTGGGGATGATTAGAGAAGATATTATAGCCATTTTAGTGTGAAAACATTTAATAAAACAGCTTGGAGCGTGGGGGGAATCGGTTCCCCCTTGAAGGGAATCGGTTCCTAAGTGTAAAATTCAAATATTTCGACCGTTGTACAAGGGGGAATCGGTACCCCCTTGGGGGGTATCGGTTCCCTCCGAGCATACTGGAATTCTCGGAACAAAACTGTTTAGGGGGGAATCGGTTCCTCCTATGGGGGAATCGGTTCCCTCCGAGCATTCTGGAAATCTTGGAGCCAAACCATTCAGGGGGAATCGGTTCCTCCTATGGGGGGGAATCGGTTCCCTATGAGCAATTTGGAATTTTTGGCTTTGAATTGGTTCGAAATACTTTGTAAAATTATTTTGAAATTGTTTTATGATTAAAACTTAATTTTACACTTAAGTAAGGATTAAAAATGATTTTTTGAAATATTTGGAGTAATGTTTTGATATTCGAATAGTTATATCGAATATACTTAGAAAATCATTTGGAAAATCTTAAAATCCATTTAACTTAATTTGTTATATCGAAATATCAAAATGTTTCAACAATCTCCCCCTTTTTGATATAACAAAACATTTTAGTAATTTTAAGATTTTTTGAAATCAAGTTTTGAAATTTTGAAATTACTTTGAAATTACTCCCCCTTACTTTAACACTTCTTCAATTTATTATGTAAAACATTTAACACTTAACTTATTCTTCTCCCCCTTTTTGTTAAATCAAAAAGACATTGTAAAACAAGGTTTTGAAATCATTTAGCCAATTGATTTATTAATTATAAGCTTAAGCTGCTAAGATCACAATCAAAAGAGAGGTTAGCCATTAGTTTCATCAATATTCATAAATAATGTGATATGGCAAAATTGGTCATATTGCTAATAATGATGTAAATGATGCAATAACGAATAAAACACACCAAACATATAAGTTCACATTATCCATAAATCCAAAATCCAACAATCCACAAAATCAAACAATTCAAAATGTTGAAACAATATTCATTTTGTTCAAAGTTTTAAAGCTAAACATAAAATCAAGCATCCGGATCGGTAGGTGGAAAACGGGCTCGCATAGCAGCCATTTCATGAGTTAGTTCATTAATACGAGCATTGGTTGCTTCATTGTTTGCACGCATCTCCTAAAGAATCTCTAATTGTTGAGCTCCCATTGTGGATAAATGAGACTCTATAGAGGAAAAGCGTGAATCCATTGTCGCATAACGGAAATCAAATGTCTCCATAAAGGATTGAAAATATGGAGGCATTTGAGTTGATTGTTGTGCGTGCTCCTCGGGTTGTTCAGGTTCTTCTTCAGCTTCATCAATATCCCTCATTAGTTGTTCAAACTCGGGATCTTCGTCAGCTTCGGGTGGAGCTTGTGAAGAACTAGCTCCCGGAGTAGAAGATCGAACCCATGCACCGGTTTCCTTATTTTTGACCCATCCCGCTCTTGTTAAAGAAAGAAGATTGATTTGTTTCTTAAGAGGAAATGAGGCATCTAGACCAACTCGGAGTTCAGCTTTAGAAAAGAGATTACTAAGAATACAACCGTAAACTAGTGAAGAACATAGTTTCTTATTTGGCACTAGGTTAACGGTTTCAACAATTTCAGCAAAGATAATCTCGGAGAGGTTAATTTTTATATTGTTTTCAAAACAGTGCAACCACCAAAGATCTAAAGCTCTAAGAGTTGAATATCGACCCCCAGATGGTCGAAACCACCAAGTGATCATGAGATGAAGGAAACGCTCATGGAGATCTAAAACACTTGCACTATCATTCCGTTTATATCGTGAGCCTAAAACTTGTTTTTCGTTTGATAAACCTTCATTGTCCAAGCCTAAGGCATTGGCTATGTAATCCGGATCAAGATGGAAATATTGACCTATGAGGTAGGAACGCACTCCTATGGTTTTGGTTTTGTCACGATTTTTGATACAAACGGCATTACAGTAGAAGATACGAACAAGTTGATGATAGACAATGGGTTCAAGTTCGAAAAGTTTATCAAATTTCCATTCGTGCAAGATAGGGAGATATTTAAAGTTAATGTCAACCATAGTTTGAAGAGATGGGATACGTTCTTCCCTAATCTTATACGAGTCAAAATATTGGTAAAACCAATAACGATAATCTTTAGGACCCGGTTGATTGAAACAAGAATTTTGGATAGTCAAGTTAGGATCAAGATTTGGAATAGGATTTTGAGGGATAGGAGGAGGATTTGAAGGTGGATTTTGACGACTAGAACGACTAGATGAAGACCTAGGACGTTTAGGATTGGAAATGGTTTAGGAAATCGGAATAGAATTGATAACCTGCAATTTTAAAAACAAATGTATGCAATTCAATTAATCCCAAAACTCAAATGAGTCCTCAATATTTCAAGATTCTCTAAATCAATCCTAATGGGCAAAGTTTTTGAAAAACTTTTTGAAAATATGGTTTTGAGAAACAATATATGTATAGTTTTTCATAACAACAACATAATTTAATCAAAACACAATAATTTGAAAAATAATTTTTTTTTGTTTATTCGAAAATTAAAAAAATTTGAAAAATTCTTGTGTTTTTGATGAAATTAGTTGTAACATCTAGTTTCTAATCACTAAATAAGAAATGCCCGATCACTATTTCAACCTAGAACTAATTACAACTAATCCTATGTTCAAAAATAATGAAATAGAAAGTTTAGAAAAATTACCTTGAGAGATGAAGATTGATGGGATTTAGATGTTGTTTGCATGACTTTAATGATTTCAACAGGTTTAGAAGATGATATTTGAAGTAAATTCCGATTAATATCGTCGATTTGAGACAAAAATGGAGATTTGAGGGTGTAGGAGGTGAAAAATGGCGGAAGAGAGGGAGAGAAGAGGGTTTTGGGATTTTGGGGGTGTTCTGTCCGATTTTAACAGAACCCCAGGGGGGTATCGATTCCCCTGTGGGGGGAATCGGTTCCCCTTCAAAGGAGGAATCGGTTCCCTCAGGGGGGGGATCGATTCCCTCTGCACCAAAATGCTAAAATCCGATTTTTTTAAGCACAAAATGCTAAATTAATCTTTTCTAGTGGTATTGGCAACTCATATATCAAACATTAATTATGTTCAAACAATTAAATTAATCTTTAATCGATTTTTGAACATAAAATTAATTTTCATTAAGAATCACAAACTCCCCCTAACTAATAGCAAGAATGCAATCAAAAATTATTATTATAAGCATTTTTCAAGATTTATTAAAAGTGCTAAAATTATTTTAAACACTAAGTGAAGATAGGTTGGTCAAACCTAATTCTCTCCTAAGTGTCCAAAATCTTTTCTTGTCTAAGGGTTTTGTAAAGATATCCGCTAATTGATGCAAATTATCAACAAATTCTAGAACTACATCTTCCTTAGTGACATGGTCTCTAATGAAGTGATGTCTTATTTCAATGTGCTTAGTTCTAGAGTGTTGGATGGGATTTTTAGTGAGATAAATAACACTAGTATTGTCACACTTGATAGGAATGGTACCTACTTCAATTCCATAATCAAAAAGTTGTTGTTTCATCCATAAAACTTGTGCACAGCAACTACCGGCTGAAATGTATTCCGCTTCAGTGGTGGATAATGCAACACAATTTTGTTTCTTTGAAAACCAAGAAATCAACATATTTCCAAGGAATTGACAAGTACCGGAGGTGCTTTTCCTATCTAATTTGCATCCTCCATAATCCGCATCAGAAAAGGCATGCAAGCTAAAGCTAGAGTCTCTAGGATACCAAAGTCCTAAACTAGGAGTGTCCTTAAGGTATCTAAAGATTCTCTTAACAGCTAGTAAATGTGATTCCTTAGGACATGATTGAAATCTAGCACATAAGCAAACACTAAACATAATGTCCGGTCTACTTGCAGTTAGATAAAGCAAAGAGCCAATCATTGACCTATATAATTTAACATCTACACATTTACCTCATTCATCTAAGTCAAGCTTTGTTGAAGAGCTCATTGGAGTGTTATGAGGTTTCCCATTTTCCAGTCCAAATTTCTTGAGCATATCTTTGACGTACTTAGCTTGATTAATGAAGATGCCATCTTTTCTTTGCTTGATTTGGAGTCCCAAGAAAAATGAGAGCTCCCCCATCATGCTCATCTCAAACTCACTTTGCATTAGCTTAGAAAATTCTTGGCAAAGAACATCATTAGTAGAACCAAATATTATATCATCAACATAAATTTGAACTACTAATAAATCTTTACCTTTTCTCTTTAAAAACAATGTAGTGTCAACCTTTCCTTTTAAAAAATCTTTTTCAATTAAAAAATTTGACAATCTTTCATACCAAGCTGTAGGAGCTTGTTTTAAACCATAAAGAGCTTTTGTCAATTTTAAAACATGATCCGGAAAATTTGAATCTTCAAAACCTGGAGGTTGTTCCACGTACACTTCTTCTTTTATAAAACCATTTAAAAATGCACTTTTAACATCCATTTGATATAATTTAAATTCATTGAAACATGCAAATGCCAATAACATTCTAATTGCTTCCATCCTAGCTACGGGAGCGTATGTTTCATCGTAGTCTATGCCCTCTTCTTGAGTATAGCCTTGAGCAACAAGTCTAGCCTTGTTCCTCACTATATTACCACTTTCATCAAGTTTATTTCTAAAAACCCATCTAGTAGCTACAGTAGATTTATTACTAGGCCTTTCAACTAATGTCCATACTTTACTTCTCTCAAATTGATTTAATTCTTCTTGCATAGCCATAATCCAATGTTCATCTTTTAATGCTTCTTTGATGTTCTTAGGCTCTATGCATGAAATAAATGCAACATAATTACAGATATTTCTAAGAGAAGATCGAGTAGTTACCCCTTTTGACGGATCACCTATAATTTCACCATCCTTGACATAGTTGTACTCTCTTGGAAAAGATACTTCCCTTTCTTCAATGGTTGGATTCTCGAGGGGATCATGAGTTTCCTCATCTTTTGTTTCTTCCTTTGATGATGATTCTCCAACGTCATTTCTAACGTCATTTGCTTGTACAATACCTACATCATCATTAACAGAAGAATCCTTCCTCGGAAGGGGATTATCATCGAAAACAACATGTATAGACTCTTCTACAACTAAAGTTCTTTTATTAAATACACGATAAGCTTTAGAATTTAAGGAATAACCCAGAAAAATTCCTTCATCACTTTTAGCATCAAATTTACCAAGATTTTCTTTACCGTTGTTTAAAACAAAACATTTACATCCAAAAGGATGAAAATAGCTAATGTTAGGCTTTTTATTTTTGAGAATTTCATATGGAGTTTTCTTTAAAATTGGCCTAATCATTACTCGATTCACAACATAACAAGCGGTATTTGTGGCTTCCGCCCAAAAATATTTTGGCAAATTATTTTCACAAAGCATGGTTCTAGCCATTTCTTCTAAAGTTCGATTTTTCCTCTCAACAACTCCATTTTGTTGAGGGGTTCTAGGTGCTGAAAAATTGTGGCTAATACCATTAGAATTACAAAACTCAATAAATCCAAGATTTTCAAATTCAGTTCCATGATCACTTCTAACACTAGTGATAGAGTAACCTTTTTCATTTTGGATTATTTTTGAAAATGTGATGAAATTTTCTAATGCTTCATCTTTAGTACTTAAGAATAGAACCCAAGTGTATCTAGAATAGTCATCTACCAAGACAAATGCATATTGTTTTCCACCCAAGCTAGTAGTTCTAGTTGGCCCAAAAAGATCTAAATGGATCAATTGTAATACTCTACTAGTTGATACATCATTAATAGATTTAAAAGAAACTCGCTTTTGTTTTCCTTTAGCACAAGCATCATAGATTTTATCATTATCAAATTTAAGCTTAGGCAATCCTCTTACTAAGTCTCCTTGAATTAATCGTTGCAAAACACTCATACTAGCATGACCTAGTCTCCTATGCCATAACCAACTATCATGCTCATCCTTAGCAACTAGGCATAAATTAGTCATATCAATAGAATCTAAATGCACCATGTAAATGTTTCCTATTCTATGACCAACAAGCATAATCCGATTAGATGCAATGTCAATGACTTTACAACCATTAATTTCAAATAAGACATTGAATCCTTTATCGCATAATTGACTAATACTCAATAGATTATGCTTTAATCCATTCACATATAAAACATTCTTAATTTGTATGGAAGAGGTATTACCTATTGTACCAATACCTTCAATGTGACCTTTTGAATTGTCTCCAAAAGTCACTTCTCCTCCATTTTTGGCGTTAAGCTCAATGAACCGGCTTTTGTCTCCGGTCATATGTCTTGAGCATCCACTATCAAGGTACCATGAATTTGAATTTGTTTCCCGTGCCTTGTAGCAATGCTCCTTTCCCTACAAACATAGATTAATTTTTGATTTTTGGTACCCAAATTCTTTTGGGTCCATATTCATTAGTTTCCAAAATCCTAGTCCCCTTAGGTATCCATTTGTGTAGGATATTTTTATCTTTAGTAGTAATGAGTTCTTTAGGAACCCACATACTTCTAATGATTTTTCCATTAGAGGTTCTTTGGGGACCTCTATGATTGTAGTTTCTAAAACTTTTTCTAACAAAGTTGGATTTTGAATTTCCACCTTTTTCAAAATGTTTTGTTCCAACTTTATCAAAAGAAGTTTTAAGATCATCAATTTTCTTTTGATGATCATCATTGATCTTTGAAAGTAAATTTTGCAAATCTAAATTTTTCTTTTCAAACTCTTCTAGTTTGATTTGCAAATCTTTGATTTTACTTTCAAGATCGTTGTTGGTTTTGGATATGAGTTTGTTTTCATTTTTCAATTTTGAAACATCATTTTTATATTTTAAAAACAATTTCTCATAATCCGAAGCCAACCCATTGTATTCCTCAAATAACTCATCATAAGATAAATCATCAAAATCGGATGAGTTAGAGGTTACCTTAGAATCTTCCCCGAATGCCATCAAGCACAAGTTTGCTACTTCTTGTTCCTCTTCATCGGAAATTTCTTCATCGCTCCATGTAGCCACATGAGCCTTGTGCTTATTCTTTGATTGACCCTTTTTCTTCAATTGTGGGCAATCATATTTGACATGCCCCGGCTTTTTGCATTCATAGCAAATGATTGGGTCCTTCTCTTTTGGTTCATTTTTGAGGCCTTCGTTTCGTTTGAATTTTCTTCCTTGGTAAGGTCTCATCATTTTTCTGAACCGTTTGGCAAACAATGCCATTTCCTCGTCATCATCATCATTATTAGAATCACTCTCATCTTTTGTGGATTTGAGAGCAACTCCAATATTTTTATTCTTCTCCTTTTCCTTTGGTGTCTCTTCAACTTTATCAAGGTCCACCTCATCTTCGAGCATCATCTCATGAGTGAGGAGTGAACCGATAAGTTCTTCAAGAGTTAAGGACGATAGGTCCTTAGACTCGATGATTGCCGTCTTCTTTGATTGCCATGATTTTGGGAGGGAGTAGACTAACTTCCTCACAAGATTTTCATTTGAGATGATCTCTCCATATGATTTGAGACCATTGACAATCGTTGAAAATCTATCCGTCATAGCTTTGATGTCTTCATTTGGTTTCATCCTGAAATTTTCATAGCTATGCTTTAGAATACTAATTTTTGATTTCTTTACCTCATCTGTACCTTCATGTGTGACTTGAAGTTTGTCCCATATTTCTTTGGCGGTTGTACACGATGAAACTCTTCCGTATTCATCTGGTCCAAGATCACAAAAAATAATATGGATGGCTTTGGAGTTGAGCTGGAACATTCTTGTCTCTCCTTCACTCCACAACCTTGGATGAGTGAGAGGTTTGATGTATCCTTCTTCTACAGCATTCCATGCTCCCATGTCACTTGCTTGAATGAAGTACATCATTCTATTCTTCCAATAGGCATAGTTAGCTCCATTGAAGAAAGGAGGCTTGTTGACGGGCATCGAATCGAGACCGGAGTCGAAGTTTGAAGCGGAGGCCATTGATGACTTTAATAATCGATATAACTCTTCCCGAATCGACTCAAGAGGCGATAAAACCTTCAAATGAGTTAGACTCTGATGCCAATTGTTGAGTTAATCGATTGACGAAATCGGCCAAGAGGGGGGTGAATTGGCAATTAAAATTTTTGTGGAAGCTTTTGCAGAAAATTGAAAGTAATTGCACAGCGATTTACAGTGGTTTGACTTTCTCAAATAAAGTCTACGTCCACTACCTTAGCTATCCACACTAAGGATTTTCCAACAAATTCACTAATTTGTTCTTTCTTTTGAGGCCAAAGAGATAACCTTACAATTCCCTCAAGAGTATACCCCAACTCTTGAGAACACTCTTTTTCCCAAAGAGAAGATTACAAATTTGCAAACTTACAAGAAAACCTCACAAGGTAAGATGTTTGCACAATTCTAGAACAAAGAAAAGAACACTCAAAGATGAATACAATTGAGTACAAAAAGTGTTCTTGAAAGCAAAATGAATATTGAATGAAAATAGGCTTGAAATGCTCAAACTTGAGGTTTGATGCTTTCTCTTTGATTCTCTCTTGATTCTAGTTGCTTGATGTTTCTTGTTACTGATCAATGGCTTCTAAGCTTGCTTAAATACACCTTGGATCACTTCTGAACGTTGGGGATGATTAAAGAAGATATTATAGCCGTTTTAGTGTGAAAACATTTAATAAAACAGCTTGGAGCGTGGGGGGAATCGGTTCCCCCTTGAAGGGAATCGGTTCCTAAGTGTAAAATTCAAATATTTCGACCGTTGTACAAGGGGGGAATCGGTACCCCCTTGGGGGGGATCGGTTCCCTCCGAGCATACTGGAATTCTCGGAACAAAACTGTTTAGGGGGGAATCGGTTCCTCCTATGGGGGAATCGGTTCCCTCCGAGCATTCTGGAAATCTCAGAGCCAAACCATTCAGGGGGAATCGGTTCCTCCTATGGGGGGAATCGGTTCCCTATGAGCAATCTGGAATTTTTGGCTTTGAATTGGTTCGAAATACTTTGTAAAATTATTTTGAAATTGTTTTATGATTAAAACTTAATTTTACACTTAAGTAAGGATTAAAAATGATTTTTTGAAATATTTGGAGTAATGTTTTGATATTCGAATAGTTATATCGAATATACTTAGAAAATCATTTGGAAAATCTTAAAATCCATTTAACTTAATTTGTTATATCGAAATATCAAAATGTTTCAACAGAATTCTACCATTTCCTCACAATGGTGCGAACGCGAGACCAAACAAGCCTTTACTGTCGCACCACACCTCTTTCGTCGCTCCTTCACAATCACCATTTACGGTCGCGGTTACCATTAAACTAGGGGAGTACTTTTATTCCCTCTCTTGTGCTTTTCTATTCATATTGGGACAATATGGTCTGAGTGAGGGGGTAGAATTTGCTATAAAAAAATTTCACTCGCTTGTTTGATTGGTTGGAATTGAGTAGTTCTGATATTGATGTGTTGGAATCTTTAGTTGTTATTCTTGAAATTCACTTTATACTCATGCTTTATCTTGAATTGTGACCATGTTTTGATAGAACTTAATTTGCATGATAATGATTTCATGCATTTGTTGATGGAGATGAACTTGACTCAGTACATATAAGTCCTTTCTTTTGAGATTTGAGCCTAACGAGCATACATTTTCTTTCTTGCTCATTGTTTGACTTGAGTGTACCAGACTAGTTATGATATTCTAGAACTTGTAATCATAATGCATATTGAGACTACATGTTGGGCATAATGTTTTAATGTGATAGGGGCACTTAGGATTAAACTCACTTTTTCCCAAAAAAAAGCCTACCCATTTATATATCCATTAGTGAACCACCTTTTAAGCCTTTATCCTTTTTCTTTGTTTTACACCACATAATTAAACCCAAGCCTTTATTTTTATCCCTTTTTTCTACCCTTATCAAGACAAGTAGATTAGTTGTTTACATTGATGTATGTTCTTTATTTTATTATTTCATAATTTTATTATTTTTGTCATTCTTATTTGAAAAAAATGGTTCGAACATCAGTACAATACAAAAAATAGCAAGAGAAAAACCAAAAAAATAAAAGAAAAAAGGGTACAAAAGAACAAAAAAATGTTTATGTTTTTATACAATTATATGTTTGCTTTTTATTTTATTTTATGAAGATTAGGAATAACTTGTAAATCTCTTGTCTTGGTACTTAAATCGATCATCACGGCCTTTTTCCTACCCTAACCTAAGCCCCATTACACCATGATTTAAAGATCCCTTGATTATTACATTATGTTCACCTTTAGTAGTGGAGACTTGACTGGATTCCAAGTCTATGGTAATATCTTGATTAGTTCTGGTTTGAGCAATTTTAATTTTCCCTAAACACTTTGAGCGGATATGGGTAAATCTCGGTGATGTATTGAGTTATGTTTTATTGATGTTGGCAAATAATTGGAATATCTTGCTTGCTTAAAATTCTCTTTAGTTGTGTCTTTGTTTGATTGTATCTTGAATTTGACAATTGTCATGGACTTAGTTCGATTGGAAGTTTGAGGAATAAATTGAAATTGAAGATGGCAACTTGTGATTTTGATATGTTAATTGAGGAATGCTTGAGGATAGCATTGAATGAGTGAGGGGAAATTTGATAGATGATTTATTTAGTTATTATTTCGACTTTAAATTGCTCCTTAATTGTTAGTTTTCGTGGCTGGTTTGTTTGTTTTGATTCATTTCCTGTGCAAGACACTAGATTCTCAAAATTGCACTAAAAGATAGAATTATGCAGTTTTTTTTTCGAAATCAAGGCTGGATTAGTCGGCATGACTCCGGGAATGACACATCTGACGAGGTGATGAGTCAACACCTACTAGAAGGTTCAATCAGCGCTTCTAGAAGGACGAATGGATCAACCGCATGTTTCTGCAATTCAAATTTAAGTTAAACTCATATTTTTAGGATATTAGTTTAAATATTTTATTTTATTTTATTTTATCTTTGTTTTAGTATTTTAGTTTAAATAGTTTAAGTATTTTCATTAGGAAATATCTCTTTATTTTATGAATTATATTTTCCTTATTTTTAGGACTTTGAATGCTATAAAAACCAACTCAGGGTAAGCCTAGAAACACATTCAGAAATCATTCTTCTTCTTTCCTCTAGTTTAATAAAATTTTTCTTTTCTTTTTCAAAGTTTTTCCTTTTTCTTTTTTTATTTTAAAGATGCTAAGTATGATTGTCATACTTAGTTAATTTCTCCATAGCCAAGGGCTGAAGCGATTACTCAATCCCTATTGTGATGATTAAAAATCACTAAAATAACTTCGAGTTATTTTCTCAATTTTCTGGAGGAATAAGATTGGTAATCGAATTATCTTTTTAAAATCAAAAAGCTTTTTAATCAAAAAGTCGACGTTGGTTTGGAAGTTGTTCTGATTTATAGTTGGGAGGAAGAATCGGCCGGTAGCAAGTTCGACTTCCTATTAACACACTTAGTGGTGGTTCACTAAGGGAAATTGAGAACGAGCTCGATTCTCATTGAGACAACATAGTCCAAGTCGAGTTTTTCCAGATCTATAAAACAGTTTGGCGCTAACGAAGATAGTCGTAGTTAGTCTCCGTAAAGGACTGATATCCAAAAATAGATTTTGGGTTATCGGTTCACAAGAGAGAAAAATAAGTTATAGGGGTTGGGCCCTATAGACTGTAACCAACAAATAACCGAAGCAAAAAATTATTTCGATGATCAATAGGAATTTGAGGCAAAAGTTGAAGTCATAGGCTAATTTCACTATAAGTTTTTTTATCTCAATCACTTTAAATTTATTTAATTAATTATTTTATTCTATTTAATTCTTATCTTTTATTTTAAAAAAAACTTTTAAAACTCCTTATTTAATCTCATCCAAAACTCTATCTTAATTCATGATTATCTAAATCAGAAAATTCACTTCATCAGAAATACCAGAGTCCATGTATACTGACCCTGCTTCCCTACACTACTCTCTCTCTTTATTTATTTATTATTTGTTTATTTATTATTAAGAAGCTATAATTATTTTGACAGTAAAACAACACTTGCCAGGGTTTTTTTTTTGCAACCTTTTACTTTTGAAGAGGTGACGGCTTCTGTCAAGTCAAGGAGTCCGTTGTAGGCTTCCAGGGAAGATGGTTTGGGGGATGTGTTTTATCAACGGTTTTGGCATATGATTGGAAGGGAAATTTCCAATTTCTGTAGTGATTTAATCAAGGGGCATCATGATATGAGGTCGTTCAATGCTAGTCACATTGTTCTTATCCCAAAAATTGATACGTCAAGTAAGTTATTTATAAAATTGTCTCAAAGATATTGGTTAACAGAATGCAGAGCTTATTACATGGGTGCATTGGTGAAGCTCAAAGTGCTTTTGTATCGGGGTCGACTAATTTCAGATAATATTATTACGGCCTACGAGTTGCTTCATACTTTTGTAAACAAGAGAGAGAGTCGCAAAAGAATTTTTGCTTTGAAGCTTGACATAAACAAGGCTTACAATAGGGTTGAGTGGGATTTTGTTTGGCAAGTTATGTCAAAAATGGGGTTATCAGAAATTTGGATTGGGTACGGAAATGATGTATTTGCTCTCTCTCTCTCTCTCTCTCTCTCTCTCACATATGCGATGGTTATCAATGGTGTGGCTGGTGTTCAGTTTTCACCTCAAAGAGGATTGTTCCAGGGGGTTCCTCTTATCCCTTATTTGTTTTTGATCTACAGTGAGGGTTTGTCTGCTTTAATTCGATCATCAATATCTTCTAGGTCGTTGGAAGGGGTGCGCATTAACCGTTATGCTCCGTTGATTTCTCACCTGTTTTTCGCAGATGATAGTCTCATTTTTGGTGAGGCAAATGCTAGGCTGGCATCTAAGTAATGGATATCTTGAAGACATATGGGGACTATTCGGGGAAAATAATAAATTTTGACAAATATGGGATTTTTTCAGTTCTAATGTCATTGATGAAAATAGAAGCGATGTCCGGCGTATTTTCATAATATCAAATTCCTCGAATCTTGAGAGATTCTTGGGACTGCCATCAATTGTGGGCCATAATAAACGAGGGGCTTTTGTGTATTTACGAGATAAGTTCACAAGCCGCATTCGGAGATGGAGTATTTATAAAGTCAGTCTTACAAGTTATTCCTCTTTATACAATGATTTGTTTTATTTTTTATTGCCGAATAGTTTATGTTCAGAATTAGAGAGCATTATGGCAAGGTTTTGGTGGCAGAAATCAGAGCATAAGAAAGGGCTACATTGGTGTCGGTGACAGTCAGGTCAAGGATAATGGAGGTCTGGGGTTTCGCAATATGGCGAAGTTTAATATAGCTCTTCTTGCCAAACAAGGGTGGCTTTTATGGTCCAATCCTTCCTCATTAGTGGGGTGATTGCTTAGGGAAAAATACTTTCGCACGACGAATTTCTTGTCTTCAACACTTGGTTCCTCTTCTTTGTGTACTTGGAGGAGCATTTGGTGCGCTAAGAGCAATTTATTGAAGGGGCTGCGTTGGAAGGTTGGTACGGGAACTTCAATCTCCATCTGGAATGATTTTTGGTTGCCGACTGGAAAGCCCTAGTTGATAGAGACTTCGAGCAATTTTTAGGTTGCTTTAGTGGTATATTTAATTAATGGAGAGATAATGACATGGAAAAAAGATCTCGTGATGAATACATTTAACGCTGAAGTGGCGGATTGCATCCTTGGGATACCCTTATCTCATTTTAAACAAGATGATTGCAGGGTCTGGTGTGGTGAAAGATCGGGCGTATGTAGTGTTAGAAGTGGTTATCGGTTGTTATTGGAGAAGGATAGTGTTTTGCATGCAATGAAAACTGTTATTAAGCATTTATGGGTTTGCGCGTGTCAACGAAAAATAAAATTGCAGGTTTTGCGATACATTCACAATTTTGCTCCAACTCGACAAAGCCTTTATGATCGACGACTTACTAATAGCTCTATATATCAAAGATGTAATATTCACATTGAATCGACCACTTATGTTTTTATTGAATGTGCGATAGCCCCGGCTTTGTGGAGAGAGATGGGTTACTCATGGAATGGGATTGATGATTCTCTGGATTTTGTTGGTCGGTTAAATTGGTTATTCAATTCCACGGATAGTCAAAAGCATGCTGAGATTTTGGTAATCCTATAGGCATTATGGTACACACGCAATAGCTACTGCCATCAAAATACAATATTGAGAAAGAAAGAGGTGTTTACCTTAATCCAATCGTAGTGTCGTAACTTTGCACCTGCTATTCTGATGATTCGGGCTCCTTCAGCGCCCCCTCCGGTGCGATGGCTAGCCCCCCTCAGTCGTTTGTAAGGGCAAATTTCGATGCCCAATTTGTGCCTGTCACTCTGTTTTTTTGTTCAGGGGTTATAATTCGAGACGAAAATGGCTTTATTATGGGTGCACGCAGGGAAAGGGCTCAGCGAGCGTGTTACCTTAACGTTTATGGTGGAAGTTGAGCGGTTGTTGATGCTGTTATCTTTGCTGATGATCTGGAATTTCATAAATTAGTGGTTGAAGGTGATTCAAGATCGATGATTTTTAAGGCTTCTTCCACTGAAAATGATCTATTTAAAATCAGTTTGTTTACATGGGAACTGAAGAGTCATACAATCTTTTCATACATGAGTTTTTAGAGCGGTTAAATTTTGCAGCTCGTCTTGTTGCTACTGAATCTTCGGTTGGTTCGTCTGACCAATATTAGGTGGAAGAAGCTTCCTCTAGAGTGGAAGCGCAAACGTCGAAAGATCGTCTCTGTCTTGATCCACCTTGATTGCTGTTGGAACGTCTGGTTTGTGTTCATGCAGGCTCTGGAGTTGTTTTCTCCTTGTTGTGGGTCGCTTCATCGTCTTCATCTCTGGTGCAAGGTTTCGAATGGTCGTCTGTTTAGTTTTGTTTGGTTTTCGTTTTTGGTTTGGGTTTTGTGTTTTTGAAATCCATTTTCCTTTTTCTCTGTTTTTTTTTTCTTTGGAATTCTTTGTTGACACGTTCTACTTTTGCATTAATGCAAGTGGTCGGCCATCTTTTTGATCTCTCTCTCTCTATATATACTTATATTATATACTTATATAAGTATATACTTATGCTGTATGCATAAGTATAATATACCTTATAATATATATTCATGTATTATAACATTCATCATATAATATATATATATATATATTATATACTTGTTTTAATTTTTTTTTCAATTTTTAAAATGAATGCAATTCAATTTATTTTATAATTTTTCACATTTTACAATTATTTTAATTTGATCTCTCTGTGTTGTTTAATTTATTTAAATTTTAATTTATAATTTCATATTTATTCAATTTAATCCTTAAAATTATATTTGTATCTGAAATTGGTCCATACTTATTTATATTTTTGTAATTTACTTCATACCCTATAAATCACATAATAAACTTCATTTCAAATTTTATAAATTATATTATAATAACCAAACTCTATAAACTTTTGTTCACCAACTTTTTAAATGGATACAATTTAATGCAAGTTTATATTGATTTCAACTTCACATTTTAAAATTATTTTGATTTGATCCCTCATTAATGTGTGTTGTTTAATTTATTTAAATTTTTTGTTGTAATTTCATGTTTGTTCAATTTAATCATTCAAATTATATTTTTATCAAAATTGATCTATAATTATTTATATTTGTTGTAATTTACTCTAAATCATCTACAATTATAAATTGTAATTCAACATTCATGAAAAAGGTGAAAAATAATTAATCCAAAAATAAAAAATGACCTGACCTAAAGTCAATCTATATTCGGTAAGATCCGACCTAAATTTTGTCTATCAATGATGTGACCCAATCTGAATAAGATCTGACTGAAGTCTATCCGAACCTGAATTAACCTTATATTTAATTACTTCGGACCTAAACCATTTTACATGAACTGACATCGATCTGAACTAAAATTAACCTAACCTGAACTCAAACTAAATATGATGTCAAATCAACCTGAAAATGACTCAATTACAACCTTTTGAATTGATTTTGATGTACTTGGATGAAACATTTTATTGTATCAAATCACTCTGTATAATTGATTGATAGACCCTTATAGAGTTTTGGTGATTTAAAATTTATTTGGACTGAAAAAAACTTTATG